>NW_015971575.1:283720-883720 GCF_000835475.1 Cladophialophora bantiana CBS 173.52 | reverse complement strand
CAGTCTCGAAACGAGAGTGCGTGCGAGCAGACCTTTCCGAACGTGGTCATCAGCCGGGATTTGACGATGAAGTACAGTATCTGCGTGGCTTCCGTTTCTGGCCGGGACGGCGGCAGAGCAGTGCTGTGTTCGTCGAAGTCACTGTCCAGCAGGTTGGAAGGCGGTAACGTATCCCAGCTATTTGGCGGTATCAGGTTCGGCAGTCCGAGTTGGAAGGACACCATAAGGTCGAATTGCCGACACATTGCCCACGTTCGCCGTCGCATTTCGCCCTCGAAGACGGAGAAATGAGGGAACTGAGAAGGGTCGCGGTGGTAGCCACTTCGATACGCGAGTCGTACGAGGATGGGGAAGATGATGCTGACGTCCCGCGACGGATCGAGGGTAGCCATGTACTTGCATTGGGCATACAGGCCCAGAGCTTCGACCACATGGCGTTTAGGCCGAACGAATCCGCCGAGGCGGAGACACTGGCATGCCGCGTTTAGAAAACTCATGCGTGGACTCAGTTGATCTTCCGGCGTCGAAGGCTCAGAGCCCACGGCTTCAGACAAGGTGGCGGACATGCAGCAGATGGAGAACAGGATCGAGACCCAGAGGGGTGACGTCTCCAGCGGTGTGCGCCAGAACTGCTCGTATTGCCGTCGGAATTGTGCTGTATGGATGAATGGAATGACCAGATATCGACTGTTGAAGTAGGTCGACAGGCGGCGGTCGACTTGCAGGCGCGGAGGGAGGGCTTGGGCCAGAATCTGCGAAAGCGATATATGGCTCGTCGACCCAAATAACCCGTCCATCTCCTGGGGTTCGACGTCTTCGCACTCATCGAGCTCGGTGGTTGATGGGCGGCCCCCTTGGCCATCGCTGCTACTCACCAGAGCAGATTTGAGTTCTTGGATGCTTTCTAGAATTGCGGACCAGTGCGTCGAGCCCACATAGCGCGATTCCGAGGAGCCGTACTGGAGGTGCCCTTCCTTTGCGAGGCTCGTAGTTGACACGTCGTGGTCATGCGCCGAGCTAGGGCTGGCAGCGCTCTCCGAGTCATGCGATGACTGCGCGCCCGTCGAGTTGCCAACCATTTGCATGACGAGTTGCTCCAAATGTCGGAGTCGCTCTTGGGCTTGTCCTCGTCTGTTCACGACATGACTCGTATTGGCGCCGGCGGCGATGCTGGGATCGGCCGCCTTGGGCAGGGGAATGTTGCCGTATACGCAGCTAGACTCGTCGCCTCGCCTCACGCAGGTCTCGCACGGATGGCCCTTGTCACATTTCAATTTCTTGATTCTGCAGTTAAAGCAGGACACGGGTTGTCGGTTTCGTTTGCTGACTTTGTGTACTCCTCCCGACTGCTGGCTGTCCAGACTGGCGCGGAACTTGTTGGTAAGTGCGGAGAATTCTGCCATTGCCGGCAGCCTGTTTCTGTTGATGGCGAAGCCAACCTCAATGTGCGACGGCCTTGAGTGATGGCGTTGATTGATGTGGGTGGTAGAAGTACGCGTATGAGGCCAGAGAGTGTCGCGACCTCACAGCTTCAAGCACGAATCTTGCTGCGGGCTCGACACTGCCGATTCAATCCTATGACAGAAATTCGGTAACCAGGCACTCGGAATAGGAAAAAGGTGTAGTTATTAGATGGAAGATGAGGATGAGGACGAGGATGATGAAGTGGAAGAAAGATGATATTCGCCCCCGCAGCTCGCACGGAATCCAGGCGGTTGGAGTTGGTTTGACCTTGTTACAGACGTGTGACAGTCGCTACCACCACATGCCATCTACTGTTCACATACCCATTCGCAAGGGTGTCATGGAATTAAGAACACATGGAGATCCGAATATCCTGCCGTGAGAATAGATAGCATCGCCCTCACAACTCCTTTGTGCAACCAGGCTTGAGCTCCTCATAAATGACGCTCAATTCCTCCCAGATCCTCCTCGCCGTCTGATCTCCTTCGGCACTCTTGACAAAAGGACTATACTTCTTGACCTGACACTCGCTCAAATACTGTCCATGAGTCTCTCTTCCCGCCGTAGCACCATGCACCAACGTCCGCGCTCCATGCTCGCTCGATCGCCCGATGATGCTGAGCATAACCTTGGTAGACGTTTCCGCGTGGGTCTGAAACAGATTGGTCTTGCAGAGTCCCGGCGCAACATTGTTGACGACTACCAAGGCTTTGTTATTGGGATCTTGCTCGGCTGACTTTGTCAACGTCGACGCGAGGTGTTTCACCAACAGCATGACGGAGAGTTTGCTGAGGAAATAGCGACCCTTCATATCTGCCTTTTTGGGATCCGAGAGCGTCTTGAAAATCTGTCCCTCGGCAGGAGTGGTTAGGTCCTTGTGGTTGGCCGCGAAATGGACCGCCGATCCGACGATGGCGAGGGTGGGCGTGATGTTGTATTTCTTCGCGGAGCCGCGCATGACGGGGACGAGTAGCGTAGCTAGGAGGAATGTTGAGATCACGTTCACAGTGAGAGTTGTCTCATAGCCTTCTGCAAGCGTGAACTCTTCGAGATCAACGCCTGCATTGAGAATTGCGGCATCGAGCCTCGGGAGATCCTTGCATCGCTCTGAAAAGGCTACCACGCTTGCAAAGGAGCACAGATCGAGTTCAAAGACGACAAATGTCGCCTGTGGACGTCCGCGGGAGCCGCTGGGGATTGACTGCAGAATGGTCTGCTTGGCCGTTTCCCCTTTTGTAAGGCTTCGGCATGCAAGGATGATAGTGTCGCAATTTAATTGCGCCAACAATTTGGCGGCCTCGAGACCTAGCCCGGAATTCGCTCCCGTCACCAAGATGGTCCGTCCTGTCAAATCGACCTGAGGTTTTGGCGGGGTTGAAAGTTGACCGCGAATGAATTGGCCTACTCCTGACATAGTGTTAGGCGAGCGCCCTGCTCTCTCCTTGTCGCAAGTTGTGGTATAGTAGCGCCTGGTAAACAATAAAGAATCTTCAATGGGCAAGAGACAATTAAGAATGTTGTTTACATGCAGGCTCTGGGGAGGCCTTCGTCTTGTAGGTCGCTCGGTCGAGAGAATGACTGTTGCAAAACGCTATGCACCATGGCGACAATTTATTCATTCTGACAATCTCCGAGAGTGCTTGCGGGATCTCTTTTTCTCCATTTTCAGTATATCGAGCACATCGGCTCAGAGCTGGACGCCTCGCAATTGAAATCGAGGAGATGTCTGTGCCGCCATTTGCATGGTCTTGCGAGTCTGCCGACCATTTTGGGAACATGTTAACTCCGAGTTGTGGAGCACGACACGGGCGAATTTGTTCCCAAGGCCCAGCGCTCGAGCGAGTACATATAGTTGGCATGCCGAGCTTTCAGGCAACAGGATTTCATCGGCGAAACCATATCCTGAGCCAATCTTTCCTCAAGCCACAATCTTCGCATTGGATCAAAATGGATGATTTTCAATCAGCCACACCACATCTTCATTATAATCCAGCAATGCCTGCCGTACTCTTTCCGTGTGCAACAGCGGGGCAAGGAGCGCAAAGATTCTGTCCACGTTGTCTTCAGAGATTCGAACATGCTGAAGAATGCTAACCAAAAGCGTTACGAGTGCTTCCAAAATCTGTCCATCTGAGGACCTGAATATGGCGCTGTAGGGAACAATAGAAGTTTGACGAGGCGGGGTGCTGTCTTCGTGATTGAGCTGCATCGAATTGCGCGTTGAGATAACCAATTCTGATCTTTTCATGCTTAGCATCGAAGCCGGCTTCTCCCCCTTCGTCGACATAACGACGCTCGAATATGTTTTCCTGAATAGATTTTCAAGCTCATCGAAAAGCTGTTCGATTCGACTGGCCATGAAATTGCCTGCTGCGTCACAGATAGCCGCTATTGTGACGGCTGCAGCTCTAATGATGTATGCTGCATTTGCTGCAGTTGGGTCATCCTTGGCCAAAAGTTTGGACACCACTGCCGGCCAAATAGTGTTCACCAACGGCAGAAAGGTATTCTCGTGTTTACCAAGGAGCGGGCATATCTCTTGCAGCAGACCCAACAAAGTAAATCGTACCTTGGGTGAAGGAGATGATAAGTGTGGAACCGTGGACTGTGCGATGTTGAGTAGAAGCTGATGAGACTTGGATATCTTAGCCTCCTTCTCGTTGGCTGTTTTTTCAAGAGGTTGATCATCATCCACCTCTTCGTCCTTGTCGGAGAGGCTATTCTGTTCCTCACTTGGTGGGCCGTCTTCGGTACTCGACCATGGTCGATGAGGAGCACCAGTGGCAGTGATATCTTCATCTTCTTCGTCAGATTGGCGTTGTCTTTGTTTCCTGCTCTTCAAGTCGCTGAAGATATCTTCCAATCCAGAGATATGGCTCGGCATGCTTCGGTGGCTATCAGATCTTCGTCCGGACTCAATTGCTAGAATGGCAGGCTTCCTTGCACTTTCTGTCACCGTCATCTTTAGAATTTCGAATAACTGTTCGACGAGGTTGGGATATCCATGGAAGGTGTCTAGGGCGCCGAATATGCTTCCGATCAAGTCGTCCAGGTGCGGGAGGAGGCCTGCACCGCAGAGACGGATCATCATCCCAATGACCTGGAGACTCTGTGGTGATACATCGAAGGCGTTGAGTCGGAGTGCAACAGCATTGATAAGATAGTCCACGTTCTCAACCAGCATGTGCGCTACCGAATCATATTCACATACTGTAGCCAGAATGTCCAGGGCAGTCATGGCATGCTGCTGAAGCAATGCACTACTGGAACCAAGCAGAGTTAGTAAAGGAAATAGCGTCTCCACTAGCTCAGGCCGGTATGAACGACTGAGCTGAGAAGCTTGAAGTATTAGACTCTCAAGGGACAGAGCTACAAGCCGCCAGTCTGTACTTCCTTCATCTTCGATGTCGGGATATTCCGTCAAGAATGGTAGAATATTTGAATACAGATCGGATATGAGAAAAGGACGGGAAATTGAGAAGTCAGAAGGGGAAGTATTGTCTTCAACCAGCTCCATGATATCAAACGACTCGCTGCTGTCAGATCTCAGGAATTCCAGAGCGAGCCACGCTGCTGATAATTTCCTGTTGATATCAGGATCGTGTAAATGGTCAACAAGACAGCGTGTAATATTCCGACTGAAAGTGTGCGGCTTGAGGGACATAATCAAGCTTTTCAGCTCCCCGGTGGACGATTGCTGGCTCTGATGGCTCAAGATAACCGGCATAAATCCTTGTTCCGATCGCCTAGACTGTTGAACAAGCTCGTTCGGAGGGATACGTGGCGCCTCGCTGACCAGCTTCGACGTTTTCGAACCGGATTCAACAGCTGCCGCGACAGTATCAACTAATATCGAAGCAAACTTCGACATTTCTTCATTGGTGGTATTTGACGTGTCTGTTAATGCAATGAATGATGTGGCCACCTGCTTGAGCAACTGCTGTTTGGGCCTGTCGTCATTACCTTGCATCACTCTGGGCAGGGCCTGACACCAATCATAGAATTTGGTGCCCAAAATCTCTGTCAACTCTGGCTTCGATGTCATCAAGAATTTGAGAGCCGCGTTCGCTTTTGATCCATTGGGCGAGCGGCAAAGGACCGCAAGAGTCTCCACCATCAGTGGTATAGACTGGGTAAGAGTTTGCGAACAGTCATCGATGACTGTCAGACAAAGGTTGAGAAGAGCTTCGGCCACATCAGGGCTTTCATGATTCCTGAGTTTGACCACCTGGACCAGAGCCAGATCAATTTGAGATGCAGTAGCATCGAACCAGGACTTGTCCAGTATAACCTCATCATCAGCGCTCAGTGCTTTGGTAGATTTGGTCCGCCTCTTGTAGCCAAGTTCAGTCGAGACAACCTCGTCCGCAAGAACGTTTCTTAAGGTCTCAGTCAGAAGCTCTAGGTAGCTGACAAGGACCTTTCTCGTTCGCCGGGCCTGAGTACTTGGTCGAAGAACTTTGACCAACGTAGAGACGGTACGGGGAAGCAAACTGGCCAATAATGCTCGATTCCGAATAGCGCGCTGAAGCTCGAGAAGAGCATGGGTTGCACTGATCTGGACATCCTCAGACGATGCATTCGCAATCGCCTCGAGTAGCTGATAGGCTAGTTGATCCACAATATTCTTGCTGCCTACGCCTTCCAGGATTGGGGATGCTAGTGAAGCACTTTGCCGGATGATGACAGCCATACATTCGAACGAAGCAACTTTCAGTTCCCCTGTAGGGGGCTGACTCTGTTGGTTGGGACTTTGAGAGACCAATAAGCCCATGAGAATGAGCAGCTGCTTGGCCATCTCGGGAAGAAGCTTGTCTCGCCATCCTTTTGACACCAGGATTTGCACGCATCTGACGGCTATCTCGAGGCCTCGGGATGATATTCGAGGAGATTGATTGAAAACGTGAGTGAGCGGGAAGAAAGCATATTCGGCCAATTTCTCATCGAGAAGATTCTCATCCCCAAGCGAGCGAAGCACATGGTGTACCTGCTCGACAGCGAAAAGCACGGCCTTCGCAGACGTTTGATTGGCCTTGAGTTTCAGAGCGACAGAGCTGAGTTCCACACAAGGCGGACGCAGCTAAATGGCTCGTCAGTCACGGAAATTTGGGAACAGGGTGTGGTGGAGGAATGTACCCGTTGAAAGACCTGCTGACGTGAAGAATCCATGGTAGGGTATCGGCAACAAGCAAGAATGTCATGCTGATTATAGGAAGTCGTCAGTCATAGAGCGCATCGTTTTTCAGATGAAGATGGTAGGTAGAGCACTGAACTCGTGTGAAAGCATGATAACTGCACAGCCACCGCGCCTTTACCAGAGATGTGGCGCGTCTTGGCGTCTTGGCATATATGGGTGGCTCCATAGGGGGCATAGGGGGGCAATAGCCTCGCCAATCTCGCCTACAAGTCGGGTTATATTGGTGGATGGAAAGGATATCAAGGATAAGGCTGATTACTACCCTGCTTGCTGCCTCTACAGTCATGTACACTTATATAGTCTGGTCAATCCATTAATCTGTATAGCTAGATGTGCAGGGATGTCAGATCAGACTCTGTATCTCGTTGGGCTCGTTACAAGACTCTGTCTTGAGTCGTGAAAGATGAAATCACTTCGTTATGAAAATCCCCGGCCTAATGCAAGCAGGTGCATTTAACTGGATGCTAGCGCCGCCTCCTGTCAAGTGGCCAGTGTCTCAGTCGGAAGAAGAACCCCAGACTACTTTATTGCCCCCTAGAGATCTGGTTAGAAGAGAGTGGATGGTAGACTTATACCCAAGTCGGGAACAAACCTAACCCTTGTTCCACGTCGTTCAGTCTCGTGCTACTACGACGCCTGAGATTTTTGATTTGGAAAAGATTGCCGGCCGCCCTTGAAGCCTCCGCGACGTGGCCAGGGAGAATGTTCTGCCTAGGCCAAACAATTCGGAAACCCCGCTTGATGAGTTGTAGGCTCTTCACAAATATGAGGGTGGCGACCAGGAACACCGCCAAAGCCCACATAAATGTTCCCCAGCCAGCGGAGTCTGGGACTATGCCATGTCCCATACTGAAGACACCCTGCCAAATGTTAGAGAGGATTTGCGTTTGCGATGCATACCGAAGTCCCTACTGCTACGAAGCCGAGAGGAAGATATGTAATTGTGACCCAAGTGAGCATGCTGATGTTTTCGTTCTGCTCCACACCGCGAACAGAGGAGATCTGCCAGTATCGGTCAGCAAGGTAAAAGAGAGCGAAAGATATACCTCACCCCTTCGCGAAGCTTTGCAACTTGGTCAATACGCTGTTTGATGACATTGTGCAGGTTCTCGAGCCTTTTGCGTCTCTTCTCAAAGTCTTCAACCACCCGCTCGACATTCCGCTTCATGTCTTTGTGACGGATATCGCGGCCCTTTCCGCGATCAGTTCATCCGCCTTGCACCAGAAGGGTGTGACTTACTCTTTTCAATTCAGAGTCCATCTTTTCTTTTGCTTGGTTGATCTCATCAAGTGCCCTTTCAAGTTTTTCGTCGAAAATTCGGAGCGCTTCGAATCCCCAAAGCATTTGCTTGAGTTTCTTCAAGGCAGCGTCTGACTTTCTCCACTCGAGGCCTTTCAACAACACTAACGGCTGGGGGAAGTTAGCTTCGGAAAAACCGTGGCATCGATGGATTACCAACATTCATGCCCATGATATGGTCCATCTGATCTGCAAATTTGTCGCATTCCTTCGAGAGGGACTCGCACATATGGCCCAGAAGTAGCAGAAATGCCAACACCCTCCCAGTGTATTGTTGGTGGATGAACATCTGCAATATATCCTTGATCTCGTTGCTGTATTCTTTGACCTCTGCCTCGTCAAACAATTCAGATATTACTGAGCATATCCAGAAACGCCCCATTCTGTCACCTGAGATGACAAGCGAGATCGACAGCTCACGAATTGTTGACAACCGATTATCGACTATATTCCTTTGGTCAGAAACGCTTTTGGGAGGGAATGTGGTGATGCGAGCCACGGGAGCCACTTCATTGGCGCTCTTGTTGGCCGCGCCTCGCGTTCCGAATGCGGGAAATGGATCCCAAAATCTCATCCTCGTCATCCAGCTTTGTTTCGCAGATTCATCGCGATCGTAATTGAGTCTTCTTTTTTTCTCGTTGTGTTCGAAATCGTCTTCCACGTCGCAAATCTTGCTCTCCAGATCATCCTGCAGGCGCCAAAGTGAAATTGTAACGGATGTGGTCCACATTACGCCCTCTCCGGTTGGTAGCTGATTCTCTGTGTTGACGAAATGAGAGAGCACACCTAGGTTGTCGTCAATAGCGTCAAGAGCATCGGTGTGCCACATGAAGATCATGGCTAGAATGATTTCTGGACAAATTCGTCTTACGAACCTGGTATTTTTGTCAGCGATGTCGGTCTGAACGATATGCATGGAGACTTGCAGTAGTCGGTATTTCGTTCCTAAGTCGACCAACTCAGGGCCACAGTTAGTGATAAGACTAGAGACCTGTGGAACTGGCTTACGCTGTCATTCAATACCTCAAAGACTTCTTTCTGATAGCTTTCGAGCCACTTCTTCCTGATGCAACTCCGTTCAAGGAATTGTCTGAAAGGTTTTGGGAATGTATCATAGCCTGGGTACAGCTTGTGCTGGCCTAGGAAGTAAAGGGTCAAAAGAGCAGATTCTTCCTGTTTGTTCATTTTGTCCTTCTGATCTTTTTTTGCCTCTTCACCTAGCCCAACCCAGGGTTTCTCATCGACCAGGTTCGCTCTTCCGATGCCAGCGGTTACTCCAATTTCAGGGGCGTCTCCGCCGTCAGCCTTGAGGGTGAAATCAAAGCAACTGAGGTGCCGGAGCTTCTGCGGTGGGATGATTTGCTTCATATTATCCAAAGTCCATAGGTGATGGACTGCCATGCCACTTTTCTCAAAAAAGCGCTCCAGCATCTCTTTAGAAATTGGCATGCTGATTTTGTCGAAAAATTTTTGGAGCGCAGCAGGATGGATGGATGGCATGGTTTCTCCGAAGAACTGTGTCATGTCTCCAGAACAGATATCCACTCCCTGACGTTGGAAGTACTTCTCGACCATTCCAAAATCGAGGTTGATGGCACTATCTTTAAAGTATTTTCCGATATGCGTTCGAACGGTGACGCTTTTCTGTTTCTGATCATACACCTGGGGGGTATCCTCTAAGGATTGGACAGCAGCATCAGCGTGATACAGCAGGCTCGGGCGCCTCTTCCTCCAGGAGTAGCCTACTATATCTTCGGCTGGAGGAAGTCTTTGACGAATGCATTCGGTAAGTGTCTGAATGGTTTCCTCAATCTTTGAAGGCTTGTCGGCAATCTTACGCTCGGCCTTGGCGAGTTGGCTAAAGGTGGCTTTTGCTGCATTATTTTCGGACATGAGTCCATCCAAGATCTTCCAAGATATGATACTGGACGTTTTCATATCCCACCACTGGGCCACAGTCTCGGGGTTACTCGCGTCGAAGTCCGCTGCGAATGTATAATCGGATAGCAAGAATTCCTTGCATGCCTCCATACATTCCTCAACAGAAGGTGCTACGTCAAGGTTCACTGGGACATGATGTTCGAGACAATTGGATTCCCAAGGTGCGGGTCGGGGCATTGATGATCGGATAGCGTGATTGTGAATTGCGTCCCATCGTCTGACCAAGGCTTTCCCAGGATTGAGTTCTTTCGTCTCCTGTCGACGTTTTATCAAATCTTGGGCATATTGGAGGCAGGATTCCCCTTGCAAGCCAAGAGCGCGCCTTTCGATCTGTATCTCTTTGCCCACGAGGGCAAGATTTGCCACGTCATGACTAAGGTGTTGATTGATCAGGCGGCCCTGTCCAAATAGCCGCAATGCCCTTTCGGCCCTGACTTGCCAGTGTTCAGCCCAGTCCTTATGCTTGGAACAGTCAACGCGAGAAGTAGAAGCACGATTGGTGGGATTCTCCTGTAATTTCTGAATGATTTTGTTGACCGAATGGCTGTGGTACCATCGAAGGAAACAGATGTGCGGATTCTCAAAACCTTCAGTACCAACCTGATTGTCGTTGTTTCCAATAGCGTCCAAGAAAGGTAGACTGTCCAGGACCATTGACCGTATATCTTCTCGCTCAAATATCTCGGAGCATTGAGCCCACATGTACCAGACGATCAATGCGCAGTACCATTGTTGGCTCTTTACCCGTGGCTCTTGACGAAGACGTTCAACCTTTCTGCTCTCGTCTTTTGTCATTAGCGCTTGCCATTGCTCTGAGGTAAGCTTGCAATTTCGACTGGACCGTGGAGCCGTGAGGATATCACAAGCCAGAATTCCTATCCACGGCTGTTGAAGGTTCGATCTGGAGATAACAGGCACAACGCTAAGAACCCATGAACAGACGCCTCGTAAATGCTCCAATAGGAAAGTTTGATAACCTAAGCGCATCTCCTCACAGGTTGGGTTTCGCTCGACGATTTCCTTTTGTTCTGTATTCAAACGCACAAATTGAGTGGCTTTTATGAGCACGCGTACCTGCCAGCTACTATTATCAGCATACTGATGTGAAGTGGCTTGTGGCATACGAAATAGGCATTGCTTACAAGAGACTTTCGAGGTCGACTACTTGCCGTGTGACAATATTTCCGATAAGAGCGATGTTGGTTTTGATTATCGAGCTCTCGCTCCGCTTCCGGACAAGATGAGAAAGCCCACTTCGAGAGCCAGGCAGTCGTAGCGTTGAATCCGTCCGACTGTCATTTGGAAAACTTGGATCAACTGAGGATACCTGGACAGGGGACAAATCTGCCGCTTTTGTTCCATCCCGCTTGTTTGAGACGGTGACCTCGTTCTGCATGGGAACGGACGATAGTCCTATAATGTTCTCCACTGTTCTGCCGATGACGTTGAGATCGAAAGCTCGAGGGCTTGGTGGCTGGTGTAGCATTTGTGACCAGAGTCGGTATGGGGCGTTCATTGAGTCTTTGGAATATCCGAGATAATCGCGGATGTCAGCAGATTTTATCACGTCCATTGGTTGAAAGTAAAGCGGTATCTTGCTGTCCACAAGGGAAAAGGAAGCAACGGCCGAAATGGGCTCAGTCCTAGTCCATTCAACATTGGTGACGGTATGAAGTCTCCACACTGCTGTAGCACCTCCTTTCTCATTGCTCTCTCCAAGTTGCTGTATCCTGGAGGGATTCGACAAATCGTGAGTCAACTCTGTGGGCTGTCCATTAACCCAGAGTCTCATTTCAAGCCTTCGTTGGTGACAAGCACTCTCACAAGCCATGACATAGCTCTTGACTCCCCTTGGGGGCTTACAAGGCGAGTAATTGTCGTAGAATGTCGCAGTTCGACCTGCAAATGTCGAAGCATCCCTGTCTTCGCAACAACATCCAATGTGGACGGTACCGCCAAGATCAAGGTCTAACCCCCTGTTTATTGCAGATTCTGGGATGGATCCATTACTCAGGGCAGACTCAGAGGTGGAAAAGGACTGAGGGGCCACCCGGAGGATTTGGTAAAGAGTTTTGTCCTTGATGAAAGAGCAAGCCGTAAAAGTTGCGAATACCACCGAGCCAAGTGAATCGACCCTTTTCACGAAGTTGAACCTCGTGTATGGCCACCTCAGGTTAACCATTCCTTGAGCAGGCGTGCGCTCGAGAACATATTCGGCCTCCTCTGGGATGAGCAGTTCTAATCCGAAAGTACCCTTTTGATTGCGTCTTTGCGCTCGGGCCAAGATTGCTTCCCCATTATCCGGAAAGTCACCACGAACGAATACAACGCCACATTGTTCGTCGGGAACTGTAAGCTGCAGAAGTTCGTGCCATACGGACAGGGACCCCGTAAAACCATCTCTACCGAAGTCTAAGGACTTGGACGGACGTAAGTAGTCAAACTCCATGAAGCAGCTCTCTACAGTCCATTAACCCTTGGAAGGACCATGTAGTAAGGTAATAACTCACCGCCGTCAACAGTGTCTAGCCATGCAAAGTCAACGTCGAGCCTATTCGAGATGATCAACTATTGTTTTCCAGACAATCTCATTTAGGACCCACTCATTCTCGGACGCCGAAGCACGGGCTGTTAGAATCTCTTGCTTGCTGCGACTCGACATAGCGGATACTTAGAAATTGCAGAAGAGAACGCATCGCAGCATCGGAATGTGAGGCAGCTTGGGCAGCTCAAACTCATCTTTCTTGTAGTAGATGACTTGGTGGCCTGATGATCCATCCGTGTGCTGCGCTGTTGATTAGCACCAGATTGATGCATGATCCTGCCCGTTCGAGCGAGCCCAAGAGTTCGTGGCTGCTCTTCCTGTGCAGAAGGAGTCGCCCACACGAACAAGGCCATCAGGATATGGGGAAGCTCCGCCAATGAGACATGGGGAGAATGCGTCTCGTATCCGGGGTTTGAGGCCCATATCATGATGACAAAATGCAAACGTTTCATGATTTAAAGCCTGACAGATCTGGGCAGCTAGATTCATCCATGTGCGCTTCAAGCGCTTTTACTTGTATGCCAAGGTCATGGACTCTCCGTTGATCCCCGAATGCGAGCTTCCAAGAAGCATTTTCCAAGGAGATGGGACAGTCAAGTTCGAGTTCAGATGCGCGCGTGGAGTGATTCCGCTTCGGTTTCCGTCTTGGCGAGTCGGGAATTCACACCACTGAAAGGTTGGGGATTTTTGTCTAGTCGGCCTTTGTCAAAGAAGAGCGGGCACTACGGGCCGGGGGCTCCAAGTAGACTCTACTTGGTACTTATATCGAGAGGGCGGGTGTACAAGCAAGCAACTGATGTTGTTGGTGGCACCGGGTGGTGCCGCGGGTGAGAGAGATCTGGTGGAAACTCTCGCTCCTAATGACTATTACTTGGTATTATCGACATCGTTGACGTTATTGCTTTAACCCAATACGGTATCGTCTTACCCATGAAGTCTCCCATACTAATGACCACCGATCTCTTAAATTTCAGCTCAAAAAAAATGAAACAACGAAACAATAAAAAAAGAAAATAAAGTAAAACAATTGTCCTTCTGCCGTGACATTACACCTATATTACTGATGTGACTCTGTTGAATGTCTGCACTCCAAAGGGAACTAGCTGGGTGGTTTCCGTTGCTCAGCTGTGTTGTACTATGTATGCAAGACAAAGTGCGGAAGCGTATTATTTTCTATCGAATCTAGAAGGCCGGATCTAGCTAGCTACTTGAAAGTTGAAACGTGCCCTGTCGCTACAAACTTAAACGACCTTTTGATTCCCCCCCTAATTCTGACATTTTGTTTGTTGAATTGACCCTAAGTTTTCGGATTGCCATGCCCGCGCCCGGAAAGGGAAAAGGGAAAGAGGTTCATGATCACCAAGGCCTTGAGGCATTGAACTGACGAGGCATAGGTCAATAGAACCATTGCGTTACCGATTCCGCACATAGGAGGACCTCGCAGAGTTCTTTAGAAGAAACCACAACGCACTCGTTGAGCGGAGACTGAGGCACCGAATGTGACAAATGTTTAGGGACGGAATCTGCGACTGGATGCACCAAGCGACCGCCCGGAACACACTCAGCCTCGGGACTTCGGAACTCCTGTGGTGGAAAAGTTAATCGACGTGGATGAACAAAATTGCTCAAGGACCGTACCAGATCTGCCGTCTCCATGACTGCAGCAGGCACCGCGTGGGTGTCAGAATTGAATATGCAGTTTTTGGCGTCGCTTACTCACAAAAGTTGAGTAGGGATGCGTGTTCAATTCAGGCACAACCTGGGTAGAAATTTCAGTCTCCAGGTCTTCAAAGTCGTCCTCTTTGAAGTATGCCAACTGCCGAGGCGACCATAGTCGACATCCAAAGCCACAACTCGACAAATCCTCCCACAACCCGCACGGATGTACCTCGTAATTACCTGCAAGATCTCCCAAATCCTTGCACTTTTCCTCGTAGCCATGTTGTTGGGTGTGCAAGCTCGAAAACTACGCCGGGACAGATAGTGTTTTGGGGAGCTTCGCGATAGACATATTTAACACGGGACCAGTCGAAGTTTTTGATGCGCTCGAAGAATTTTTCGACATCGGAATCTCCCTTGCATAGTTCTCTCAGTCGAAACGAGACCGAACCCGCGAGCTGTTTGACGAGACCTTCATGTAGCCGAGAGCGACCCTGGGGAAGGAGAAAGATCTGAGTCCGAGGGAACCATTCGTATCTGTAGTTCAATGTTCGCGTTGTTGACTTTGCTAGAAATGACTTGTACACTCGAGTTCCTTCTCCTAGGAGCGATTACCACGAAAATGTTTGTTTGAGATCGCTGGGCTCAACCGACCCCAGCGAAATTCGGGGCCCATCTTTATCACATGAAGATTGGTTCCTCGCGCCATCTTCTATCTCGCGAATAAGAAAGCATAGTGCAGAAGCCTTCGGAGAGAAGTCAAGAAGTCGATCCGCCGCGGTCTCCGCCTTTATGTCGTCACCGAGAAATCCTGTTCTCTTCGTCGGCACGGATGTTATGACCTGAAAGCGGCATTAGGCATTCTACGTAAGTAGATATATCGAGAGATAATTCAGATCTTTACCTTGACGATGTGGAGGGCTCCATCTTTATCTAAGCGAACAAACGATGATGCTGGAGCACCGCAAACGATGAGTATATGGGTCAAACGCCACATGACGAGTCACGTGATGTCCATTTTCGACCATTATGCCATTGAACTCATCACACCTATGACACTTGAAATACCTATGGCGGACGGACAATATACAGAGCTGGGGTGACCGCGAAGCAAACCATTCGACTACACGTCCTGCGCGTCGACGCGCATCGTGTGTCATGCGGGGTTCAAGTGCGGGGAGCATCTACAGTCTACGGCGGAGCAGACTATCAATGGTGGTCCTAGATGGCCTGTAGGATTTACCACGAATTTGTTGCCTCGTACCCAGTATGTGAGATGTTAATGTGGAAGGGACAAAGATCTCCGGTTCCGCTGCACACCTTTGACCACTCCTGAATAAAGAATTTCCCCAGACTCAAAGCCCAATTGGAATCTCTTGCAAGGGCGGAAGCGATGCCCGTTCGAAGCTGCATATCCACCGCTCCACTAGCAGCGGCTACCATCTTCGTTTTGCTTTCTTGATAAGCTATTGAGTCTCTGAAAAAATAATCAAGTATTACCCTATTCGCTCGAGATGGGAAAGATTTCTGATAGCTAGGTCAGGTACATGGCACGGAGGGGAAGGATGCTGGCTGTCTTGGAGAACATCCCTGCAAATGGCGAGGCGGAAAAGCCCTTTGGGCATCGGCACGGACAGTATTGGCTAGATCCAACTCCATACAGGTACTTAAACGATGTGCGGACTGCCAAGACCCATCGTCGCCCACTAGATGCTGGAGGACGTCACAGTCCGAGGCCAACAGAAGGCGATATTCAACACTAGTGTGTTCAGAGGCCTTTTTTTTTTTTTAAAGCTTCAGTGGTAATGCTTCGCAAGTCGAGAAGTGTCAGGAGAAGTCTTCTACGTACAAGTTTGACACGCAGGAGTGTACAACCGGCATTGGACAGTGATGCAGCATAAAATCAATTTCCATCCTTGAGTGGCTTCAAGGTTTGTCGCACGGGCCTGCGGCTTGCCGGGCTTGCCGGGCTCGTCGGGCCTTTTTGCTTCATGCTTGCCCTGCGTACGCGCCAGTGAATAGCGGTCACGATTGACCCGTCTTCTCTCCTCAAGTGAATGCATACAAATAAAGAAGTTTTGGCGGTCTTCTGGATCAGCTGTTTGACTTCCAGTTCTACTTTAATCATGGTGTGATGGCGATTCTCAGGACCGAAGCCACCAAGTGACTACGCTGGTGAGGCGACGCACTACACAGGCACGGGTGCGGAGATGCGAGCTAGTAGCCTGCTAGCCATCCTGTTGTCGTCACTGCGGAGCTGGGACACTCGGACCAATTTCCATTTCTCTGGGTGACTGCAGTCGACGGTTGTGGTGACATCGCAGACCTCTCCAAACGCGCCAGGAACAGGTTCACAAGGAGGCAGCGACGGTCGTACATGCTGGGGAGAATAATGTTGCGAGGTTCGTGTACCGTAGAGAGGAGAAGTCGATGATTGAGCACAGCATCATGACCGGAGTCGATACTTTACGACCCGAAGCAGGATTTTGGTGCTTGTGGGTGCTAGTGGGGGTCGAGATCTCTGCAGGCCGGAGTTCAGCTCGGATCGAACGGGGCTAGGGAGCTTTGGGCATAGAGGCACCGATCGCCACACTTATAACAGGCCCAGCGCCAGAGTTCCAGGTTGTGCCCGAGGAGCATTGGGCGGAACTGGGGAGAACGACTCGGCAGAGGAAGCCCGCAACAACCCAGCAGGGATAACCAGCTTGCCCGCTGTGGCTGAACCAGTGGCGGTCTAGTGGTTGAGTGGTTGAGTGGTCGAGTGGCCAAAGTGGTCTGCGACGAGATCGAGGTTCGGGGTGTTACAGTGGCTGCGGTTAAGGTTCAGCCTGCGCAACCAGAGGCACAAGAAGCTGCGTCGAAAGCGGACGTCTATTACCTACCCAAGTACGTCTGCATCTGCACGGACGAGCTGGCTAGGTCCCAGTTGGTCCCAGCTGGTCCCAGCTAGGAATTGTGACCAGCTTCCCAGCTTCATAGCTCTACCAGGAGCAACCTAATCACCAACCTCCCACTTCCTCTTCAATCCCGAGTCCCCAGCACAGGATTAATTCTGCGAAACTTGGTCCAGCTTCAGCCTGTCCTTCATCCCACTTCCTGACTGTATCTCGTACTCGAGACCTGGCTAGCTCCTGCAGAGCGGCGGTCCCTGTCACTCGTCACTGCCAACAGTCTCACTCCACTTCCGTCACTACTCCAACTGACCTTTCACTCGACCTTCACTTCCCGCCTCAAAAAGCTTCCCACTTCCACCTTCCAGCTCCGAACTCAAAACGACACTTCTCAATTCGCTCTGTGCCTTACCGTTCCCCTTTCCTCTCTCTACCATCTCTTCCTTGGACCTCGTCCTCTCTCTCAGCCCCCCAACGACTTACTCTCGACGTCGTCACGTATCGTGCATCCTCTTACTGATTGCACCCTTTACGTCGCCTAACTCTCAATTTCATCCACGGGTCAAGATACCCTCGTCTTCAAACATGAGGAGCTTCGCCATCGCCGCTGCTCTTGTCAGCGCGGCGCTCGCCCAGACACTCTCCAGCCTGCCACAATGCGGTGTAAGCATCTGGCCCCCCTCAAGCCGGTCCTCAGAACAGCGACTGACCTATGCTCCAGCAAGTCTGTTTCGGTAACATGCTCGCCCAAGCTGCTAACCTCGGCTGCCCCGATGTCAACGGATCGCCCGATGTCCTCTGTCTCTGCAGGAACGCCGATTTCAGCTATGGCCTCCATGATTGCTCCTCTGAAGCCTGCCCGGTG
Source organism: Cladophialophora bantiana CBS 173.52 (assembly GCF_000835475.1). Lineage (NCBI taxonomy): Eukaryota > Fungi > Ascomycota > Eurotiomycetes > Chaetothyriales > Herpotrichiellaceae > Cladophialophora > Cladophialophora bantiana. The sequence goes on along the minus strand of NW_015971575.1, from coordinate 865,858 downwards.
GGTACCGACATCTCACCGATTCTTACGTACGGGCAGAATTACTGCAGCTCGGGTGAGTGAATATGGACATCCTGCCCGGGTTTGGACAATGTACTGATGGTCGCTAGCTGCCGCTTCCGCATCTAGCGCCGGTAGCTCTGTTGGGTCTCTCTCGGGAACCTCTGCCTTGACTGTCGGTGGTGCGACCGCGACTGGCGCTAGTGGTGCGACTGCTACTGGCACTGGTACTCCTGCTGGAAGTGCTTCTGGCTCTGGTGCCTCGGGCACTGGCTCTGGTGCTGGCTCTGGTGCTTCTTCCACTCCAATTTCTACCGAGACGCTCTTTTCGACTCTTACTTCCGATGGCAGCGTTATCACCACCGCTCTTGGCACATCCACCATCTTTAGTGCAGTTGGTGCAGGTACGGGTGGCAGTGGTGGTGGCTCTTCGACTCCCATCTCGACTGAGACTCTGTTCTCCACGGGCACAAACAGTGCAGGCAGCACATTCACCACAGCCGTGGGCACATCCACCATCTTTAGCGCAGTTGGAGCTGGGGTCAGTAACATCGTCCCGTGAAAAATGTGTACCTGCTTCGCTAACGGATTGTAGTCCTCTGCTTCAAGTCGTGCGTCATCGGCTGCCTCTGGCGCAAGCGCTTCGGCCTCGTCTCTTTCGGCATCCCTTTCGTCCCAAATCTCATCAGCCTCCTCTGCCGCCTCTAGTGCTGCTTCGTCCGCCGAAGCTTCTGCTTCCTCGTTGGCCAGCTCAGCGTCTTCGCATCTGGCCAGTGCGACCAGCTCAGCCGCCTCAGGAGCTTCCTCTGCTGCAACATCGGCAGAATCTAGTGCGACAGGTGCGGCTATGCCAAGGGCAACAGTGGCGGTCAACGGTCTGGCTGGCATCGCAGGTCTTGCTGCTCTCATGATGCTGTGAATGAATCACACTTGAGCCACATTGGGCCGAGTAGGAGGGTTGACGAAATTTCCAATTTGTTTCCACATCCCTGTTGATACCCACATTCGAATAGCACGACTTGCATCATGGTTCCACAAGGCAGGGAAAAGGACAATCGACGGACAGAAACTCGGCGCGATTGGCTTGTTCATGGTCGCTGCAGCGCGCCTATTGATCCGTTAACGGATTTTACGGACCATCAAACGGTACCTTTTAGCACAAGCATGAAGATTCTGCTGCTGTAATAGGCCCGAAAGAACGGGCTGATAGCTAATACCCGACGCATTCAACACGAAACAGAGAGAGCTTTTCAGAAGTGGGTGTGTTGTGGTATTTAAGCTTAGTTTGGCGCTTCGCTGGTACAGTATTATCCGTGTGGTGACTCAGCCTCCCTTGCCCAGCCGACATATCCGAGCGGCCTTGCGGACAAGAGATAGCAAGGCTTGACTATGTACCGTTGCTGCATGTCGCGCTGGCTTGTGTTAAACCACCATGTCACAGCGACGGAAAGATTGTTGATTACCAACTCCCAGGGTTTTCCCTTCCTGAGGGGCTCTTGTATTGCTTGATGACAGGGTATCTGATTAATCACTACATTCGCATTAACTCAAAGCAATGCCATCCAATGCAATTCCAGTGCAATTCAGAGAGAACCAGCAGCAACCGGCAGCACAAATCATTCATTCCCAGTCCTCCTCGTCGCTCTCCTCGACCTTGGTGGGCGATCGGCCGAGGTCGTCTTTGGGGCTTCCCGGAGCACGGCTGTTGGCGCCGCTGACGAGATCGTAGCTTGCGTCGCTGTCTGCGACGGACTTCTCGTCGTGAGATCGACGGCCTTGGCCTTCGGGCTTCAGGTGCGGACAACTTGGGTCGGCCGAGGTCACCGCCGATGATGAGGGTGGCTGCTGGTGTATTGTGGTTGAGGAGTCGTTGGTGTTTTGAGCGACTAGCACTTTGGGCACTGCTTCTTCGTTCCGTAGCTGAGGGGTATTAGACGAGGTCCTCCCCTGCTCCTCGTCGTCCTCGCTGTCCTCGTCCCAGCCAACCTCCTCTGTTTCATGCGCAGATGCTGTAATAGATTGATCCGTTAGCAGAGAAGACTTCTCGCTGGAGAGCAATGAATGTCGCCCGGCCTCGAGAGTCATACCTTTGAGAAGTTCTTTCCTCTTTTCTTCTTGCGTCTCCACGACATGTCGCAGGAAATAGTACCTTGTCCAGAAGTCCTTGTATTCCACTTTCTCCGGCACAAGCTTCTCCATGGAGCTTCTCAACTCCCTATACTTGTCCAGGTCTTCGGCAATGCGTGCCGTCATCCTGTCGATATCAAAGCCCTTTCTGAAGTTGTCCCACTGATCACCCGCTCCACTTGGATCTTGAGTGAAGCTCGTCATTGTAGTGTGGATGACATGTAGCTGCGCGTCAAATCTGCTTGTATGGATGACTCTTTTGCCGGACGCAGGGTCTCTACTTTCGAAGAGCACCTCGCCAGCCTGGCGGTTTCCGGCCTCTTGGTCGTCCGGGGCTGTCACAGACACCGCATCTCGAAGGAAATTTCTGATATTGGTGCCGAACCTCAAGAGCGCCTCATCTGCAGCATCTTCTGCTCTCTGCACATCTCTCAACCTCTTTGCGGCCTCGGCTTTGAACCGCTCGAGGAAGGTCTCAGTCTCCTGGATTGCTTTGTTCTGCTCACTCTCCTTGTTGGTGCTAGGCGATTCTGTGTCCTCGTCTGTTTCTGAGGCATCCCCCCCCTTCTTCTGGTCGGCGCCGAAACCCAACCCCTTGACACCCTTCAGCCGCAAGGCTTCCATGTCGCTTGCCATTTCAGCAGCCTCCTTTTTGGCCTCCTCGTATAGACTTTCTCCTTGCTTTCTGACATTCCCCCAGAAGCCCCCTAGCTTGACTCCCCATTGTGAATTAGAAAATGCCTTGAAGGTCTCCTGGAACTCTGCTTGGAGACTCTGTCTAGGGGAGCTTGTTTTTGGTGTGGAGGTTTCGTTCGTGTTTGAGGTGTTATTCGTTGCAGGCGTAGGAGTAGTGGCACGGTCGCCGGGATTGTAAGCTTGCTCAGCAATATGATCGTATGCGAGATCCATGGTGGTGGGGAGTAATGGGAGTCAATGGGAGGATGTGGAGAGGGGCAAAACAGAGGCGCGGATCAACGAGGTTGCCCTGTTGCGAGGAAACGACCGTAGTTAGCGACAGTAAATTTAGGAAAAAGGGTTGGCTTGAGCTGTTGTACCAGGCGTCGTGGTTGACGAGATACGAGGCTTCAACATGCATGCGAGGTTGAAGGATGATCAGGGGATTCGACAATGAACCCAGGAAACCACGTGCTATGAAGGGGGATGATTAATCTGTCTGACGGGGCGTGGACAGAGAAACTGCACCAATTTCTGAGGAACTGGTTCTGTCAGACGTGCCAAATTTTTTCGAAACATCACCCCTCCACCATTCCCCTCTCCTTTGCCCCAGACACAGAATACATATTTGATCATGCCTCAGCAAGCTCATCGATAGGGGCTTTTGCTTGTGAAAAGTAAGTCTCTTCCCGGTTTGTCTAGTCTGTATTGCCACTGGCATCCCCAATACGATATACGGAAGGGCACAAGGTCGCATCCTCGACTCATCAGTCATCTAAAACCTTCTCGCAGATTTTATCCTGGCGCCTGATGGACTGCAGCATGAACTAAACCACTCTAATCATGGCAACGGACTACTTTTGGCCATCCACAGTGAGAGAGACCCATAAGAGGTTCCATCTGATACTGATCGACGAACAATTTGCGTTGCCCACGTTGCCTCATCAGCGCGCTAACCCGACCTGGTCACCATTTCGATCTCGGTTCGCGTATAGACGGATTCAATATGCGTGGACTGATGCCAACGCGTAAGGCGAGGGCAGTCTAGAGAAATATCCATATCACAGTTGTCATGTTCTGCGTCCCTGGTTGTCTATGCTCAGTTGCTTTCATATATATATATTTAGGTAGGATTTCTGCCTCCGCCTCAAAAGATGTCTGGTGCACCTCCTTCCCAACTCTTCCGCAAATACTTCAATCCACACTTGTCAAATAAGGATCGGATCTTTATCCCAGCTCCTCAACCGATTTCCATTGGAAAGCATGAATCGCCAGCAACGAAATGGGCCCCTAACTCGAGTGACTAAAGGACTTGGAGGTCTTATAGGCCTCGCGGCCGAGGCGCATACTCAACACAAGAACAGAGAGACAAGCACACTTGCAAAACGACTTGATGCCCCTGGCACGAACGCCAGCCCGGCAATTGGCACAGGAGACGGTGTTCGACATGAATCCCCGGAAATCGACGAGCAAGAGTCTTCTTCCAACGAAGAGGAGGATGCTTTCGCTATCGACTCTCTCCTCCCACCGTCGTACGACGAAGTAATCTCTCCCCAGTCCTCTAACGCAACTCCCTTCACAACGGTAAAGCCCCTCCCGTATCCCATAATCCTCCCTCAACGCCGTCCCCACCACTCCTCTCGAGGCTTCGTTCGAGCGTACGCACCCATACTCCAAACCCACAAAAACATCTCCCAGACCACCTTTCTCCAATTCCTCAAGAATTTCCAGCAGTCTTCACGCCCCTCTCCCGTGTTCCACGCAATCAACATCGGCGCTATGGCTGCAGGGTTTGCACCCAGCGCGATTGCTATCGCCGTGAGTATCAGTGTACAAGTTGGCGTGAGGCATGCCATGGCCGCCCAGGGGAGGCTGAGAACAAACACTTTCTTGGACAAGGCGAACAGGGAGATGTTTTGGCCCGTCGGACTGCATGCAATGATTACAACCTTTGCACCAGGTCAATCTGACCAGAGAGTTCTGGACGTCGATTCCGGATGCCCACTGCCCTCTTCACACGGAACAAACCGACATGGACTCGCAATCCCTCAATCCGCGCCACTGATCTTCCCCAGTATCGACCAAGAAGCAGATGGCGACGGCCAGCCTTCGCCGTCTTGGAAGCGGAGCTCCAAATTTGTCTCTTCGTACTTTGACAAACGCGCCCAGGCGGCTTATCCGTCCACCTACGCAGATGCGTTGGAGGCACAAAAATCAAACGGCCACCAGATCTTTGCCAGCCGCTACGGCGACCCAAATCATCCCGCCAACTCGGGAAGTCCCTTGGCCTTACTGACTGGCGGGATCATCAACCCAAGAGGTGATCGTGACGGACTCCTCTCGACAGCAAGACGCATGAGGCGATCAAGCTCTCACGGAGAGGAAGGGCTCCTGATGCGGCTCGCTCGGACCGCCTCGAGTGCGGCAAAAGGGGGCCAGCATAGACAGCTGTCCTATGACTCTGCTCCCCTCTCTCGGTCTCATTACCATCCCCGCGTATCGGAAGACAGTGCCTATTTACCGCGCCGCGAGAGCTCGCACCAGGCTCACCGTCACCGTCATCGCCATCGTTGCGAAAGTTCCTCGAGCCAGTATGATGAAAGTCGGGCCCGAGCTGCTGGTGGTGGGCTCAGGCAAGTTCTAAGACGAGCCACGACGATGCAGCAGGACATGCTGTACCTCGTCATCGCCGAGATCCCAGATTCAGTGAAAGAGGAAATATCACGTTCGCGAGGGGGTGATTAAATAATGTAGCTCGTATCAGCGATCGCTCGACCCATTGACACCGTTTCTAGAGAAGGTCTACTCCAACTTGTACTCCTCCCTCTACCTCTGCCACCTTTACTTCTCTCATAACACAACACAGCCTGGACCGACGGATGCGTTGTTGTCACGGAAGGGGAAGGTCAAGCACTGCTATATATCTGGAATATAGACTAGCGAAAAGGGGGTATGAACATTGAGAAGAAGAGCAGGATCGAACACTCCATCTACGCCAATGGCGCGAAGGAAAATGATATGCTATGCCGCTGGATTCCGAGCCCTTTTTACAGACTCTTTTGATTTGGATTTGATTTGACTCGGCTGGGTTAATGGATTGATTGATCTGCAATGCTCTTCAATGTCCCTGGCAAGTCCATCAAGATATGTATGCAGATGGATGCCCGATCCCACATCTGTGACAGCATGGACGGAGTAGGAATTCATTCTTCGAACTGTACGTCCTCCCATTTTTCATGATAATCATGTAATGAGCATGAGCGATTCCATGAATCAATCGAGCAGGGGAACTTCATATCATATCATATTGTGCCATGTCATGTCATCTCCCCTGTACAAAATACCTTGACGGCGACACCCAGCGCCTGCTCCACCTTCTGCCTCGCCATGCTCAATCACCCTCATGAACATGTGGTCATGCCATTCATGGTATTCTTTGTTCCTCTCCTAATACTCAAAGTCATCATCCACGCCAGTCTTGCCCGACTGTTCCTTCTGCATCACCTCCTGCTTCCTGTACATCTCCGCGACTTCCGCACTGGTCGTCGCCTCCTCCGGCTTCTTGTCATCTCTCCGCTGAATGAAACGAGGAAACCTCAGACTTATCCCGTTCTTGCCGCCCATCTCGTCGATCGCGGCCCTGTACCTTGGACTCAGCGTTAGATCCGCCGTTTTCACTTCCCAGACGTGGCGCGCTTCGAACCAGACGTCCGGTTGGTCGTTTTTCACCGTGGAGTGAGAGTAAAAGGGCTTGGGGCGTTCAATCACTATTTCCGAGAGCTCCTTGGCGAGGTCTTCGAGTAGGGATTCGGAGAAGCCGGTTCCGATGTTGCAGACTGTCTCGAAATTTTGTGTCTCCGGGTTGTATGCGGCAAGGAGGAAAGCGCCATACCAGGAGGTGCGTTTGCCTTTGCCGTGATAAGCTCCCAGGACCACAAGATCCAAAGAATCGCCTATGCCAGAGAGATAGTCCTTTTTGACTTTGAGCCAGTTCCTCGAGCGTTTTGACGGCTCGTAGGCCGATTCTTCCGTGTCGAGCATCTTCACCATCAAACCTTCACAGGATGCTTTGACAGCGTCATCAAGCAGATGTTGAATCTCTTCGACGTCCTTTGCATCGCCATACTGGGCGAATTGGAACTCACCCTCTACCGGCACGAAGGCATCGTGCAGCAATTCCCGTCTTTCGCGGAATGTCTTCTGCACAAGCGCTTCACCATTATAAAAGAGCATATCGAAGGCAAAGACGCAAACTTTGACGGTGACTTCAGATGTCTTGACATCTTTGCGTTTGCGCGTCATTAGTTGTTGGAAGGGTAGGATTTTCTTGTTTTGAGGGTCCCAGGCGACGGTCTCGCAGTCCAGCACAAAACTCTTCGTCGAGGGCTTAATCCACGTGCTCAATTTCTCGAGAATATCGGGATACTTTTTAGACAGATCTTCGGAATTTCTGGAGAAGACGGCTGCCAGGCCCTTGAACACTTTTGGATCCTTCGTCAGTGTATTTTGTGCTGCTGGAAATTCGGACATGGATTCGGGGCAAATGTAGTGGATCTGTGAACGCTCCCCATCGTATTTATATTCACACGTAAAGGTCTTCCCTTCAAAGCGGTCAAGCACTTCGGTGATTGACTTGGTCGGTTTCGCAAGCATGGGTTTTAGGGGTACTCCTGGCTGCAATTTGCATGTCTCGTGTAAATTGAAAATCCCATGTTCCAGCATCGCCGGAATAATTACTTCGTACGAAGGCAGCTGGCTGTAGACCATCTTCAGGGCGGCCTCTCCCTGCGCCAGCTGGTCCGTGGTGGGCGCCTTGCCCTCTTTCGCAGCCTCGTGGGTCACCACAGCCTGTGCCAGTGCGATGATCACGGTTTTCTCTGCAAGGCCTAGTCTCAGTTTTCCTTCCAGGAAACGGACCAAGAACTTGGCCTCGGATGGCCCTCCCTTGTCCTTGGTGATGTCGACAGTTTTGGTTGCGGACGAGACATCTGCGGAAGCCATCAGTTTATTGATAGCTCGAACTTTCTGGTCTTGCGAGCCTTGCCCTTCCATCTTGGCGATATCAAGCAGTCCCTGATGAACGCCTCGGACAGTGAGCGGCTTTGGCTTGAACATCTGGCTCTGCTTAGATTTGCTTTTAGCGGCAACCAAACCCAAGTCACCAATTTTTTGATGATCTGCTTTGATGACGGATAACGAACGTCCAGAGCTCTCTCCGATAGCTTTCATGATCAGTGATTCCCCAATCCCAAGTTCGATGCCGGCGTAGTCAGCGGCGAGCTTGTTCAGCATGAGTTGGATTGTAGGCAGCAGATCCTCTGGCGTCAATCGGAGAACTTGTTGCAGGAACGCCGAACAGTAGGCTATGATTTGGAGACGCTTTGTGGTGAGTTCGATCAAGGAGAAGGTTGTGCATAGCGCCGCGTATGGCACGGGTTCGCCGGCTTTCCAATCCGGATAGGGATCTTGCCCGGTAGATTTGATGGTGGCTTGAATTTTGGCCACTTGGTTTTTATCGACCTTGGAGTCCTCATCCTCGCTTGCAGACACGTCATCTTCAGCCTCGGAGGCACTACTGTCCTGACCTGACGGTTCTGGCTCCTTCTTCGACGGCTCGGTTGGTTTCAGTGATGTCCCTCCGGCGTTGGCGTCTGATTCTGGTTTGGAGACCCTGCCGTTTGTCTTTGGGTTTTCTTTTGGGCAATCCTTAGATGGAGGTGTCCTCCTCCGTCTCTTGACTACTGGCTGGTCATCAGAATCGTCCTCGTCTTCTCCGCCTTCTGCGCTAGGTCGCCTGTGTTTTCTGCTTGAGGAATTGTCGCTTCCATCTTTCCCGCTCTCGACATTATCCACATTTTCATTCCTCAAGTCAGAGGGCGGATCCTTCCCGTCCTCTGGCGGATCATCCGCCTTCTTGCTGTTGAACGTTGTCTTCTGATTGAAGGACAGAGTGGACTGGGATTTAGGTTTGTTGCCGTTTTGCTGGTTCCCAAAGAACTTGCTGTGAAAGTCAGCCGAAGCAAAAAGTTGCACCAGTGATAGTAAGCGTACCCGAGAGTTGACTGCCTTGCTTGTGGCATGTTCGAGTTCGGTCTAAGAGGGAGGGATTTGGAGATGAAGGTCACGGGTCTAGAAGAGAGATAGATGAGGGAAGGCGCAAGGGAAGACCGCGACAGAAATATGAGGTGGAATGAATGATGAGAAGGTAGAAGGGTTCTGAGAGTCGCCTGAGGTGCGAACGCGCAACCTAATGGCGCCAGTTTCATCCAGGTGAAGTTGTGGTTGCAACAATCGCCGACGCGGTCGGTTTTTCAATATATCGAGAAGCAAAAGGCGCGTCGACGCGTGGGGTCATTAATTAATTCGCGTCTGTCACGATTAAATGACGTGTGATGTGTGAAAATGGCGGCGGGTGCCTGTTGTGCCTGCAACGCAAAAGCCCCGTTTGATCCTTCGCACACAGCACGAGCGTCGAAGCTCGCCATTTACATTTTGGTCCTGCATCGCTCAACCATTGACGATGGATTAGAAAAGATATCTACAGCGTCGCCAGAGCTGCCGGAAGGCCGTTACTCAAACAACCTTCGCATCTGACCCTCTCCGCCAAACGTCTGATTGATCCCTGAACTTGATACTGCTCCTTCACTCGCCACCGCTGTAGTTGGCAGAGTGACAACGGCAGCGCCACTACTACTCGTTGGTACCTCAAAGCCACACATCTAAGCAGGCAGACCGTACATGCTTTGATCGTACGCTTCTCGGACCGTCTCCGCCGGTTGTCATGGCCCAGGGTCGAACCACGGTGCGAAGAAAAGTTGGCCGTCCAGTAACAGCTCGATGTTTGTGGTGACGGTTGGGTTCTGCTGCCTGAAGACCGAAATTTGGTGAGGACTGGAGATTGCTGTGCCGTTGCCGTTGCTGCTGTTGTTCACGCCCGTGTCTAGTCTCGTCAAGAGAGGCGTTCCTGGGAGTGTCACGAGTGCGGATCGATGTTGTGGGAGTGTTCGACGAAGATCGAATCGCAGGAACGTGCTTTTCTGGAATAGCGCTTTGAGCCATGCGGAAGATTCTGGTGGGCTGCAGGACGTTGTCGGGGGTGTTTGAGCTTGGCGATCCTCCTCTACTCGTTCTGGACGAACTGCCTCTGTTCAGCTTGAAGAGAACACAATAAGCAGGTAAGAGAACGGGTTCGCAGAGGTATGCAGGACCTGCCCGAGTTGTCCTGGTCCTGCCCATTGCCTGACAGGACGTGCCGGGAGAATGAGAGCGACCCTAGCCCGGATTCATTCCACATGTTCGTTGCCGATTGATACCTGAAGCACAGCAGTCAGTGGAGTTGCGAGTTGGGCATCAACAGTCGTAGATCACGACTCACAAACGCATCGGCCATGGCCGTGACTGACCGCATACCTGGATCGGAGTGGGAATTGAGGTTTGTAGAGCCTGAGAGAGAGTGATGGCTTGGCTCTGCAGAAAGTGCATATGCGTTTGAGCTGTGCATCAAAGACACGGAAAACCGAGTGTCTCATACCATTCAAGAGTGCTCCTGAGTTCGAATAAATTGACGAGAATGTCACTTGGTGAGACAGAAAGGCTGGTGTATCGTCCAGCCACAGGACCTCTATCATTATTCGACGGTGGCCGATCTGAAGACGACCGCGTCTCTCGAGGCTCTGGGCCAGCAGCACTGTCGCTTGCCCGCTCCTTGACGCGATGCTCAATAGCCGGAGGTCCAGAAGTGTTCTGACCTGTTTCGGGCTGAAGTCTGCGAGTCCACTGGGACGGCGGGGCCTCGAATCTGCTTCGTATATGCAATGGATTTTGCGATGCTTGCAACGCTAGCATTCAGGTCGGTCAGCTGAGCATTTCGTCCTAGATAGGCGGCATTCTGTACAAGTCGAAAAGTACGCTTCCTCTTGGAAGGTGCTTAGGCAGGAGGATTGTCCAAATTGTTCAGTTGATCACGACGTGGCGGCCCATGACACTCCAAGTTGAACCTCACACAGTTAAGACAGCCTCCAGGGTGCTCGCCACGTTTTACCTGGTTTGAATGTGAAACCTTTGCAAACAAACAGACAGACACTCTTGGTGGGACTCACTTTTGCGAGCGCGGCAAGTCTGGCAACCTGTCTCAAATATCAATGATGTGTTGCCCACATTACCACCCTCCACTTACCTGAACGAGGTCTCTCTCCTTTAGATCTTCTGACAGCCGATGAAGCGGAGAATGGGGACGAAATCGATTCCTGAACCTCGCTGTTGAAATCCATGGGGAAGCGAAGTTCAGTTACGGTGACATTTTTCACCACACCGACGTCTCAATGTCCCTCCATCCAGCCCCTAAGACACCAGCACGCACGTGGAAGTCTAAAAATACCATGTCAAGCCTCACAGCAACAAGACGACATGCCCTTAATTGGCCGACAACTACTCTACGACGACAGGGTGACTGCTACTGCTACGCGGTACCGACTTTCGAACGACGTTATCTCAACTACTCGACACAAAGAAGCTGGTGTTACCAAAAGATCTTCAATGTTGGAATGGTCAGAGCCTCTTTTCACCTACAGTGGCTCAGCTCCAACTACAGGAGACCCAAAATGTCTTTGGATGGCGTGCTGCACGCCAGACCAAGTACGGCCAGTTGCTGGGCATTGATCTCTATGATTTCCTGACTGCATCTCGGGGGAATTGGCAATTGCACGGAGTACAGGATGGCTGGACGATTGGTTAGCGGTTGTTACGCTCGCCAGACCTCTCAAAGCCCATCAGGAGCTAACTAACGACGCCATTAGGCAGAGTTGTTCCTTCGCGTCTCCAGGGTTTACGCATGAACTTCTCTCGATCATTCAGAACTCCTGGCTGAAAATAGTCATACTCCATCCAGACGCCGTCCCACCCATGATACGGGTTCCTATTAAGCGCAATCCACTCAACAATATCAGAGGGACTCAACTGCATTTGAGCTTCTACAGCTTCAATGTATGCCCCTGAATACCTTGTCAGAGGAGATCAGCTTCGGTTTTGAAAATGTTCTGTACAGGACGATCCCAGCAATGAACCGTATGCAATCTCCCTTCCTCTGCGCTTTTCTGGTTGTCACACATAACGTCGTCGAGTGCTCATTTTGTGCGAGGCAACGTTTTCGAACTCAGGATAACGGCATCAGTCTTCGTCAAGCAGTTTGGGGAATACAACGAAAAGATACAGTAGTACAAAATCGATGTCACCTATTTATCCTTCTTGAACTCGTTTCCCCCTTCTGGTGTATGTCGCTGGAATCCTCCTTGCTACCTTAATCGACAACCGCTATGGACGTCGCTTGGTCTTCTGCCTCATGCAACCTATGTGCATCACTGGCATCGCTGTCATGTACACCCCCAAATCGTTCAACCAGGCTCTAGCAGGTCGCTGCCTTGTTCACGCACACAATGGCATTCTTGAATGGCTTATACCTATTGAACTGGGGCGAGGCTACTAGCCATGGGTATCAACTCGTACGGCGGTGGGTATAGCCTCTTCCCAACGCGCACACTCAACTAGGGGAAGTCCTCTCTGTTGGTAACTTGGTTGATTGATCCTCTATGAAAGATAGTTCCCCAGGACTATATAAGAAGAACCATAGTCTAGGGTCGGCGCCCCAGCCAATCATAACGCTATCCACCACTTCAAACTTCTCCCATTACAATACGACGCTATTGCCAGCCTGATCGATCACCATTTGGCGCGAGTCATTTCGTACCTGGAATCCACGGGAGAACTCGACAACACATTGGTCCTGTTCATGTCCGACAATGATGCAGAGGTGAAACTGCTCGAAGTGCTGCCCGCGATGGCCGGCGTGCCACCGGTCCAAGTAATCAGAGAGTTCTACAACAACGAGCTTGAACATCTCGGAAACGTGGATTCGTTCGTCTGGCATGGACCGCGGTTGGCGTGCGCCGCAACGGCACCGAGCAAAGGATACAAAGCCCAGGCCAGCGAGGGAGGCATCCACTGTCCTTCCAGGTACGCTACCCAACATTTCCTCGCTGTAACAGCACTATAACGCTCGATTTCACCATCGTGATGGACATTTTGCTTACAATTTTCGATCTGGAGACCGCTAAACACCGGGATTCACTTTCCGGGGCCGCGAAGTCGTCCTCTCTCGCGGGTGGTCCTGGGTTGATTATCTGAACGCGCGGAGCGAGGAAGTCTACGAGGGCGGCCGTCAGGATGTGACAGGATGGGAACTGTTCGGGCGGAGAGCCATCCAGCGAGGAAAATGGAAGGCGTTGTATCAGCTGGCGCCCCTGGGTTCCGATAAGTGGGAATTGTACGACTTGTCCAGGGATGCTGGCGAAGTTCACAGTCTAGCAGGTCAGGAACCAGCGGTCTTGAATACTCTCTTGGTAGAATGGGAGCTGTACTCTACCGAGACGGGGTTGTATCTGCCAGAACAATAGTGATATCTCGCCCTGAGCATTTTTCTCTGACTTTGAGAAGAGCATGTCAGCCAAACAGGCGCCGTTTCACTGTCCACCTCGACCTTTTCTACTTGCTCCCTCGCAACGTCAGCGTCCTCGGCGTCTTTCCTCTATAACAGAGTCGGTGGTATCGACCGTGTCGCGGTCTTCCCTCTGCCGTTCTTCTTCAGAACCCTCTCGATTCGAATCTTCATCCCCATATTCAGTACTATCGTAGTCGTACTCCTCTCCTCTATCGGTGAACAGGTGCCTGGGATGGACAATCTCCTTGGACCGGTAGCACTTGAAGCACAGGAAGAACCCTCCGCACTGGTCGCACCGGTAGTATACCCCAACCATAAGCTACGGCGTTTCTCCTTGTCAGCAATCTTTGGTGTACATAGAAGAAGTGTTTGAACAGGGAGAGGGTTTGGTCCTCACTTACAATCAAACACGCATCGCAATAATAACCCTCGTGACAAGGTTTGGCCTTTCTCGCGTGCCGCGACGGACTGTCCCAGTCCCGATTCGACTCGGCGGCACGAGTCTCCAAGAATTCGATGATGCTGTGAGGGAGGCCGTAGTGGTTCGCGAGCTTCAGAGCAGTCCACTTCCGGTCCAGGCCCAGGCCCTCCGCAAAGAGCTCTGCTCCGTGGCGCAGCAGTTCTTCGAGGATTGCTTGTCTTTGATCGGATTGGGTTTCCCATAGGGTGGATTGCCGCATGGCCCAGAGAAGTGGTGTCCATTGGTCCCTATCTCTGGCGTTGACGACATCTAGACCTCTCTCTTTCGCCTTCTCCAGAACATATTGAACCAGATCGAGTCGCCCGCTGACGACCGCAAGGTGGAGAGCGCCCCTGCCCATTTTGTCGGGCTCGAAGAGCTGCGCGCCATGTTCAGGCCGGCAGAGAAGCTCGACCCGGTCAATTGAGCGGTAGAGAGCGTAGTGGATGGCCTGACGGCCGACCTTGTCCACGCCGTCGACTTTTGCGCCCCTTTTCAACAACAGCCTGACGACTTCCATGGTTCCGCTAAGGATCGCCACGTTCAACGGGCCTCCCCACCAGTTACTGGTCAGGTTCGCATCGGCTGTGTACTCGGCATCATCAAGCAGGTATTTAATGATGCTATCCTTTTCCGAGCCCGGCTCGCGTAGTAGAGCCGCCTGAAGCGGGGTGCCATTGACGCCAGGATGGACGATGTTGGTGTCTGCTCCGTATTTGCAAAGCAGCTTGACCATGTCCAAGGACGCCATACGGCATGCACGTATTAGAGGCCCGCCGTGTGGACCGCCGGTGATGTTGATCCTCGCGCCTTTGAGGATCAGGTACCGAGCGATTTCCAGGTTGTCTTGCCATGCCGCGTTGCAGAGAGCTGTGTAACCATCATTGCTGGCACTTTCTAGGTCGGCCCCTCTGTTGACGAAGGCTTTGACGATCGAATCATCATCATTACGGCGGGTGAGGAGAACGGCTCGATTCAGAACCGAGTACCCGTACACGTCCTTGGCCCTTTCCAGATCCAGGTTGAACTCGAGGAGCATTTTCACTATGTCTTTGGCACACCCATTGACAGCACTCATAAGTTCTTCGGACCCTTGTGAAGGAAGGTTTCGGGGATCTGCCCCTGCGTCCAAGAGGCGTCCGACGCATCGAGTGTTCAGTTTGGAGACGGCCGCGCTCAAAGCTTCCTGTATGGCGTCCGGGTTGATCTTTTGTCTGTGCTCGAGCAAAGCCTCGAGAACTTCCTCTTTGTTCCACTTTGCCGCAAAGTAAAGACAAGTCCATCCATTATCCGTCTTAGCATTGATGTCTGCTCCCTTCTGGATCAGTAAACGAGTAATAGCTGCATCGTCATAAGCACCATGGATCGGCCGCCAACCATCATCATCTGGCACCTCCAAGTCTGCTCCTGCTTCGACCAGAATGCGAGCTATGCCAGAACTTTGAGCGTAAACTGCATGGAATAACGGAGTTCTACTCCTCCAATCGCTTCTGTTAAGTGGTGCTCCAGCGCGGATAAGCAGGCTCACGACGTCTTCTCGTTGTTCCCTCACCGCAAGATGGAGGGCGTCCTCAAGCGTCCAGGCAATCTCTTCCCGAGGGCATTGTTCACCACCTGCGGCGACAATTGCTTCGATGGCTTCCAATTCGCACCCCTGATCAATCCCCCACCCCAGAAAGTTGGCATACCCACCGCTTGCCAGTGTCCCTTCAGCTTTTGACATGTCGCTATATGCTGGTGAGAACCCAGACTTCATTGCGTTCTTCAGGACTTCGATGTAGCCGTCCCCTTCCGGGTCGACCAGGTCTTCGATGTGCTTCCAGAGAACATTCCAGCATTTGGTATGTCTCGTATTGATGACTGCAGCCACCCAATTCACGACAACCTCCGCTTCGAGATCAGCCGGATTGAAAGCTGTCAAGAGATGATCCAGAACACGATGATGTCCAAATTTGATCGCAAGCTTCGCACAAGCGTCGAACACATCCGCTAGCTCGGGACGAAACGTTGCGGCCGTGGTCAATAGATCGACGATTTCAGCATGCCCGAACTGACAGGCAAGTTCCAGCGTCGTCTCATTGTGTTCAATTTTGAAGGAAATGTCCTCACAAGCGACAAGAACTTTTGCAACCTCAAGATTGCCTCTCGCGCAGGCGTGCTGCAGAGCGGTCATTTTCAGAATCGTGGCATTTTTCTGCCCTCTCTCGATTGCTAAAGGTAGGAGTGCTTTAACGATTGCTGTCTGCCCGAGTGAAGAAGCTCGACACAGGAGCAGGGTTGGGTCTCGAAATCTTCTGGAGTCTCGAAGCCCAAGGTTAAGCACCTCCATAGCGACTTTCTGATTGCCTGATTGGATTGCGGCAAGAATCGAGTTATCCCAGGAGTCGGATGGAGATATTGGCTTTTTCTCGATTAGTCTGAGAGCAGTCTCCAGCTCGCCGTTTCCGGCTGCTGCTTCAACAGATTGGGCAACTTTGTGGCAAAGCAGATCATCAGGCGGCTTTGATGATGTTTGGTCATTGGTAACCCGAAACAACGCTTCCGAGAGGCCATAACTAGCGAGTATCGCAAAAGGGTTTCCTTTCGTAACGCTGCCCCGTGTAAAAGGGTTTTGGAGCTCCCAGTGCATCTTAGCCCACTCCATTAAGGGGCCTCCGTCCCAGAAATCCAGTAGCTGAGTAGTGCAATACTGTCTTCCAGCCTCAGAGAGCCGGGCGTGGCTGGGCCACCATCGCACCGCATAGTTCAAAAAGGTATGCCGCCATTCGACCGCAATAGTCGCTCTGCATCGGGGCCACTCATTTGTGACGGAATCACTGCCTCGGGTGCTGATGTACTCAAGGCAGAAATCTGCTATCTCCTGGTGAGACTTCCACCCAGGTGTTGTAAACGGTGATTCGTCAGACAAAAGATATCGACGGAGGTCAGTATGAGCAAACTGAACTTCATTTTGGTTGACCTTTACTAGTCCACCCAAGGTGGTCTGAATCCTAGGATGTAAGCTGAGAGCAGGGCCTTCAAGAAGCTCGAGGTTCTTGTTCTGTTTCTCATCGCACTGGGCTAGATCATTCAGTTCCAGAACGCCCAACGGGCGAAGCGAATAGAGCAACAGGTTCAAAATGTTGCGCAAGAACCGGTCCGTTGCCAGGGGTAACGAGGACAAAAGGGCCTTGAACACAACCTGGGGCGTTGCACTGGTTGATTGCGGGACTTGTAGGGCGGGAGTGTCCATATATGAAAGTGAGTACCGGGTTCGGTACCAGTTAATAACCATTGATCGCAAATCTTGGTCGCCCTTGCATGTTTGGAGGAGATGGAAAAGCTCGTTACAATCCCTCTCTGTCATGGGATTACCCTGCACGAATCTCAAGAAGTCGAGGTCGAGGTCGTCAGTAGGGGCGGCTTTGTACCTCCCTTCAACGGACTGTCTCTGGTCCAGTCTGTTCAGTTTTTCTCCCTTCTCCACATTCCCAGTGGCGATGTCGCTCCCAGTTCCCTCCATACCTTCTCGACAGTTTTGAGGCTCGGTCTGAAGGGTTGCTTCAACATCGACACCAGCCCTTGGCCAGAACGTTGTTTGTTCTGGTTGTGCACCTTTCGGAGTGGTGACGAGTACCTTGAATTTGACTTCACATTCTTCAGCCAACTTGTTAACCTTAGTCAAGAACCAGTCGCAAGACGTTATATTCTCTTGCAAGTTCCCCAGCACCAAGACGACGCCTTGATCTTTTGCTCCCAAGTCTAATAGAATTTCCATAAACATTGCAAGCAGATCTTCTCGATTCAACCACAAGAATTTGTCGAAAGCCCCAAACATCTTTTGGTAGATAGCTCCCTCGACTTCGCTGTTGGAAAATCGGGAAATCGTCTGAGCTAAACACAGATACAACATGGACTCAATTGAGTTCCGCCGAATGTCAGACGATATGAATTCGAAATAGAAGCAAGTCGCGCCTGGACAACTCGACGTCTTGCTGTCATCCATATAGTGGAACAGGCATTCTGCAGCTTGAATGGCGGCCTCAGTAGAGTCGAGAGCAAGTAGAAGAAGCTGCATTCCATCAACTCCCTTCCACACTTGGAAATTCTTTTGAGTAGTGATTCGCTCATACTGTCTGGGATTTCTGAAAGATGCTTTCAGTGGATACTGTGGAGGAGCTTGGGACGCGAGAGATAGAATGTAACTTTGGTCGTCACCTGTCAATCATATCTATCAGCACGTCTCGCACGCCAGTAGCACATGACGTTGCACGAACCGTAGGCCCGCAAAGCCGTTTTCAAGAGGGTTGTGAAGCCGGAGGTTGCACATATACCAGCTAGATCCTGGTGGGACAAATCGGTCGCAAGGCGAGCCTCGAATGGGAGCGCCATCGTCGCAACATATTCGTCGAAGACCTTTTCCTTCTAGTTAGGTATTGAACTTCGCCTTGGAATATCCTTGCAAGAGGTGATTGACGCTCACTCTTAGGGCTGGTTCCTTATGGCATGAGAATACGCTGATCATATCAGCCCAAATCGATAGCCTTGACTCGGCGAAAGCGGAGTTGACTTCTCTGATCCAATCTGCAATGCCATGGGTAACTGTCCAGGAGCCTGACTCGCCTATGGATCCAACATCCCTGAGATTCAGAAGCTTAACCAAGTCTCTTCTAAGCTCGTAAGACCCATCGCTTCGATGTGGACAGTCTAGGAATACCTATTTTCAATAATCAGCAATGTTCAAAATGATGGCCGTTTTTGCCCCGAATTTGTCTCACTATGGCCCTGGTATGCAGAAAGACACTTGCATACTCTGAATTTTGGCTGGCGAGAACTAGCGTCTAGAAAAGGATTCAAACAGGTTAGGCTCCACGATGGTCGAGTGGAAAGGCGGTCGTCTCACTTCCTTGACCAGAGTACCTCCGACATCATGCGCGATGAAAACGAGGTTGCAGTTCTATAGTTGTAGCGTCAGAGAGTGCTGATACATGGTGTGCCACATCGATTTATATTCCCATCATCCGGAAGCGGCTAGTATACCTCTCCATCCACTGTTCGGAGCTCTACCAAGGCGTTGAGGAGTCGTAGCGCTTGACGTCTCGCGCCATTTCTGGTAAATATGCCACCAATGTTGTCTGAAATTGGGTAATTGAACAGCGAAACTCGACTCCCAACGAAGGGTGAGAAAGTTTCTGAGAGCCAACTTGAACCGGCGTTGCTAGTGGACGAGCCCCAATATCGCAGATGAGACTTTCCTAGCCCGGGGACAGCAACGAAACTTGGAAAATGAGCAGACGATTAATTTGAATAGAGCGTTCGTGCATACTTGACTGAAACTTCAGCCTCGCTTTTCGCTAGGACGCTCAAGGCTGGATAGCAACTTTCCATTGGGGTACTTGCGCGGAATTGACAGATCACCAGGTAATGGTTGAGCAGCAATTTGGCATTACGGGAAATCAGAAAGATGGCTCAGTGTCTCAAAACTCAGCCCAACAGCTCCTCCAAAGGTCCGAGAGAGCGACAGACAGGGAGGTCACCTCAGTGAAGCCCAGTGACTAAGACATGATTTAGCTTGCATAGGACACAAAGAATGGAGCACGTGGATTGATCTGTTTTGACGCGGGGAAGGGCCTTGATCCTAGCTAGGCAAAAGGTCTCCCTTCCCAATCTGACAAGCTGCATTTGGGTGCCGGAAACCATGTGGCACTCTGAATCAATCGATGTGGATGGCTGGGTTTATGTATGGGAAATCAGTGTCACATTCTTTAGCACAAGCCGACTAAGACAAGTCCGCTCGAGAAGTGATAATGTAAACTATTTGCTGCCGATGTTGGTTGGGAACTGCATAGTCTTGCTCCGTTCTCCCCCCTCCCCACGACTACTAATATTGGCTCCACTACTCATTTGTTCTCTGGCTTCTTTTGTTTGACGGCATCGTTAACAATGGTTGTAACAGTAACATCAGACAGGTCTTCCAGTTTCAATTTCTCTGGATTCCCCAGATCATCAGTGTTATACACCTGCAGCCTGTTTGTCGGCTTTCTCCGTGGGTCGAAAGTGACAGGATCGTCCCTGGGATTGGACTTCATAAAAGATAAGGCTGTGGCCAGCCAATTCGGATAGATCTTCAAAGTGAAGTGGGCCTGGAACTTTGACAAATCGATGCGCTTTAGCAAGATGGCGGCCTGCAAGCTCGTTGGCACTCCAGACTTGGTGCTTTTGTTTTCTCGCAAAATCCACGATACGCTGTTGGGTTTGCCATAGTTGCGACCCTCGGTAAGGATGAAGCCTTGCACAGTTGTTGCATCAGAGGTGTCTCTTTCCACTGTCTTTTCGCGCTTCAACTCGGCTCCGACCTCTACCCCTGTCGCATTTGCACCAACTTTACCACCAGCTAATGTGTTCACCGTCTCGCGCTGCGTCGTCGGCTGAACGCTGAAGAAGCCCTCGGGATGCATTCTGTCAATCCATGGCTCGCGGTCCTCATTATTCTTGGGCGAGAATGTGACTTGGATATCTACTTTCTTTATGCGGTGATTTTGTTCGAGTGGTTCGAAGCGAAATTTGAGGACAATAACACTGGCGAGGTCGTTGCTATTGGGATCGGCGGAATAGTATCCGTGAACAATGTCCGTGCAGAAACAATCAGCGTAGAAAATTCCTCTTCGCTGAATAACGTTCGACCGTTGGTCTGGATCCTCGGGGTCGTCTTCCGTCCGGAAATTTGCCTCGGAATCTCCGCTTTGGCTCAGCCTGATCGAGAATGAAGGTGGATAGGGCTCAAAACTAGAGTCGTTAGCTGCGTTTTCCGCGCAGGCAGACGAATCCATATTTTTGCAAAGAGCGCAGCGCGTCTCCACGCAAAAGAGATTGTCTCAGTTATGGGTGGTAGGGTGGGAGCGCTGAAATACCTCGTGGCCTCTTTTCGCCGCACCGTGGGCAGCGGAGGGGGCAGTGCACTCACAGATAGTGCAACTGACCTTCTGCTATCCCGCCCCGTCACACCCACCAACCGAACGCCATCAGTCAGCTTGCATCCGAGTGGAGACAAGCGTGACAGCCTCTACCTAATGCGGCTAGCTTGTCCGCAAGCAGTCAAGCCTCAAACTTTACCCCGCACCAAGTGCTGTTACCAACCTATTCACATGAATACACACCCGAGCTAATGTGCAAGCTTTGTCCTTCTGTACTGTCCATCACAATACGAGACGAGCCTCAAGGAAAACCTGGTCTATAAAGAGCCTCAAAAGTCACGCGACGCATGTGTCGTTCTTTTCAGCCAAACATGCAAGTCATAGATTGATGGATTGGTTTATTTATGACCTGTTGGGACAATCCGGCTATATCTGCCCTCACGCATGTTCACCATACTTTCCCCTTAATGTAGTTTTTGTCGATCACAATCGTCATCCACAGTTGTCCTTTGTGAGTTACCCATGATGCAGGAACCTTCCCGAGTAAGTCGCGGGGCTCAAGTTGCCGAAGACGATGACCGAGATCCGCCGAGACTTGCAACCGGCAATGTGACAGGGTGCGGAACCCAGGGTGCGAAAGAAGACGTAAGCATGGAAAGTATCGAAAGTCCAAGACTCACAATGAAGATAAAGAACCTTCAGAGAGTCCAATCAGGTCATATGTCGGTCCATGGTAGACATGATACCCAAGGGATGACAGGAGGAGATGAAGACGATCTCCTCATGGAATTGAAAGAAATATGGGACGACCTACCAGATGATATCAATATCAGGGCAACGCTACAAGAGATCAAAACTAGAATCCTGCGCAGGGAGCTTCAAGTTGATAATGAAGAACAGCTGCGAGCATTTATGGCCAGTGACGATGCGGACTACGTTGGATTTCTCACAGACAAGGAACAGGAAAATTTTTTACACATGATGGCTTCTGATACTCAGAATAGATGCCTTATCAAATTCCTGGCAGAAGAACGGAGTCAGCTCATGTTTGGAACGGATCGATCTATGTACTATCCACTCCATGTCGCCATCAAGGAGAAGAACACGGACTTCATCACGGCCGTGCTTGATAGCAAATTTAGCGAGACAGACGACATGAAGAAGGTACTTTCACACAAGGGTGGATCAAATCCAGGGAACTGTATTCACATCGGCATTCAAGTGGGGCTCGATCCACAACTCATAATCAGATTGATCGAGAAGTCGGACGGGGCTACGCTGTCAGAGCAGGACGGCGCAGGGTTGACACCACTCCATTGCGCCGTAGACTACAAAAATTGCAGGAAAGGTCAATTTGAGGTAGTCCAAGCTCTGTTAAAGCATGGCGATGCGGCTCTCGACAAGGAAGGTAGTATCCATGGTTCGCTCTCTCCTTATCGATATCACGACGAAACGAAAAAGATCGAAAAGAAAAAGCTCGAGGAAGCCGAATGGGCAAAAAGGCAGAATGATGGAAGAGGCAGCCAGCAGCCACGAGTTGGAACTGACAACCGTGGTGTGCGTGACCCTTCTCATTATCAGGATGCTGGTCAGGCTGATCTCCGGAAGTCCTCCGAGGATGACAGGGAGGACGCCAAGGAGCGAAAGAATATGATCGACCTTGACCCACGAGTATACGGCATGCGGAGACAATCAAATGCGATTCGAGCTAATTCGGTGGGATCCCGAGTAAGATCCCCCACAAGCGATGTTCCAGCAGGAGGTGGCGCGTCAACGCCTCCTCCAACAATTGACCGCGTGTTATTCTCGCCAAATCCTAACCCGGCGAATCTGGGAAGACCCAGAAAGGCGATGCGCGCATCACGCCCAGGTGCGGCAAGGAGATCATTTGGGTCCCAGAGACTTCATCAGCCTGAAGCACCTCCAGATGACGAAACCGCGGATGAGATTGCGAAGGAACTGAAGTTACACTATCTTCGAAGCATCTTCAAAGGATCTGCTTATTCAGGCTCTCCGGAGTCTGTGGACGGCGATAGGCCGGAGCTTCGAAATCATGACAGGGCAGTCCGGTTTCTGTATGGAGACAACAAAGAAAGTAAGGATCTCTTTACTGACATTCAATGGTTTGCGTGTGGCGCTAATGAAAACTGCTGTTCAGACCGTCACATATGCTTCAACTTTCTCGACGGCCCTTCAAAGATGACCGCCGATAAATTCAGGACAACCTACGGGGGATTTAAATTTGACCATGTTCTGCAGTACGTCGGGTTCCGTCGTCTGGAGTTTACAGTGCCCGAGCTTCCTCCTAGAGGAAGTGGTACAATGTCTAAATCGCCTGCATCCACTGGGAGAGGACGAAGAGACATGGAGGTACCGTTCAACTGGCTTCATGACAAAGGAGTGACAAATATTATCAAGGTCATTGTCGACGACTTGGAGCCTCCTTCTCACAAAGACGAGTCAATTCAAAATGCTTTGAAAAAGTTTGATATTGAGATCCTTGACTGGAGAAAGATTGACCTCTGTCCAGACACAATTTGCAGGTCCTGTCCAAACCTACGCGAGGTTCACCTCTGGTGGAGCGGAAACAATGGGATACTGAGAGCGTGGAGTGAGCCGGAAGGGTTGGCTAGGTTGGAACGATTGGAAGCCATACAGCTTCACCAAACACAGGTAAGCTCTTCCTAAGATCCACCGCATGAAGCAGACGCTCAGCTTGGCATATTGTAGGAATTAGAATCCGAGTCTTGGACAGACATGAATATCGCGACATTTCGGAAAAGGCTGAGAGATTTGAGAAATGCCCAGAACGGTGCTCGAAAGCCCGGTGACAAACTGCCACAAATTCGTGTTCCAGACCCAATCAAGGCCATTGATGGACCGGCCCAACGACCAGCCGGATCACACCCCAAAACCGACTTTAAAGTCCAGCGGGAAACCCACAAGTGGCTGCACATAATGGACACGTTTGCCGACGGGATATACAAGATCAAACCGGATCGCGATGTAGAGTTCTTTGAATATCTGCCTCCAGAACTCCAATCAGACGTAAAAGTCGCGTTGATTGATGACGGTGTGCAATTTACCCATGAGAGTCTGCAGGAGAAGATTGACGACGGCTGGAGCTTCGACGACGGCTATGATGGCGTCGATCTTCCTGGAGCTAGACGACCGTTCCACGAATCCAGCACTGGCCATGGAACTCTCATGGCCAACATGATCTGTCGCATCTGCCCAAACGCTAAGATATTTGTTTGTCGGCTGAACGTATATCCTGGAGACGGCACAAAGTCCCATTTTTCAGCGAAGAGTGCAGCCGATGTTAGTTCCCAAGACCATGTCTCCCCCGAAGACTCTCGAAAATAGTTAGCTGACACTGAATACAGGCAGCTGTATATTGCGCAACTCGAGGATTTGACATCATCTTGATGTCATGGACAATCAGGAAATCGATATACACACCGGACTCAATGAACGATGGGAAGGACCTCGATCGGTTAGAAAGAGCTTTGGACGAGGCATGCAAGAACGGCGCTCTGCTGTTTTGTGCGGCGCCGGACGAAGGTGGCATCTCAGATGAGAAGTTCCGCACCTATTATCCTGTAGGATGCGACTCCTTATCTAGCCGCATCTTCAAAATCGGAGCTGCCACCTCTACCAACAAGGAAGCGGATCGCACCGGAAAGTCCTCGCAACTCGACTTTATCCTCCCCGGACATGAGGTCAGAGAAAGAGGAAGCGATACGGTCAAAGTCGACGACAGCCTCAAGAGCGGATCATCGGTGGCAACGGCGTTGGCCGCAGGACTTGCAGCGCTCGTCATCCATTGTGTGCGGCTCGGCGCCATCGAGACTATTCGCGCACGCACCACTAAAAGGAATGGCGACGCTAGAAAGAGTGGGGGTGACACCACAAGCGAGGATGGCGCCAAAGCTGAGGATAACACAAACGAGGACATGAGGACGGCATTGGAGGCCGTCGCCATCAAGTTGGAAGATTTCGCTGATATCAAAAAGTTCGAGCACATGATGCGCGTTTTCGCCAGTATCCCGCGGCAAAGAAAGGCAGGGGAGACTTGGAAATACCTCGAGGTGGACAACACTTTCGAAGGGCCAGGGAAGACACTTGTCAACAAAGAGGCGGGAGAGAGCCAGAAAATACTGGCTGTGACCAAGCTTGCCATGAACTTTGTGAGCTCCGGCCTGTCAAAGTTATGAAGCACAAGTTGTCCGGCTGGGCAGTATTGGTATTGCTGTTGTACACAGAGTGTGAGTGCATCTATCTGATTGATTGTGTCTCGCCCCTGCCTACTTCAGAGAGACTCTGGCTATCTATATACTATTTGCACTGTGGCAACAAGCCGTCCGCTGAATAGATGTGGACTTGGCCAGATCTCTCTAGCCCTCGTTATCGACCAACGGTGGCACCGAGGCTGTCATAGAGAGGCCTCGGTTGAAACATTGATGGATTGGTTGGTTTGCCACAGTGGCGTTCTGCTCTCAACAATTGCTCTCTTATACTTGTAGATAAACGCGAGCGGAGGGCCAATAGGAGCTCTCTACTTGATGAGGAAGCTCTCCATGTTCAGCCTCGGCCACCGTACTGGGTATTGGCCAGAAACGCCAAGCCCGCACGTCCGTTGCCCCGCACCTTCGTCTCCGCCAACCACGCGTCGTGCTTTAGCGTGTTTATTTCGCCAAGCCGGAAATGCTCGAGACCTTTAAATCGACTTCTTCCCCAGCTTCGCTTCTTCCTCCACGACGATCCCGCCACCGTTCTTCCCCCACCTCTTTCATCAGGTTGTGAGCCCGTCCGCTCTCCTTCACTCGTTCTCTTCGATCCGTCCCCCTGCCATTTCTCTTTTTCCCGTCTCGCTATCCTATTTTTCCTACCTCGTACATTCCTTCCCTCTCCTCTTTCTCTGCCCTTTCCCGACGACACCCAGTTGTCGGGTGCGAAATCCATCGGGCGTTAATTGAGTTCGCGTTATGGGTCCCCATGAACATAACCCGCAACGTCTTCGGGAGATTGCAGCTATCCGACGCATCGAACCCTACAGCTTGGGCGCCTGCCGAAGCTGGGCAGTGGCTGGGGCTGGTTACTGGTCGGATCGGTCTCGATTTCACTCTGGTGGTTTGGACTCGATGTCGTGCTGCGAGAACCGACACCACTTTGGGCAAGAAGAAGGATACAACTGCAACTCTCACAATTGTCGAGAATGCAGCAAGGTTCTCAACACATGGAGCCGCTGGCGTACAGACTTTCTGGCATCCTGCGTTCCTTGGCAGGTGAAGGAGATCATCTGCGGTCGGCTTTTGGTTAACTTGCGGAGTGCTCGAGAAAGGCTCGGGCAGTTTGGCAGTGACAGATTGTGCCTGCGATCTTGTTACGAAGAACCGTTGTAAACTTCACAACGCCCGCCTCCATGTGGAGCCTGCTTGCTTTCTCGGTAAGTATTCCTGGACTTGCAAATGGTCGTTGGCCAGGCTGGCAGATGTGGTTGTGCCGTTCTGCGCTCTTTCGAGTGAGGACGGGAATTGCATTCATGCGTTGCGCCCTTCGCACGTTATGGACCTGAAGTTCGAGAGAGGCGCGCTGGTTGTTGCGGGCGGACCAGGCCGATGAGGTGAGGAAGGGTTGACCTAGATCCTTGCTGTGCTCGTCAGGCGGTCTGCCAGCTAGTACGGCTTGACGGTGGTTGATGTGATCCATTTCTGGGTCGCAGGTGATTGCCCAGCAAGCGTGACTAGCGACACAGGTTTTGCCACACCCTTCCACGACGTATGTTATAATGCGGTATTACGATCCAAAGGATACAGAAGTATTGGCCGGCCTGGCCAACCTTCATCCGTCATCATGGAATCCTCAGGAACCACGGGATACCAAGGAAATCTCTTGTTTGGCACCGGTCCGCTGAGGAAAGGAATCTCTGGAATCACGAGGATGTGAGGAAACGATCCGCTCGCTCTTCCGCTTGAAATGGACTGTGCAGCCGGCTCAAATGCCTGCTTTCTTTGTGCGGCACCTTTTTGGTAGTCTGAGAGATAGACCCGAGAATTGCGAGTACAAGCCCGAGACAAGTCAAGTGCCAACTTTCCGCACTGGGTAGCTTCCCCAGCTGGACAAACAGTGGCTTACGGCTCACTAAATGAAGGCATCCCATTTCTAGTCTGTCAGAAAGAGCTGGAAGAGGCAACGAGCATTTCGTCAATCACAGTCTCAAAGATGTTTTGGACGCTTGACCTACCAGCCTTGACGAAGGCCGGGAGGAGTGATTTCTGCTGTCGAGCTGCAGCGCAGAAAGTAGACCAGGTTGGTATAGCCACCTCGGTTTTCTGTTCTCTGACACGGAGGTGCAGAGGCAGTGAGAAAGTCCCGAGCAATGAGCCTGATCAGCCATAGACTTGGGCATCCCAAAGAGATGCGAGAGCTTGCGACCTTGTACCCTGGGACCACCCCGTGTTGACACATCACGCAGAGGCCGAGAAAAAGGCCCAGAGACAAGCAAGAACAGAAGGTTCGATCACGCTTCGGAACTTTAGGGAAGAAACCCATTCGGCTCCAACCATTGAGTACAATACAAATGAAATCCACAAAACTTGAAACCCGTGCTACTGTGCCATGCGCAGGCCAGTGTCGCACAGTATCATATGGGGCCTCGAGTGCGGCCGTACTCGAGAATCTATGCAACCCAATCAGTTGGTCCAATCGCCCGATGCGAGGACCCAACTTCCATTCAGTCCGAAGGCATTCCCAAAAAAGATCACCAAGCAGCGAAAGGTGTCAACGGTCTCGTCCAACTACGAGCCCCACCGCGTCGATTTCACGAGGGTTAAATTTTCAAGCATGCAACACCCTGGGGGCGCTTTTTCCAGAAGAGGTCTCAACATCTCCGTGGAGCTTACAACGACCATGCAAAGGACACAACTGGCGGATATTGCTGGCCCTGGTCCCAAAATGGCCCTGAAAATAAAACACGGCGCGAAGAATCATCCAACATGGCTCTCCCGAGCGAGATTTCAACATCTCAACAATGACCATGACATGACGCATGACCCAACTTCATGCTGCCTGTGATGCACATTCTTGAAATGAACAGCGAAACCTATACCGACACCACCACCAACATCAACACTCAACACCGGACACCCACAGGTCATACCATACCCCCACGAAGACGCAATCCATCATTCTCGACGCTGCATGGCTCGCCTCGTCTGGCCTTCCAGCACCGGTGCGAGAAAAACGCGCTTTACACCGCCGACTCTCCCTCGTCGGTCGTGTGAAAAGTAGCTGTTTACCACGCTGCCGTGTTGCGACGGGACGGGCAGTCGATGTGCTCGCGAAGGAAAAAGCCCAGAAAACACAGAAATAATAAATCCGATCCTGCGATAAAAAGGGGGTCATGTGCATGTGCATGTGCCCCGGTCGTGCGTTGTGCGTGGCGTTGGTTCGCGTGTATGTGTTGTGTATTGTGTTCCGCTGTCTGTCGAAGCACGAAGACAGTGATCGAAGAGCGCAGCCGCCGTTAGGCCGATTCCTGATCTCCGGCTTACTCGTCCACAATTTTTTTCTTCTCATCTTTTTCATCATGGATTAAAAAGTTTCGCACACTTGCTTGCTTCAGGCAAGTCCATGGAGAAGAAGACGGCCGGCAGCCAGATCCTATCTGCGGTCTATGCAAGGACGACATCCGGGGTTTCGCTCTTTGGGTGCAAGCCTTACGCGAATGCGCCTCTGAGTTGACTCGGAAACCGATAGTCGCAAGATGAATCATGTCTTTATCCTTGCGGAAGCAGTCGACGAATGCTTGTCACAGAGATTGACAGACTTTTGGAGCTCATGCTCCAAACAATCCTATGGAGACGACTTCGTCGCAAATTGACTATCTCAAAAAATCTGGCTCCCCACTTTGTCTCCCCTTGTCCAGTGATACATGATGCATATTATACAATGATATAGCCATACGGATCTTCTATTCTCTGGAACATCGGCCCAACAAGTGTCTCGTATCTATACACCTGTTGCTGTCCGGGCCAAGAACGCCGCCCCATTATGCAAAAGCTCCGTGTCCCATGTTCCGCCCACTCCGCTTCCTCACCAAAGCTAGGGTCTTCTGCATGCATTGGCGTTTCCACCAATCCTTGAACCGGCCTAGCACTTTCCGCTTCTTGTACGCAAAATCGGACATCGGAATCGTGTCACCCAACTCTGGATGTGGACACTCAAATGACTGCCGTATTTTCATCTGACATGATTGGCTCATTCTCATGGTACCACTCTCTTGTTGTGTAGAGCTATGTCGGGTGCCCAACAACCCGGATGACTTCGTGAAACCGCTTCGAAAACTGTGCAGGTCGAATCTTTTCCTGACAGCATTTGACTGTTTCTGGGCCAAAGCGGCCGAGCTATCGTCAGAGAAGAAGCTTTGAACTTCACGTAGAGCGGGTCGATACAACGGCTGTGGCGGGTCAGGGAACCGAAGGCTGAGATTTAAATCGGAGGACGTTAGAGGCGGTCCAAATTCTGGAGGGGCTAACTGAGGTACCGACCCCACACGTGGTATTTGAGAACTGTATCGCGTACTGTTCAGAGGTTCGACAATGCTAGCGTTGCTTCGGTTGGATTGGACAGTCCGGATTGATGCTTTTCGAACAATTTCAATGCCCTTTTTGACGGGTTCGGGCATCGCAGCCAGCATACTGGTCCATCTTCGAGGCATCGACGTCGACACAAGAACACTACCTTCAGACACCGTCGTCGGCGGCTGCACCATCACCGAGTCCGCACTCAATTCGGCGTACCCAGCGACTGGCGACGTCTCGCTCCTCTTTTCGAGCGAATCTTCGGTCGTCCAATCGTCGTCCCGGCCGTCGTCTGCTATTAACCCGCCCGTCCGTTCGAGGCCCTCCAGTTGTCCCAGACTCTGTGATTTCCTCTTCGACTTCATCATTATCCGCGCCCGCCGTCTCTGATGCGATGCCTGTCTGGCAAGCACGTCACTTTTTGATCTGTGATGAAGCGCATTCTGGACTCTCCTGGCCGGCAGGGAATTCTCCGCCTCGGGGCTTAAGCTCAATTCTGACAGCCTCCTGACTTTGAATCCCGCCCGTGGAGGATCCGAGTCAATGTCAGCCATGTCACCCGATGTCAATGATCCTTTGATGTTTGACTGGTCAGATTTGGTTGACTCTGAAGTTAACAGTCCGCTGGTTGACTGGAGTGTCTGCCAGCCGGATGAATGTTCCCGGATCTTCGAGCTGGCGGACGACAAGATCGATGTGCAATTGGCGTGATAATCTTCTAGAATTACCCCGGGAGGCAGTCTGGCATCCATACTAGCAAACAGACGTCGGGGTATGAGTCGACGCCTCTCGGAACTGGCGAGACTCGAGTGCTGAATAGTCGAACTCGAGGTTGTCGGCCTCAAATTCCATGGTGAGAGAATCCTCGGCACGATCGACGGTGCTCTGGTGGTGCTTTCTCCGCTACTGTCTGGTGGAGCGACTGGATCCTCAGAACAGTTGTCTGTTTCAGGAGGACCACCCTCGCCCTCAATTCCGTTGTCGGTCAAGCCTAAGCATTCAATATGTCTATCCAGGAGTGACTCGATGGTTGATCTCTCGTTGATAGTCATCTGACTGGCATCCCCGTTGGCACTGGGGGCCGCTTGCTCCCTTGCCGGAGTCTCCCACTGGTTTTGCTGCTCAGCAGCATCGATCTTTGGTTCACCCTCCGGGTGTGGCGACAGAACTCTCTCAAGTGATTGCAGGTCAGGATGTTCTTCCACAGCATCGAGTCGGGAGAAAGTTTGAACGTGATGGAGTACTTTTCCTCGGTCAGTGATATAGTTGTCGGGAATTTCAAGAATACGACTGAACCGCTTTCTACTCTGTGATGACATCGGGCGCTCAGGCATTGGTGACAATATCTCGGGGCCCTCCTTCGAACGGACATCGCCAGATGTCTTTGGTCGTTCCTTGAGCCCAGGTGAGTAAGAACCGAAAGAAAGCGGTCTAAAATTGAATGAAGGCAATTCCCATTGAGATTGGACCCGTTGAAGGTCATTAAATGCTTGCCGGTGATTCCTGTCACGATGCTGATCTCCGTACGCCATCAGCCCGGAGATGGAAGGTTTGTGGTCAAAGACAGGTGAGTGCACTCGAGCCGCGAGAGTTGTGAGATCTCGCGGGCTTCGACTTGCGTTTGGAAAGAATGCACTTGAGTGGGTCGAGCCGCATGTTCGACGTGAGGCGGTTGACGCCCGAAGATTGTCCTTTTCATCTTGCGACCACCCTTCCAGGTGGTCCTGATCGGCAGGACTAACCCTCTCACTTGCCTGGGGGTCATTCTATCAGCAGATGAACGATTACGGAGGACATCTTCAGGAACTGCAAAAGCATTGGGGGTCTCTGACCTTTTTGTTGGCAGAAGCAGGCCTCGTGGGCGGCGCAGTGGTGGCTCCGAGACTCGACTTTCGAGGCGGGATCACGCCAGCGTAGCTGTATTTTGATTGTTTTGATTGCTCACTTGGACGGCGGTTGTGTCCAGTCGGCAGCTCCAACGGATAGAAGACAGACCCAGGGACCGTGCCAAAAGGGGATTGAGCCTGACGGCGTTCCGGAGTCGGGAGGTTGTCTAGGATTGTCTGGTCCATATTGAAGGGGAGACTGGCTACAGAAGGGTCGTCCGGCGGTGAGAAGCAATCCTCCTCGAGAAAAGACTCGGAATAGTCATAATAGTGAGGCGTTGTGGACTTCGTTGGAGACTTTGGCAAACCTCGAGATGAGGCAGCACTGTGATTCCAGACCGGCCGAAAGCTCTGGAGCGAGTTGGACATTGGAGTAGTCGTTCTTTGAAGCGGATAACTAGTACCAGGTACCCCATTCATGGAAGAAACGGCCGGCGACGGGAGCCGGACAAAGGAAGAGATAGAGTTGTTCAACTCAGGTCGGTATCCAGGTGGACCAGGCCGCAGACGATGCAAAGAGACGGGGGATGAGGCAACTGTCCCAACACTTCCCACTCTTGGATAGCCATGTCTTGCACCATATCTGTACGGGTATGCCTCGCTTAGAGCGGGGGAGGAGGCGCGATACCCAGGGCGGCGTCTGTGGCCGTGGACAATCATGGGAGAACTGGAATGCAGGCTATGGACATCTCGCTGACTGCGTAGAGTGACCAGCGATCTGTGCGTGTG
The DNA here is from genome assembly GCF_000835475.1 of Cladophialophora bantiana CBS 173.52. Taxonomy (NCBI): domain Eukaryota; kingdom Fungi; phylum Ascomycota; class Eurotiomycetes; order Chaetothyriales; family Herpotrichiellaceae; genus Cladophialophora; species Cladophialophora bantiana. The sequence goes on along the minus strand of NW_015971575.1, from coordinate 834,014 downwards.
AAGAGGATGGCCAGGAACGCCGGGGCCGATGACAAACTGCGATCTGTGGCGATGGCCGACTCTCTTTGAACGCGGGCCTGAGCGCAGAGGCGTCTGGGCAGAATGGATAGTCTCTCCACCTGACAACGCTGAAGATGATGGGGCCGGGCGCGGGCCGTGGTGTCGGTGGGAGCGTCTTCGGGAGGATCGTTGATGTCCGAGCTGGGGAGTGAATGAGGCATCCAAGGAGGCAGTACGGCGTCTAGTTGACTGCAGGCGAGAAGCAGAACGGGGAATGCGTGAAGGGCGAACGGCAAATGGACCACTGTCTCCCAGTTCGGTCGTGTTTCTCAGCATGCTTTGCACGGCACTGGAGCGAAGTGACGTGGTCGACGGCACTGTCGCCAACTCGTCTTGTTTGGCGCCATTCTGTGTGGCATCTTTTCGGGTGTTGGGGCTGATCTCCTCCAGCGGCATCGCAGACGAATGTCTCGCGTGCCTGGAGGTGCTTGATGTGGGAAATGGCAGAAGAAGCTAGACAGAGAGTGATGTGAGTAGGAGGCGAGGTGGCAGATAGGTGAGAGAAGACAATCAGCGCATTGAGGGGGTGGTCATGCTGGGAAGAGAGTGATGGTGATTTTCCATCCAGGAATGAAGGGCTGACTGATGGATGAGAAGGAGATGGAGGAGGCACCGGGAGGAATTGGATAGAGGTTGGTGGGAAGGAGCGAGAGGGCGAAGTGCAAGGCCAAGGAAGGAAGGGGTGAGGATACTCTGCGATTTGTCTGGGAAGGAACGCGCCCGACGTCCCACGACACAGCGTTATAAGGGAGATTCTTCAGGTGATGTCTTTCATCATTCGCTCAGCGGCATCCGTCTTGGTCTCTTCAGGTCGGCATCATGCTAATCTTTCCTGCTGCACCAACACCAGCAAACACCCCACGGCTCCGGCTGGATGAGGCTTCTTTGCTGTTCTTATACACCAATTCTTGCAAGCCTGCACTGCTGGTGCTGGACCGCGCACTGGAACCACTTTTGACCTTCCTTGTAATGGCATTGCCGCCTCTCTTCCCCTTCATGCCTGTTGTTCTTCCTCTGGAGCTCCCGCTACCACGCTGCTGAGAGACGCGCGAACCCCGCCGATTCCAAGGGGCGGATCTGGGACGAGAGTTGCGCTTTTTCGATACCACCTTCTGAGGTTTAGTCTCGAATGCTGATGTCTGAGACACTTGCTCTCTGTCAGTAGTTGGGAGGCTGTCCGCTGCAACACACGACTTACGTTTCTCGTTGAAATGGCTAACATCGTCAGCTACACTGAAGTAGCGACTGCTCTCGGTCTCGTCGAGATCTCGATCGCTTTCAGTCACTCGATCCGCATCCTCGTCGTCGCTGATTTCCACAATTGATCGGTCGTGAGGTTCGTCAAGATCTTCCCCTGTTGCCTCCCTCATCGCCTTGTAGTCATTATAAGCGGATCTAGCCAGGCGCAGCAAGACGGGCCCAAACATTCGGAAGGTTTCCGGATTCATCTTGCAAATGTCTCGGAGCGCGTTCTCATTCTGGGGAAACTGAGTCGCGATTTCGCGGAGTATCAGATCCGATACTGATGTCTGCCGTAGACCATTGATGATCTGAATGTGCTTAATTTCCTTCTTTGCGTTCTCGACAAAGTCATCGAGTATATGTTGGTGTACCTCGTCCAGTTGTCCCGTCCTTTCATCAGTCGTAATTGGAGGTCCAATTTTGGCGTTTCTCGTTGGCCGGCGATTGCTAACAGCTGGCATCGATTCAAAACACGGGCCGTCATCTTCTTCCTCTGATTCGTCGACAAACTCTTCGTCTGAGTCCTCGTCAAACTGCGCACGGGGAGGAATCCTGCGAGACCTTGGCTGCAACGGCGACGAGACGTTGGTAGACGTCGGATAATCGTCAGGAGCGGCTTTGACGCCACTCCGTTGTGTTTTCTTTCTGCACTTCAAGCCGTCTTGCTTAGGTCCCGATTTACCTCTCGGCGAGACTAGAACTTGCATACTCAGTGTCACTCGGCCAGTCTCAAATTCGGGAGCTCTGGGTCCCGGCTTGACATATTGCGTAGCAAAGCCAGCAGCGTTGACCTTGTTATATTCTACCAAAGCATCCTCGCTAATGAGCCGGTAGAACAATCGTTCCACGTCCCCTCTGGCTAAATCCGCCCCAAGCCCGTATTCGCGAAGTTTGGTGTGCTGGAGCTCAGAAATCTTCTTGTTCTTGCCACCACGGTAGACATCCACACAGTGTAACAGGGTGACTTGCTCACGAGATATTTGCTGAACAATACGAATTGCATTCCTCGCATGCTCGGAAAAGTCTTGCGTTTCGAAGGTGCTGGTCGAGTTACAATTATCGCAGGTATTGTTGCAATCTTCTCGCTTGAAGTGTTCGTTGAAGTATCCGAGCACTTGTTGTCTGCGGCAATCGCTGCGATTCTCGCAGAATTGAACGACATTGCGCAACAGGTGCTTTTGCCTCTCTTTTTGCTGCCAGTCGCCGTCACCTTTCTCAATCATCCGCTTGATGGAGGTCGTATCTCCATAGCCGTAGTAGAGATAACACCCAGCTCTGCCACCATCCCGCCCAGCTCGACCTGTCTCTTGGTAATAACCTTCGAGGCTTTTGGGAATAGTGTGGTGAACGACAAATCGAACATCGGGCTTGTCGATCCCCATGCCAAACGCGATCGTGGCAACGATGACTTTGTACACTCCGGCTTGCCATTCTTTCTGGATATGGATCCGCTCTGCTGCATCGAGCCCAGCATGGTAATGGCGGGCTCGAATATTATATTCTTCTTGGAGCTGCTTCGCAACGTCTTCACAAGCTCGGCGCGACAGGCAGTAGATGATTCCCGCCTGTCCCTTGTAAGACTCTTCTATGAGACGTGCAATGCTTCCAAGCACTGCTTGCTTGCTGCCCTTAGGCCTTACCTCGTATGTGAGGTTCGGTCTGTTGAAGCTCTGCGTGAAGACCTCGGCGCCATCCATACCTAGATTATGCATGCAGTCCACTTTCACATTTTCCGTCGCTGTCGCGGTCAAGGCCATCACAGGCACATTCTTGAAACGTCGGCGAACTTCACCCACCGCCTTGTAGTCGGGACGAAAATCGTGTCCCCACTGGCTGACGCAGTGTGCTTCGTCAATCACAATACGTGCCAGAAGTCTCCTCTTGTTCAGATCCAGAAAGACTTTGAAGAATACTTCGCTCTTGTTGAGCATCTCAGGCGTAACGTACAGAAGCTGAACAAACTTCTCGGGCTCATTAGATCGTAAGGCTTGGAGGATATAGTTCCGATGTTCATTTGAGGTCTGGCCATTGACCAGAACAGCCTGAATGTGCAATTTTTGCAGATGATCCACCTGATCCTGCATCAGACTGAGTAAGGGAGAGACGACGATGGTCACCCCTGCTGTCCGCCCGCTCTGTACCACAGCTGGCAACTGATAGCAGAGAGATTTGCCTCCTCCGGTAGGCATTAGCACGAAGGCGTCCTTGCCGCCCAATGTCGCATTGATGGCTTCCAGTTGATTGTGGCGGAATTCTTGGAGATGAAATTTTTTCCTTAGAGCCGAATACACTTCTTTCGACCATGGATATTGCATCAGCGCCGCGGGTGAGGGCCGTAGGGATGACGTGGATGCGGGTTTCTGAGGCGAAGTTCTGCGGATGTTGTCGCTCACCTCACGCAGGGCAGTGCGCTCACTCCGGGAAGCCGTTGTCATCGATGACAGGTTCTGTTCGAACTGCTCTGCAACTTTGTACATTTCTTCGTCATCTAGACCGTCCTCGAAATCCTCATCATCGAATGGAAAGTCACGCGTTGGGCTACCCATCGTTCTTGAAAAGCCTCCCATGTTAACTTCTGTATCTGCATTTGCGAACGCGAGACTTGAACCGGTAATGTCCAAGCCAATAGGCATGGAACGATGCGTCTTTGTGTACTCCGATAGTTGTGTTCTTCTAGGAGAATCACGACAGGGAGAAGGACGCCGATCTGGTGACTTGATAGCTATGTCAACTACGTCGTACCGGTTCAAAGATGGAGTTTGGCTAATCGACTGCGTCGAGAGGTGAGAGAGACCACGCGGGGTCTCATTCTTCGTATTCTTTGACGTTGATTGAGGTAGCTTTTGTGTTGAGGCAACCAGGACCTTCTGGTCGACTAGCCTTGGACTCGAGCAGAGCAGATGATCTCGATCTATCTTTGGAGGGTCTTCCATTCTGCTGGATGTCGACACTCCCAACTGTTCCAAAAGGGTGAAGATTGTGAGTTCTCGAGAGTCAATTTCACTCTTCGCCTTGAAAATCTTTGCGCACAGCGATGTCAAGACATCCTCGTCATCATCGGGATCAACGATGTGGCCTGCCTTGTGAATTTCTTCTCGCTGAACGAACATCTGTTCTCGTTGGCTTCGAAGTTTCCAAAGGCTGGCAGATTCTTCCTGAAGTCGGGTTGCTGCAGTGATCTTGGCCCCTATTTTCTTCCGCCTTTCCTTTAAGTGGTTGGAAGCAGCGCCCCGTTCGCACATCTCATCCAGGATTTGTCTGTCGACGACTTCTTTCGAGTCCTCAAGCCGTCGCACAAGACCCTGCAGCTGCTCTTTACCGTCCATAACAAAGCTGTCAATCAGCTTTCTCTGTTTCAATGTCAGGTCGCCGGTCAGGTTCGGGGTCGGAACGTTGTTGTTGAGCATTACTTCTAGGTTCGACGTCGTCCGAGGCGTCACCGTCGCTCTAATTTGGACCGAATCCGACGGCCCAGACGCTCCATCAACCTTCAACAGTTGTGATCGAACCGGTGAGCGGAAAATAATTTCCGTATCATGTCCTCTTGTGACCATATTCCCTAAACCTAGACCACCTTGGTCTTTGGAGAGTGCCGTGTCCGACGCTTCGGGTTCGAGCTTGTGAACGGGCGATGCGTCTTCATCTGAGTCATGAATGGTCTTTTGTGACCGCTGCGTTCGGGTTCGTTGAGAACGCACCGGAGCTTGCGGTTTGTGGCTATCTACCGGTACTTTGCTTTTGTGACCTCGACCTCCCTCAACCGTTTCACTACAAGAATCTGGAGAGGTGTCTAGCTCTGAGCCTGCAGCCTTTGGTCGGATTGTTGTTTGTGTCAGACTAACTTCTTCTTGGAGAGGCTCTCCAATAAGGCGCGTCTGGCTGCCGCGGATTGGAGATGCTGTCGTAGGTGTCCACCGCTGGATCATCTTTGTTGACTTCCGACTTGAGTGCGGCGAGAGCAGATCCGATTCGTACTCGTCGCTCTTCCTCTTCTTTCCTTTCTTCTTCGGCGATGGCTCTATACGAGAAGCTGACCTTTCGTTCCATAGCTGGATTGGCGGACCAAATTCGCCGAAGGAAGAAGTTGTGATGTCGCCAGTAAGATCAATTTCGTCAATGTCGAGGATGTCCTTGGAATCGTCAAACTTGATATCGTCAAAGCTCGTTACGGGTGTGCGCGGCTTGGCAGTGTGCCGAGATATGGAAGGTGTTCCATACTGCTGCTTCGGGGGACTCGATTGCGGCTTGTTGTCTGAAGGTCGCGAGGGAGCGGGGGTAGGAAATGGAATGGGATCGTGGTGGAATTGAGCATGAAGTTTTGGCCTCGGGGCAATCTGTGGTGCTAGCTGCAATCTTGCCATCTCATCATTCGTGTGTGCTGCTTCCGACTCATCGTAGGACCCAATCGCAACATCAGCATTAACAGATATGTGTTCCAAAGATCCAAAAGAGTGTGGGTGCTGCAAGAGCCATGAGAGCGAGTTGCTGAGATTATTCTTGGTCATAGGTTCCGTCTCATCTTGGTGTATCCCCAGAACGGTTCTGCAGATACTGGATTTTGGTAGCGGATGGCCGTGGTAGATGTTGTTCGCCTGCGCCAGTCGAGCTTGGAGGTTGCCAAAAGTCCCCGCCAAACGACGCGTTGAAGAGACCAGGCTCGCAGGGACGCGCCGTACGCGGTGGAACCGATGACTAAGCCGCCAAGGAACGCGCAGGCATGTGATTCAAGTTTCTCGGTTCGAAAAGTGACTTTCGTAAAATTGAAGGAAAGCGCCAGCTACCACGCGTCGCTTGCAAACCAGCATGGCCAAGGGTAAGAAGGGGAAAACCGCTGAACAAAAAGCCCGCACCGCAGCGAAGCAATCGAAGAAAGCCGCAAAAGGAGAGAAAAAGAAAACTGCTAAAGCAGCGGCTCTGAATGTTGACTCGGATGGCGACGACAACGGTGACCTTGACGCCATCTTAGCTGCCTATGCCGAGGAGCAAGCCAAGTATCTCAAGGTCACAGAGCAGCCCTGTGATCCGCCTGGTCCGAGGTCGTCCAGTACAATAGTTGCCTCGCCATCCAACAGGAACGAGTTGTTCATATTCGGCGGCGAGTATCATGATGGGAGTACTGCCTCATTTTACAATGACCTATTCGTATACCTCATCGATAAAGGTGAGTGGCACCAGATAGTCTCAGGAAACAGTCCTTTACCGCGAAGTGGGCATGCAGCCTGCCGGGGCGGGAATACTGGTGGGATATACGTTTCAGGAGGTGAATTTTCCTCGCCGAAACAAAATCAATTCTACCATTATCACGATTTCTGGCATTTGGACACTGAATCGAGGGAGTGGACCAAACTCGAACCGAGGGCGAAAGGCAAAAGCCCACCGGCTAGAAGCGGACACCGAATGACATACTTCAAGAACTATATTGTTCTCTTCGGCGGCTTTCAGGATACGTCGCAGCAGACGAGGTACTTGAATGACACGTGGATATATGACTGCAAGGAGAATACATGGCATGAAATGAAACTACCGCCAGCAGCCCAGAGACCTGAACCTCGCTCCTCATTCAGCTTTCTGCCCCACGAGTCCGGCGCTGTTTTGTATGGAGGATACTCCCGTATAAAGACGACATCCGCAAGTGCTGGTGGTGGAGGAAAGCAGGTGGGTAAAGGGAACGGGGCTTCGGGCTCAGTGCGCAATATCCTCAAGCCGCTCGTGCACCAAGACACCTGGTTTCTCCGCATCACTCCTCCAGACTCAGAAGCCTCGAGCGGTACCCCTCCATCACTCCGTTGGGAACGGCGGAAGCGGCCGGCCAACGCGCCCAATCCGCCGCGCGCTGGTGTAACGATGTCCTCACACAAAGGACGCGGTGTCATGTTTGGAGGCGTGCACGATGTCGAAGACAGCGAGGAAGGTATCGACAGCGAGTTCTTCAACGAGATGTTCATCTGGAACATTGATCGAAATCGATTTTTTCCGCTTTCGTTGAGACGACCAAAAGCCGGAGGGGCCAAGAAGCAAATCCAAGCCGCAACGCGGGGAGGTCGTGATAGGGGCAAAGCAGATGAGGAAGAACTACTCCGCAACCTCGCAGCTCTCGAGACGAAGGGCTCAATATCGGCCGCCGAGGACATCGACATCAATGTGACGGACCAGGAAGAACCTGAGCCTGAGGTCCCAAAAATGCTATATCCTGTTCGATTCGAAATGCCCCATCCTCGTTTCAACGCGCAGCTTACTGTGCAGGACGACATACTGTACATGTTTGGGGGCACGTTCGAGAAGAAGGACGTGGAGATCACTTTCTCAGACCTCTACGCCGTTGACCTGAGCAAGCTTGACGGCGTGAAAGAGTTGCACTACGTTGAACCCGTCAACTGGAACGTGCCCAGTCAAGAGAGCGATGAAGAGATGGACGAAGACGACGACGAAGGAGAAGAAGAGGACGACGACGACGAAGACATGGACATGGACATGGACGAAGTCGAGAGCAAAGTAGAGGACACCATGTCCATCTTCAGCTCACCCTCAATGTCCACTGCCCCTACAACGCCCCTGTTCCGCGCCACGGAACTCGAAACCGAACCAGAGACCCTCGCCTCGCAGGACTCTCGCCCCTTCCCACGCCCCTTCGAATCGCTCCGAGACTTCTACGCCCGCACCTCGGAAGACTGGCAGCGGATCCTCATCGAGAAACAATCGTACGGCGGCAAGGCTGAGATGGCGGCGTTGGCGGCTGAGCAGACGATCAAGGGGTTGAGGAAGAAGGCCTTTGAGCAGGCCGAGGAGAGGTGGTGGGATTGTCGTGAGGAAGTCGGAAGATTGGAGGATGAGCAAGAAGAGGCGGGGATCGGTGAGATTGTGAGCATGGAGGGACGGGGAGCTGAAGGAGGCGTGGGCAGGAGACGCTAAGAACGAGCATACGCCTCTCAATATAATATCTACGATAAGCACGCGTTGGATAAACCCCCGTTGATGAGAGCGAGGTGTCGATGGAAAACAAATTGATATCTATTCCACTTTTCCTTTCCCCCTTAATCGATCCTTAGCTCGTACAACCATTCCTTGTACCATCCCCCTTACCCTCTTCATGAAGCCCTGTAATTTCCCTTCTCCAACCTCATCAGCACCAACAAACCTCCTCACCAATAAGTTATAGATGCTGCCAAACGCCAACGCCATGACCGTACTTGTCAATATGATCACGTTGTATGGCATTGAAAAGTCCGGCGTCGGCAACGGCAACAGCAAGCTGGTCGTCCGAATATACACATCCCTTGCATTTCCTGTGACCGGATCAGCGAGCTGTGGCGAGAGGATGCGGATGACCGCAGGGGGGATGTTGAATCCACGATTCGCGTCAGGCGGATATTCTGTATAGCGAAGGATGGATTTTTCAAAGGCGTATGTTAGTGAGACAGTGGTGAGGGGCGGGACAGTAAGGAGGAGTTCGAGTTGCGTGCCACGATGTCGGTCGATTGCGGGCCGGTAATACATGTCCATAATTATCTTTTCTCCCTCGAGTCTGGAAGTGTCGAAAGGCGTTGAGGACGAATGGGTGATTTGAGCGTTGAGGGTGTGCATGTACGGGCGCATGAACCAGGGCAGGCTCTCGAAATAGACGAATTGAACGGAGTCGGTCGAGGATGGGTTTGTAAAGATGGTGCGCATGCCTCCGTGTGCTGCGCCGTGGCCGGTCATGGTCCTTTCTGCTCGAAGAAGCTCATGGCCCAGATCGTGTTTTTTGGTAGTAGATTGCTGTCGGGGCACTTCGAGATCGAATTCTTCGAACGGCATTATCGAATAACACCTTGATTCGCTGGGGCCTGGCTCGGATTTGACCTCAAACCCGCTATGGCTGACTAACACCATTCGATCGTGCGGCACGTTCAGGCACACAGGTTTTGAATCAGGACCCTCGTCGTCTGCTAGAGGACATGTCCCAGCCAAAGTCCTTCCAAAGACATCCTTGAGAGACCACGGCATTTCATCCACCATGTCGCGAGGATAACAAGTATCATGCGAATGATAAGGCTTGGACTCATCGCAGACAAGCTGTTCTGGAGGTATCGGTCTGGGGATAGGATTATCTCGCGGCCGCTTGGATCGTTCAATGTCAAGGACAATGTCAATGGTCTGGCTGATCTCCATTTGGCACTCGCCAACCCCAGGAGAGCACTTCGGCCGAACATCAATAGCCATGCTCTGCCATGAAGCGTCGAAAACCTTATGTCCATCCAGAAGGCTTGATATCCCCGCCTTGCCTTTGCACGGCAGGAGTTTCAGGAAGGGGGTCAAATTCTCTGTGCACACTACTTCTCCCGGAAGTACCCCATGCAAGAAATGAAGATTCTGGCTGATGGTCTGGAATCTCCCTGAAGGCTGGAAGGACAAGGCAGGTTTAGTGGTCCTTGTTGAATCGATGAAATTCAACGAGGCGCAGAACAAGCCAGAGAGTGATTGTGTCAAGGTTGTCCACTTTGCAAACGCTTCTTCTTCCGAGTCTGCCTCTATCCATGCCCATAACTCCACTCCGGTGCCACCCTCTTTTGTGCCGTCCCATGGACGCGCTCCCCAAGTCTCTGCGTCCCATCGTCCTGTGGTAAACCTCAGATGTAGTTCTTGCGTGTCTGCATGCCTCAACGCTTGGCCTAGAGAGCGGGGGAAGTATCTGAAATTCTGGGCTTCATAGTCCGCGGCACTTTCATTGCTGCGGAAGTCGAACGAGGCAAGAAGGGAACCGAGGGGTAAAGGGGTCAGAGTCAATCGCTCGTAGTAATCTGAGGCGGTAACGCTCAAGGCCAGAAGCGCAGAGATGAGGAGAAGAAACAGAGACCGGGACATGCCGGCATCGCTATAAGCAATATGTCATTCCGTTTGTGCTGAGATACATTGACGACAAGTCAAGCGCAAGAGAGGACACTGATTCGTGAATCCGTGTGGAAAGTGGTTGCGAGAATTCTACCGCAGTTCAGCCGATTCCTCCACCACTTCTTTCTCTCCATTTGCGGACTTGGAATTCGCGAGCAAGCACTTGCTACAGAACACGACCGGATGACCAGACGACCAGACGACCAGACGAATACGATTCTATCCCACGAAACTCCAAGCGTGTAAAAACCAGGAAAATTTAGAGAGTCCCTCCAAATCCCGGATCTCCCTCACCATGGCCGCTGAGCAGCGCAAGCTGCTTGAGCAGCTCATGGGCGACCAGTTCATGGGAATGGGCTCTTCCTCCTCCAAATCCGCAAACCTCACTCTCAATTCGCCCAATGTTTGCCGTTCATACCTGGTTGGAACATGCCCTCACGACCTCTTCACAAACACAAAGCAAGACCTAGGTCCTTGCCCCAAGGCCCACCCGGAGAACCTGAAGATGGAATACGACGCCCTCCCCCAGGCAGAGAAACAAAAATACGGATTCGAATACGACTATATGCGAGATATGCAGAAATACATTGACGATTGCAATAGAAGGATCGACCAAGCGCAACGGCGGTTAGAGAAGACGCCAGATGAAATACGCCAGACAAATAATCTGCTCAAACTCATATCGGATCTCACCAAGACGATAAACACAGGCCTCCTCGAAGTCAATTGCCTCGCTGAAATGGGCTCGGTGAGTCTGGCCTGCACCGAATTCCACAAAGTTCGGACCGCCAAAATAGCAAAAGAACAAGCCGAGCGGGATCTGAAGTCGTTATCAGACACGTCAGGCCCATCGGGGCACCAGAAACTACAAGTCTGCGACGTCTGCGGCGCATATTTGTCCAGACTGGACAATGACAGGCGACTGGCTGACCATTTCTATGGAAAAATGCACCTAGGTTACGCGCAGATGAGGCGGACGCACGAGACGTTACAGAAAGAACTCAAAGGACGAGGACCACCGCCTGTGAGAACGCAGGAAGAGAATGCGAGCGGCAGTCCCACTGGGCCAAGAGGTTATGATGATGGCGGATATGGGGACGGTGGTGGATGGGGCAGAGGTGGAGGAGGATATGGTCGAGGAGGAGGAGGGGGCGGCGGCTACGGGAGGGGCGGCGGAGCATATCGCGGACGAGGGAGGGGCCGGTGGTAGAAACACCGCTCCTCTCCTCCTCCCGTCGACGACGTGCCTTCTGGATTCGTGGTCATGAAACATCATTGCGACGCATAGCGGAATGGGAACCTTGGGATTGGAGATCGAGGCGGCAAAAACATGGTCTCGGCGGGGGTTAGGAATCATAGCTAGCTTATCACTTTGCTCTCTGTCCACCCGATACCACCGCATAATCTGTTTGCGTTGGGAAAGTAGCGGGGCAAGGGAGCAGGACAAGTCAGGACGAGACGAGAGGAAACAAGGGGAAACGCTTCACCACAAAAGAGCACCGAGATACCCCTGAAATGCATTGTGTAATAGTACAACAGTTACGAGGTATCGGGGACACGCTTTGGGATACGCGATGGACCGTATATTGCGATGCGCGACATGTTCCTCGACATTCTTAGAAATCTGACACTTCGTCTCCAAAGCACCGAGTCGAGGTACATTGCGTTCATTAATCTCCAACCAGCAACTACTAAAAGAAAAAGAAAGAGAACTGAAGATACCCAATACGCTGCCCTGGCTTATGGGATAGGTGTGTATACACGATATATGGCAAACATAGTAGTAGTGTGTGCTGTGGAGTGTAGTATGTAGTATGACAACCGACAACTGTACAACGGGACAGAGGCGACGGGCAACCCTCTGCTATCCTACCAGAAGTTCCGCGGCTTGTTCTCGTTTTCCGCATTGAGCTCGCTGGATTCCACTTGCTCGGCCCAGGTTCCTCCACCACCACTACCTCCTCCTCCTCCTCCTCCTCCTCCTCCGGCCAGGCCCGAGCCCGAGTCTGAGCCCGAGCCTGAGGCTTGTCCACCTGCCGAGTCCCAGCGCCTCGTACTCGGTTTGGGGGCGGTGGGATTTGGGGTCGTATTCATGTCCACACCGGGCTCTTTTTTCACAGAAGTATTGGAGCCAGGCAGAGAAGGGAAGTCGGATTCTACAGACCAGTCTGGCTGCAGCTGGTGAGCGTGGCCGTCGCCGTTATGGCCAAACCCGCTTCTTCTGGGACCGCCTCGACCTCTACCCCTTCCAGCACCGCCTCTGCCGCCTCTTCCCCTCCCTCGCCCCCGTCCCCGGTCCTCATGCCACTCATACATCTTCAGATCATCCTCTTCTCCTGGAGGGGGACCAGAATACCCTCTCCTCCCTCCTCTCCCATTGACCTGTTGCTCGTCCTTGTCCCGATCCCACTCCCGCCCTAATTGTCCTGCCATCTTCCTAAGCCGGTTCCTCTCCCTCTCCCCCTCCATGACTCTCCTGTCTTTTATATCCCTCTCCCTCCTCTCCCTCGCTTGTCTTTCTCGCTCTTCAAAGTTTGCGGCGTCCGCTTGGGCCCTCGCGTGGGCGGCAGCAAGCGACTGCGACCGTTCCTTTGCAGCGGCAAGTTTGGCCGTGAGTTCTTCGTCCGAGAGTTTGGGAGGGCGGATCCCGCCCGTAGAGAGACGGTCCCCGCGCACAGCGGGGGTACGGATAGCAGTGTTTGACGGGCCAGTGGGTATGCTGCTAGGAGCGACGGTGCTCGCTGATGTTGTTGAGTCTTCACCATGCGGCTGAGGTATTGGCTCAGAGGGTATGGTGCTTGTTTCCGAAATTTGTTGACCTCGTGACGCGGGTGGCCGCGTAGACTTCGAATCTCTGCCAGGCGGGCCAGCGTCTGCGCCTTTCACCGCCCACTTCGAGTCTTCCAGCCCAGTAGCAATCTTTCTACCCGCTTCTCCTTGCCCAGTTCCATGGACACCTCTGCCTCTCTGTCTCGATTTGGAGCCCGGGAGCGGGTGCTCGGTCGGGGTCGCTGGTTTCACTGGCGAGGGCTCAGACGCCGGTGAAGATTCAGCCCCGACAGGAGGATCGGGAATGGGAGTGGAAGCGGAGGAGGGTTCTAGCGAGACTTGCTCGAGCCGAGCTGTGACTTTCTCTGGAGAGGGCGGATTGTCAAAGGGGATGATTTCGTCGTCGAAGAGGTCGTCGTCCCCGCGGGACTGGGAGAAGTCTTCCATGGCTGACAATGAGCCGCAGGGCCAGAAAAGCAAGAGCGAGAATCAGTATATAAGAAATCGCTAATAGCAATAGTCCTTCGTCTCCAAGTATAATCTATAAAATCATCAGGAAAAGGCCTTCGAGACCAAATTGCATGCAAGTTATCAAATCGATCAACTACGAAAGAAAAAAAGTCCGGAAACTCAATTCTGGGCTACTCCGCATTTTCCGCTAAATAAAATACTGGGGAAATTGCCGAGCTCGCAAGGCTCGAGGACTCGAGGCTGAACAGATTCAGGAGAGTGAGCAGCGACGATGATGAAGGCTTTCAGCAGTTTAAGATTTTTCAATTCTATTGATCAATAACTTTGGCCCGCATGTTTCTAAATATTCACTTTTTTGGAGCCCGTACCCCATTGCATAATTGACCCGATCCTTCAACCCTAGCAGTCTATAACGATGATCAAAACGGTGGCAGCCAAAACGGATAGCCCCCATTCTTGACCCGAAAGACGCTCATCAAGAAGCTGTACATCCCGAAAATAACCGCTGCCCAAATTATGACTGCTGCTTGCTGGGTTTTGGGATCCTTAATCCGCGGCACTCGCAGAGCAAGATTGATCGTTGCGAAGGCAAGAAGCGCATCTGATGTTTGAGAAATATTAGCAAAGTTCCGTGTTGAAATCCACCTTCTTGACCGCGTGGGATCGGACGGCAGCTTACACATTGCAGCGACAATCTGTGTCTCCATCCCGTACTGATTCTGAAATCCACCTGCAAAGTAACTTATTCCACCACGCCCATTTCCAGCAACGTAGGGTACCCTGCGGATATGATTGAACATGTGTCCGCTGGTAAAGAGCAGGATCATGATCAAACTGATTCCGGCCCACAAATTGCGGTTCTGAATAATCGGCATCAGGTAGGGGTATGCCACTGTGATAAACGTAAACAGCCCCAAGGCTACGGTCAGAGAGGCGCCGATTCTTGCGTAATTGATGGGTCGGACGATTGGAGGATAGTCGCCGGCTGGGAGGTGTCGCAGGAGCCAGCTGTAGACGCCTTCTGCCGTTTGCGGACCGAGAAAATCGAGTCGGAGAGGTGAGCCATCGGGTTTGGCATGCTCACCCACCGTGGGAGGGAAGAAGAGGAGGACAGGAGCGGTTTGGAGTTGGAGCTGTATGAGACGTCTGGTCAGTGACGAGCTCTCATCATCAGAGACGTACTGCTATCAACAGACCTTCATGAAAACATTCCTGCCCTGATCAAAATCGATCGTGCTCAGAAGCAACCTCTTGTCCCCATTTCGATCTCCCTTTTGCCAGCTTCTCCCCAAAATGCTCCATTCCGGATCGAAATCTCGACAAATTCCACATGCATATTTTGCGTCTCGAGCGGTCAGGAGGACAGCGAGTGAATAGTCCCGCGGTGAGGCCGTCAGCTCATTGTAGCTTTTCTCGTCGAGTTCGAAAGGTGCGGATGAGACTTGTTTGGCGAAGTACGTGTCGAATTTGCTTGTCGTGGCAGCCTTCTTGGCGGAAACAGCAGCGGTCAGGGAAAGCGCTGTCAGCGCAAGCAGTCTGAAGATATGCATGGCTTTGCCCGTGCAGGATGATCAGGTCTCGATACAGAGAGTTGATAGTCTACAGACTGCGACAAGGTGTTCAATGGACCTGTTCGGCAAAGTTGCATCTTTGAGGGTCATCATCAGGCTGACTGCTCAGTCAGCAAAAGCGAGATACTTCCACTTCCCTCTTAAGTTGGAACTCAGCGCCACTCCGAATTTTTAGGCTCAAAAGTGATTTCGTGCTTCTCGCCAGAGAGAAAAGAGAGGATACGCCCAAGACGGAATTTCACTTAGATATTTTTTTCGTTGGTTAATTTGCAGCCTTGCCCAGGTTGCCTCCTACTCGGCTCGACCCAGGACCCCTTTATCCGACACCCCAACCTCAGCAATAGCCGCAGCCTTCAGTTTCTCAGTCTCTTGGAACCAAGACCTTTGCGCTTGTGGAGCGGAGGAGTCGAAGAGGAACGCGTTCAGAATCTGGACAGTATCGTCCCAC
Organism: Cladophialophora bantiana CBS 173.52; assembly: GCF_000835475.1. Taxonomy (NCBI): domain Eukaryota; kingdom Fungi; phylum Ascomycota; class Eurotiomycetes; order Chaetothyriales; family Herpotrichiellaceae; genus Cladophialophora; species Cladophialophora bantiana. The sequence goes on along the minus strand of NW_015971575.1, from coordinate 818,585 downwards.
GTGAGAAGTCTCATATCATGGACCTGACGGGCAAACTGCTCATGGAACCAGCCATCAAACAAGTCGCTGCTCAAAGCAGGCTGCTGCTCGCGTCCTTCATATCTAGCACCGACGTAGAAGGCCCAGAGCCTCGCATTCTTCCATTTCTTCCACGCAGGACTGTCTCTAGCCCGCTCGCTCTTTTCAAGCAGAGGTCGCAATGTTTCCAGTACGTTTCCTGCCCAAATATTCTTGCCGCAGATGTGGTTCTGGTGCAGAGCTCTTGAACACTTGACGGCACTAAGGGCCATGTACTGCTGAGCATAGTTATAGTCAAGTTCCGGCCCCGAGGCGAATTCCGAGAGCTCCTTAAATCTGCAGTAGCGGCTCACCAGCCTCCCCAGAGCAATGCACCATCTATATTGACCCCAGCCAACGTGCATCGAGGCCGATTTGGCAGGGAGGCCGTCAGACCATCTCCGTCGCCATCGTGTAAAAATCTCGCGACAGTCCTTGATGCAGGTCGACATCTCTTCCGAGTCAATTGTCGGATCGAGATGGCAGAAATCCAGCGGCGCGGGGACCAGGATAGGCTCAATAGCCCGCAGGAAGGGCTGGAAGGTCTTCGGCAGCCACTCGTAAACGTCAAAAGCGGGACGAACCAAGAGCTGTCAGGCCATGTTCATGTCTGCATACAGGAAGAAAAACAAAAGCTCGATCATGGTCAATCCTATCTCGTCGAACGTGTCGAAAAGGCCTCCGCCCTTCTCGAAGTGTTCGCCGACCAACTTGCTAAGCATGTGACCATGCATCTGTGCCGCTGCCACGTTCTCTGCGGCAATCTCAGCAGCCCAGATCATGAAGATATGCCATCATGTCCATGCATCGATTTTGGAAAGGCGGGCCAGTTTCTGCCGCAGAGCAGCGGTGCTTTTGGTACGACAGATCAACGATTTCTTTTTCAGGGACTGTCCCCGAGGAGTGTCGGATCCTGTACATATTGCGACGAGGTAAGCGTTGCTACCAATGAAAGCCAGAGCGGTGCCTTCATCCCGTAGCCCGGCAGAGCAGACACCCCAGTCTACTTTGGCGCGAGCACTTGCCAGACTATTCTTCGACTTGGGATCAAGCCGATACGCTCCAGGCACAAGGATATCTCGGTAGAAAGCCACGATGCTGTTCTCTTCTCCGGTAATGGGGATTGCGCCGGCTCCGAACGGGTCGGAGTTGCCTTTGTTGAGAATCATGATGGGAGATAAGACCTGGCCCCGTCGTCGAGCTTGCATAAGCATGAGACGTCTACCCTCGTCATTGCTGTCTGTAGTCTGCTCGGTTCTTGGTATGCCTTCAACCAAGGCGTCATTATGAGGCGGGCCAGTGCGGTACTTTCCCAACATCAGCCATCCTGGAAATAAGACAGAATCTATACTCACCGATGCGTCCTTCTGTTTGGGCCTTCCTGGGATCTTGGCAGAGGCACGCAAGGCCCTGGCTCTCTCCTGTCGCTCCCAGCTGCGATAGTTGTTCTGGATGTGTGAGAAGACGCGGCGTCGGTGTGGCAATGTCTTCATATTTTGGGCGTCGTAGTTGACCCACAAGATGGCTGGAGCTGTCATTGCGCCGCGAACACAGGTTCTGTATATAATGCTGGGTGAGATCTGATGCCAGCAATGGCTAGATCGAGTCAAAGACCAGAGTTTCCAGCGGAGAAAGGTCGCCTTCGGTGATAGAAGCGGGCATATCACTAGGCATTAAAGAACCCGCTTTATGTAAATACATACATACAACACTCCAGGGCCCTACTAGGTAGTTCTTCTTACTTTTCCGGGAAACTCCGCAGTGTTCCATTATTCCAGCAGCGACAAGATGGATTCACGCAGGATGACCGGCCGTGCATCTGCGAGGTTGTTGGCGCGGAGGCAAAACTGTACATCTGAATGGCCAGGCGGAGGGAAGGAATATGGCCGCTGCCGTTTCACAACTCGCTTAGCGAGGGACTGATGGTGCCGTCGAGCCGTTTGATTACTCAAGCTCTTACTCAAGTTGACCTTTTGCATCAGCCGTGGTCAATAGTCGACCTGGATTCTAGCGTCTGACGTTCTAGCGAGTTACCGGTCGACACAAGGTACGAAGTAAAGAGAAATTGTCGATCATCAGTGCCGGAGGGCGCCAACAAGGGGACAGACGTCGTGGATATATACTCGTCTGCCGAGCAGCTTCAACGTCATATTCAAGCATACACGATGTTGTCTGCTCAATACCTTGTCTTCAAACGCCTGTCTCTCATATAGTAGTCCTCCCTTACACTGCCTCGCCCGCCGCCCGCCTGATCGACCGCGCCATCTCTCTCGGCATGCTCATAAACGGTGAGTGACTGGCATCCATCGTCTCAACCCTCATCTGCGCCCCCGCCTTTTGAGCTCCCTCGACCATTCCTCTCTGCGCGTGGGGCGGGATCGCTTCGTCCTTCTCACACAGCAGATACGTGCTCGGTACGTACTTCCAGCCTGGGTCCGTGACTTTGGAAAAGAAGGCGCGGTAACTGTGCGGCTTCAGCATGGCCACGTATCTCTCCGGACTGTCGACGTCGTTGTAGAACGTCTCAATCGGCGTCGCGGGGCTGACGAGGTCTTCGGTATCGTTGATCTGGAACCAGGGCAATGGAGTCTGGTCCAAGGCGTCCATCAGGGATACACCCTCGGGAAGGGCGAATGCGCAGCAGAAGTAGATGTGCGACACCCCTCCCTTCTTGCCCTGCCTTTCGCGCGAGGCCTTGTCCAGACCTTTCACGGCTTCATTCCCGACTATACCGCCATAGGAATGCACGACAAGCAGGACATCCTTTTCCTGTTCTTCGATGAATGGTCTCATGGCTTGTTGAATGGCCTCGACGTCCGGTTGGAAGTCCCTGAGCGGTTCGGGTGAGCCAACCGAGGCGAGTTTGACACCTTTGGTCTCGTACCCGGCTGCCTCGAGCTCATCGACCACGAGATGGAATGTCTCGGGAACGTGCCACGCCCCGGGGACGAAAACGATAACGGGTTTGGACGACATTTTTCTGGCCCTTGAGGATTTCCTCTGCTGGTCCGGATAAATCGGAATAGTCTTTTGATCGCGAGAAAGGTGACTGATATGAATACGTGAGATGGCAAGTTTGCTTATCTCCACGAATCCAGCGATGGAGTGGATGTTTGTATATGTATATATAAGCTCTCCGTTTCAAGTCGTCATCCAGACATCTCTCAACCGAGAACTCGTATATGAGGCTCGCATTAGCTCACCCCCGCACTTCAGCCCCGAGAAAAGAAACTTCAAGAGTATGATGGGGCACAATGTTACAGTAGACTTGGCCTGAACAAGAACCAATAAAGCTGATATGGATACCCAAGGTAATATCTGGGCGTCCAGCCTGACAGAGACTAGGCCGAGGGGCCAAACATGACAGCCAGTCGGACCAGGGAATTATGCTTTCCACAAAAGATGCTGACTGTTGCCAACAAAGAGTAGCTAGCTTAGCGCAGCGGGGGAATATATATGCACAAGTCTCAACATATTCTCGAATCGGGCTATGAATTTTGCGTGGTTCTTTGTATCGGATTCTCCGCGGGTCTTCCGCCACGGTCCAAACATACAGTATGCTCGATGGGTATGGAAATGTGACAGGGAGCAATAGCGCCCTCTCCACTCCAAATGACTGCTTATTTAACTGACACGAGCTTCGTCGACAAGGGCAAGTGGCCCAACTAGTAGGAACATGAGGCCTGAGATATTTATCTTGCGTCCTTACATATGCTCCACTTCCATAGGTATGCTAGGATCGCCGGTGGCGTTCTTCTAATCACTCCTGTTGCCGAGGCTGCAAATAGACAGAATCAGGTCGACCTTCGAAATAATGAGTGACTTTTGGCATGTCTTGAGCGAGGAACAACAAAGAATTAACGTCTGGAGTTCCCGTTACTTGAATCCGGTGGCTCTTCCTTTCCAGAGCGTCTCTACCAGGGCGGGGGGAAGGAAGGGAATGGAAAGTTAGCGATTCGATTGATCAATTCCAACAGACATGGACTCTCGATACCTTGAATTGGATCGGCCAGAACGCACTATCCAGGGCAGACGTGCAAAGCGGGCTGATATGAACATCAAGGTTCGCCAAGTTGGCCCCGCGGACACCGTCTTGCGATGCCATCGTGCTCATGAGTCCGTCTCTAACTCTTCCACAGAGCGGAAGAGAAAATAAGTGGAAAATGTGAATTCCCGCTGTACAGCATATCTCCAGCCCAGTGCCCAACGAGGCCATTCACCACACTCACTTCTTCACAACGGCGATATACGCCACGGAGTAGAGGCCACCAGCTCCCCCTCCTTCGGGATCCCTCTTCCGCGCGATTCTCAACATCTCCTGTCCTAACTTACCCTTTTCCTCTTCGCTCCATCCCTCCACAGCCGCTGGGTAAGACCTCGCCACCATCTCGGGATCTCGAAGGAACGGCGCTACCACCGAATCCGTCCTTTTCTCCACGATCCTCACATTCTCGGCCTTGAATCCCGCATTGACAAGAACGTTTCGCAAGGTTTCCTCTTTAGACCAGAGCTCCGCCCACGGGCTGTGCAAGCTCTTCAAATCGGGCCTTATGGTTTTCTGCGCGATGGCGACTGTATCCATCATCCTTCTTTCCTTCCATGCCGTGACGACAGCGGTACCGCCGACTTTCAACGTGCGGTAGATCTGATCCGCCCCTTTCTGCGGATCAGGGAGGAAAAAGATGCCAAAATTGGTGATGCTCAGATGAAAGGAGCCATCTGGGAATGTGAGGTCCTGGCTGTCCATGACGGAGATGTCAACGTTCTTCCATCCTTGCTGGGTGGCCTTATTCTGCATGAGTTTAGTGACAGACGGCACGAAGTCTGTCGCATGTATCATTTTTGGGTAAGTTCCTGTCTCGGAGGAAACATGCTGGAGGTATTCAGTCACCAGACCTGTGCCGCATGCATTGTCGTGGATTGTCATATCTGAGCGAGGGGTTTCAATGAGTGTCTGTAAGGTGTAGCGCGCAATGTCGCCCGTCATAAGGCCGATCAGATCGTCATATTTGGAAGAGAGTCGGTCGAAGTGACCTGAAGGGTTGAAATCGGCGATATCTGTCTTGTCCATGTCCGACTCGTTATTGCGCCCCCAAGTCCTGAGCTGGCACAATTTGGAGAAATCAGATTCAATCGATGTGAAAGTTGCAACCCAGTGGTTTTTCCGATCTTAATCCAACGCGAGGGTGTTCCGGCAATGAGCTCCTCTGAGGAACTGTGCCTGTCTGCGACAACGAAGTACCTGGATATTCGTCGCAAATATCGAAGCTCTTTGGGGATGGCTTTCGGTTTCGGTGATGTCCTTGACCACTATATAAACCTTCGGCTTGCGGATGTCGTGTCATCTTACCCCACCCTCGAGGCTGTTGGGCTGCTTTCTCCATCCAAGCGAACAAAGACCGAGAGACGCCATGATGAACTGAAGCCGTGCTTGCACATTCTAGAAATACATGAAGGCACCTAGGGAAAGGAACGCGGCAGGTATAAAATATGGGAAAAACTTGGATGATTGCTAAGATCGTATCAATTCCCATGGCTGGTAAAGGCCGAGGGGAGATCGGTCCAGCATCGACCATTTCTCCCCCACAGGCTCGACGGTCGTTGCAGACGTGCCCTGCACATGCTGTATTTCAACCTCGATCTGAAGAAGCACTGCTCCATACCCTGCAAGTGATTCTTTCTCCCATGCTTTGTCTTGGATTCGACTGCTGTTCAATGAAGCCTCGTCACGAATATATCCTGGGGCCGTCAAAGCTGGTGAACCGAACCTGGGAGGCGAAGCTGCCATAGCCAGCACAGCACAACTTGCCTTATATCAACTTGCCTTCGAATTTTCTCAATTCTGTAACCAATGACAAAGATGGCAGGTGAGTGAAATGCCTCCAAGGCGAAAGCCACCATTAAAAACGGAAAATCCTCCTTTGTTACGCCAGGATCATGAGCAGAAAGGGAACACTTTTCGCAAGACTTGTGCAAGGATTGATCTATGGCGGGCATTCATTCGAATCGTCCTAGGCCCAGTCCTAAAAGTGTACATATTTGTACAAGCCAGCCATCGAGGGTGAGTAATGTATGTATCGCGTCGCCATTCAAGGATCGACGCAATAAGCAAAGTCAGTCATAGTACCGGGAAATCAACATTCGTCCGTAGCTAGAAAGTTCCCCATGATAATAGAATCCCAGTCCGCGTTCGTTCTCCCTGACCTGGTTCAAACATGTGTCCTTCCTGGACTGAAACTAACAACTTCAAGCCTCCTCAAGAGGGTACCCCCGAAACGATCCATCCGGCGCTCAATCGAGCCCTGCCATACGATATCCCAGCCAGATATCTGTGCCATCTGTCGTATCTGTCCAACAACAGCAACAACAACGACAAATACTCCGTAACTTTTGTCTCCAAAAAGAATCCCCGAAAAGGTCCAAGTCCAGGTTAAACTCCAGGAGGACCTGCATGCCAAAATGATTCCCGCCTTGCGTATCGACATTAGTACCCCTTGCTTAAGAGGGATATATTAGAAATTTCCCGCAACGTTCCCAGTAGCTAATCAGCTCGCTAGCTAGCTGATCAAACACACTCCCATTCCCCCCAAACACACCATCTTGCGCTCCGATCCGCCAGCACCAGGCCGCGCCAGATGCCTCTCTCCTGCACTTTGACGGCGGTCTCCCAGAAACTGCCCAGGATTTCGCCGTCCACCTCCCTCAGGCTCGCGGGCTGCGGTATCCCCTCGTGTTTGCGGTTCAGGCGGATGATTTTGCCGCCGGGAGATTGGATCGCCAGTTTTGCCGGCTTGTCCTTGATCTTGACGCCTGCCGCGTTGCTGAGGTTGTTGCCGTTGGCGTATTCGCTGGGGTTGGACGCGGTGATGCTGCTGGTCATGCTCATTGCGCTGGGGGGCCGGGCGAGCGGGTTTGGACTTACAGGCCGGAGGTCGAAGCCGTTCTGTTCGTTGCCAGGCGTGGATGCGACGGATGCGGCGTGCTGACGTACGCAAAAGACATATGTTTCTCCGGCTCCGAGACGGTAGCATTGCGGCTGCACGACGTAGAGGTCTTGTCGTGTGGCGTGTGGTGTAGGGTGTCTCATGACGAAGTCATACGCTGGGTTCTCGCCGGAATGGTACAGCGGTATAGCAAGAGCTAACGGGTGCACGATATCTCGCGACGAAAGCATCAAGCCTTTCTTGCCGGCGTAGACTTTCACATACGCGATCCCTTCATCGCCGGGCAGGATTGCTTTGATGACATAGCGTTTCTGGGCAACCTCTGTATTAGGAGCCGTTCTGTACCAGCTCGGTTGGGCAAGAGCTCGCTTTTTGGTCAGATTGTCGGCGTCTTCGTACACATCGCCGTCCTGGTCGCGGAGGTATCTTCTCGCTTCAACTTCGGCCACGACCTCAACATCAGCGGGGACATTGACGCTGAACGTGCACATTTCCAAGCCGTCCAGTCTGATAATGCTTGTGTCGTAGGCATGCATTGACAGCCCCTGCCTGAAGAATGGCGGGCCCGTTCCGGGGAGGGCTAGAAGCACGTCAGGGCCGATGCTGGGGATCATGTGTTGTTGTGCCTCGTCCACGGGAACATGTGTCCAACACAATTCGCTCGGCCGTGTCAGAAAATACCATGCTTCTGCGATACTCGTGCTGACGCTCGAGTATAATGCTCTCTTCGGGTTGGTTGGGCTGGCGAGACTGGCATCTATCATCCTCCATTCTCCATCAACGAGTACGGCGTTCCAAAAATGGTTTGGTCGAGAAATCGCGTCCAAGTCCAGTTCTTCCCCGGGCGTTTTCAAATACCCATGCACGATTTCCGCGTGGATGCCGATGGCGGTGCACATTTCGAGCACAAGGCCCGCAACTTCTTGACTGCTTCCTCGTTTGCTCTGAATTACTCTTCTAGTATCGACTGCTTGGTTGAAATTGTAGCCATCAAAATCCTGATCCTCTTCCCAACTGATTCTCTCGGCGCACCAAATAAAGATCGCTCGTAGTCTTTGCACGCCACTGCGGTACGGTCGGCAAATAAAGCCCATGGCGAGACTAGCCGCCGTTATGCTGCTGGGGAAACTTGTGATAAACCGAGCTGCCTTGTCCACTTGACTGAAACTCGGATTGCTGAGCTGGAAGGGCGCATACACGGGTCGTCCGTTGGCATCTTCGTCGCCTTGAAGATTCTCGTACAATTCTTCTACAGGGCAAATGACAGGCTGATCTAGCATTTGGCATCGGTCGGCTCGTTCTTGACGTTCGGATGGTCCCGGCGTGTTCGATCGATTGACGTCGCGACGAGTGAGAATATACGTACCGGAGGCTCCGCTGGTCAAGCCCATCTCTCTCGCAGCGTCCTTTCCGAAAGCACTGTTTGAGTTTGAGCTTGTGATAGCTGCATTGAAAGCCGTGCCACCGGCAATGCCCGTCATTTTTGTAGGTGACCCAGAAGTGCTGCCTGCCTGACTGGCTGAGATGGTGCTCCTGGCGCTCGCAGCACCGGTCTTCGCACTGTCGATCAATTTCTTGAAAAAGCCTGGTTTTTTGGCTTTAGGGGTTGTGAATCCCCCTAATCCACCATTTGCACCTCGATTTGCATCTTCCCAGCCAATTGCTGACTTCGCGCCTTGTCTGGAGTCATGGTTTGAATGGAAAGACACCGCTGTATTTGGCGTCTTCGGCCGTACCTCAATTTGACTCCATTTTTCATTCCTGGTGCCGGTGCTTGTCATTGGCCTGGGCATGCGATCTCGAAGACTGCCCATTCTCTTCCTCGCAAGGCTGCCTGCACTTGTGGCGCTAATTGCACCCGCAGAGTATCCGCTCATAATGCTTTGACTGGTCATCGTCGTCTGGTGCGAGAAGTTGGTACCCATGCTGGCGAGACTCTGCGCCCCGCTACTTGAGCCACTGTTGTTCGTCGAGTTCGTCTTTTGCGTAAGGGCCCTTGAAAGGCCGTCATCCCCCAGATCAACAGCGGATCTCCTTTTCCTCATTGACAGTCGACGGCCTGCAATTGATGAGCCTGCCCATGGTGAATTCTTAGGCGGAGGTTCCGGGGGATCGCTGCTTGCCGCATCTGAGTCCTGAAATTCTCGCGCCTGTTGCATTCGACGAAGTCGGCTCTCCATCCTCTGGACGTAGTTCTCCAACCGAGGAGGGCCATCTTGATATCTATCAGGGCTGTTATGGCGACTACTATAATTGATACGTGCTTCTGAGAAGGTGCTGCCTCCAGCGCCCAGCCCTAGGCTAGTGAGGGGACGAGGGCCCGGACGAGATTCATCAGGCCGACGGAAGTCATCGAAAGCCTCTGGAGACCAAGGATTGAATGGGTTTTCCTGCTGGATTGAATTATGTCTCACTAGCGTCATGTCCTCAAGAGAAGACATAACATCATCCATCGCACTGCGAATCATTGGGGGCGTATGTCCATTGATCGAGGGCGGTGCTGGAGATGGGGTTCGGGCGAATATCTGATAACGATCATTCATGTCGAATGGTTGTGGTGCAGGCGAGGCGGCTCTGCCTCCAATAATCCGGTGAGGTGGAGGAGGAGGTGGGGGAGAGGAACCAATTTCGTGGTGTGGTAAGGGAGATGGAGATCTTGAAGGGACTCTAGACGGTGGTCTCTGCTGCCACAAGACCGTTGAAGGGGGATTCCGTGCGTCGTGGCTTTGTTGTGCCGGTGCAGAGACAGGCGCAGTTTGTTGAGGCACAGCTGCACCATTGACTGAAGGTGACTTTGCATGTTTATAGCCACTGAAAGGACGTCTTAACTTTGCCTTCTCCTTCTTCTCTTGTAATTGCGCCTGCGAATTCTTGCTTCCGCTGCTGCTCTTGTGTAGATCAGGTATGGGACTGATCGATCGGCGCATGGGGACGAAGTCTTCCTCGAGCACAACAACAAAATTTGAAGGGAATAGGCCCATCATTCTCCTGTCTCTGTGTAGTCTTCCCATCCACCAGGAACCGTCGCCCGCATTGAGACATTCTATCAAGTCGCCTTCAATGAATCCGAGATCTCTGTCTGTTTCACCGCCCCATGAATAAACCGCCCGACACCAGCAAGGGAACTTCGTGGGTAGTTGAGGAGCTGCCATTCTGACCAAGTTGCGCACTCAGTTTCGATACCACGGAGGCTCGTGTCGCATTGATCCAATTGACCGCAGCATCTGGCTTTCGCCGACCGCGAGTGGTGTCTGGGGAGAAGGTAAATGTACGACTGCAAACAAATATAGTAGAAGGGTAACGACCGACAACACGCGCGACAAAAAATCAGAAGAGTCTGAGAAATGACGCCTGAAGTAGCGAACTGCGGCTGTGCAGCCGAAAATGATACACAGGACTCCGTAAACTCGAAGCGCAGTTGATGATGGAGTCGTTGTCGTCGTTGTTCGGTTGCCAAGCCGAAAATGTAAATAAACAGTGGACGAGAGGGCCACGAAGCGCAGCCTGACACGTGATATATGGGACTTTATGACAACATAGACTGAATCCGGAAAAGGGCAGTGTTGCCCAATACCCACAGCCCTCATACCAAACATGGGCTTGATCTTGGAAACATCGGAGTGGTCCTTACTATTCTGTGGGTTCTTCCACCTGGTAGTCACGCATTCTCTTTCACACAAGTGACCGTGCAAAGACGGGGATCTTTTGAGCATCGTGCCATAAGGCTGTGGGATTAGGCTGTAGGGCGAACTAGTGTGGCTTGTCATTTGGCCGCTGCAGTCATTTCAAATCAAGCTCTACTGTACCAAGGAAGAAAAATTCATGATCGCCCAACCAGTGTGCTATTAGATATTAGCCGTCGGCTCTTTTCGAGTTCAGCTTGTCTTTGTTGTTTTTCGCGAAGTCGAACTCTGTTCTTGCCGAAATGATTGGCCCCGGATATGAATCAGCTGTTCTCTCTTCGTATTCAGAAGCCCAGACCAACCTTGCCCGCCGATTCGCGAACGGGGTAGCCAATCAATGCTGCTCGACTCCGACAGCCTCCTGTGAGCAGAGTGATCTTTAGTCGAGTTCTCGCCTATTGTGAATGAAGAAAGAGCTCCTTCTGTACAGAGTAGAAGCATGGTGCTTCCGGCTTTGCGGTGGTAGAGACGTTCTCGCCTCCAACTGTCACGAAGTCCCCTTGGTCTCTGCCTCGCAAATTCAATCTGAATGCATTCATATGTCTCAGCCGCACATGCAAGATGTCTGCCCTTCGCCCTCCGACTGGGGCCAGAAGTTCTTAGGTTCGATTGTGACCAATCACGTTTCGTCTTCCCCAGGAATCCGAGCCTCAGAGTTGGTCATTGCCCTATATATACGAGCTTCATCGTCTTGGAGGGACACACATACCCATTGGCAAAACTTGGCAGAGGGAGGGAGTGGCCAGTTCACTTTGGGGCTGCAGCCTGATAAACGCTGTTGTGACCTCGTGCTGCGTCTTCATGTCCCGTCCGTCTTTCTTTCTCTTTACCCGGCTTTCGAAGGCGCTCAGGCTAGCAACTTGTTCCAAGTGCAATTGTCCGTAACGGCCTGTAAAAATGGTGAGCCTACGTTATTTGAACTTCATTGGCCTTGTGAACTGAGGGCATGTCACTAGGGCAGTCAAGGACCAGGCTGGTGGAACGGAGAACAATCCGAGGATAGGTAAGATGGGCATTGATTCTTTGAAATTCCTTATTGTTCATCTTCGATAGCTATCCTCTGTCGTCCTCGGGATCACACGGGCAACGACAGGGAAGTGCCGGATCGACAGAGTATAACCCATACTTCTATTCTCAGCACGCCGAGGGCGCGGATGACTACACGATTCATAGTCCTCCTCCCGCACGACAGAATCCAGGCAGGATACCACGGCGACCTACTTCAAGTCAACAACGGCGCTCTCCCTACGAACCTTTGCCCGTCAGTGATGCACCTTACTTTCTCCCTCCTATCAACGAACTAGCGCCGGAGTATTACAATGTACGATCTATCGCCTTCGTGCTGTCAGATGTCTCGGGGACTGAATGCCTTTAGTACAACCAGGACAACTTTCATAATCCTCCACCGGACCATCCTGCCGGTAGCTTCGCGCCTTCCACGAACAATGTGGTAAGTTCATCCAGCCAAATGCAGCCCGGGCCAAGAGCGTGCTTTAATTCTCCAACAGTCCACCAACGAAGGCGGCTCCGATTTCGTCGCCCCTCTCAATATTCGGCAAAAGCTTGGTTCGAATGACTACGAAGGCCACAACACACAAGCGCCGAATGAGAATCCTTACCTCTTTGACGCCGATACGTTCCTCAATCGAGCTTCAAAAAAGCTGCACATGAAGCGAACCTTTTACTGGCTGGACCCGAAATTCTTTCACGAGCGGGCCTGGTTCAGTTGGACGTCCCCTCACTCCTATCAGCTCCCTGGCCACTACTACAGATCTGCAAGTGGCGGGCAGATCAACATCTACAGGCACAGGGATGTTTTTCGTCGAAAGTATGCCGGTTTGAACGACGATCGATACTTAGATCCGCTTGATGGGAGGGTAGAAAAGCTGTTCGTCCAAACAGTCAACGATATCTACGACACGGAGAACGACACGACCTGGCGGAGGACGTATATCGAAAACGTCAGCCCATGGATCATCCGTTTGGCCTATTGGCCTTACGCGCATATGCCTGTTGCAGGCCCGAGCTTCCCAGCTGAATATGGCCTTCTCGAATCATCCGTTGCTGGGATCAGCGCCTGGAAACGAGAGCAATGGCTTCATGTTGGCCTTCGTTGGCTACCTACTTGCATTGGCCTGCTGCTACTGATGACCTTCCCGACAGACATCGAGGGCCAAGTCCGCAACCATGGAAACTACGATCCTGTGCCTTACCGATATTGGTCCTACCCTCTCTCCGCGCGTAACTTCCGGGAGAACATAGGTGAGAAACCCAACCCTCAATTTCTCGGATCCACAAAAGATGTTCGACTCTCCGATCGATGTCTACGGCCGCGACTTTTGTGTTTCTTGGATTGCGTGACCGACGAGAATCCACGGGGATGTCTCGATCCACGGGTTTGGATTGATGCGCACGGAGGAGCCGTCGAGCCGACCTATATCTTCATTTCTTATACCGCTGAGAACCAATTCGAGCGCAGATGTCGTGGTGCGAGGAAAGATATCCAAAATACCGGCTCTTCACATTGCAACTGTCCCCAGTGCTGTGACGCAGCATCCGACGCCGAAGCCCTCCATAACATTGCCCGCCTGGCCGCCAAGAAAGCCCAGGTCGCAGCCTACTGGACCGACCAATGTTGTATGTCCACTGACAAGGATGAGCTCCAAGAAGACGTCTACCGCATCAGTGATGTCGTCCGCGGTGCGGCAAAGATCGTCATTGTCGTAGGCCGGACAGGCCAAGACCATCTTCCACCATCAATCACCACCCTCGACCTGCTGAAAGAATGGGGCACACGAATGTGGACGTGGCCCGAAGTACTGTTGGGCCCTGCGAGGGAGAAGATACAGGTTTACACGCGCAGAGGAGACATTCGTGCAGCTGCTCCACTGGAAATCTCGAAAATGGAGTTCCCTGCCCAAGTCTGGGACGATGGCGAAGTGGCGAGACAGCTGATCGACAACTACGAGGGGTCACTGGCCCTGAGTCGACTAGAACTAGTGGTCCTGGCCCTGGAATGCCTCAAAAGGCGGGTGGAGAAAGGGACGACAAAATACCTTGAAGGTGACTTGTCGTACGCATTGATGGGCCTGTTGAGGCAAAGGCCAAAGGTCGATAAAACGGATTCTGCATTTCAGGCCTTTGCGCGGCTGTCTTTGGCGAACGATAGTGATCGTTTGCTGGAAAGAATGATCTGCTTACTTCCTTTCGAGGACCGCCACGATTCCATGCCTAATGACCAACACTCAGACCAAAACGCAGGAACAGCGGCCAGCGCCAACGACCAGCACGGAGGTTTTCCACCTAGCGAAAATAAAAAGAGGCACGATTGGACCAACCTGGACGACTACTGGGGCGCCAAACTCTGGGATGTCGAACCCATTTGCCAGGTCGCAGGCATCGGGCAGCACGACACTGTGATCCTCGACGGCGCCTACGGGGCCACAGTCCACTGGGACAAATTCCAACGGGTCGCCATCACCACCCGAGAGACTTGGTCGCGTATGCTGGCCCGATATTTCGTGCGCGGCACACCGGCGTGGTTCTTCACCGGTGTCCTTGCTCTGGCATTCTCAGCAAACAATCCCACGGCAAAGGGGATTGGGGCGTTCTTCCTCGTCATCGCGCTGATTACTGTCCTTCTCTCGCCAATGCTAATCCTGCACATATACGGAGGGAAAGTATGGAATACTCAACCATGGCTCTTCGGATTCGAAGGACACATGTCCCTGAGAAAGATCGAGATGAAGATCTTTGGTTTCCCTTCGGAACGGCTCTCGTGGGCACCCTATGCGAGTAACATGTCTCATCATCGGGTGAATAGTGAGTTCTTGGAGAAGGAGTGTGAGGGAACAGATCCTTTGCTCGCGGGCGAGAACGAGAGAGGTGCGGGAATGGTGTCGACGACGGGGGAGAAGCTGAGGCATTTCACGCTGGTCGATACGAATACAATGTATGGGCTGTCTCCGTCTATTTGAACTTCTTTCTGTTGCGCACCGCTAACGTCGGATAATAGGACTGTAACCTCGTTTCGAGCCGCACGGCCACCTACTGTTGCTCTCCTCTGCGGCTCAGAAGGAGGCATGCAGCGCGCGGTGATGTGCTCGTATGACTGGACAAATCAGTGTCTGTGGCGAGAGACTGTGCTTCGCATGGAGACAATCGCACTCCAGAAGATGCCCAGGATCGGGAGGGTCAGGTTTGGATTGAGAAGATGGGAGACCGAGATGGGCAGGAGTAATCTGCAGCCTCCTGACTGAAGTCGGAACAGCATGTCAGCACCAAGGGTGTACTATAGATCACGAGACCTCTCCTCGACAAACACCAGTCGAAGGCGACTCGGCAACCGTGGCAGCCTGATGCGGGGAAGTACGGCCGTAGAAAACGGGACAACGACAACGACGACGTCGCCGCCCTCGCAATAGTCCCGATTGTGCGTATGAGAGGTGGGAAGCCACTGGCTCCAATCAAAAGGAAAGCCTATCCTGTGAAAGAAAGCAGCCTGGAGCTCAACCCCTGATATCTCCCAATGCGGGAGAGCCAGACGCAATAGGCTATAGCAAACTGTGCCACATTTTCCTTCCGTAGAACAGACTCATAGGATGGCAGGGTCTCGCACCGCACGCGCCCTCGAGTTCCCAACAATTCTAGCCGTCCTGGAGAGAGTTTTCGAGCGACCTAGAGAAGACATGCGAGCACGATCTCAGCCGGGTGTCTTTCAAGAAGTGGGTGCTCGACCGGAGGAACCGCCTTCACATGCATCGACGATGGCGCTTGCACTTCCGAAGGGTCGGGTAGCGCCAGTGGTGAACGGGGGTTGTCTGTCCTCCCATGCACAAGATGACTCGATTCCCAGAAGTGCCGATCGAGGTCCCCTGATGCGCCTACCACAAGGTAGGGAGGGTATGCGGTTGCGAGCTTGGGGGGCTGGCATCCAGCCATCCCGGACCTTGGACCTGGGCAGGGGCAAAGCGAGCATTGGCAGTGGCGATTGTCCGGTATTCGAATCGGAGAAGGGCTGCTCTCTATCCAAACCATCGTTTCCCGTCACCGTCCCAGTCTTGTTTAGTTGACCTTTTGCCTCACCATAACTGCCCAATTTGGCATCTCTCGTAGTTGAGTGGAGGGGGACGAATATGATCCGCGTTGTCGATGGCTTTGGAACGGCAGGTATGACAGATTTCAAGAAGTCTTGGACGTTAGAACTTTGGCCATCCCGAAGTCAAACGTCCTTGAATGTACCGAGGCATCTTGATCTGGCAAATCTTTTGCTGGATACGACTCGCAGGTTCCAACAGAGCCCGAGATCAAGTTTTCGAGCAATGACCACATTCGAGAGGATATCCCGAGATACATTCGAGCCAAGGCTTTTGGTTCCCGGTGTCGTGGAAGCCAGATTCCCCAAGGCCATCCCGCATACACTAACAGGGACTTGGGGCGGCTAGTTGAGACATTCAAGTTGCGTGATCTCAGTTGAACACCTTTTGAAGTGTCCGCGCACTGTCGGCCTCGGGCCCGCTGCGGATCCGGAGCTAGGAACGTGGGGAATGCGAGAATCCGGCGGGGATATCTCCAGATCCAGGATAGACATGTTCTTAGCAATGGCGTCGTTCTGGATGGAGGCAAGGGATCTTTTGCGCCCGAATTCTCCCCCGGAGTGGTGAGATTGCATTCTGACGGGCTACCTAGAATGAACTGAGAGTTTGACGTTTGGCCAGGAAAATGTAGCTAGTTAGGCTGCATCTCGTGGGGTCGCTGCGCGGTCATCATTTGACTCCTTCTGGAAGTGCGGGGGATGTGTATGAAAACCCTTGCTTTCGTCAGGATGAGAAGGCGTCTCGGTGAACAACCGACAGGATTCATAGTGTGACAAGGTGTCTCCCCAAGCAGCAGCTTAAGGCACACTGGTGTTAAGATCAGAGCCGGTCTTCACTTACAACGGAGACTTGCCTAGCCTCTGAGAGTAGTGGTTTGACTGGTTCTCTATTTCTCAATTGCACGAATTTGATCAATCGGCCAAGCGGCCACTTCGCGGCCACTTCGATTTTCGAGCACTTTTCTTGACAGGCACTGTGGCCATCTTTGTCCACAATATCGTACTGTATATACTATTTGATCAAGTTTCAGCCTAGAATATTCGAGATTTCAGCAATTCCGAAGCGGTGATTTCGACAGCCTCGTCGAGAGATCTTGTCACGTGAATCTTGGCATTCCGCCCTGTGCTTGGTGTAGAGCTACCAGGTTGCCTCGACTCATTCTCCTGAGATAGCATGCATTTCACGCGTCAATTGACTTAAAAACAGCTTGCTTGACTCCCATCCGGCCAGATATATCCATATATTGTTCAGTAAGTGTATCGGAATCCCTGGAGACCCTCGATCGGCTTGCCGCCAGCAGCGGCTCTCTTGTTGGCCAGGTAGAACTTCAGATCCAAAGCAAGGGTGATGAGGATGATCAGGCCACTTGCCAGCATGCAGGTCAGGATACCCGGGTGATAATTAGGCTTGTCTTGCGAGCGGAAGACCGTGCTGCCTATAATACCACCAATACCTCCAGCGCCGACCAATGTGGCCGAGCAGAGGGCTCTCTTCCATTGTCCGCGAATATTATTTGCTTGCCATGTGAGTACAGCTGGGACGTTCGCGTTGCAAGCAGTGGTCGCGACGAAAACCCCAAAGTAGCGAACAGGAACGTTGTCCAAATAGCCGAGAAGGGGGAGGCCTGTAAGGAAGCGTTAGATGTGTGAGAGGAGAGCAGGCGGTATCAAACGTACCAATTAGGAGCAAGCAGCCGTTGATTAGAACGAAGGGGGATCGAATATGCCACTTGTCGCCGAGGTAGGCGAAAAGATACATGACGATTGCGGCCAGGACATAGGGGGGTGCGATGAGGCATTGTGAGGCTGCGACGTCGAAACCCATGCCGTCATTGAGAATGATTGGAAGGAAATACGCGATCGCGTATGTGTTTGTAGTTGTGAGACCGAAGAGCCAGGCAAAGCCCCAGACTTTTAGGTCCAAAGCGTTCTTCAAGTATTTCCCCAGTCTGAACTCCTCGGGAATTGCGTCGTGACGGTCCTTTTCGATGCGGGCAACGACGAAATCGACTTCCTTTTGGTTCAGAAACTTGACCCCGAATGTATTCGTTGCCTTTTCGGGGAAGTCCACGATCAGGAAGTAGGCGCCAATGGCCAGGACACAGGTCAGGACACCCTGTAGGATGAAGATCCATCTCCAACCCGCGATACCGGGCAGAATCCCTGATGGTGCGGTGGGATCTTCTGCCGTTGGGCCATAGTGCTGACCCCACCATTTCGGGCCTGATCCGTGGTTCTTCAGTTGGGAGAAGCCATAGGCAAGAATACCAGCGAAGGCGGACGCCATGGATCCAATGAGGTAGAAGACGGCATTACGCTTCTGGAGTTCGTAGCGAGGATACCAGCAGCTAAGAAGATAGGCACAGCCTAAGACACCATAGTCAGATGAAGTTCAAACAGGGATCAAGAGGTCTGAAAGACTCTTCTCAGGTGACGGCTCATGTGATTTTCACCAAGACCCACCACCATATTATTCTTGACACGTACCTGGGAAGAAACCAGCCTCAAAACAACCGAGAATCACTCGAAGTCCGGTCAACTCAGTCCAGGTTTTGACAAAGCCAGCGGCTAACATTGTCATTCCCCAGAGTAAAGTGATAGTGGGTAAGAACTTGCGGGGGCCGATTTTTCGAAGAACGACAGTGGCAGGAGGCTGCAGTAAGACGTAGGTGATGAAAAAGACAAGCACCATGATGGAGTATCGATTCCCGATCAGGACGAGATCGACTCCCATCCCGGCGACGACAGCGATACCGGTGTTGGTACGATCCATTAAGGAGACGCAGTAGAGAAAGCCCAAAGTGAGCACCAGCCGTCTGTCGATACGCCGCATGATCTTCTTTTGTTCTTCTGGAGTGAAGGCATTGATCCTGGCGTCGTTCAGCTTGTCAGAGTCAGCCGAGACGGTGGTATCGGCACGCTCGAGTTCGGCGATGTCGAGACTTTTCTCGATAGGAACGTTGACGGCCGCCATGTTGGGTGATGTTCAAGAACAAGGCAGAGGGAAAGTAGAGATGAAGTGAGGGATTGAGGAATGAGGAGGGGAAGTGGGTGGAAGGTTGGTCTTATGAAAGGAATACCGAGTACTGGATCCCATAAGCCTGATATGCTTGAACCACGTTGATCAAGCGAGGGAGATTGTGTGATATCAACAAGCCACTAACAAGATGTCCAAAAACCAAAAGCAGCATAGTCAAATTCAGTCCACCGGAGGACAGGACCGAGAATGCTCTGGGCATCGAGCCAAGCAACAGGGATCAACCAGTTCTTCGTGAATACTGAAGATATGCCCAGCTTTCGAGGCGGATACCCTCCAGGGGAAGCCCCCTGCAAGAGCATGCATTCGGACGCATTAACCAACCTACCAGGTGAGTGCCGAGGGGTCGAGATGACCCCAGCTTTGGGGCGCTCCGGTGGAGTCTGGGGTATGGGATGTGGGCCAATTTTCAGCTGAACGACGGTAGGCCGTGCTTTAGTAAAGGTAATCGCCCGGTCCAGCCAAATGATCCCTCAGGTCCATTCCATCGCTCTGTTTCTGCCTCGTTGGAAAGAGACGATTTGATGCACAGGAACTGAGGTGGTGCAACCCATGGCTGGCAAAATAATGAAAGTGTGCCATCCAAGCCTCTAGAGGTGTAGCAAGCATTGAAATTGGCTTCAACACGAGTGCTTGACTTTCTCGCCCATTCGCAGTTCCTAGCGACAAAGCCGGTGTCACTTGGTAGCTTGGAGACCCCACTGGTAGATAAACCCATGCTCCGCTAACCAGGCCACCGAGTTCCCCAAACTCAGTGAGTATGTTTTCCCTCTCAACCTGTCGGCTGCGAAGACTGTGCTTCAACTTCGGAAGCGAAGGCCCTTGTATCAGCACATCCTGGCCTGACCACAACCATGACCCAGTCGATCGACAAGCGATGGAACGTGGTGGCAACATCTCCACGACCTGTGTGGAAAAGATTGCTGATGGTGCATCATTAGTTCGCTCTTGGCTTACCCATTTCCTCGTAACCATGAGGCTGGCTGGTAATGAGTCTGTGGTGCCCAGAGTCCATGGGCAGCCGCAGAAAAGGTGGCAATCGCGGGCCCTCCGAGCGGTGGAGCATCTTGTTGAACTTTTGCTCGTGTTTGGGAGAAATTCCGTAGCCAAGAGAATTTGACTCGGTCGAAACGGTCGTCATTCCGTGTTTTGAAGTGCAATGACAAGAGGTTGAAAGTCCGACTCAGGCACTTACCTAGGCATTTCTCGCAGCTTGAGTGGAAGGATGCGGGGAAGAGGTATAGCCGCGGCTGTAAGGTCTATCGAGCAATGGCTGGGTTTTCCCCAACTGACCAAAAGGAGCGGTAAAAGGCTAATCTTCCAAGACCGGGCGCCTGGATATTGAGGGTTGGCGATAATGCCTGTTGTAGCTGTGACGCCTGAGTGACCTGCCGAGAATCGCACCCGGTCGGTCCTGGGCAGGACATGAAGAACTCTGGCTGGGAGCATTTTTGAGTCCGGAAGATTTTGCCTGATTAGCAAATGTTGCATATTCCGCTCGGGGCCAATTTGTCGAGCATAATTCGAGATCAATCGGCGAATATTGGATGCTGGGTTTTTGCGATGACATGTTGAGGGCACCCAAGGGGTTGAAGGGAAAAAGAGACCAAGAGGGAGCATCTGGGTTTAATATCTGTCCAAAAAAAGCCCTTCCACGGGATTATTCAACACAAACCCTCTTTACGCCTGCTAATGAGCCGCTTTAACCGAACAACCACGCCCGAGAGAACCCCGTGTGGTGCCAGGGACGAATGAGAACTTCGTGGAAGCGACACAAGTCTGCTGGCGCCGTCGCGCTGCCCTAGTGGTGTGGATTCTTCGTTACGCATTGGCCAATAGAAACAGCAAATATACGAATGCTAAGTTGAAACAGCCAGAATTGAGCGTCCTCCCTTTTCATACAAGGCTGGGATCGCTCCAGCGAACAAGTGGCACAGTCTGTCAAGAAATATGTACCTCAAGATTGGTCAATAACGACAAGCCGACCGCGATGTCGAATATAAACGACAGTAGAGGATGAATGACAGAGGGTCACTAATTCCAAGGTAAACAGAATGCTCATAGCCAACAAGGCCCACCCCCCTTCTAACAGCGAAGGACTTTGGGTGTGCCACTGAATTTTGAATTCGGCTTCCTACTTTCTCTAGACTCGCGCATCCACATAGAACAACTCCACAGGATCGATACTACCGTCTCCCAAAGCCTTGACAACCTTCATCAAGTCATAGCAGACACGCACTGAAATGAAGCTGTCCTTGCGATTGGATTCTGCAAGTTTGGAGACCCATTCATAATCTCCGCGACGGTCATCAGGACATATCCTGATCCTGCATCTTCTGGTTTTGTTTGCTCGATCTTTACACGGAAGAAGAATCTTTGCAGGCGAACTGCATCGCGCCTGTGCGCTCTCCGCATATTCTCCCCCACCTTGTCTATCGGAATATAAAAGTTGAGGTCATAACGCCGAATAGCGCGGGCGAGGGGGCAATGAACACTGCAAATGCCGCGTTTTCGAAATCGGTCAATTGTACTTCCAGGGGACGGAATTCAACCCGCCACCCTGCCTCGCCGTTCTTGGAGGGCAGTTTAAGATCGGCGTGTGGCCAGACCGCAGAGTGGAGGATTTCGAAGACATCGAGGCTTTCGTAGGATTTGAGTTCGTTCTTTGCCAGGGCGATGGGGTCACGGGCGAGAATTTTGGCATAATGCGAAGCCAGAAGGGCATCCATACCACTGTGTTGTTCCAGGTACTCTTTGACTGCTGGATCAGCTTTGATTTCTGGGGGTTGTACAACGGCTGGAGTCGCGTGTCATCGGAGATGTACATTGCTGTGGATCACCACCGCGGATGTAAGTCAAATGGCTTAATAGTCTGCTTTATGGTCAGCGCGAAGCCCGGATTATATTTGCAACATGCGTTACGTTTGAACGAAGCTCATTTGTAGTCCCATCATCCACCGCCGAAGCCGCCTGGTTCCACCGAACGTCAGTATCAGTCAGGTATCCACGAAAGAACGGAGTTGTAACTGACAACACCATAATAATGGGACCAAATGGACACAACTGATCATGAAGGTTGCGTGCTTCCCGAAGGTTTTTCGCCTGGATCGTGACTTGGAGGTCGCAAAAGCTAGGCCCGAAGGCCATGCTATCGCCATGTAGAAAATTCTGGGCGACGCTTTCATGATGTCGCTCTACGTCGTCCTCCTGGGCATCATTTTGGTGTGAGAATTGAATTGATTCCTTCCAAGGCCAGGGCGTGTCGGTGTCTCTGTAGATTGGAATCTTGACTTTGCAAGGACGGCCTCCACGGCGCGCGTAGATGTTATCATGAATTGTACGGTAACGTTCATGTGTGCTGATTAATCTGGGAAGAAACCGTGATTGGAGCAAGAGTTCGTGAGTTGGTAGTGTAGGTTCAGTGTACGAGCATGGAACACCCAGGCGTGGAAAACCTGGCCTGGTAACGACTGCCTCGTGTGGACCAAGGCATGTCTGTATCATTTGCCTCTCAAAAATATCAATGCCAAATGGCGTATGCAAAGTGAGTATCTTCGTTCTTACCGTTTTCGCATGTTGGCCTCTACACTCAACAGGCTCTTAATTCTGCCGCTATCATAAGGTTCCCCTAGTGTAGCTTCACCTATGAAACTTCCAAATTCTGGCTGAAATTCAGTATAGCTGTCACGAGCCTACCGTTGTCCCTAAGTACTCTACGCCCTCCACCCGATTCGGGTGGACGGTATAGAAAGAAAAGGATAAGGCAAAGGATGGTTGAAGCATAAGTTAAGGAGAGCTAAAGCACAAGGCTATTGGTTAACGCCGCCTTACCCTTTTCACGTGACAGAAAAAGGGGAAGCTATAAGAGTTTCCTCTCACCCGAATCGGCTGAGAGAGAACTCTTCCTTTTTCTTAAGCGTTGAGTCGTTGTCAATAGGACTACGTGAATAGAACAAGGCATTCAGCTACTCTAATTCTTTGTACCTACTGCGTTGCCTAGGTCCCTGATAATAGCCATTTGATTATTGCCAGCTGTGGTGAGACGCTGGTTCGTTTGAGAAAGAGGCGACTTTGGTAATACCAAGAAGTCGATATGTGTTGATGGGGATCATTAATGTCCTCATGCGACTCTTTCAGTCTACCGAGCACGGACTCCTGTTTAAGGAGCAGATTTGTCGTCCGGTTTAAATCGTTATATGACACGAGCTGGTACTCGATCTGCACGGTATCTTCCATGAGATCAGGTCTCACACTGTTCTCGGCGAGCTCACCTCGTCTGCTCACAATGGGGACTACCCATCTATATCTTTATACTTCTCAAAGAGTTCCACCAGTTGCTTGACAAGGTGGTGTCAGTACAGGCGACATAGGCAGCCCGTCCCACAGTTCCCGACTCCCAGTAAAATAAGAGTACATACCTCCATATCGCGCTGTTTAATGTGCTTAGACACTGACATGACTTTAGTCCAGTGAGAGCGGTTTTTGTATTATTTGTCCTGCCTTTATGTTAAGTCCTAGATTTCAATTGTTCAGTGAGATATGCGCGCACTTGGATTCCATTCTGGGGGTTCGGGCCGACATCAGTTTAATTTTCAACGCCCATACAACAAAAGCTGGAGTGTTCGTTCCAGTTTCCGGAGACATGGATTTCAAACGGGCATACGTTCTCAGTATGCAGGAGAGAACCTGTATGCTTGCTGCGTTCAACTTTTCACACTGTTGATTCCTGCCGCACGGCACCTCATTCCATCAGGCGCACCAGGGGCTGAAGCCTCATTCCAATTGATGTCATCAGAGGGACATCAAACATCGGTACGTCTGTGGCTGTTCGTTTAGTGGTCCAGGTGGTCTTACTTGGAAAAGAGCGGTTTGAGATTGGCGCCATCCACTCCTCAGAGGAAGGTGTCGAACGAGCCGCGACCACTCATTCAAGTCAAGAGGCAGTTTGTGACCTTCAATGGCAGATCCCTCGGTAGAAAGACGATTGACATTCCTACCCTTCTGATCCACTGTATTCAATACTGTCGATTGACGGGACCACTTCTTCCCTCAGCGAAAGGTTGAAATTTCGTTCTTTTCGGATTCCCTTCCCTTTCCATTCAACAAGTCATGTCGATCGGGCAGTGAATCATTTCGCGCATTCTCCAGAAATGCAAATGTTGATCCGTGCTCCGCGACTGATGAATGCGGCTTTCTTTAGTTGGACGCGATTCAGCGAATCGGGGGGTAGTGCGTCCCTTAAGGTGCGCAGCCTTGCCCACGTTGTCACTGAGAAATTGCCAAATCAGGAAGTCAAGTCCAACCTGTTTCCAGTTCTCTGATTGGCGGTCCACTATTTTGCTTTCAGGCGAGCAGGCCTACATCGAGCAACTAGCGCCCAACCGTTGTCAGGAATGCTATCGATGTCACTAATTTTATTTGGTGAAGGCGAGCAAATAGTTGTCTCTTGCAATCGCGAATAGGCCTCGGATTGAAGTGCTACTTCAACTCCAATGCAAAACTGCGAGTCGCAAAACTCCCAAGCTCGACGTCCCTTGTACGCTATCGTCACAAGTGAAAAGTCAAGTGTGAACAATTTCTCTGTTCGTGATGGAAAGCCAGTCCGCCTGCTGTTGGAGAAACTCTTTGATCTTCCTGACATCTGTGGGTGTGTGGGCATGATACTGCTCTCGCAGCACCTCGAGCATCAGTCGCAGACGTTCTTGCAAAACCTCCACTCTGTATTCTGTCCACTGGAAGTACAGATCCGACAGGTTTGTGATGGGCCTGATGGTAGTGAGAACTGAGGAGTCCGGAATGAGAGGGTCCCTAGGGCGAAATGCCGTCACCATGGTGATACGCTCAGTTCCACCCACTGCGGCTAATGCCTGATGTGTGATATGCCTCCCTTGAAGGACGACACCACTGCCCTAGTAACCGTCAGCAAATTTCATAAAACTTGCTAACAAACTATATACGCAACATGCTCACCATCTGTGGTCCACGGACTTTGATGAGATCTCCGGAGCCGGTTTTGATCGCAGTTTCTCCCCCAACCATCTGGGACGCGTCACTCATCATAACTACACAAACAAAAGGATAACTGTCCACATGCCACTTGGTGACTGGGACGTCATCGCCCGATTGTTTCTCTTGCTTCTGGTAGTTCTTGAGGGGATTCTGAACGGAGATGTTGATATTTCCAATCTCGATATCGATCACGGGCACTAAGTCAACACCAGCAATTTTCGACACGATGGCAAGCGTTTTGGGGTTCTTCCAGGCATCATACATGAACGGGGCATACCTATTTAAGAATTTAGCCAATGGGCGGTATCGAGGGAGTCAGCTCAGAGATATTAAAGACGACCAAGAAGAAGATCCCTTACTTCGGACAGTGGCCCCTGAGCTGGCAACCTGCGAAATCGGTGCTGTACAAACAGTTGTCCCAAACTTCATTCGTGAAAATCTCACTCCTCATATGGGTTATCGCTTCTTCGCTAAAAAGAGGAAAGGGGTCTGAGATGGCAACTGGCGAGATGCCCACATCTTCTGAAAGCCCGATGTCTCTGAGCATCAAAACTGGGGGATCTTCGCGATATACCAAATGCTTCTCAGGATCAAAAGCGATGCGCGGTCTCGTGCTTGCGGTTCGAAGATTCTCGCTGATTATAGGTTTGATGTTGGGGCTATAGATTGCAGGACGTGTATCGACTTCCGGCATGGTGGGTGAAGATTCTCTGCTGAGTTGAGATAGTAGCTAGTATAGGGTATTGCTCACTGGATTAGGGGTTTTCCAAGTTAGAGACAAGAGGTATTATTGTAACAAGATCTATCATCCCTCGACAGTATGACAGTGATATTAATATTTCGAGTTTGATAGAGCAAAGTGGTCATCAGACCGTCCTCGCTCCTGTCACTTCCACGCTTTATCTATAGAGTATTCCTATTGAGGCAGTCAAGTTCTTCAGACCCACTGTCCTCCCTGGATTTGGCAGTCTACAAAAGACGCACATCCCCGTATACGAACAAAAGGGGAAACTAAGTCCCACGCCTTCAGAAGCATTTCATTGGGCACCGTCCTGTCTTCCACGGGGCTTTCTCGCGTTTGAGATCCCATTTTGTCCAAAAGAAGAATTTCACGCCCTGTGCCATCCTCCGAAGCGAACCTTGAATTAACTGCGATTCTCTCCTGCTGGAGGGACTCGACTTACAAGAATTATTGCAATTTTACTCCTCACAGACCGGTTCTTAATAAATCCTATAGAGTACTACTGCGAAATCTGCCGCTCCCGAACAAATGAGAATGGGGATTTTGATGTTTGGGCCGCCAGACCCCATTGATCCCTCACACGAGCCATCCGCCTCCATTACTTCAACATCCGCCAATGCGCCAATCGAGGAAATACTCAGCATAATCGAACGGGACGGTGGCGTGATTCTGACCGGATTTGCAACAGCGGAAGATATTGCTGCCATCGATCGTGATGTCGAAGCTCATCGAAAACAAACCAGGTCTACAGAGAAGAGCGCATTGCACATTATACCCAAAGAAACACTCGCCATACCCGGGCTCGTAGGCAAATCCTCGACAATCGCCAAGATATGTGAATCCCCCGTGCTGGAGGAGTTACGGACGTCCATTCTTCAGGAGAAGTTCAGCGTCATTCGCGAAGATATTGTGGAAGAGAACATTATAGATCCTCTGTTGAGCATCAGCATCACCTTTTATATCGGGTATGGCGCGCCTCGACAAAGGCTTCACCGAGACGATAACGTGCATGGGATCCGGCATGGAGGGAAATTCGACCTCAAAAAAGCCAGCCAATTTGGCTGTCTGATTGCTGGGTCTAGAACAACTCGCCAAAACGGGGCCACAATGTTCGTACCGGGTTCTCACAAATGGGACGATACCCGTCGCCCACGGACAGATGAAGTATGCTTTGCTGGTGAGTGTCTTCGCAAACCGCAACATTATACATAACCATCACCATCCCCTCGTGAAAGTGAGGCTGATAGTTGCGTCTAGAAATGGAACCCGGATCCGCGTTGATATTCCTAGCTTCATGCTATCATGGAGGTGGCCATAACTCTGTCCCAAACGAGGTTCGCAAGGTACACGGTCTCTTTTTCATCAGGGGCAACTTGCGCACGGAAGAAAATCAGTTTCTGGCAGTCCCGAGGAGCAAAATACTCACTATGAGTGACAAGATGCTCTCGCTCCTCGGGTACAAGAAGCCTTCCACGGTGCTCGGGGTCGTTGACAACGACGATCCGTCACTGAACCTGCCTGCTGTCTTTGAGAATGCGAGCCAGTAGTGTTCCTGGTGGAAGTGCCAAGTACATACATAAACGATGATTATGAGGTACATGAAAATAGCCTGGTCAATCCATCGTTGCTGTTGAAATCGCTCGGCTAGATGTGGCACTCGTAACCACCGAGCCACCTAATATCCGAATGGCGCTAGTCACAGATTTAGCGCTGGCGTCCCGATCAGTTGCCCTATTCATGGGTATATCTTGGTTATCGGACCCCGGGGGCATTAGGCACTAGGGGCGCCCATCAGCCCCTGCAGCCGGAAACGATAGGCGCCTGATAAGCTTGCTCCCCACTAGCAGTCGCCTACGAGGTAAAGGGTTTCAAACCCCGCTCGCACTCCCCAGACGTTTGTTTTGTCCCGCGTAGAGATGCGAGCCCATCCCACGTCTTCGCGTCATTTCCATCTTTAATTGTTCTCACCCTCCAACCTCATTTATCCTTGCCACTAAGCGACTCGCCGTCCTTATCACATGGCACGAACGAGCACCCTGAACTCATCGAGTACCCTTAACGTCCTCCACCCTGCCTAGCATTGCCTTCGCTGATGCCCAAACCTGCTACTCTAAAAGCGAAGAGCACTCCAGCCTTCCTAGCTCCTGCCGCGAATGTTGAGACCAGAAGCACTGAGGAAACATCTCGACGTAAACAACCAAAGAGTCGCAATGGTACATAGCTGCTCCTGTCCCGGCCGGTATGGCACCATGATCAGGACCGCACCACCGTGACGAACAATCTGGACAACTTGTAGCAGAATAATCGCTGACCAAGCCTGTCTAGGGTGCGTAACCTGTAAGGCGAGGCGTTTGAAATGTGACGAGGCAAAGCCGACATGCCAGCAATGCGCCCGTCGCGGAGTTACCTGTGGTGGCTATCCAAAGTTTCTCAGATGGAGACCGATTCGACAGATCAAAGACGGACGCACCGATGGTGAGGCTGCGTCCCGAAGAACCCAGCATCACCCGGAGGCACTAGCCATCTCGTCAGACAGTCAATCGGCGAACGACCCAGTGGGAGAGATCGCTCAGGCTGGTGATGAATGGTCTTCGAAGACAGTCCAAGACCATGATGGAATGCCGGAGCTGCGGCCTACCATCCCCTCGACAGATGACAGGGTCCTGGACAGTGTCGAGTCTCCTCCAAGTGATGCAGCAATTCCATCTGCGCTCAAGCTAAACTACCAGGGGGTGCCACCAGCGGGAGGAATGGCCAAGTCGGCGAGTGCCCATATCAGTGCTCAAAGCAATGTTGACGACATCGATATTACACACCTTGAGACAGAGCCACCAGTCTCGAATGGCCTGAATGATATTCTATCCGACCACCCATCCCGTCTCTTTGACCACTATCGCTTCTTGCCGATTTCTAAAACAGATGCCGCCTCTTACAACTTATCGCAGCTGGACGACTTGCTAGCACAAACTCATGACAGCGAATTAGAGATATATCATGATGTCGAGTGGAATCTTTCCGGGATTGACGATTTACTCGACTCGGCGGAGGCTGTGCTGGAGGAAGACCCCGGAGAGATGAATTGGCAGATACCTCTGTTGGATTCATACGCCGAACCCTCTCCAGACTCATTAGGAAAAATCGCCGCATCTTCCCACCTCATCGATAATAATAACATTCAACGAATGTATCAACAACCTCAATCTCCAAGTGGTACTCCGGAAATGATACGGCACCTCTTTGAACAGCAGACATGCGCTATTCTCTCAATCAAGGATGACGAATCCAAGAATCCATGGCGAACTCTGGTCTGGCCATTGGCATCTGGCTGCCCTGCACTTTATCACGCACTGGCTGCAATGACCTGCCTACACCTGTGCAAGACCCAATCGCAGCTACGCCTTCTTGGGCTGCGGCATTTTCAGTCTGGGGAGCGAGCTCTCATCAATAACGAGAACGGCAACATGCTGCTAGAAGCTGCCATTGCCACAAGGCTGGCCCTTGGTTTCGCTGAAACATGGGACCATCAGAGATCATCGACCGGGATTGACCACATCAACCGTGCCAAGGTATTGATTCGGCAAGCTGCTTCTAGACGCCAGACGTCGAGGCTGACTGCCGGGAATGTGAGCCGGCTGAGCTTTTTGGCGAACACGTGCATGTACATGGATGTTATTGCTCGCTTAGTCTGTATGGAACCTCAAAGCTTCAATGACACTGAATTCATGACCGCCTGCAGTTCACTCAGCAGCTCCATCCCCAGGGGACAGCAACTTGATCCGCTCATGGGTTGCGCGATCACGCTTTTCCCATTGATCGGCCGCCTCGGGGAACTTGTCGGTCGCGTTCGAAGGAGAACAGAGCACCGCAATTCTCTGGCCATTATTTCCAAAGCGACAGAACTAAGAGTGGCGATAGAAAATTGGGTCCCATCGATCGATTGGGAGAGCGGAGTTGGGTTCAACCCTAATATCACCGACTCGATCCAGACAGCTGAAGCGTATCGATGGGCTTCGCTCCTACTTCTCCGGCAAGCGGTTCCTGAACTTCCCTGGGCGCACTCTATCTGGGAATTAGCATCGAAGAGTCTCGTCTTCCTCGCAACCATTCCTCTGACCTCGCGTACAACCATTGTGCACATTTTCCCACTATTTATAGCTGGATGTGAAGCGTTTGACGCAGATGACAGGGATTGGGTCCGCGAGCGCTGGGACCTCATGTCCAAACGTATGATCACAGGAATAGTAGAGCGATGCAGAGAGATCACAATGGAGGTGTGGCGAAGGAGGGATGAACATGAAGCGCGTCATGGGGTTGTCTGTCGAAAGTCTGCGCAAAGCCCTGCGTCAACAGCCGCAGGTCTCGCCAGGGACGGTTCTCTGGTTTACGAGAAAGGCAGTTCCTCAAGGTCTGTCGTTGAAGCCACGACTCAATTCGACGCGGAAGCACGCTCTCCATTGGCATCGTCAGACTTTCCGGAGTCGGCTGCATTTAAGAAGGGCATAGATCCAGTGACGAGGGCGGGATTCATAGATTACACGGTGCGAGGAGACTTGCATTGGTTGACCGTCATGAAAGACTGGAATTGGGAGGGTAAGTTGGCTTCATCCCAGCGATATCCACGCGAGGTACAGCCGCCAACACTGATGATGGTCTGCAGTCATGCTAGGATGAAGCAGAGACCCAACAGCGCCGCTTCACTGCTAAGAATTTGATAAATTCTAGGGACCTTGCCGATAGGTTATAGGATTGTCAGTGTATGTGGCCCTTTTCCAGGCTAGGCTCCAGAGACTGAGTGGTTCCGCCCTTTGAAGCTCCTCACTAACCTTAGGTGATATGGGAACACAACGATCCAGATTCGTCCACGCATCATCCGTCTTCAGCTTCTATCCTACCTTCACTATCGCGCACATATTGTGATAGCACCTCTTGAATGCAGCGAGAGAGTCCAGCATCCCAACCTTACCGCCTCATCCCCCCTTTGACGCGCAATCCGGGCTTACATCCTTCCCCAGCCTATTAGACTCTAGCAATCGACAAATTGGTGACAGAAATTAGAAGCAAAAAGCGCCGATGGCTCGGTTTCTCAAACACATACGCAGAGTGTCGTCACCGTGTCTCGAAATCTCTTCAGCTGGGTCCCTTTCAAAGCAAGGGACTTGACACAGCGCGCCGAGTACTCGGAAGCCCGCCGGAATCCGTTCCTTGAGTTACCAAACGAGCTGCTACTCAACATCGCTGACTTCCTTGAAAAAGAATTTCAACGCTCACTTCGCCTCTCTTGCTGGCGATTTCGTAATTTGTTGAATGAGTGTCTCGATTTGTCGCTATGCGACATCAATACGACGTCACGAATCTTCACATTTTCTCGAACCTGACTATCCAGCACACCTCCTGTGCCAATCTTGCGGTTTCATGCACAGATGGCAACCTCGGCGATTTCAGGGCTGCTGCTGTCCTCGTGACCACCATCATCCGTCTATGGAAATTTGGACGTCGTACTCTTGGCACATGCCGAATAACTGCGCGTCCTGCAAGGTATCGACCTTGTTCTTCATGCTGACGAATATGGTTGTTCATACGGCCTTCCTTTGTCTCATTTGAGCAGGAGCTGACATGGCCTTTAGGGTATCTTCCGCGAAAACGAGGCGCGCCTGATCGGCGGAGAATTTGTACTTGCTGGTCGATGGGAGGCAGTCCTCGGAGTCGAGATAGGAAATGGAAAGCGCGGCTCGACTCTTTAATCGTGCGCAGGGCTTACATCTGGGACTTAATGTGTGGCGGGAGAAATCTGACAGTACGTCCAGGTGGCTGTTATGAGTGCGAGAAACTGGGAAATGCCTCAAATGTCCAAGTATCCCCTCGGCGAAACCGATCACGAACTGCAGGATCAGAAGAGCTCCGCAGGCGACGGAACGAGAATCACCCTAAAGGTCTGGCAGAACTACGGGCGTCGGCATGGGAAGAGACTGGGAAACGAGCAGATATTTCATCGAGTACCAGATAGGGCCTCGCGCATCGACGCCGAAGCAGTTTGGTAGAGTGATCTCGGTACATGGTTTGTGCCTTGGATTTGGGAGACCAAGAGTGTCAGAAAATTCCTTTGATTGTTTAGTACCTATCTAAGAATCGAGAAAGGAGAGTTTATTACTCGAGCAAGAGCAAGAACAATGATAGACGTGCCATTAGGCAAATCCTTGACATGCTAGACGTTATGTGTCGACATCCGCCTAAAGAAAAAGAAGTCGCTTTCCTTTTCTGGCCCAGCTTTGGCTAACATGTTCGAGAGAACAAAAGAACCTAAAAACACAACATAACTGCCCGATTAAGCTGTTGCTGCTTTCTTCGGCTAATTCTTCTTCCTTGTCGAGGACTCGGCCTTCCTTTTTTTTTTTTTAACTTCATGTTTGCGAATGGAAAGGATTTCCCCTCCTCGATGAACACCGCAAATGTTCCACCACCACAGTCGACAACTTTAGGGCACAATTCATGACGCGGTGGGAGTTTCATAAGCCCTTACAATGCAGCAGAAGCTCTGCCGGGCTGGGATGTGGCGCGTTGAAGTGTTTGGATTGTGTCAGTGAAATTCAGAAGTCTGCTTTGATCCACATCTTCCGTCTCGTCCGGACTTGCATCGTCAGGATTTGCATCTTGTATCTTGTTGTTGAGGCTTTCAAGCATGCCGTGCGTTATGTCGGGTGCCCTTTTTTTTTGGCAATTTCTCATATATTGAACTTTTGACTTCAGTTCCGCAATGTCCTTCCCACATATGGGACAGGTTGGGCCCAGCTATTTTGAGCATTTTCTTGACGTGTACAGATGGCTGCCAGACCTTGGCGAACTCAACACCACATATCGGACATGTCTCGAACTCAAGGCCTGGGCACCTGGGCATTGCCGGACGTGCTACCTAGGGCGCTTGGCCTTTGAAATATCCTTCCCACAAACAGGACAATTGTGTGGTGTTGCCATGGAGACAGCCTTAGAGCCTAATAGGGCAAGTTTCAGTCGGGGGAGAAAGGGCAGGTCGCTTGAGGATGGTTGTGAGGATGGTTGTGGGGATGATCTAGCGGTTGACAGCTTTGGCGTGTGAACACGAGAGGAAAATATTTTGGCAAGAGAATCTAGTTTTCAAAGAGGCAGTAGCTATGAATCAGACCTGGCGGGTGAATGCATGTTTGCTAAGCAGACATTTTTGTTGTACTCACCATCGGCGACACTTATCATTGCCTTCATCCGTTCAAATCCACCATTTCTGGACTTTCTCATTCATATCTTCCTCCCTCTAAGTTGCCAAAACCCTCCTCATCCCACAACTCTCCTTCCAGAGTATGTCGGCTGGCACCTTGCACATCCAACACTCTCCCTCCAAGGTGTTATTTGTCCAGCACCACCATGGATAACCTAGCACGGCAAGAGTACGCCCGATGAGCTCTCCTCACTCTTTATCGATGAGTAAGGTAATGACCAGGAGTAGGCGCTACATTGAGCCGTTGTAAATTCAAAGAGAAGGCTCTCGATATATGGTGTCAACTTCTCTAGGAGCCCCGCCTCGGTAAATACCGCCGTGCGCTAGTCAATCTCCTTCCGGCGTTCCTCGTCGAAAAGGAAGAGCAGCTCAAATTCGCGGAAGAGTGCTTGGACATCATCAACATTATCCGGCAGGACAATGGGGGAGACGTCAGCGACGACCCCGAGAAAATCGAGGCTCTCGCACAAGATTTTGTTGAAAAGCTCAAGGGCGAAGCCGATGACAGAGCTCTGAGTACGGCGATGGTAAAGACCTTATCGAGCACCTCGCTAACAGCGGCTTCTCCCCCCGTAACCCGGAAGAAACCAAGAGGCCCGGGTGAAGCGGAAGCCGGAGAAGTGAAACAATCTATTGGGGAGGCGGATGTCGCTGACCTGGTGAGGCTGGCGGACGGCACGGTTGGAAGAGTCATTGGGAGCCCCGAGAGCAAGCCCAGACTAGAGCTCGTCGGGAACGCGTCTCGCGAGGAGGACAGTCTCCAAAAGATGGCCGCCTTCACTATCGAAAGGATGTTTCGAGATGTGTCGTACAAGCCGAGCTGCCGGTCTTGCAACGCACAAATGAACCATCTATAGAGACACCTGAGTTCTCTTTGCCCGTTCCTCCTCGCTAATCTCGATGAGAATCTCCGGTCTGTGATAGATGTTGGACGACAAAAGAACGAGAAAAGCAGAGCGACGAGGGACGTCGGGACTCAGAGCTGGAGGCATAAATCAGCGGCTTGACAGCACGAAGCGCACGGCCAGTCGGGCTGGCTAAACAGAGGATTGAGTACTGGGTATTATGGACGAAAGCAGTCAATATTTGGATAGGTGGCCCATCGACATCGGACTAGTAACACCCTTCGTAATTTACTGAATAGTACCTTTGTACCTCGTACCTCGCGCCTATCAAGTAGGTTCCCCATTGCCCTGTTACAAATTATCCTCTATTGAGTTAGCGACCATTTTGGAGACATTTGGCGGTGCCACAAGTTGGAGTTAGGCTGCCGCCGAGCCCGCCAAGATTCTCCACGTGACTGCTACTTAGGTAATGGTCGCCAAGAAACGATGTCTCCCAGGGTATAAAAGGTGCCTCTTTTTTTTTCTCGCGTCTCGTTTTTGAGCTCTCCATTCCGGTGCTCGGGCATACGCGACAAGTGAGGCTCCAGCCGATGTCGTGTTATTGCTAGTTGAAAACTACTTAGTTTGACCGCTCCTTGTGGCCTTCGGGTCGCTTGGGAATCTTTGGAACCAGACAAAATGACCTTTTCATCGTCATCTTCGCCTTGAGCGAAGTCATGGAGAAGAGGATAAAAAAGGAGCACAGCTTCGAACGACTCGTCGCTGGAGCCTGGAGCGAAAACATAGTCATAACAAAGCAACACCAGCAGACCCAACCGGGTGGTGATTAGAACAGGACTCAACATAGATTCAATGTGCCAGCCGTAACAGAGCTGCGTAGTTCTCAGATGTACAGTGCGTAAGGAGCAGAGCTCTGGCCAAAACAAGGACCACCTACACCTACCAAGCTACGAAGAAACAACTCCAACTCGACCTCCCAAATGTTCTGTTCCACCACCACCACCACCACCACTAACACCAACAACCACTTCAAAATGCCGTCCGTGCTCGTTACGGGCGCCTCCGGATTTCTAGGCCGTCAAGTGCTTAAAGCCTTTTCAAATGCTGGCTGGAACGCGACAGGCACAGGCTTCAGCCGCGCCTCAGAGACAGTCCGCAAGGTAGACCTCCAAGATGCCGACGCAGTCGCCAAGTTGTTCGACCAGGTCAAGTAGGGGTGGCTTGTGTACACCGCGTCACTACAGAAAAACTAACGCAAAGCTCCAGACCTCAAGTCGTCGTCCACTGTAGAGCGGAACCTCTACAAGACCGGTGATCTACTAGAGCTAACAAGATCGTAGGCGCCGCAGACAGACAACCGGACTCGTGCACCCGAAACCCGGAAGCAGCACACAAGCTGAACGTGACAGCGACCGAAATCCTCGCCTCCTGCGCCGCAAAACACGATGCCTTCCTCATCTACATCTCCACGGACTACGTCTTCCCCGGCATCCAAGGCCAAGCTCCCTATAAAACCACCGATACCCCCAGGCCCACAAACATCTACGGCCAGACAAAACTCGACGGAGAGACCGCGGTCCTCCAATGCCCCAATAGCACAGTGGTGTTGAGAGTCCCCGTGCTCTACGGGCCGACCTCGCCCAAGGAAAACAATAAAGAGTCGGCAGTCAATGTCCTAATGGACAGCCTGTGGAAGTCGCAGAACGAAAAGGTGAAGATGGACGACTGGGCCATCCGGTACCCTACAAACGTGGAAGACGTGGCGAGGGTGTGTCTCGACATTGCAAAACTCTACACCGCCTCGCCGCACCCGGAGAATCTCCCGCGCATACTGCAGTTTTCCAGCGAGGACCGCATGACAAAATACGGAATCACGCAGAAATTCGCCGAGATCATGGGCCTGTCCCTGGATGGGATCGTGCCTGATAAAGAGGGCGGCAAGCCGGGGCCCGATGGGACGTTGAGGCCGTATGATTGCCATCTGGACACGAGCGAATTGCAGAAGCTGGGCATTGACGTTTCCACGGTCGATTTCGTCGCGTGGTGGCGAAGGTGGGTTGGAGCCTATCGGCATTGAAAATGGCATGGCCACCATGGCTACGAAAAAGTAAGACAGGGACTGACGAGCATGGAGATACTTTTTCTCGTTGCGGGCTTCTTGCCATACGGGAGGCGGCAACGGTCGACAGGGAGTCCCGTCGGCGTCAGATGGCATGAGACGGAGCAATGGTATAAAAGGGCTGCCGTCGGTTGGCCGTCGTCCAGTCTTGTATCTCACTGGCATGAGCGACTCCTCAGCTTCCCCAGACACCGGAATGTACGTATCGAAGATCAAATCACCTTTCGTGACGATCCTCCCCAAGTGCTTTGGAGGCAAGTGCAGTTGAAGAGATATACTCCGTACATGGTTACGAAGTGAGTAAATTTCCAGCTTCAAGTCCGACCTCATTGCTCTTTGCTCTACACTATCATGCTGTACCCCGAGTCAATGAAACGCCCTCTTTATAGCCCTGTCCAAATTACTCCTCTCACTAGCCGTCGTGTTGTGTCTCTCCATCTGCAAACACTGCCACCTCAAGCGACTGAAGGCGAGAACCAGGTTGAACACGCGCTCCCGGTCGACAGGGTGCAGGAGAATGGTCAAATCCGTGCTGCTGCCGTCGAGAAAAAGGAACTGCAGCGCCTCGGCCGAACGCGTGTGAAGGTGTCTGAGATGCTCGAGGCTCGAGCTGGAGTGGATGTCGATGCTGTCGAGCTTGCGCATTTCTGAGAGAGAAGAGAACTGCCAGCTTCGATCTTGTTGTCGGCCGCCCGTGGAATAGAGCGTGAAACTTGTCCTGCTGATAACCAGGCGTGCTCGTCCTTCGACGTTGTCGTAGACATTAAACGAGTATGCGACCTCTCTAGTCAATGCTTGCTGGGGAGACTCGCTGTCATCGTCGTTCGCTCGATCATCATCTGTCAATTCAAACTCCCTCAACCCGTTCTCTTCCCAGGCGGCCGCCTTTTCTTGCAGCCTCAGTACCGCCAACTCTGCATGCGTGGGAATATCCCAAAACACCCACCTGAAGTGTGACAACAACAACCGGTACTTGGGATAGTTCGTGGCGATCGGGTATGTGAGGAAAAAACCACCGCCAAATATCAACCAGACGAGTTTGACGCAGAACACCTTATCTGCACATAGCGTGACGAGAAGACAACAGAAGAAAAAGAAGAGGGTCGCCAGGGTCAGATTCGGCCGTTCCCACCGGTGAAAGTTGACGAGGATCTCGAGGAGGTCGGCCAAGTCACCTAGCTGTAGCTGAATGATTGGGCCGATTTCGTCCAGAAACGGCTCAAGCCAGTCATGTTGTCCGTGTCTCTGGATGAGTTCACCCCATGTTTGCACGCGGGCTTCCCGGTCAAAGGCCCTGCTCACGCTCTCTCGCAGTGTCTGCACGGACTGTGTGCGGAATCTGTTGCGCA
The DNA here is from genome assembly GCF_000835475.1 of Cladophialophora bantiana CBS 173.52. NCBI lineage: Eukaryota > Fungi > Ascomycota > Eurotiomycetes > Chaetothyriales > Herpotrichiellaceae > Cladophialophora > Cladophialophora bantiana. The sequence continues at coordinate 781,459 of NW_015971575.1, read as the reverse complement.
GGGTGGAGTAGATGATGTAAAAATACAAGTAGCCCACAATATGTTGGGTGTACCACAAGACACAGAACAGTGCCAGCCACTTCGCCGTCCGACGAGGTGACTTCCACATGTAGACGTGTCGCACGTTGACAAGAAAGGATTGCCAGGGCGCCGAGGTGATGGCTATTCGTTCAATAATACGCGCGAAGTCTTCGAGATCAAACGGTGGGGAACGAAAGTCGTCAATGTAGCCGGTTGTGAAGTCGCGAGTGTAATAGAGAGCCATGTAGCCGAGATATCTCTCCCATTCGAATCTACTACCGTCCCTGAATTGGGACCGTTCGGGACGAGATACTGGGCGAACAACTTGGACGCGGGAAACATGACGGGACAGGATCCAAGCCGTCTGCAAGCTTTCCCTCTGCTGTTCGATTTTGTGCAAGCGATCGTGGGCTTCGTCGAGCTCAGAAGCGACGGCATCAGTGTCCGGGTCTGAGGGATCGCTAGAAACGGCCTGAGCAAGAGCATCGTGGGCATCTAGCAGTTCCTGATCTTGGTCAAAGGTCAATCCCGGATGGCGTTTTCCAAGTTTCCCGGCCGCAATATGAGTAGCCTTGCTGCGCATGAGCTGCCGTGGATGGGTAGTGAGGTACTTGATGCTTTTGAAATCATCCTGGATTGCCTGACACGTCGATTTCTTCCTCTTCGGCGATGAGTTTTGAAGAACTCTGGCAGGATCGAAAGCGGCATCGGAAAAGATGTTGCCTTCGGCGTCAGAAGATGCACCAGTCTGTACAGAAAGAAGTCGTTTCGTCTTTGCCTTCGCCTTTTCCCTTGCATGTAAGGCACTGTCAAGAAGCTGGCTGACATGGTCTTCGGCCTCAGCGGCACTATCACGAGAGTTCGAGGCCATATCAGGAGATGCCTGCAAGCATGAGCTTGAATGATTAGCAAAGGTGAATGCAGGAAGTGTCTCTGTGGGAGTTCCATGTCGAGATGGGTACAGCCTGGGAGACAGGACAACGTCTTCTTTTCAACCACAGCAAATGACCTGAGTGTGCTCTGGTGTGCCATGGCGGAACCCAATCTCGGGACATTGTGGCGCCAACTGCACCATCCTTCTCATTGCACCTCTGTCCGGTTGATCTAGGCTGTTCTATTCCAAGTTTTTGACTGTCCAAATCGGCAGGCCCGAAAGACATTGATTGGGTCGAAGGGAAAAGAATAAGCCTGACTGAAGCGAGATCTTGAAAGCGGTGGCAGATCGATACCTGCCTTAGCCCGCCACTGACGATAGTCGAGGGCGAGATGGAGATGATGGAATGTGGAAGCGAGGGAAGCAAAAGCCGTCGACTGCAATTCGATTTAGATTCTGCGTCTGCGGCGTGCAGTTCTCTTGCTTCCCCGTATATCTACGGTCGCGCATAAAATGTTGGAACGCTGGTATAAGAGCTTCGCCGTCTAAGCTGTCTCAAGGGAGCAATTCTCTTGCCTTCATCGAGGTCCATTTTGGCGTCTGAGCGCCGACGACGTCGTCTTCGCCATCGACTACCTCTGGCTCGGGCATGTACTCGGCATCATCCTCACAATCTTGAAATATCTCAACCTCCATTATCATCGGCGGCTTCTCGTCCACCATTCTTCTGGGGGAGAACATTAACGCCAGCGTCAACTCTATCATAGGTAATGCGTCGCACCCTCAGTGAAAATTCTTAATTCACTGCCAGGAGACCGCCCTCGTCAATAGCATTCTTCCTCTTATGCTAAGGTAGGTCAAGGGCTCGGCAAGTGAATGCAAACCAGGTGACTGTCATATCTGAGTTGGCAACCCTCTGCCAGACCCCCAACATTAAATAAAGAGTCCAGTGCTTGATATTGTTCTCTTATTCATGTCTGTCCACTGCCTGTCCACAACACGTTGCGTGGCACTCACTTGAGCTGGATATCCCAGTCAATGATCAATCCTTTGAATACCTCTCTTCCCTTTCCTTTCCTCACAGTCTAGCATTCTCTGTCGCTCGCCAATATGGACGACACTCCGCCCCCGAAGAAGAAATCGCGCTTCTTCAGTAATGGTAAAAGCAAAGTCGGCAACCTCTTGCGTCCATACAGAAAGCAGGCGGAAGCAGACGCCGAGAGCTCGGCAGGGCACATCGATGATGCTCCTCAATCTAATGCCAATGGTCTTCCTCCATTATCCACCGTTCATACTCCCGCCATCTCGCAGCTGACGAATCCGGCTCAACGCCCCGTTGGTGTCGCGACATCCGGCTCCGGTCTTTCGACGCCACTTCACACAACCTCCTCACAGTCCACACCACAAGGCTGCCTCCCCAAGAAAAACCCTCCAGCCGATAGTCAACGCCAAGACAAAGGACAACGCATTGTACCTCAGGCATATGTTACAGAGAGTGAAGCTGAGACGGACTTGGATTCGGGTTCTGAAGACGACAATCACGGAAGAAAGTTCGATGAAAGCGACCAGGAGAATGTCGAACCAGACACCAATCCACAGTCGAACCCAGCTATCTCCGATGCGGATCAAACCGCCTCGAGGCACAAGCGAAGAAACGCCATCTACGGTGTCGACGCTCTCCTTCCACCAGGCTCGAATACCCATGAACAATATGCTGCTCAAAGCTCTAACACCATCTTCGCTCCCATTCCCCCAGGTCCTCTGGGAAACAGTTACACTTTTGGTGGTGTCCCTTCAAACCCCCATGTCGCTCCAGCTGGAGGACAATGCCCCTTCAACTTCCGTACCGCACAGATTCTTTCCCCGCTAGGGGCCGTGGAACTAGCTACAGGCGATAGCCTGCAGCACCCCCTTGGCTCCGGTCTAGCACGAATGGCACAACAAAGTGTTCACCGTGATACCGGTCCACTCCAGCAGCAATCGCAAACACTACCAACAGGCCCCTGGAATAAGGTCACAGCCTCTGGTGTAGATGTGGACCGGGATGAATATGGTCGCCGGCTGCGAAGCTTCCCTTCCCGTGTGCCACGTCCTCCAGCTCATCACGGCATCTATGTGGCCTCTAGCATTCCTTCTCACGTCTCAAACCCAGACTCCCTTGTTCCAGACCACATTTACACGTCCCCTAATCGGATCGAACGCGCCCACCAATTCGCCCGGAATTCTCTCAAACGCAAACGACCCGAAGCAATCCTCCCTCCGCCGTCATATGTCTACCAGCGCACGGGTGACCCGAACTTCAACATCTTCCACGGCTTTCTGCTGTACCCAGAACTCTGCTTCGCGCTGGCATCACACCTCCCTGTCAAGGAGCTGATTAGCTTGTACGCGATCTGCAGAGACTTCCATATCATTCTCGACACGCGATTTACCACAGCAATCCTCTCCCAAGCGACCGCTAAAGCGCCCGAGAGTGCCCGGGCATTCATGTTCCGCAGCTACGCACACCTTTGCCGCTCCGACCCGGCCGCACGCATTCCTCACCCAAATGCCGTCCTCGCAACGCAAAAATTGCCCCGACGAATCCCCTCGTTCCGGTGGCTCAAAATGATTCTGCACCGTGAGAAAGTCGTCCACGAGATCATGACCGTCTTCGCGGAAGACGGTATCCCCCTCCCCGCGAGGTGTGCGCTGGCGCTCAAGAGGTTGTGGTTTATGCTAGACATACCCGACAACGCCCGACGGATAGGGTACTGCCACAACAGGGGCATGGTGACGGATCTGGACCTGTACTTCTCCGCTTGTTTCCTCACGAAGCTGGACATGAGACTCAACGATCCTGTTGGCGGGGAGAAGAGAGACGGGATGAGGAAACTGCTTCTAGCGCAGCGTAGCTTCACCACTGTCCTGCGGGTGTTGAAGCGCGAGATGTGGACGACTAGATTCGACGCGTTGAGGGAGTGGATCAAGTACAAGTACATGCCAGCAGCAGACGAGGAAGGGTTGAGCATCTTCGGCGTCCCGCCGGATAAAGTGGGCAAGGGGAAGCTGGAGTACTGGGGTCTTCGTACCGCCGAACAACTTGGTCGAGAGCCCGAGGTGCTCTTGAGGCCGGACCAACTGATAATCAGGGAAGCGTTCCGGCGCGGGATGCAAATCGAGAAGCATTACATCAAGTTCATGCTCTACGGATACGTGCGCCCGGACACGCTGGAAGACTATGCACCCCGGACGTACGGGCGGAGGATCGCCGAGCTCCAGGACGACGAGTACGATGTTGACGACGTGGTCGGTGGGGTCGCTGCACTCGGGGTAAACGATGAAGGATTCGATCCCCTACTCGACCTCGGACAGCCTAGGGAGGTGAGCAAGTACACCATTGTCAAGGAAGAGACGTCTAAGCGGGAAAGGAACATGAGGAAGGCCGAGGAGGAGTTTTTGAAGAGTTGTCTTGAGTGGTGGGAGAGCGAGCGGAAGGAGTGGGAGGAGCTAGAAGCAGAGTAGGAGCAGAAGCGAAACCAGACGCAGACGCGGAAGAAGAGAGCTAGTAGAGAAGAAAGGGATTAAGCCCCCGTGGCAGGAACTTCTGAAGAAGCAGAGAGAGAAAAAAAGGACATCGAAGGTAAATGAAGTTTAGAAGGCAGACGGTATTTCTTACTCTATCAACGCAGACAGACGACCCTTTCTCGGTCCGCAAATCAAGCCCTTGTGTCCGCTCCTCACCTCGAGCGAGCGGCGTGAAACACGCAGGGGGGAACGTGTCACGGGGCAAGGAATCAGCATCAGGGTCCGAGGAAGGGGAGGGGGGAGAGGAGACGAGGTGAGAGGAAAAGATGATTAGAAAGACAGATGAGACGGATAGGAGATATCGAAAGACCAAAATCATTCGACTCACTCGATCTTAAAGAAAAAAAAAGAAAAAACGGCCTTTACGGCGAGAGTCTTTCAACTACTCCGTACCAGGGATGGATAGAGAGATAGATGTGTGATGTTATCATGTGTGATTCAACTACGACATGGCATAGCGTGTTGTAGTTGGGTAAAGTATAGTATAGTTCAGTACAGTATAGGACATGGGCAGGAAGTAACATATAGAGTACACCAACCACCACATTAAGAGGGCCCCAGAAATGAGCAACACACGGCGCACCATACGCAGCGCATACATACCAGCTGGAGAGAACCGGACCATTTCAAGTACAGATGACATCGATTCAAGCCAAGTCGATCACTCCCGCTTGCTCTGGAAGAAACATTTCTGGGTCTGGTTCGGATTCGGATGCTCACTCGGCCCAACCTGGCAAATACATGTTGTGTCGTGGTCCGAGAGACAGATTTTGTGGCTGTGGAATAATGGCCATGATACTATTAGCTGCTTGTGGCGGGGACAAGTCCACGTCGGGTCCTGAGCCGGGAGAGGGAAAGGCGACTGCCGTGCATACTCGTCGATAGATCAGATGAAGATATAATATTGTTGAAAGAGGGATGAGATGATGTTGATGTTGGCGGTTTCCTTCGACAAGGCCAGTCAGCCTTCGAAGAGGACCCAGATTAGAACATTGGCGAGTCCGTATCCCTTGTTCCGTAGACGACTCTTTGTTTGCACTTGGGGTCGCTGCAGTTGTTGTACCGTGGCTGTGGTGCACGTCTCATATATACATCCACGTACAATACACAGCGTCAAGATGCGCGACGCCATGGTTGGAGCTGACCCGCAAAAGGCGAAAGGCGTCGCCGCAAACGGCACATGTTGGTATGAATTAGATCCCCAGTAATGGTGTCTTTGTAATTTCGGTTTTGAGAGCCACACATTATCAATCGTCAGGACTTGAACGAATCCTCGAGTAGTCACTTCAAGATTGTCGAGCCCCGTCCTCCCTTCTTCAACGTCTGTCCAAACTCATCAGGGAATGTGCGGCTGGGAACGACGCCGATTCCCCAAACAGGACAAGTAGTCTATGTCTTATCGGGATCTGCAATGCGTCGACAAATGAGGTCTGGCTGAGGAAATGTGTCGGTGGATTGATATCGAGTCAGCATTTAGCCAAACCAGGTAGCAGCAGGGCTATGTGGAAGGATTGGCCTCCGCTTTTGTTTAAGCGGTTAATAGTGTACTCCACTCTTTATGGAATCATTTTGGACCCAAGCAAAACGACCGCGGAATTTGTTCGTCTTGCGTTCCACATCTCATCTGTTGATCAATTCCGCGTTTGGAAAACTCGTTGTGAGAGCTGAGAAATTCCCTCGTAACGGAGCAAGAGATGTGCCCGCTAAGGTTCTGATTTGGGAATGGCTTTGACATCCAGCTTTGCTTCGGACCCCACCAGGGTCTTGTTCTCAGATGACACCACGGTTTTGATGTCGTCCTTCTGCTGGGAGGGACTTGACCCTTCCATCTCTGAATGTATGTAGTCACCTGGCATCTCCTGTGGAGGTGGCCAATGCGCGTCCCCGGGAGCTTCCACAGGCACCATTGCTGCTGATGCCATCTCCACCGGTCCTTTCTTCTCGTTTGGGGGCATTTCAGCAGAGTAAGGAGGTGCTGCTGGCTGAGAGTCTGCTTCTAGGATCCTCTTGGATTCCATGTCTTGTCTCTTCTTACGGTTGTTCCTGACGACCAAGAACACGATGAGGGCGACGAGTAATAACCCCCCCACAGCGGCGGCGATGGCAATGCCAGCTTTGGCGCCCCCGGAAAGACCCGAGTCAGAGCTGGAAGATGAAGATGAAGTCGTTCCTGTAGAAGGGTTGGGAGCTCCGGTGGGTACCACAGAGGGTACGGCAGAAGTTGCAACCGACAAGTCCTGACAGTCGACGGAGAACTGGCTGACGTTTGTAGCGGTCATGCAGTTAGAGAAGGGGGCAAGGAATAGCGTCGTTGAGCTGCAGTACGGGACATCGCTGCCATATACCGTCACTACCAAATAGATCAGCATAGCTCGAGACACTCGTCGTCTCCTCCTCTGCACTCACCTGCGCATGTCTGATCCAAGCTGGTGACCATGAAACTAAGGTAGCCCTGCGCGTTTGTCGGAAAAGGCGTACAAGTGCCATCGTCGGGACCCGTCTTCCAACTCAGGAACTTCGAACACTGGCTGTCTGAATAGAAAGTGATATTGGACAAGGCCACAACGTAATGAAATTGAAGGGCAGACCACGCAATCGCGGTGGTCAGGCCGAGGGTCTTCATTGCTGCAAAGGAGATTTCAGAGATTCAGGCATGTAGACAAACAAGCAGAGAGAAGAAACGAGTGTGTTGCTTGCACGTAATATCAAAAGAGGAAAAAGGGAAACCGAACCTGCGGTGTGGAAGGACGATCAGCAGGACTTTTGTGGCCGTTGACAAAGCCCGAGCACACCAAGGATTCGCTCTCGCTAACGAACGGGATCCATATGTATGTCCTTAGCGAGTACTTACCTGCTGTAGGTGTGAAACGTCAGACAGAGCAAGGACCACCAGGATAAGCGGAGGAAGCGAGAATGGTCTGAGGTGACGCTGTCGGGGGAGCGAGCTGAGCGAGTTGAGCGAGCCAGGGAGATTTGACTGCTGCTAAGGCTGATCAGAGGCTGATCCTCCGACGTAATGTTCGGTGGCGCCATCGCAACTGGCCTCGATGGATGTGGCAATTGGTCGACGGCGTCGTCCCAGGCACCCGGTGGCACTCTCGGCACCCAGTGCAGAACAACAGCTGGATGGGGCCGAAGAGGCCAGGAGGGTCGAGGTGGTCAAGATGGTGGACGCGCCAGACGGGGCTCATTAGGCCAAGCGCGAAGGATGAATTGAGGCAGAAGGGGACCCGAGGGATTCAAGTGGGAGACCAGAGGGATGGCCAGGAACAGGAATACAAATCTCGCTACTGTGGCACGAGCTTGTTTAGGGGGCTGACAACTGACTAGCTGTCAGCCCTACAGCATCAGTTCTGTTCGATATTGGCTAGGGATATCTTCGGCCGTATGGATAGTTGCCTCAGGAATATGAGGTACTGGGTACTTATTGGTGGTGCGTCGTCACCGATGGGTGCGTAGGAATCGCCAGCCTCATTGCAAATCTCGTCTTCACCAAGAGGATTTAATTCCCTCTTTCACATGTGTTTGTACTGGGTATGTGTGTGAGAGAGTGTGTTCGTTCTCCTGGTGGCACGCGTCAGACACTGCAATCCTCCTTGGGTGGCCAGCCCATGATGGTCTCATGGCTGGCTCCTACCATTACCCTCAGGCCTCAAAACGCCAGGTGATTCAAATGCAAATGCCCGGGTATCATAACCTGCGTGGCCGTTTTCTTTCCCGTCCGAAACCTCCCATAACCCCCTTCCAACGCCTTGCTGTCCATGTAAATGCTTCAAAAGAGTCTCTCCCCCTGGCTTATAATCCCGCAAGATCTCCCTCCAGCACAGCCCTTGCGAACCGTGTGTTCCCCGAGTCTGCGATCCTGCCTCCAATCACGTCTCCTAGCTTGTCAACTAGCTGGGCCCGTGTGTTGGCAAGAGACTCGTCCGAGTGTCCGTTCATCATGGGAATGTCGTCGTCCACCAATGTCCCCAGAGCGTTGAGCATCGCGCTGACAACCTTCTCCGCCTCGGCCTTCTTCATGCCTGAATCTTGGATGTCCTCTTCTAGGAGCTCGCCATATGCTTTGACATTGGGCAGTATTAGCTGTCGAACCACCTCTGCCCCGCCGATGGCCTTTAATCCAAGGATGGCCCCGTAGTGGCTACCGTAGGGCTTCTTCGGGTCTAGGAACGTCTTCAGACAGGATCGCGCCAGTCGCGGCTTGAGGTTGTGTGAGTATTTGGAGTATTTATTGCAGAGGTGACCTAGAAGCGCCCCAGCCAGATCGCGGAGGTCGTAGTGATCTAGCGCTCCGATGCCAGTGCCTAGGGTGCGGCCGATTAAGCAGGTCAATACAGGAGGGACCATCGAGGCAACCTGCCATCCCAGTCAGTCACCGCCAGCGCAAGCTGCTGTCAAATTCAAGAGCACGCACGTATGGAGTTAGATTGAGTTTGTCGTTCCGGGTCAAGGCATCCGTGACCATCATCATCTGGGTGAGCACAAATAGATCCTTCAAATTGTGTGTGACCTTCTCCGCCACAAACTGCACAAAATAAGGCACGAGTTGGTGTAGACCAGGATCTTCTTTCAAGCTCGCCAATCCTGCCGTGCGATACTCTGGCTGCGTCTCGTCCAGCACCGATGCGCACACCTTCTCAAAGTATAGCTGTAGTTCTTTCGACAGGATGTGTTTGACCTGAGGTTTCGTCGTGGTGTTGTCGGTGCCGCTCATTGCAGCCAGGGCAGGGTTTGCGTTGGGTCCTTTAGGCACCAATTCGAGATGCCTTGCTTCGTTCGAAGTTGGGTTTTGAGGTATTGACGGTTGAACCCCCTCCACAGCTAGCCAGTGAGCTACATGACACACAGGTCAGCCAACGCTCACACGAGCTCCAGAAGCTGATGGTGAGACGCACCTGTGAATGTGACTTCTCGCGGTACCTTTGGGAGAGGCGCGTTGATGAGCTTCTCAAAATCCATCTCTTCATCCTCGACGTAGAATAGCGGTTGACCCGGTCCCAGTGACGCCTCTCCATATTTCAGCGGTCGCGTAGACTCGTAGCCATAAAGAGGTTCGATGTCGAGCACGCGAAGTGCCTGCGAGATGTCTTGTGACCAAAGGATCGTGCGGCGGGCATGTTTCATGAATTTGAGGGCTTCTTGTAGAACTTGGGAAATGCGGTATTCGACGTCTCGACAGAGCGCTTGGTTGACGTCCTTGTTCAAATTGAGGATGCCCACTGACTCGGCGACGTCCCTGACCGTGTCTTGCCCCCAGAGAGTCATTTTGCGGCTGTTGGGCTGGTTGGCGATTGAGATGGCAAGTGATGGGCAGAGATTGTGAGGAACGAGGAACGAGGAGAGAGAAATATTGTGATAATCAGGCAGCGGTCCCGACCACTAAGCATTCGAGAAGCACGAGCGGGAGCATGAAGGGAATTTCTCGTCCTGCGCGTTCTAAAAGAAACATGTCTTCTTGACCACTGCAGGTTTCCGTTGATCGCAGTCGCATCAGTGGGGTAAGCAGTGTGTACGGTGCCGTTACCCTGCGAGGGCTAGTGGACCAGTTACCGGTAGCAGCCTCGCAGCTTGTCTCGGTGGTGATCGCCAGCAGTTTGGGACAACGAATACAACTACTAGGTACTGAGTACACATGTACTCCGTACTGCAATCTCTCTACCAAACAAGACAGCTCGGCCTTGCTCTCTACCCTTTTCTCAATCGGCATCATCTCACCTCTCACACCTCATCCGAGATTCGCCATACCAATCTCGCACCACTGACCTTCTTCTCCCGGAGCATTTTCAACGCTTTCTCCGCTCTCTGTAGCATCGTTTTCCCCTCGACAATCACCTGCTCATTCGGCTCGATAATGCCTTGGGCAAGACACTCGGGCATGATTTCGCTTTGCAAATGTTCCGCAAGGAATTTGTTGTCCAAGTAAAAGTGCGTTCGGACACCTACCACATGGACACCTTCTGGCCATTGGGTCGCTTTCTCAACGTCCATTTCATAAATGGGTTGTACTCCTTCCGCGGCGTCTTTGACGATAATTGGAAGGAGGATGGCGACTTTTGTGCTGGATTTGGACTTGACAATTCGGGATATCGGCACCACGCTGCCGTTGAGGCTGCCGATGCAGTCGAGGATAAAATGAAGTCCCCCGTTCGAGTCGGTGAAAGCGACAATCTCCTTTTCAACGCCTGGGTCTCGATAGTCGAAACACTTTGTCGCGCCGTAGCCATACAATTTCTTATGATGTGTCTTGCTGGCAGTGGCGATGATGTTGGTATACCCATACCACTTCAAGATTTGCAATGCGTACTGTCCAACGCTAGAACTTCCCCCCCAAATCAATATCCATCCACCCCTCTCCTGTGGTATATATCCTTCTGGCTTCGGCCAGGGTAACTCGAAGGCAAAATCTTTTGTAAAAGTGTGCCATGCCGTGACGAAATTGTTTGGCACCGTAACCGCCTGTTGCATAGTGACATTGTGAGGGATCCTGCCAAAAAGGAACTCGGGCGCAACTACATATTCTTGGTGTGCTTTTTCGGCCGCGCCACGCCACGTGAAGCCAAAGACTTTGTCGCCAACTTTATATTTGCTGACGTCTGGTCCAATCTCCACAACAGTACCGGCGATGCCGTCGCCTAGGATCTGTGGGTGTGTAACGAGAAGGCCGCCATCGGCTTGGTGTAAGTCGAGCGGCGTCGAAGCGGTCCATTCACACCGAACTCGGATCTGGTTTGCCGTTGGTGTCGGAGTGGGGATTTGATGCACCTCTAAAGGGAGGCCTGGACCAACCGTCACAACAGCAGGATGCGTGCTCATGATAGATGTCGGTACACTAATTGATGTTGTCTTTCAGGTTGTGGACAGATGTTGTTTCAATAGATGTGGGCGTTGAATTATTCTGGGGAACGGAAAGCGTCGACGCTCGCTGCACCATGGCTTTATATATCCAAAATGCCATATCCCCAAGGACCCGACATGCTCTCCAATGCTTTTTCTGCTCACACGGCTTCCATATGTCGATCACGCTCCAATCATACCACTGATCGTACGCCTTGCATCATCCCCATTACTAAGGGGCGGAGAGATACGGTGGATCATAGAACCCCAAATTTCGTCCGTTCGTGGCTGAAGTGGGTTGAGCCTCAATCACGAATCCAGGGATAGTTTGTCTTCCGTCTTCCCGTAAATCTTGTGGCACCAAGTGAGACGACTTTTCTGTTGGAACGTTCTAGGAATGGCCCAGCAAAGATCAATCGCTGCAAAAGACTCCAAGGGCCATGTCATAGCCGTTTTGGGCCGAACCTGTTGACTAGATCGGGGTCGCCCCGAAGTGCAGTACCGAGTATTCGATGGACCTCTAGAAAACCAAAGCTGCATGGACTGCACTCTAATCATAAAGGCTTCCTTCGGGCTCAAAGTGCGGGATGTCCGAGGCCATCCTCATATGGGTGTCGCCGATTCGGATGAGTTTTCGCAATACCCAATCCCGCTCTTGTCCGGGCTCAAAGACCAGCAAGCAAAGCCTAAGGGCAAAGATGATGAAAAATGGTCCCAGGAAGGATGACGTCAGCATGAATGGCGTAGTCCGACATATCTCCCTTGCGATTTCCCGATTCTCCATGAGATATAGTTCATGTTTCTCGGGGGCGAAGTCCTTCTCGACGTCCCTCAAAATGAGGTTAAGGATGACCATAATTGTCCAATAGCCCACGTGGGTCGACGCGACAAAAACGTTGACGAAAACATATTGTTTGGGGAAGACGAGATCCATGGTGTCCATGGTTGAGGTCTCGAGACCTTGTTTTTTGAGTACAGCTCGGAATCTCAGATTGATGGATTTGAGATTGGCTCTATGCAATCGTGTCCGCGCGAGAAGGGCTTCCACATGAGCGGCGTATTGGTCAGCTGGCAAGTTCCGCCGAGCCTTGCCCAGATCCCTGGTATCCCGTAAAGTTGCTGGGATGAAGACATGCTCCAAATAGAACTCTTCGGCCAGGTCGAAAATTTCCATCCGGTCGTCGGGAATGCCAGAGGTTCGGAGGTCTTCGTGAATCTTCTTCGACATTTCTATCCATTGGGGTTCGGCTAGGAAGCAGGCTTCATCTTTCATGAAGGCATCGATGACGATGGTATGGCGGTAAGCAAGATAGACGTCTCGATCCAACCCAGATAGATGGCGAGCGGGTCCACGAATGCGCATCAGTGTCCCTGCACCACCAGCATGGCGTACCCAGGACTGATTCGAGTCGGAGGCAAACATCTCATAAAATGACAACAGAATCGTGGCGGAGAGCGTCTCGGTTGACATGCCCTTCACGTCATCGGTCAGTGACTGATTGAGCAGGCGCAGCGCGTTGCCATAGTATTGTCGTGATTCTCGCACTAACATTTCCGACTGCTGCATTCGACCTAGATGGACCAAAGAGACTGCTCGAATCGAGGTGTCGAGGAGTTTGGAACCGAATAGAGCAGGCAGTTGCGACAGCCAATTTTGGTGACTTCGCATCTGACGAGGAAGCAGCAGTGGGCCATGACCGCCTAATGAGGAACAAAAGGTGCCGAGAAGTTGTTCTTGAACCAGCTGGGGGGAGTAGACGGTGTCGTTGAGTGTCATTTCAAAAGCGATGTCCTGGTTGATCGAGTCGTTATTGAGAAGCCCGCCCCATCCAGATGTTGGCATTGATGACCCCAAGAGGTCGGCATCGGGATATATCTGGTTCTCGAGCATGCCCCAAAAGGGATTTCGAGCCGGTAGCATTTGGTCGGCTCTATAACGACGCATGTCAACGTCGGGAGTGTTGAAACGCGTGACTAGCTCTATGGATTCTTCAGGTGACGACTCTGTTGATTGACTGTTAAGGCTTGCAGAGGGCGATGCGCTCTCAGATTCGGTCCTCGCTTCGGAACCATCCCTGAGGCCAAATCGCTTTCGGAGTTTGGAGCCTTCATCGTATATCCTCAGATCCGAATCGTATCCTGGGCAAGGACGATTGCCTCTGGCGCAATTATTGCAGGTCGGGCGTGTCAAGTCACATCTGACTCTCCGCTTGACGCATATGCGACAACCTTTGCTCCTTGGGATGCCGACCATGGCTAATGTAATTCAGCGGGCATGGAGAGATCGCAGACAGATGACAAGAGAAGGCGGGATCTCCCTAGTGGCAGCGAAAGAGATATCTATATAACCATTCAAATTTCAGATAAGGGTCTGCCAATGCCAGCAACATCTTTCACCCTCACCGGCGACGATGGGATGTAGGGAGGAGGAGAAATGAAAATGGTTGATGCCTAGGGTTTAATGGTCGTCCCAGAGGTTCGTTACATTGAGGGTAAGCGATTCGCGAAAGCGATGGTACTGCCGCGGGATACGGCTCCACGGCCAAAGGGGTGTCAAGGGGGGACGTTCAGCTATGACGACAAGCCTGGCACCGAGTGCGACAGGGTTCTTGGGAGTTTGAGGGGGGGCCTAGGGACCAAGGGAGCCAGTAAGAAGTAGTGTCGGATAGGTGGTACAGGTGCCCACTGTGGCTTAGCCTTAACTAGAGCAGCCTGCAAGTAGCAAGTATAACAAGGAAATGTAATTAGCCGTCCAGGTACTCGGTACTCCAGGGGAATACGCCCTACACGGACAATGCCGCCTGCGCAGCCACAAATTGAAGACTCTCTAGCCCCATCTCAACGCACTTCCAGGCGAGCAGTGCCATGTTCGTGGGCACCACCTCTCCGTATATGTCCCAGATGCGTATACGATGCAGCAAGAAACTGACTGAACATTTCGTTTTCCGTTCTTTTGGTATTCGAATCACTTCTCCTGGTGCTGGATCCCTCTGGGGGTGACTCAGCAAAGGCCACCCACGCCCCGATCATTCCAATAATCCAAGGCCACATACTGCGTTGGTGGCAACCCAAGTTCAAGGCATATGATGGTATTAATGGCACACCGGAACTACTCCAGGTCTGCTCCAAACCACCCATTTTATCCACATCGACTTTCGTGCCTGCCCAGAGAGCAAAAGTTCAGATGTCCTCATCACCTTGTACTTGATTCGCTCAGCCTTCCAGCTCATTCATTGGTACATCTTCATCATCAGGACCAACAATAGCCTCTGCAACCTTCCATACCTGGATCAGGTTGTCATCCGCAGCGCTACAGACTGTCCAGGGGATGTTCTTGTTCCACGAGAAGTCGCTGATCCGGTTGGTATGTCCTCCGTGCATGAAAAGAAGCTCCGGGGGCCCGTCTTCGCTGTCTTCGGGCGTCTGCTCCTCTCCAACCTTGGCCAAATCCCAAAATATGATTCTTCGATCGTAACTGCTTGATCCGAGCACCGATTCTTCGAACGGATGCCATTCTAATGTCGTCACACTGTCATTGTGCCCTTCGAGAACATGCAACTTATCGTTGAGATTCCGCAGGTCCCAGATAGCGATGGTCTTGTCGGCACTTCCAGTCGCCACCACAGTCTCCACTGAAAGATTGAACGCAATGGCATTAATCGCATCCCTATGCTGATTCTCGCCCGTAGCAGCAGCTCGCGTAGTATCAGCCTCTCTCAGATCGAGAAGTTGCATGGTTAGATCGTCCGATACCGTTCCCACCAGATGTGGAAGAATCGGGTGGAACTGTACGTCGTTCACGATCCCGGAATGGTGGGTGTATCTGCGAGACTCGTTGAGCAGTGAATTTGTCTTCGATGCCTGCGTGATGTCCCATAGTCGGACTGTATAGTCTTCGCTAGCCGTGGCCAACCGACCCAACTGATGAGGATCCCAGCTGAGGCCATAGCCCTCCTTGGTGTGTCCACTAAGCTCTATCGTGGGGGGAACTTTTGATAATGATGCGCTGGAATATTTCGACCTGTCCCAAATCATGACTCGTCCACTAGTGCACATGGTCGCGATGATATTCGGATTCTGTGGTTGGTATCGCGCCTTATTGACCTCGCCGGGGTGGTAAATTTTCTGGTTGATATGGAATTTGACTTCAACTTGGTTTTGCCTCGATGGACCTCCACCATAGCCACCGATTTCTCCAGTCTCTTCATTATAGTCTTTCACGTCTGGTTTCTTGGGATTGGGTAACTGGACACTGGCAACTTCTAGGAAGTTCGGTTGACCTTCAGCTGTATGCGTGCCGATCAACAGACGGTGTTTCGAGTAGTTGGTGTCAGGTACCCTGGGCGCCTTAGCTAGCTGACAATAGTGGACAAGGGTGGCGGGTTACTTACGCTGCGACATCTGGAAACCATTGCGTTGTAAGAGTAGGCCAATCCAGGGCCGTACTGAGGATCATGTCATAGAGAAAAGGAGCGTTCTTCTTCCACGTCTTGTATTCTTCATTGATAATTTTCTGCTCAGTCTCTGCGTCTTCCTTGTTCAACTCTTGGTCGCTCACTGTAGTTTCGCGGTGGTTAGCACATGAACATGCGCCTGCAACAAGAGCGCCTTACTATTATCGTCGTCATCTGCCATTTTGTCTGTTCTGGGGTAAGGCACGAGAGACTTGGGGAAGGGGAGAGAGATGATCCAAACGTAAGGAGACTGAGCAGGCGGGTGCGACGCATACAAGTCAATGAATGCTCTTCAGTCCTGGTGAAAGCTGTGGATGTAAAAGACGCGCCCATTCCAGGCCTCAGGACCGCACTTTGACTAGACGCGTTAAGTGACCGCTCATTATCCCAAAAGAGGTCTAGCGCGCCAAGACCTCAAAAAGCGCCGGACCGATCTTGTTGCCGCCAGGCCTTCGACATCTAAGCCCGCCTCGACTCATCATCAATCTCGCATAAACATCACTCGTTCTCAAATACCGAGTACAGTTCATCTCAGCGGGACATCTGTCTTCTTTCCTGCACATCTAAACTAGCGCTTCCTGCATGTAATATCCAGGAAGTGGCCGCTTGACATATTCTCTCTCTTTTTCGCCGACATCGACAAACGTCGTTTGGCTCTGCGCCCACCGCCACCATGGGTGTTCCCAAATTCTTCCGATGGCTCAGTGAGAGATATCCTGCAATATCGCAGCTAATTGCCGAGAATCGCATTCCCGAGTTCGACTGTCTTTACCTTGACATGAACGGCATCATTCACAACTGCACACACAAGGACTCGGACTCTCCCTCTTTCCGGATGACCGAGGACAAGATGTTCATTGCCATCTTCAACTACATAGAACACCTTTTCGGCAAGATTAAACCCAAAAAGCTATTTTTCATGGCGGTCGATGGGGTGGCACCCCGCGCCAAGATGAACCAGCAGCGCTCACGCCGCTTTCGCACCGCCCTGGACGCGGAGAAGGCTCGTGAGAAGGCCATTAAAGAAGGGGTGGAATTGCCCAAAGAAGATCCGTTTGACAGCAATTGTATTACCCCGGGTACGGAATTCATGGCAAGGCTTACCAAGCAGCTCAAATATTTCATCAGCAAGAAGGTCTCTGAAGACGTCGATTGGCAAGGCGTTGAGGTCGTGCTCTCTGGTCACGAAGTCCCGGGCGAAGGAGAACACAAAATTATGGAATACATTCGACAAGCCAAAGCGCAGCCTGGTTACGACCCCAATGTGCGCCACTGTCTGTACGGATTGGATGCCGATTTGATCATGTTGGGTCTGCTCAGCCACGACCCTCATTTCTGCTTGCTTCGAGAGGAGGTTACTTTTGGGAGACAGTCACAGAAGAAATCCAAAGAATTGGAGCACCAGAACTTCTACCTCATGCATCTGTGCATTGTAAGAGAATACTTGGAGCTGGAATTCCAAGATTTGAAGCAAGAGGGCGCCCTTGAGTTTGATTATGATATGGAACGAATCATTGACGACTTCATCTTAATGGCTTTCTTTGTTGGTAACGATTTCTTACCTAACCTCCCCAATCTGCATATCAACGAAGGGGCGCTGGCGCTCATGTTCCAAAAATACAAGCAGATTCTCCCACGTTTAGGGGGATACATCAACGAGCATGGTGTGATCAATCTCCAACGACTGGACGTCCTTCTGAACGAGCTGGCCGAGGTGGAGGATCGCTTCTTTGAGGCGGAATATGCTGGAGCCAAATGGATTGACGCGAAGCGGAATGGCCAAAGCGCAGACGAGCCACTGACGACTTCCCGTGGCCCTGTCAGGGTCTCTCCTGAACAAAAGCATCTCTTCAAACAGGTGAAGAAGTATTTTGTGTCACCTGTCAACAAGGACCCCGCGACAAGGCAGCCACTAAGCCTACCTTCCACTCTTCCAGCACGTGACCGCAAATTTGTGCAACAACTTGCGACTGACTTGAACCTGCAGTGGTCTACAAAGGAAGATGAGGATGGCAACCGCTTCCTCCAGTTAGAATTCCCCGTCAAGGGAGAGGAGGCGGAATCGGATGAGGATGATGAAGAGTCTGAATTGGCTATAATGCGGGTCTTAAAACGATACGAGAATGCAAAAGTTGAAGAGAGCACAGATGAACAAGCTCAACAGGACATGCAGAAGAAGTACGACCAAAAGTTCCGCGAGTGGAAAGATCAATACTACAAGGAAAAGTTTGGCTGGGGCCTGGAGAATGAAGAGGGTCTGAGAAAATTGACGGAAAATTACGTGCAGGGTCTACAATGGGTCCTCTATTATTACTATCGTGGCGTTGCCTCGTGGCCTTGGTTTTATCAGTATCATTACGCCCCAATGATCTCGGACGTCAAGAGAGGCCTTGGTGCGGACATGAATTTCCAACTTGGTCAACCATTTCGGCCATTTCAGCAGCTGATGGGTGTCCTCCCGGATCGAAGCAAGAAGATTGTCCCGGCAGTTTACCATGACCTGATGACATCGAAAGAATCACCCATTATCGATTTCTATCCACGAGATTTCGCGCTTGACATGAATGGCAAGAAACAGGAATGGGAAGCTGTCGTTAAGATCCCATTCATAGATGAAAGGCGACTGCTCGATGCTATGGCTCCTAAGGATGCTTTGCTTACCGAAGATGAACACCTTCGCAACGATTTTGGGGTCAGTTTGAAATTCACCTATTCTACAGAGGTCGACTACACATATCCGTCTTCGCTTGTTGGTATCTTTCCGGACTTACCGCATTGTCATTGCATTCAAAATGAATTTGAGCTTCCGACCATGGACGGCTTGGAGCCGTATGTGGGTCTGGTGGACGGCGTCAAACTTGGAGTTGCAGCTTTGGCTGGCTTCCCGAGTTTGAAGACGTTGCCTTTTACCGGCTCGTTGGGATTCCATGGTGTAAACGTCTTCCAGCAAGACAGTCGAAATGAAAGCATGATAATCACCTTGTCGGACACCGAGACGCGAACCAAAGTAGAGTACGCCAAAGTGCTTCTGAACAAGAGAGTGTATGTCGGATATCCGTTCTTGCAGGAAGCGAAGATAGTCAAGGTTTCAGACGAACTTTTCGACTACATCTTAACGGAGAACGGGGAAAATGTGCCTCACAATATCAAGGCGATTGAGCATTCTGGAAATGAAATCGACCAGTTCCGCAAAAAGGCAGATCGGATTGAGAAATTTTACAGCAAGAGACTCGGAATGTTGATCGGCGAGGTTGAGTCTCTGGTTCAAGTTGAGATGCTGAAGGGTCTCAAGAAACTCGACGATGGATCGACAGTCAAGGAATTCGCCGAACTTCCAGGCTTGGAAACCATCCACGCAACACAACTCATAGTTGAGAATGTGGTCAGTGAAGACGTCCGTTTCATTGAGCAAGCAGCTCTACCTATTGAAGAGGAGTTTCCAGACGGTACCAACGCCTTCTTCCTCGGCGATTACGCATATGGACGCCCTGTCAGTGTAATCGGCCATGAGAATGGAAAGGCGAAATGCTTAATCGCACTCTCGAAAGCACGCCAGGTGGAATTTGGGCGTGAAATCGCCCGTCAAGCAGAGAGACTGTCACCATATACGCCGTCGTACCAGGTTGCCCAGAGCCTTAACCTGAACCCGTTGGCATTGGCAAAGATCACCTCATCCTTTTCCATCATAGTGGACGATACCAGGGTGAACCTAGGTCTCAATCTCAAGTTTGAAGCGAAAAAGCTCAAAGTCCTGGGCTATTCGCGCAAAGGGCCGAGCGGATGGGAATTCAGCCGAGCAGCTATCCAACTGATCCAGCAATACATGATTAAATTTCCGCAGTTCATTGCCGGCATTCACAATAATCCGCAAGGTGACATGTTACCCGCGACAGCATACTTTCCTGGCGACGAAAAACAGGCCAAGACAAAAGTCAAAGAGATCCAAGCATGGTTGAAGGGGATTGAATCAAAGAGCTTTGAAAGAGTACCCCTCGAAGCCGAGCAGTTGGACTCGGAGATTGTTAAGCGCATCGAGCAAGCTGCCGACGAAGCGCTTCGCTCTGAGCCACCCCCGCACAACAAGACTATCGGGGGCGTCCCTCGTAACGGCCTTTTGAAGCCCTCGGATGCGCAATGGCGTCTAGGAAATCAAAAGTTCAGTCTGGGGGATAGGGTGATTTACGTGGCCGACTCAGGCAAAGTCCCGATTGCCTCCAAAGGCACTGTTGTTGGTCTGACCCAAACCACGAGGGAAACCTGGCTGGATGTTGTCTTCGATGTCTCCTTTATGAGTGGGACATCGTTGGGAGATCGCTGCTCACCATTCCGAGGATCGACCGTGCCGACATGGTCTGTTTTGAATCTCAGCAATCGACAAGTACTTGCTTCGTCGAAGGCAAGCGCAAACCGACAAACCAATGGCACGGCACATTCTCCTCTGACAGTTCTGGGTTATGGCCAACCCGGAATCGGCGGCTCAGGTCAATTACGCCCAGCCGCCACGCCACCAGCGTTGAGAGGAACATGGCGTGGAGCTGTATCAGGACATCAATCCAGTGGGCGCGGACACTCGAACGGGACGTTGGGTCGTGACCAAATGACCGGGACCTCAATGCCAATCCGGAACATGTCGGGTTCTCCTGCCAACACTAATCGTGGCAATGCGGCAAATGGTCAGTATGGTAGAGGTGGTCGTGCATCGATGGGCCATGTAAGTGCTCGAGGAGGATACACCATTGTTGATCGAGGCGATGCTCAAGCTGGTGTTGTCCAGAACAATCCTCATTTCCGGCCCAAATCGCAGAACAATGTTCCTCCACCTCCCAGCTTAAATCATCCTTCCACCCCACGAGGCCGTGGTCGCGGACGAGGAGGTACGTCCCGAGGCGGACGAGGTGCTACGCCACGGGGAGGATCATGAGTTGATAACACGTACCGGCCCGCACGCCTGTATGATTAGCGAAGGTCTCTCGGTCTTGGACAGATGTGTGTTTCTTCCCCAAGGGCATGTGGTGACCCAAGATGGTCTGCGAGAGATATTAGTGAGTAAAGGGTTTCGGTCACACGGAGGATGCCGTTGTTATCGCTCCAGTTGAATGCGGTAGACAGGATGGAGTCCTGGACGCCTGGGTGTTTCGAGCGAGGCTAGCAATCCTTGCAAGCTCGTTATGCAATGCAGGGCCCCGCAGTTCGCGCATCTGGCACTCCTCCAGTCAATCAAACAACTGCCACATGCTCGATTGGAGATGCGTCCAGAATACGAGGTCGCGGAAACGATCGCCATGAGAAGCGCGGCACGCCCGAAGAAACGCCATAGATGCGAGTTTTCTGGACGATGACACCGATTTCACCCAACTTTCCTCGATCACAAATTCCCCCGGCGCTGCGTTACCTGTTTGTCTATCTCTCTACCAGCCTCTCTTTCGCCCATGGATCATTGCTAGAGTCCGGCGCTTGCGCAATAGAAGATGCACGTCATCTGAAGCCCCATTCGCCTTACTAACTCGGGAGCGCAGGTTCCCTTTTCCAACCTCCACGCACCGGAAGGGCCTGGAAGAGCCCCGCCTCTGTCCAAATGCGTGTGGCACTTCCCTCGCCAAAGGTTCACACTCACCCGGGCTTTTAGACTCAGGCTGCATATCCCCCGTTCCCAAGACATTGCGCTCCCCTCTTTTGCTGGCTCCTGTTCAGCTGATTCGACACAACCTTTGGTGTTCCTGACTGCCTCTCCACGCCAGGCTCTGGAACCACGTCAGATCTGCTCGTCAAACCCCTCAACCTGTACCTTACAACCCCCACGCTATCGAGCATGAGCGTCAGACACGTTGCTCTACCTGCCGGGTCATGTTTCGAACAGCAAGTCGATGCCACCATCCCCACAATCTCAATTTACGTGGGAATGCTGCACTGCTCCAGCCAAACCCTTTATCGAAGGACTTTTACTGCCTTCTTGATCGAGATAAAACACATGACCCAGATCCAACATCGATAAACCCCGTTGAACTATTCGATTCACGTTGTGACAGACTGCAATGGGAGTTCACCCTTCCTGCTTCATTGGGGGACGGAGAAGCGATCCCACCGCATGAACCATGCTGTGTGACTCTACTATCAGCTCCCAAGACTCACAGAAAGCCATGATTCAGATCCCCAAATCTATTGACATTGCACACCCTCCTTTTCTCCCGCATTTGTTATCTCCTGAGGCATAGGCCAGCACTGGCTCCGCAACAAGCTCTTACCAATCAGGTTGATGCAGTGGTTCGGGCCAGGATCACGCTTCCTCGTAGTCACAGACACTTCTATTTCTCTCATCATCTGACTTTTGTGGATATCCCCATTTTCCCTTTCCTGTCATTCATTCCATCGGGCCTTTTCGTCCAACCCTCAAATATTCTTTTCGCAGACGAGTCAGAATGGAGGAGATATTTCGTCCTACTTTCTATCAACCCTCATCGGTTGTCAAGTGAAGCCCCATCCTCTCGACCGGCTCTGGCCAAGACGACCCCGGATCAGAACCCGAGTCGACTCTCTTTTTTGTTCTTCCCCAAGTCCAAGAAGGGGTATTGAATCCTGAGAAAGCCTCCGGAAGAAGGCTCCGCCACTTAGCTAGAGGTTCCACTGGCCCAGACAGGAGACGACACACTCCAGTCAACCAGCCTGAGCCAGCGTCAGGCTGTTGCTGCTCGAGCCTGGATAGCACGACCTGTAGCATCATTCTCCCTTTCCTTTTTAAATGAAAAGCCACGCGCTGCTAGAGTCAAGATAGCGGCAGTCAACATGGCGGACTCGATGAACCTCATCTCAGCGCAGATATCATTCCTAGTGAGTAGTCTTCCCCGGCTTTTGTTGTCCTAATTATGTTATATATATTATTATATATAGATCCAGCCAGCCGCGTCAGGGCTTTCTTTCCCCTTCCCTCCTTAGTTTGATATATACTTGAAGCATCATCATCCACACGTTCTGACGTTTTCACCCCCCCTAACCTCCCCCACAGGAAGCACATCTCGCTCTGATCCACATCCCCATTGAATTATACTCGTTATCCCTTCAGCCGATTCTACGTCTCCTATTCGGGGAAGATCACGACGAGGACGCCGCCAAGATCTCTTGGACAAACCGCCACGACTTCCTCAATGTCTCCATCACCACCATCGAATGCTCTATCATATGCTCGAGATACCTGGCGGACCGGTTCGTGCGCCCGGTCGCCGAGGTGTTGAACAGACTCTACGCCAGCAACAACAACAGCAGCAACAAAAGGGGAGGAGGAAAGACAAAAGGGGAAATCCAGATCGGGGCCGAAGACTATATAGTTATTCAAGTCGATGGACAGGGCCTCGATGCTGGTCAAAGAGTATTGGAATTGACGTCGCCATTAGCTATGGCTGGAATGTAAGGCTCCCTGTCGATCCCATGTTGAACCAAGATCTGACTCCACGATCATCAGAAGCATTTTCTTCATCACGACCTATTTTTCCGACTACATTCTTGTTCCATTCCGGTCGCGAGGCACCGTCACCAGGGCCCTTCAACAGCGCGGGTTCGTCTTCTCCAAGACGGCCGACGCATTCGTGTCGCAGCTTTCACCGTCGTCTCCTACTCTGCCCCAAGGCAGTAGTAGTGGACGGCCATCCGCGACATCTTCACCCTTCTACGATAACTCTGCGCCGACTACCCCGCCAGCCAAGGACATCCCTGAGCTCCAGCTCCGGACATTCAAGAAGCTCAGGCTGAACAACATCAGCCCTCTCGTTGACGGTAGTATCCGTCTGGCAAATTGCGCGGGCAGCCGCGAGTACGACAAGGCCAGTGAAGAGCGACTCAAGAACGACCTCCTTCAAGTCCTGCTCGCTACGGCAGCGCCGACGAGCAGTGCCTCCTCGAGACCCCAGGCCCCGATATTACCAGCTGGGCTCGGCATGGGCACACCAACGTCAAAAGGGCCACCACTGCCACCACCGCCGACGGTGACATCCGAACTGGACTTTGGGGCAAAGTTCCTCTCTCTGACCATCACCTCCGGGGAGCCCATCTCGGTGCTCCTGGAGCACCGCCTGCTCGACCGCCTAGGCGGGTCCCTGCTGGGCGCCAAATCCGACGACGACGCCCTGATCCCCATCACGCTGGACCTGCGCGAGCTGCCGCTCGACGCCACGGGGATCGTGTGCGGCGTGGCCGGGCGCCTGGCACAAGGCAGCACCGATCTTGTCCCCGTGGAATCTGAATCTGACGATGTCTTCGCTTTGGGCCATGGCACGACGAAAGTGCCCGGTGCGACGACAACAGTTGAGCCGCGCGAGAACAACGACGAACCCGAACCCGAACCCGTCGAGATCTCCTTCTTGAGCACCGCGCGAACAGGCACCGTCATTGTCCGCGCCGCGCAGCTCGAGAAGGCGCTTGAGGCGCTCGAGTACGGGATGAAGAGGGTCGGAGATGCGGGCGGATCTTGAGAGCCAGTGCGAGTGCGGCGGTGGGCGGTGGCAGGATAACCCGTTACTATTACCACAAGGTGAGCGAGTCCATAATCACGGCTGACAGCGGAGATTCGGACGAAGGATGACGATAAGATCCAGTATGGAGCAGAGGGAAGAAAACGAGAGAGAAGGGGGAAATAACCCCGGGTTTGCATTTGTTGCATCGATCGCTACGGCGACTGCGTTGTCTGCATTATCAAGGAGAGACTTTCAATAACTAGGAGGAAGAAAGAAAGAAAGGGAACCCCACAACCATGGGCCGGAAATTCGGACATGAAGATGGATTGCTTGTGTGAGTGGGTGAGTAAGTGACGGATTGGGCTCTTTGATAAAGAGGGAAATGTCGTCTTCGCACACACTCTCTGTCTATCGCTGATCTCGCTGGTATTGACGATATTGATGGTCGAGATGGTCTTGACGATGATGTTGTTGGGCTAAAAAGTCTTGCGACGAAGAGGAAAATGGGAAACAAAAATAAATGCATTTATCTTGGTACCTACTTATATACATGGCTGTGGTACCATGGATGTAGACTGGATGTCCACCGCAGTCACCCAGCTCCGTATATCTTGACCACGCCATCAACGCCCCCGCCCGCCCAGAGACTCTGTCGCGCTTGGGCCTGGCTCCCTTCTCTCCACTTGACGACGCTGACCACTCTGTCAGTTTCACTGACCCGGACCCTCCCAACGCTCTTTCCCGAGAGGACATCCCAAGCGCGCACGTTGCCATCGCTCTCGCTCCCACTCAGGACCAAGCCCTCGTTCGCTCCGAGACAACTCTTCAGCCTCAGGCTCTCGTTCTTGTATCCTTCTCCTCTAGCGTCTTCGGGAGGAAAGGCCCTCAGACACGTTCCGTCGCCTCGATCCATCAATCGGATCCTCCCGTCGAGACACCCCACAAGCACAGTTTTTGCGTCTCTCGAGACGTCCAGACTGGTCACGCTTCCCGGCATCACATCCACGGTCACTTTGCCCGTGCGGATATCGTAACCCCGTACCCTGCCGTCTATACTCCCTGTGACTAGCTCGTATCCGTTCTCGGGCACCACAAGACTCGAGATCCCGTCTTTTGCCTCTTCGAGAATCATGAGTGGCCGCGCATCCCGGCTCTTGACATCCCATAGCCTCACGCTCGTATCGTCACTCCCGCTCGCTAGCACGCCGTCCCCGTCGCCCGCGAATGCTACACATGTAATCCGACTGGTATGTCCCTGGGTTGTATTGTTCCCGAATCTCCTCAGCGTGCCCTCCGCGGCCTGGACATCCCAGAGAAACACGGCGCGGTCGCCGCCGACGGATGCAAAGGTCTGGTTGTCCTGTGCGCAAGCGATGTCGAGAATGGGATAGCCGTGGGCGGAGTACTTCTGGATCGGGACGGAGGAAGGGTTCTCAGCATTGGATGGCTCGGTGCGAGTCAGGTGGACTTGGCGGTCTGAGCTGCCGGTGAGGATGTAGGTACCGCCGAGAGAGGAGAAGGTGATGGCGTTGATGGGCCCTGTGTGCGAGGAGATGTTGTTCACCAGGGCGGAGGGCAGTTTGGGTGGTACAGGGCTCATGATGGTGGCTCTAAGTTATGGCAAGCATGGCATTCTTTGTGCGTTGATGGTATGAGAGAGTCACCGCAAGGGAGAGAAGGATCGGGCCGACCTTACCGTCAACGAGGGCATCATCTACATTACAGTATGTAGAGTTCGACTTGATGTCGAGTGCTCGAGTGCAGCATAATTGACCACCAGTCCTCTGCTAGATACAGTCAGTCTGCACCTTCAGCGACGGGAAGGCACCAGGATGCTGTGCGTTGTTCCAATTGCGTCACTAATTGGCTTGGCACTTGACTCTTGGCATTTCTACTTGGCATTTCTACTTGGTAGGCGCCAGCAGCACCAGTGGCTCTTGGCGGCCACCTAAACGGCCTAGTGCGTAGTGTTAACGTCGGACAAAACAAAAAGAGTTCCCAGCCTTGGCATCAACCGCCTGCTCTCCCAGACTATTTAAAGCCCGTCCCTCTCCCTTCATCTTCTCTTTTCTTCTCCTTTTCCTTTCCTCAGCTCTCTTTGCCAACTGGCTTAGATCAAGTGTAGTATCTGTTCTTTTCAGTTTAATCTCTGAAATGACACCACGCGTGTCTGACTTTGATTAAATTTATTTTTGCACGCCGCAGGAGACTGTTCTCGTGCTTGCACAGAGAGTCTCCTTGCACCGTGTCCGAGGCCTCCACACTGCCGCCTTGTGACGCGAAAGCACACACGTTTTCCCACTTTTCATCACTGCTTTTTATGCCTTGTGCAAAGCTTTGGAGAAGAGCGCGGTCAATCTCACACATGTCAGCCTGAGTGACTTGGATCTGTCTCGGCAGGCTGTCGACTCACCTGTCGTTTTTCACTGCTCCTTCAACCCGCCAGTGTGACTGCTGCCTGCGATGAAGAAGTTGGCTGCATCTCTGCCTGCCAGTGGCGTTCATACTTCTCCTTCAGCCAAACGTGGTCGTCATGGCTCGCAATTTCACAACCCGCTGGTGAAGCAAGAACTCGGCATCCCCTACAGAGATGAAGCAAGTATGTTGGTTGACCTGTACGCCGGAGGACTCTACTGTGCTATGGGAGAAATGAAAGCACGACATAATCTTCGCTTAGTCTTTCATGGAGGGCTGGATAGAGACGTCCATCACTGGGGCAATAGACAGGCAAATTCAAGTACCTGTCGGTCGCTATTCTGTCGGTATGTGAACGCATCTGGACTTCTGTGATGAGGGATGCTCGGTATTGCAAACTTATGCGCGGACGGTCGATCTACACCTTTGTCCCAGACGCCTCGAGAAGCAACTCTGCAGCCTTCTCACCAATTGCGTACGCCGGCATCTGGGTGTGTCCGCCGTTCAGACTCGGCATGATGCTGCAATCCGCCACCATCAACCCCTTGACACCTCTGACTCGTAGCTTCTCGTCCACGACCGCCGTCGCATCGCCGTCCTTCCCCATTCGGCACGTGCCCGCGGGGTGGTGCGCCGTCGCGCTGTACTGCCGCACATACGGCTCCCAATCCTCCCTAGTCGTGACGGGGCCCAGGGCCGCGTACTTGGGACCGGCCAGCCACACGCCTGGGGCAACGATGTCCTTGGTGCCGGAGCCGGATGTCACGATCGAGTGTGCGAAGCGAACGCCTTCGGTCAGCATGAGAAGATCGAGGGGGTCAGACAAGTAGCGAGGGTCGATGACGGGCTTATCGTGCGGGTCTGTCGAGCGGAGGGATACCGTGCCCCTACTTTGCTGGCTGAATAGCAGTGTCATCATCTCGAAGCCGTGCTTCCCCTCCAAGGGGATCGGGTAGCCGTGGACATGGCCCGAATACAACTCCGTGTGCATGTATTCGACGTGGGCTTGCTGGGGCGTGAGGTTGGCAGCGTCTCGTCCAGTCCCAGCCGTGGTGGCCGAACGGTCCCGCCACAGGGCGGACGAGTTCAAGCCGTCATCAAGTCGCGCTAAGGCGAAGACTCCGAACGGGAAGGTGGAAAAGAAGCCGGATCGCGAGGTCTGGTACGTGGACAGCGAATTTGCGGCGCCATTGGTGTGGTGGATGTGTCGGTCGTTGGTGAGATTCGGCTGCGTGACTTCGTATGGGACAAAGACGACCTTGAGAGTGTTAGAGAAGATTTGGCTGAACAAGGAAGAGCACGGCTTGCCAGGTGGTCTTGGAAATTTTTGCCTACGCCGGAAGACTCGACCACACAGTCGATGTTGAACTGAGCGAGCTCCTCTTTCGGCCCGACGCCAGAGCGAAGAAGGATGGTGGGCGAGCAGTACGCGCCTGTCGACTCTCTTAGAGAAACAGCGAATGCAAAGGACTGACGTACCTACCTGCAGACAATATGACTTGCTTGCCAGCTTTCAACATCCTCCTCTTTCCAGAATTGTCGACAACCTCAACGCCCGTTGCCACAACATCGCCTTCGACACGCTCGAGGACAATCTTGTCGACGACAGTGTTCACCACGATATCCACTCGGTCCTCATGGCCTTTCAAGTAGTCGGTACTAAACGTTCTAACGCCGTCATGCACCGTTCGAGGAACATGGCCGCACCCATGTGCTGCTTGGCCCGTGGTGAACAGGTCATCCACCAGTGGCAGGCCCTTGTCCTGTAAGGATTCGAAAACGTGCTTGGAAATAGGTGCCGTATCATGCGGTTCAACGTGCAAGGGCCCATCCATCCCATGGTATCCCTCTGCGGCTTTAAACCAGTCTTTGCCATGGAACGTCTCTGCCTTTTTCATGTACCGGAACATTTCATCTCCACTCCAGCCCTCGAGCTCCCACTCATCGTAGTCGGCCTTGCACCCGCGGATGCACAATGTCCCATTGAAGCCGCTGCTGCCACCCAGGAATTTCCCGCGGTTGAGCTGCAGCACGCGGTTATCGAGATTCGCCTGCGGGACTGTCTCCAGGCCCCAGTCCAGGTCACCACCCATAGCTTGGAAGAGGCCGCCGACCATGGTAATGAGCGGATGGCCTGCCGAGTCCGGGCCAGCTTCGATGATCAGGATCGAGACGTCCGAGGGTCTGGGGAAAGCCTCGGCCAGCCGACCAGCAATTACACACCCTGAGGTGCCGCCTCCGCTGGTCAGGGGAAAACAAAGCGTTAGGTGGTGTAGGAAGATGGAGGAGCGGCGGCCAGAAAAGATCAGACAGACTTACCAGATGATATAGGTGTAGTCTTTATCAGCATTTTCGAGAGTCCGGACAGGAGACATTTTGACCCGATCTCGTTGAGCCGACCTCTAGCCTCTCAAAGGAACCTCGATAGCTCGATAATTCGATCACTTGAGGTGGCCAGTCCAGGGTAAGTCGGGGTTGGCCCGTTTATCAAAGGTCGGCATCAATGTCGACATCATGTTAAGCGAGGACATCACAAGCCGTTATCGAGAGGGTGCCGAGGTCAGACAGACACTAAGCCACCTTTAGAAGAGTATATAAGACTGCCGTTTAGTGCTGTACTTTTTCCAATACGTTAGCTCTCGGAACCCCTCCTCATGTATCAATATGTCAATATCAATGAAGGGCTACTTTGGTTGATCGAGACCTTTCGCCGATCCAAACCCTTTCTAACTAGTTAGTAACTCGCTCAAGCCTGCGTCAGCCTGTGGCCTCGTCTCGGGCCGCTCCGAGAGTCGCAGAAATATTTTGATTGGCACCGAGATTGGCACCCAGACACCAGCCCGCCAGGCACGATTTCTTGTCGCAAAGAGAGAGGGCCGAAAGACACGCGAGAAAGTTGATCGAGGCCTCATCCTGATTCAAACGAACTGAGAAAGTCCAAGTTGAGATAGAGGCCCTTTGCGGTTCCATCATCTGTCGGTGATCTAGGAGGTCACGCATAAGAAGAAGCCTCTACTGACCCAACCAAATCTCAGAACATAGCTCTTGAGGTACAATCAGACAGGAATGTCTCGCCATCTTTTCGATTCCAGCGAATGGACGTTCGTCCCTGTACACCTTGCCTGCTTTCGGTAACTTTCTTTTCCATCTGTTCTCCCGATCTCTCATGTTTATCTTTTCGCGCAATCTCGAAGCAAAGGAGGATCCACACGGACCTGAAACGAAGGCGAGACGAGGAATAAGGTAGCAGGCATTATGCTGGAGCTCGGAGGATGTCAAGTTTGGGTCCGCAAGTCCGCGTTGCATGTATGGATACGGCCTGACACGGCCCGGGGATCTTGTATTATGATGAAGCTATGCTGAGGGTGTGCGCGTCGGTCATGGTCTAAGATATTGCGGAAGGGATTGGGCAGAGAAAGCAATTCGTCGCCGTCAGTTGTATGGGCGTGTCTGTGGTTGCAATTCCGCATAACCTGGGCAGAGCATTTAGGCTCCCGTTAGGTCTCGCGGGCTTTTTAGGCACCACAATGACTATTATATAAGTACCCCTGGCGCCACTAACCACTTAGACAGGTACCTAACTTGATCACTTGAATAGCGGGCTCCGAGCCTAGAGGCGCCCCCCTTCTCCCTCCCCCCCCCCCAAAAAAAAACAAAAAAAAAAACCTCTTGATTTCGAAAATCGTATTCATTCGCCACCGTCTACTAGATGGACGCCCACACAATTCACGAGGTCGATTCTGATCCGCAAGTAACTAACACTCAGTCATTCACTTGCCATCCCTAACCTCCCGAATGTAGGAGACAACAACTTTCATCAATGACCGTAAAGGCAAAGGCTCACTTGGTCCGTACTATCTCCTGCAAACTCGAGCGAGGAGCGAAAACTCATCGAGCAGGTTGAAGGAGAAGACCAACTCCTTTATTCTTAGAGGTTTCAAAATCAAACGTTGGATACGGTTACATCAATGATATTGGTTGTCTCTGTCTCCGGTTGACTGGTGTCACCCATGTCGAGACAAGGTCATAGAGTAGTCAGCCGAAACATTGATCCCAGAAGCCTCCCATCTTTGCAAGTCCGAGACTCCCTAGAAATTTGCTCAGCGTGCAGCGACCAAGATCATCGCCCCCGCAAGAGGAGAGTGGCTGGACACGATCATTCACAATCACGCGAATCAACTCCTCAGAGTGCCCCCGACACTGCATCTTCTCAATATACGCCCTGGCAGCAAACGGAACAGTCCACGCTGCGCTGTAACCGGCTGCGGCACGAGCCTCCACGATGGTCGTGTTGGGCAATAGTAACGTGTCACCGTAAAGACCCGTTGCCGAGAAGATGGTCGTCATATCGTTGTCGTGGCTGAAATCGGCATACAGCTTCCGCCCAAGTGGGAATGTGGCTGGATTGTCGTCCAGAGTATGGTTGGTGGACGTGTGATCTCGGACAGAGGTGTTGGTCAGCCGTGCAATGAGCTCGTTGACGAATCCCACGCCCTGTGTCGGGCCCAGAGGATTGCCGTAAGAAAACCCGTAGTACTTGCCGAGTGTCTGGTAGTAGCTGTAACTGTGCCATTCAGATTCGGTGAAGAGGGAGCAGAACGGTGAAATGGTACCGTCATCATTGGCAACGGTGTTGAAAGGGCAGAGATCCATCATGTCGATTGTCTGGCCAATGCTGAGGTTGGCGCCCGGCAGACCAGCGTTGAGGTGGCCTTGAATTGGCGGGATGAAGATGTTCGCCCAGGCGTCTTGGGCATCATCGGCAATTTTGCTGTCGGTGCCGTTCTCAAATTCGGTGCAGATGGCGTGGTTCAGCGTGCTGTTGAAACCGTCGCCCTCGTACTGCAGGATGATCGGATACGGGTAGCCCGAATCGACGGTCGCGGATTTGTCGGCTTGCCTGGCTGCATGGAATCCCTGGGTCCAATTGAGGGCCGACTCGACGACTCGGTTCTCGCTCGAGGAACGCACGAAAGGTTCGAGGGATTTTGCAAGTAACCGATATCGATTGTAGAACTTGGTGCCCGAGTTGACCATCTCCTCCTGGCCGAAGGTCGTCAACTGGTCCGCGCCGAGGGTGTACGAATAATTGGCAATAAAGCCATATGGACCGGCGAAACTTTTGACTTTGGCCTGGACCTGCTTGATGGTGTCGTTGTATGTCTTGGTCTTTGAGGCCGTCGGGTCTCGGGCCCCATGACGGGACAGGATCTGAACGAATGTGACTTCGCAGCCACTGGGGATGTCTGTTGAGATGTCGGAGGGCACAGTAAAGTAAGGCGAGTACTGGCCCCAGTAGTGAGAGATCTCAGGTTGACATTGAAAACCCGCCGCGGCAGTGTCGCAAGAATCTGAGACTGGAGGGGTCGAACTTCCTGCCAGGATCCCGCTTTTGGTTCTGGATGAGCATGTTCGTGTATATAGATCGGACCGTGTTTGAGGGAATTGACAAGCTTACCTCCAACCTAACAATACAATGACGGTCGCCAAAGGTGCCAGTATCATAATGGCGAAGATGGGACCTCGATGGGCTTTTCGAGATGAGCTTATTCGACCAGAAACATCGTCGCGGAGGAACGGGAGGCCATCATATACTTCAGGCTCTTTCTCAGAGCTGATGCGAGGTAACAAAGCTTCCATGGAGCCGCCAGACCTTGCCTAGGGCATCCCGCTGCCGCATAGCTTGTTTTTTTTTCCCCTGTCCGCGTCTCGCTTTGTGTGCGTCTCTTAGATGGACCTGCGTGATTTAGATGAACGGCAGGGGGGACGATGTGCTCACGGGAAATTGACCTTGCACGATATTCAGGCGCCACGTCTAGGAATGATGCGTGTACAACGGTTGGGAATAGGCGGAGCTAAGAGAGACTATATACCTGGACGAACAACAGTCAATGCGCCACAAGAAAGAACGAGGATTACAGAGAGAGCGAGAGAGAGAAAGAGAGAAGTGCACAGTCAAAATCAAGCGCAATATTCAGTGTTATGGCGAAGGGTTTTTGCCGTCAACAGTTGATCTACAGTTGATCTTTGCGGCCAAAGAGTCCAAAGGTTCCTCAAATGACACTTTTCTAGCGTCATTTGAGCCAATCTTTGAGATAACTTTGGGGTCACCCATCGAACCATGTAGGAGGGAGCGGGGGAGCCCCCGCCCTCCCCAACCTCCCCCGGGCCTTCGCCCACTAGCCTTACATAGGCCTCCCTAGCCTAGCCTGAGGCACGCGGGAATATTGGGTCGGGAAACGCCGATCACGCCTTCAAAGGTTGCTGCACACACCTGACTGTCGCTTCCGGCCACAGCGAACTCTTTCAAATGTCGCTATTCCCGCTTCTAGCATCTGTCTGTCCGTGTAATAATTGATGATACGTACATACGAAAACGCAGAAGCAAGCTGAAAGCCTGCAATCGGTGCCATCGGCGCAAGCAACGATGTGTCGGCTATCCCAGCTGCAACAACTGCCAGGCGGGCAAAGTGGCTTGCGTGAGGGAAGCCTTCTCGAGCTCGGGACGCTTCGCAGGCCTTTCAAAGCAGGAGCTTATAGAGAAGCTGGAGATGATATTTCCTGACAGAGAGGCTTCTGACGACCGCTTATTACCGCAGTCGACTGCGCCGCCAAACCTGGCCGTAGCCCGTCACTCCAACGGCGGTCAAGATTTTGACGCTGCTCCAGAGGGGGCCGTGAGGAAGTCCAAAGACCAGAACGACCGCCTTGTATCCCTTTGTAGTGCCGGCGACACGGATCTTCCTACGCAGCCCACGCCCGACAATGGCGTGGGACGAAGAAGTCATTCCCCAGGCTCTACATGATCTATGCCACTGCCGCCACGGTCATGCGAATCACACGACCATATCCTTCAGCACTTCCGGAGAGATATTATGCAACGGCCTTGCACTTCAAGAGCACTTGGGAAGGTGAGGATCCAGTCCGTGACATCGAAGCGATCCTCCTCATCCTCTACTATAAAATTCGGATGTCTTTGGACTCTCGCATTTGGTATTTTGGTCGGTCTGGCCGTGAGAACCGCGATTGACACGGGGATGCACCGTGAGTACTCCTACCGAAATCTCGATCCGACGAAGGCGGGTGCGAGGCGCCGCATATTCTGGAGCATTTACGGGCTGGAAAGGAGGGTTGCCTGGTCTCTACGGCGACCTTTCTGTCTTGCGGACTGTGACATTGATCCAGAGGAGCCAAGCGCGTCCGACTATAACATTCCCGACAGGATTACCGGTCTTCAAAGCGGCGATAGTCCATTAAGTGGAAACCCGGTCGCACTACGGTCGCAGGTCGATGCTTCTACGGCTGTCTTCCGTTTGACGAGGATCATGTCTCGAGTATACGTCGACATTCACCGCGTTGACAAGCCTATGGCCGACTTAAAGAAGGGCGTACCAACGCAGCTGGCCTGACTTAAGCAGTTCAAAAACACTTTACCGAAGATTGCAACGCGCGATCAGGATTGGGTGATGATGCACTACCAGGATTGCGTCCGGAAGCTCATAGAGCCCTTCTTGAGGATGCTCCAACCACACGATGAGCTGATGCAGGTATGCCTCCAAGCATCCGGCCATATGTGCCAGCTGTTCAAGAGGATGCGCACGAGGAATTTGTCTGCTTACTCTTTCTAATGATCAATTCATTTTTCATCGCTGGGATGAATATCTGGTGAGATCTTGGATTCCGCTACCCTGGGGTACAATTGGGGATTGATTTTACATCGAGTTATATCCTCTTCAAATCGCCATCCTGTGGAGTACGGCCACCTCGAATGACCTACGCGCCTGCTCCTCTACTTTGTTCGCTATGGCAGAGACCAATCCCAGGTTGAGGAAATATCGGGACGTGTTGGAAAGCATCATGGATAGCACGATGGAGCAGTTTGATCGATTTTCCAGCCCGGGAGCGACGAGTGTTTGTCGCTGTGCCAATTGCAGTCCCGGCGTCAGTGGTGAGAATGGGGAGGAAAATTGTTCGGCCTTCCACCAACTGGGAGGTACCTTCACGCGCCTCAACTTCGAGTTCCCCTCGCAGTCCGACCCCGAATACATTCTCGGTTCCGATCGAACTGGTCGGACTCGACCCGCAGCTAGTGCCCAGGAACCAGGCACAAATGGAAGGTCCACTGATTTTCAACATCCCCAGGTCCACCACCTTGCCCAACATTCGTCCATCTCGTATTCCCGAGTGCCTGGGTATGAGCAGGACATGGACAACTTTTTGTTGCCGGATCTCTGGGACTTCTCGGGCATGGATGCTGGGCCTATAGCTCCTTTGCTAGCCGGGGAGCCATTCTTGCCTCAGACGATGGATGAATTCCTCCTACGGGCCGCACAGAGAGACAGACTTGCTTTTCGCAGTAGCGAAGGTTGGTGGTATAACGAACGAGAATCTCGACCGCTTCTACCTACCTAGGTTTCTAATGTAGAGTCTGAAGACGCACAAGTCCAAACAATCCCGCTGTATCCCTTCTTCACCCCAATCATGCATGACCTGGCGACCCTGCAATGTGTCGCATTTGATCACCACGTTTTCTTTGGTCCCCGCCTCCATCCTGATGGCAAGGTGAGCCGATTTGCGGCGATAGGCCGCAAAGACCTAACGCCTATTTTCTCAGCAGTGAATAATCGCTCGCCAACGGTCTTGCGATCCCACCACCAGTCGATCGTGACCCCTTGGTGGCTATTTTCTGGCCTTTCATCAGGGGCATACCTTGGATTACATAGCTGTCGTGTCGGGAGCTCCCTGTGGTCTAATAGTTCGTCTCACCCGGTTTGGCTGAGTCAGGAGTCAGGTGGGCGTGGACAAGCACATAGTTCTGCATGACGGTAATACTCAGTGGCGCAAAGATGAGTTCCGAGAGAGGTCCCCCAGTCCGCGGTGCAGGTGCGCGTCGGCGATGCTTGCCAACTCCCTCCCTGGACCCCAGTCCTTACTCGGTACAGGCCGGTATGATTGCAGGTCTTCGAAAAGGGGGCTCGAGGAGTCTCCATGTTTGACAAATGTGAGTTTCATATGACCACTAACTACAACGACTACAGGATGGTTGTTGAGCAAGCGTAAGTTGTGGTAAGGACAGTGCAAAAAGAGCAAAGCATTTCAAGAACACAAGGCCGCATTGTCCACAGCCTCATCGTAAGTGGGGATCCATGAAACTACATGAAAAGCCTACAAAAACTAGGTCAACAGCTGCTAGTACAGGGTATAATCGAACTCGTGCTGCCTCGTTACTCCTTGCCCGGCCTCCTGTGTGTCGACCCACGGTTTGACCGGTTCTTGATTTTCGACTTCGAGATAGTATGCGTCGGGACAAGAAGTGAAGCTCATCTTGGGCTGTGCTTCGTAGAAGGCGTCAAATTTCTCGTCCGGCGCGTCTACGAGATCGTACACTTTGCCATCCGGGTGGAGAGTCCTCCAGGGATACAAGCAAACCTTGTCTTTACAGGTCTTGAGGACCATCATCAGGGCGTCGAGGCGCGGGAGGATCTGTTCCAGCGGCCGGCCGGCAATTTTGTAGGCAGACTATGCGTCAATGTCAGCGGCCATGTTGACCACTTGATGGACAGCGGTCTTTTTCATGGGGTCATCTAGCTGGAATGTATAATGCGGCCCAGAAATACAGGTGAACTTACTTTCGGATCATAAAACTCAGTCTCATTGGTGCACCACACAGCATAGTACAGACTGTAGCCTTCGGACACAAGCCTGAGACCCTTGTATGTGTTGTTCAGATAGTAGTTGCGCTACTTCCCAGCTTCTCGCTTGTTATCCGTGCGGGCGCCGTAAAGACCTTCGGGGACGCCCTGCACACGGAATGACGGACAGAATTAGCGATTAATTCCATGCAAACACGAGTCTTGGTGACAGGCAGCGGATCTGTGTCTTCTTACATAACCCCAATATTCGATGGTCGCGTGCTCACGACGTCGCGGCGGTTCCTCTTGCTCCAGGACCTGTCCGCTTCTTCCCTGCGGAATGGCCATGCCGTCCAACAGCTTGGTGACCCCGGCGATTTGAAGCAGAGTCGAGCTCACGTCTGTGTGAGTAGTGATTACATCGACCACACCTCCGGCCTCAATCCCCGGGCCGCGGACGTAGAATGGAACGTGAATGTCGGTATCTGTTGAATGAACAGAATCATTAACGACCGCTCGAGAGCAAAAGAGAAAATACTTGGTGGCCTTGCTTACCATATCCACACTCCTTGCCAGGGTTCATCCGGTGTTGGCTGATGTGGTACCCATTGTCGGTGGTGTAGAAGATATACGTGTTGTCCCGCTCCCCGGCGTCCTCGAGCTGTTGAATCAGCTCAGGCAACATCTCGTCCACGGCTTGTAGCGCTCGCAGTCTCTAGCGCTGGTAGTGGTCATTGTAGACCAGCACGGTGTCGTTCAGGCTTGGGAGGGAGCTGATCCACCCGACGCTGCCCTCGATGGCCGCGTTGTACGCCCTGTTGCGAGAGATCTTGTAGTCGGTGAACGTGTTCTGGTGGCGAGGTGCGGCCATGGGCTCGAGCAGATACGAGGGGTCCTTCTCGGGCTCCAGCACCAAGTTGGAATGAGGAGCGATGGGCGCAACGGTCAGGGAAAAGGGCCGTCGCCGTCGTTTGCCGCAGAGAGGTGTTGCAGGCCCTCGCGAAGAAAGATGTTGGCCTTGCGCACCACCACGTCCGTTGAGTATTGGCCCGCGCAGCTGACGGGCTCCTTGCCGTTATGGGCCATCTTCGCATTCCAGTACTAGTATGTGTACGGGTCGAGCAGGAAGTCGGAGCCATTGAAGCCGCGGGCGCAGGGCTTGTTGTAATTGTCGACCGAGTGAAAGTTGTACAGCTTGCCTGTGTAATTGGTGTTGTAGCCTGCTTCCTGCATCCACAGGAACAGATTGTCGTCGTTAAATCCCTTTGACACGAACTTCGGGTATCCGCCGTGCGGCGGGCCACGTTCGTGACGTTATGGTTGTGTGCCGCTCGCCCCGTCCACAGCGTTGCCCGTGACGGACAGCAGAGTGCCAC
Organism: Cladophialophora bantiana CBS 173.52; assembly: GCF_000835475.1. NCBI lineage: Eukaryota > Fungi > Ascomycota > Eurotiomycetes > Chaetothyriales > Herpotrichiellaceae > Cladophialophora > Cladophialophora bantiana. Next base: position 743,842 of record NW_015971575.1, on the reverse strand, counting down.
GGTGCAGAAGTGCTGAGCGTATGTCGTGCCTTTGTTCACGATCAAGTCTTACAATGCGTTTGATTAGGGGACTTGTCAAAAAGTTCTCGCGCCAGAAGTCTCTTCACAAACCTGTAAATATGGCATGTGCTCGGCTGCCTCCGTGTGGCGGTCCTGGTCGTCGGTGAGAATGAACAAGATGTTGCGCCTTTTCTTTCATGCCATGCCGAAGCTCGCCAGGAGCAAAGTGGCAAGCACATACCACAGCATGATGCTAGAATCCTCTCTTGTCCGTTACCCTGTTGCCGATGGAGCCGCCGTTGCCGTTCTCCTCGTCGCCCTCGAGGTACGTTGGGTACTAGGAAAGGCTTTTGAAAAGTAACTGCACTCAATACCTTCAGTACCGTTTAAGCGTGTAGGCTGGTATCTGCGATATTCGCCTTCACCCACGATCTTAGGTGGGGCTTTGTCATTAAGTAGAAGCATTCAGAGAGGTGCGATAGAAAAGAAAATTCAACAAAAATTCCTCATTCACTGGATCCAGTTTGGTTTTGGCGATGATCCAGTGTTTGGATGGAAGAGATCATGGGGAAGATTTGAGGTCCGTACCCCGTCGGCAGACATACTAACATTTCTGTGCCGACAGGTCAATTCTGTATAGCGGGCCAGGGTTGGATCTCTTCCTAGTGCAATTCTTCACACCCTGACGTTTGCTTGGGACTTGAACTGCACAGCATTGGACAACGGTCACATCAGAATGAGAAGACCGGCAATATCGTCCCCATTCCATTTTCACCACAAGCCGAACCCAATGGCAAATGCTAACTTGAGACACCCCGATAACCGATGCCCAACACTCCGAAATGTTTACTCCGTTCAGTTGAAAGTACTCGGTAGGCTTGTCCTCGTCGGCAGTGTAGAGCTCTCGGAAAGACGGCTTCAGCGAGGATCAGGATGTCCCTGCCTAAGTCGTCGCTGGACGACGGCAGAACGAGTCGGATCCAATCCTCGCTCCTCGGAACCATCGATCATCCGGCTGTAACTCTGGCAGCTTGGTGGAAAAAGAAAAAGCCCAGATAAATTGGACGGGCGTTCCGCACAGCAAGGCTTCGGATAGCGTAGAAGCAGGTGTACCAAGGAAGAATTGCCGTGGCTGTCCAGTATGAACGGCAAAGCCTCGATGTGCCAGCTGATCAGACTGCATCTCTCCTGCGGCAGCATCCTCATCTGGAGCGATCGAACGATAATTACAAGACGCTGATCCCGCAATCCCAGGTCGAGCCTGTTGAGGATGTCCCAGATGAGGCCAGCAAGACCGAGAGACCATTTCCCAAGGCCATTATCCGAACATTGTTTCCTATCCTACTCATGGGTCTGTTGACGAATTTCTGCGCAGGTTGCTTGTCGCTAACCTTTGACTCCGAAGGCGTCTTTCTCGTGAATGGCGACAGTTCCGTGGTGCTCGCCACGAATCAGCACATTGCATCCGAATTTGACGCGTTACCGTCGGCAGCCTGGCTGTTGACGGCTTACACGCTGGCACAATGCTCGTCGCAGCCTCTGGTACGTCCTGACTCGGGCTCATGTCCTCAACTCCTGCAGTTTCAGAACAAGACAATAATAGACATCCCACCAGTATGGCAAACTCGGCGACATTTTTGGAAGGAACAGGAACCTTGCGTTCTGTTAGGCCAGCTTCGCTCTCGGGTGTATGATCATGTCAGTTTGTGTCTTGTCAGCCAGTTCTATCAACCATACTTACATCGTCAAATTGGCATAAGCAGGACTTACTGGCAGGTTCTGGCTGGTCGAGCAATCAGCGGCATTGGGGCGTCCGGAATGGTCGCATTGACATCAATTGTGGTAGCCGGTACGTTAGCCGGTTGCGTACAACGATCTCTACGCCCGGTAACGTACCACAAGACTAACGAACATAGATTTACTCCCTCTCAGCTATGTCGCGCAGTACCGAGCATATGTCAATTTTACAGCCACCATGGCGAGGTCCATAGGAGGTCCGACAGGCGGGTGGTTAGCTGGCAGTATCGGGTGGAGATGGTATGTTGCGAGGCTTCATCTTTCGGGTTTCTCGCCTTTCCTACTGACCTGGCCATTGCAGGTGCTTTGTCGCGCAGTGTCCGCTGGCTCTGTGAGGGCTCGCTCTCATTCTCTGGCGGCTACCTGAGCACAATCAGCCAGGCAGTGGTGAGAACTCAGAAGAAGAGAGCAAAGCCGGCTCCAAACGCGCTCGCATCGGCTTTCTCGGGGCCTTTGCCCTGGTGGGCACGGTGCTGACTTGCCTTATTGTCTCTCGACCAAGGCACCAAGGGGATATCCTGGCATTATCTGGTACCCCTGGCTTGCACCTTTCTCGTCTTCGCAAACTACATTCGTTGTCGTCGAGAAATGCTTTGTCAAAGAGCCGATCTTGCCGCTGCAGTTGATGTCTAAGCGTGATGTCTTCACTCCATACCTCATCATCGGCTGTCAATCAGGAGGCCAGTTTGGCGTACGTATCCTACACATTTGCAGTTGGTCTCCTAGATTACTTGTGGGCGAAGGCAGGGCTGACATGATTTTCTTTGGCTTTAGCTTCTCTACGGGATCCCTATATACTTCCAAGTCGCCTCCGGCGAGTCCGTTTGTCGAGCAGGCAGTCGAATCGTGCCTGTGGTAATTAGCAATGCCTCTGGAACTCTCCTCGGCGGCCACCTCATCAGCAAGACTAAGCGGTACAAATATCTCACCGTGCTTGGTATTTGCTGTTCCCTGGCGTGTTTTGCCCTCATGTGCCTTCGCTGGCACGACGCCACCAACTGGGCAGAGTCATGCTACGTTTATCTTGCCGGCTTCGGAAGGGGCACAACCCAGTCAAGCACCTTCGTTCACCTTGCTGCCAGTCTAGATCACTCTGATATCGCCATCGCCGGCACCACATGGTTCCTTTCGCAGAGCTTCGGTTCTCTGGTTGGCGCCGGTTTCGCGACCTCCTTGATGAATGGTATACTGATTTCCACCCTCGAGAAGAATCTCACCGGATCTAAGGACAAGGTTACGGTAAGAGTGTCCCTTTCTGTATCTACCCATCATACTCGCTGACCACAGTATAGATCATTCGACGTGTCACGTCAAGCGTCGCATCCATCCACAAGCTGCCAGAGCGACTTCAAAAGATCGTAGCGAACGCCTACATCACCAGCTTGTTGTATTCTGATGGTGAGTCTTTTGAACCCCTTGATGGTTCAGATCTGGCCTCTGAATGCGCAACTCATTCCCAGGTCTTCTATATTCTTCGTCACTTGTGCATTGGTGGCCACCCTGACTTTGGGAGAGCGGTCTTTGTGAGATAGATTGGGAGCGCCAGAAAAGGTTCGGACAGCGACGTTTAGGGGCCGACAATACAATAGAGACGGTAGCATGGTGCTCATGACGATTTTTTCTAACAAACACACGATGGATGTCAACTACGACCTCAGTAATCTGAATTGTGCCACGCTCGATGAGTAGTGAAGTCTCCGCATACCAGTGCGGGATAAATATGGATAGAAACGCAAAGAAGAGACACCAAACACGATCGCGGGCCTAGAATATTATACCAAAGTAGGTTTCAATTACTAACCCACAAGATATACACTCTAACTTCCAGCCATTCTATTAGACATCCAAAATGTCAGGGAATTCATCGCAGTGCTGTTCGATCTGCTCGATCTGCTCGATCTGCTCGAGGGCGGCAAACACCTCTCGTTCGCTTCTCAAGAAACAGTCAGACCCGCCACACAAGTCTACAATCCCGCTCAAGGTCAGCTTCTGGAGGATATGACAGTGGTGCTTGGAGTCGGCGGGCGAGAAGAGCCATATCACGATCCCCTGCCTCCTGTGCTCTTGTACGATGTCTAGGAGGGTCTGGGTGGCACAGTTGTTGATGGTGGCAGATGGGCCAAAGTTGAAGAGGGTGGTAAGACTCCTCCCACTCGGTGATATTACTTGCTGGTCAGCAAGTGGGTTGGAGGATGATCTGGCCAAAGCCGTCTTTCTCATCTTACCCCGCTGCAGCGCCCGGGTATTGCTTAAGCGACGCTCAAAGTTATCGGAGCTTGTGAACATCAATTGGCCAGTGATGTTGACCATCGTCAATAGGTCAGAGGGGAAGCATACTGTGATTTTGCGAATGACATTGGCATTGTCAGCTGCCGCTTCAGACGACGCAGGGATTGGATGTAGAGAAACGCCTGCCTGAGTCGAGGACCGGACTACTGCCAAAAGAGACAGTATGATACCGACCATTAATCCAGACGACACAGAGATGAAGACCGAAGCTCCAACGACAAGTACCATCAGAGACAATTCCGACCAGCCCTTGACTCGCAAAAGAAAGCTATCTCGGAAGAGCTTTCTTCGATCATTGAAACTCCGACTTCCGTGAGTAGAGCGGCAAGGACGCATTTGGGAACGTAATGAAAAGCCGGAAGGAGCAAGAGCAGGCAGATCGCGATCATCAGACTGAGGAAGACGCTGCTCATGGGCGTCCTGCCACCCGCGGCGACATTGAGTTTGCTTCGTCCATAGCCTCCAAAAGATAGAAGCGCGTTGAACCAACCAGCAACAGCATTGGCCGTTCTCAACGCGATGAGCTCATGATTTGTGCTGGAAGTGAATATTTCTCCTGTTGCGTCTGCTTTTGCGGCTTTTCGTAGTGTGTGTACGGTCAAGATAGACTCAAAGAGACCAGTCGTGGCCAATGTCAGACTGTGTCCCGGAGGACCTTGACGTTTCGCGGCCGGAATGGCCATTGGACAATCGGCACAGATGGTGTGTCTTTTCCGGGCCGCAAAGATCCTAGGATTTCAAGGCCTTGATCTTGCCATTGGAAGATATAAGTCATGAAACAGCGAGAATGACAATAAAGAGGCGGTCTGGAAAAGGCACAATCATGGGATACCGTGTTTTGAGCGACGTTTTGACTGACCTGGATTTGAAAGGTCAGTGGAATTTCTGCCGACCTGTTAAGGCTTCTTACCGAGCCGCCATGACAAGAGTGAAGCTCGAAATCGACAGTAGTGCCGAGAGCACATGGAGATTCCCGAGATTTTCCAGAATGAAGATGAACTTGCCAGCGATACTGCTGCCAGTCCGAGAGGAGGGTGCATCATCAACTTGTTGAACCAGAGCCTTCAGCCCCAGCGCCAGTATTTCCTGTTCGACGACGACTCCAATGCCAAGCGCGATGGTGAAGCCTCTCACAAAGGGGGGGGCTGAGGATACAACTCACGAAGCCAGTCTGGTCAAGCCGGTAACGAGAAGGATTGTACCTGCTGTGGCAGTGACCGCTCCCACAAGCTGAGAATCATGCACAGGATCCGCGTCGGTCTTGCTTGTGCCCTTGTTGACCAATGCGACCGTTATTCTCACAAGAAAAGAGCCTGGGGCTTCGGGACCGATGATCATCTGACGACAGTGTCCGAGCAATGCATAGATCAGTGCGCATACAATGAAGGACACCATCCCGCTCGTTGGGTGGGCATGGCCCACTAGCGCGAACGAGACGGACAAGGGGGCGTATACAGCCGCCACCGTCGTCGCGCCCATGAGATCCCCAGATAGATCCTCGAGTCGATACTTGGATATCCAACTGAGGCCCGGCAGCAAAGACCTTATAAGCCTCCCATGCCAACTTCGTCCCCTTCGCTTGCAATCGGCCTCTGTCTTACCCTCGTCGTTGGAGCTTGTGTATGGACTAGCAGTTCGAGTCTGGTATGCTTTGCCTGTCGAGTGATGGCCATATTGTCGACATTGGTCCTGATCGAGCAGGAGACCGTCTTTCTCTGTTCTTGCTCTTGGAGCGTCCATGCCGTCGCCTCATCGCCGCCCATGGTTGGAAAAGGATCTCACGACCCAAGTTAGAATCTGTTGACAGCGAAGTATGTCGGAACAACATTTCATACCATGTGTCCGACTGCGTCAACTAAGTGTTGTACGTGATCATTTCCACATATCCACGAGCCTAGCTCGCGATGAACGCGCTGGATTCGACTACACCCCTCGGAACAGCTTACGAACGTACAGCGTCTGCTATATACTATAGGGGTATCTACTATCACTTATCGCCATACTCTGCCTCCTCTGCAGAGAAATCCCTAACAGCTATCAAGAAGTGCTGAGACGGGCACACCAATCCCCATGTCTCGACCCACAAGACAACTCTCTCTCCCTGTTGAGTTCAGCTCACCGGCGCCTGACGAGTCTAACCTCAAACCCGTGTCCGAATGTCCGCCACGCCCTTGAATGCGCGCGGTTCATCGCAAGCACGACATCTTTGTAGCTCGACAAATCAACGCTCATGGACTATAATAACACCCCGTTCTGGCTGTTCGTTGTGGTGATGTGGGAACTCCAAGACGAATAGCTCTTCATCGTCTCTGCCGCAGGCAACGCCATGCTCAGTGTCTCTACCGTTGAACAGGTACCTCGTTCCAAAGGCAGCAATCTGTCACCATGTCGAGGACGTCCTTGCTGCCACCGTGTTCGACCCTGGCCTTGACGAGAAGAGCGAGATATCACGGCTCCCTCCGAACAGCAGTTCGATCCCAAGGCGGAAAAACGACTTCTGCGCAAGATCGATCTTCGACTGATTCCCATCGTGGTCCTTCTCCATACCGTGCCTTTGATCGACCGTACCAACATCTCGGCCGCCCGAGTTTCAGGCTTAGATGAGGACCCGGATCTCACCATCGGATATCGAGCGTCGATCGTCACCTCGACCTTCTTCATCGGCTACATTGCTTTTGATATTCCCAGTAACATCCTTCTTCCGAAGATTGGTGCTGCGCGGTTTCTCGGAACCATTACTTTTCTTTGGGGCATTGTCACCGTTGTGCTGGGATGTGTCGACAACTGGCAAGGCTTTGCCGTACTACGGGTTCTCCTAGGCATCTTTAAAGCTGGGTACGCAAGTTCCCTCTTCCCCTGGGCGGGGGATTCTCCGTGAGGCTCGTCAGAAAGAAGGAAAGAAAGAAAGCTGAACTCCAACAGAAACACCCCCGGTTCCATCTTCCTCGCATCTGCCTGGTATCGTAGGTATGAGGTACAAAACCGATTGGGATTCTACTATCTGTTTTCCATGGGCATCTCCGCTTTTTCCAACCTCCTCGCATACGGGATCGTCTAAATTGCACACCACACGACGTGGAAAGGCTGGCGGTGGCTGTTCGTCATTGAAGGATCGGTCACCAGCTTTCTCGGTCTCATAGCATATTCCTTCCTGGTCGACTTCCCGAACTCGCCCAAAAACAAGTTCCTCACTGAGGAGAAGGAAATGGTCACTGCTCGCTTGGCTACGGAGCGGGGCACCAACGAGGAACATAAGGTCACCTAGAAGTCCACCGGCAAGGCCCTCTGCGACTGGAAAGTATAGGCCTGTACATACATGTACATGAGTGCCACGATCCGCTCCTACGCCTTTTCCTTCTTCCGCCCCCTCATCCTGAAAAAGAGCTTGGGTTATTCCCAGACTCTGTCGCTTGTCCTGTCTACGCCTCCGGCCATCTTCGCCGTCATAACCTCGATGATCATTGCCAGACTCTCTGACAGATGCAGGATGAGAAGTCCTTTTTACGTTCTTCAATGTGTCATGGGTATGGTCGGACTAGCCATGACTGGCTATCTTAAAGCTCCTGGTCCAAGGTACGTGCATGGACGCAAGGCAATATAGCCGTTGCAAAGGCTAACATGCCCGTGTCTGACTGACCGGTGACTGACCATACTCAGGGATGTCGGCGTGTTCTGGGTTATGCTGGAGTCAACGGCATGGTTCCGGCCGCCCTAGCCTGGCAGGCCAACAACTGCAGAGAAGGTCGGAAGCGGGCTGTGGCGGGTGGCCTGCAAATCATGTTTGGCGCCAGCGGAGGTCTTGCCGCCACCTACATTTATCGCCAGCAGGCACGTACCGACACCCTGCTGCAAATGATGAATGTTTTTTGCTCGCTGACCGATCCATGGGACAGGATGCTCCTGGCTATGTGCCCGGAATGACGACCGTCATTCCGGTCGTCGCTCTAGCCATCTTTGTGGCCATCGGCACCTCACTGGCGGTTCGGAAACTCAACAAGGACGCTGATGAAGGGAAACGCATCCTTGAAGGTATCGAGGGGTTCAGATATGCGTGGTAGATGCTCCCTTTCCCTGACTTTCAAGAGCGTCCGCTTCTTAAACCCGCAGTGGATGAAGGTGGTCGTACCGTCCCTGCAGGATGGGGTCGAACGCAGTCGGTTGGTTCAGCTCGAGTAACGATTCTTTTCCCCAGATGAAGAGGAGAGTAACGAAGTCATGTTGAGGCGTACCTTACGTATGCAATTTATTGTTCTGTCAAGAATGCGGAGGTTGAGGCCGCGTCTTTTAGTCGTTGAACGTCCAAGGGCTCGCAATTCCCATCGAGCACGCTGTCAATCATCCCCATCTCGATGAAATCCTCGTCATAAAAGTAAGGGAGCGTTTAGGTGACGTGAAAGGAAGCTGATCGTTAAGCGAGATCACCTACTCGTATTCACTCCGTACTCATCTTGGCTTTGACTCGGCGATGGACAATGTGGCTGGTGAGGCTGGTGGGCTCTGGAGGCCTAAACCGCGAGTGGAGGCTGCGCAGGCTACGGAGCCACTACTCGGTACACGCCAGTGAAAGAGTGATCCTCTCAGCTACCTCCCCCTTCACAATCACTATTGGTGCTATCGTCGTCTTCTCTATGAATTGAAATTCTCCTGACTACCCCTGGTGCTTCTATTCCAACGGATCAAGATCCAAAGCTTGGCTCCCGAACACGAGGCCTGGAAGGTCTCGCGTCATTTCACCTCAGATGCCGCAATCAAAGTCAATCCTACAGAGAATATACAACACACCATGTCTAAAGTCCCGCCAACCCGTCTTTTTTGTCCCTTTTTCTCTTCCAAGCTAGCAAAAGTTCGTGTCGAACTCTCCTCTAAATGCCGTTGAGGGCTTCTGTTGGCGCATGTCGAGTACGAGGTACTGACTGACTAGATCGTGCTGCTGTTCCGCCTGCTTGGTGTCTTTCCCGCTGGGGGTGATCCCTCTTCCTTCTAGCCGACTGCAAATCTCAGCACATCATACTGCAACCGTCGAATGAGAGCGATTAGAGGACAACCCATCACCTTGCCATCCTCCACGCCATACGCCGTCTCTATCGCCACCGCCATCGCCATCGCCATGCCCTTGGAGGTTTTGAAACGTTGCGCAGGGCTGCCTACTTTGGTAAAGCCGCCTCAACACCCGCCGTAAGAGTCAAGATGTCAAACTATCACGAGCACCGTGACACAGAGCTGGTGGAGCTGGATGAGATGATGAGGCTGTTGGCCACGGCGGACCGTGACCGACTCCTAATCTCTTTCTGCACTCCCTTCTTGACCCTGCTTTAACACTTTATCTTCCAACTCCAACCGACTTTATACACGCGGGCGGCATACATCAAACAAGCACCCAGCCCCGTAAGTACACCGAGGCATATCTGTGCAACCAGATATCCGCCTCGTCCCCCCCCGTTCGTCGTCAACAATGCCCCTCCGATCGGAGGTCCAGCAAGTCCTGCAAAACTGAACAATGAGAACGCCATACCCATCCTGACACCATTTTTACTCAAGTCGTTGTTCAAACTCGTCACCGTTGTCGGAAAGAGACACTGAAAAGCGCCCGCTGAGAACCCATAGAACGTTGCAAACACATACATGCCGGTTTGCGAATTTACTGCAATCCAGCTAAATGCAAAAAGCGAGTTGATGAAGAGGAGCGGGACCATCGCGTTCAGGGGACCCATGAACCGATCCGCGATGAAGCCCGTGACAAGTCGAACTGGTACAGCGGCCCCGTTGAAGATGATGAGCAAGATCAGTGAGTTGGAATAGCTCATGTTCAGAACGTCGCGACCGAACGAGCCAATGAAATAGTAGGAGAAGAATAGCCCGCCGAAGACGAGCGACATGCCCAGGAGAACACAGACATATGGCACTTCATAGAACGCCCTCCACTCGACAATCGGCCCGGATTTTCGAGGAGGCAATCTCGGACGCATGAATGCCAGGGCCATCGAAAGCAATCCCAGATTCATAAACCCGAGCACGCGAATAGTCCATGCATATCCGATCGTTGGAAGAAGCTGACGCACAAGCACGGGATACACGGCGCCACCCACCGAGTTGCCGGTCGACACAATGGCCACAGCGAGTCCTCGATTCTTCTTGAAATACGTCGTCACAAGGCCCATAGTCGGACAGAAAAATATCCCACTCCCCAATCCTGTGCAGAGGCCTTGCGCAAGCACAAGCTGCCAAAACTCCTTGCACAGACTCGTCATGAAGATGCCGATGACTTGGACGATGGATCCAATCAGTAAGGTCGGAATGAATAACCCGGCGTCCAGTGCCCGACCTGAGAACGTGCTCACGAAGAAGACAATCCACAGCTGAACGGAACCCACCCAAGAGATGGTTGATTGAGATTCGCCCAACTTCTCGGTGTAATAAGTTTGAAAGACGCCAAACGAATTGATGTATCCCCTGGGAAAGGCATGAGCGGTTTGTTCAACCCAAGGCTGCAAAGGGTTCCGGCTCTAGCCGGACATCCACATACCAGGTACAGAAGCAGACAACCCACCCCATGGCGACTTGCAGCCATGCCTTGAAGCCCCCATCTGGAGGGGGCCCGGGATCGACGATATCTCGAGCGCTGAGGCGTGAGGTGATCCTGCTCAGCGCATTGCTGGTGACTTGTTTGAGTTCTGGGAACGAAGTATGTTGGAGATTCTTTTCACCGTCGGACCGGTTCTCTATGACGTCCTTCTCGTATTCCGATATGTTCTGACTCGACATGATGGGTATGTAGTCTCGCGAGCATTGGTCCTGGCTGCCGAGTCTTGGAAACGAGGTAACGAGTGGGATTTCTTCCAGGAATATGCCAAAGATAAGGGAAATTGGGCAAGAGCAGGAAGCAGAGACATTGTTGCATGCAAACTGCGTCTCCAAAGTGTGGCTGCATCAAAAGTTCGTCGCGCGACTGCTGAAGCGGTGGGCTTTTGGGGTAATCAAGTGGTCAACCAGTGCCGAATAGCCGACTCCATGGCGGAAAAATCACTTCAAATACGGCGAAAACTGATGTAATGCAGGGAATCGGCCGATACCGCAGCGCGCAAAGAACCGGCAAACGCGGTGGCTACGACCCGAGTATCAGAGATGTAATGACGATAAATGTCTCGCACACAACTCCGAGCTTGGCAGATCTGGCGCCTGAGAGAACTCCGATGTATGCGCTTTGGGCACTTCGAGATCTTGATGCCGCCGCTTGTGCCCAACGGCAATCAACCACTGGCTAGCCGTGATGCCGTCTGCATCATAACCAGAGCTGCAGCAACGACCCTGTCAGCACCAAGCTCCAAGAGTCGGTCAGTCAAAGGGCGGCGGCCAGATGTTTGCAACGTATGCCGGTCCTGTTGGGACCGGGCTCTTGAGGCAATAAGAGGGTTTCAACAAGACATGTAGCACGATGATGTGCTAGAAAGCGAGGACAGGGGGAAGTGATGCTGTCAATTCTAAGCATCATTAGTGTGGCGGCTTTCCGGCTCGGCGAGCCGCGAGTCAAGACTTAATAGTTCCATCAATCTTCTCTTTAAGACGACCAACCTTTTGACATCTGAACTGCTTTTTCCCATCTCTCAAACATCTCCTTACTCTTGGCTTCGTGCAACTGTGGTTTGAACACAGTGCTACCCTCGACATTGATGTCTTTCAACTCCTCAATGCTGTCCCACACTCCGACGGCCAGACCGGCAGCAATAGCGGCTCCCAGAGCGGTGGTCTCCCGCATTTGTGGCCGCCGCACAGGGATCTGAATCAGGTCTGCTTGTGTCTGATAACGGTCAGCTCCCATCCAGACCTCAAAGGTTAAGTCTACAAGCCTGCGACATACCTGCATGGTCAAATCAGAGTTGCTCATACCGCCATCGACGGCCAGCTCAGCAAGTTTGGCGCCCGAATCTTTCTCCATAGCATCGAGGATTGCTTTTGTTTGGAAGCATGTTGCCTCGAGCGTGGCCCGCGCAATGTGTCCGCGTTGAGTGTAGGCAGTTATACCGTCTGGATGAGATAGAATCAGCATCAAAACTGACGCGCAGAGACCGAGACTCTTACAGATGGTTCCTCTCGCATCATCAATCCAGTATGGGGCAAACAATCCACTGAATGCGGTGACGAACACGCAACCACCGTTGTCGTCCACCGTGGCAGCCAATTGACTTATCTTGCTGGAGGACTCCACAAATCCAAAATTGTCCACCAAGAACTTGACGCTGGATCCCGCCACGGCGATACTGCCCTCGAGCGCGTACATCCGCTTCCCTTCGCCAAAGTCATAGGCAACCGTGCCGAGAAGCCCGTGGGTGGAGAAGACCGGCTTTTCACCGACGTTGTACAAGAGGAAGCAACCCGTGCCATAGGTATTTTTGGCCAATCCGGGCGTAAATCCCTTCTGGCCGACCAGGGCGGCTGATTGATCGCCCAGGCAGCCAGTAATGGGGGTGCCTTTCAGCACACTCAACTCTAGACGTCCGTACGCCTCCGGATCTGACGACCGTGTAATCTTGGGGAAGTGAATCTTGCTCTGGTCCAGCCGGAAGAAATCAATGAGTGACTCGTCGTAATCCAAGGTTTTCAGGTTCATGAACATGGTTCGCGAAGCATTGGTCGGGTCAGATACAAACACATTCTTCTTGGGCCCCCCGTTAAGCTTGTAGACCAGCCACGCGTCAATGGTGCCGAAGGCCAGGATGCCTTTGTCGTAGGCCTCTTTCACCTTGGGCTCGTTGTCGAGAAGCCATAGTAACTTCCCAACCGAAGGATACGTCGACAATGGAAGACCGCAGAGCTCTTGAAGTTGGTCTGATCCCAATCGATGCTTGAGTTTACGGACGAGGGCCTGTGTACGAGTGTCGGTCCACACTATGGCATTGTACAATGGCTCGCCAGTCTCGTGGTTCCAGACGACCTAGATTCCGTCCGCGCGGAAGCGAGTCAGAGGTGGCATTGATTGGCTCGCAAACGAGTAGACAACTGAGCGAGAGGGGGAGGGGGAGGGAGGGAAGGATTGCCTTACAGTTGTCTCACGTTGGTTTGTGATCCCCACGGCTTTGATATTCGCACTTGCGTGGCCCTGGGTCTCCAGGTCCTGGACGGCACCATCGATGCACTGCTCCACCGACGAAATGATTTCGAGTGGATCGTGCTCATGCCAGCTATATGGGAACGGGATCAGAAACATCACACCATCTCGCTTTCCATATCGGTGGCAACAGGGGGCGAAGGCGTCGGGACTTACCCAGGATGCGGATAGATTTGCTTGAATTCCATCTGGTGCGAGGCAATCACCTCACCATTGCGATTGAAGATCAGAAACCGGGTGCTCGTCGTGCCCTGGTCGATGGAGCCCACGAACGTCTCGTGAGAGGACTTGGTGGTGTCGCCCATCTTGCTGCTGATTGTGGCCAACATCCAATCAGCTCGAGTGCAGAATTGCAATGTGAAAGGCTTAGCTGGAATGTATGATGTTGTCGAAGGCAGAGAGCTCGGTAGTTCCTTTTTCTTCTTTTGGGGATGGAGCTCTCGAGCAATGATCAGGTCTTTTCGACAAGCTCTAAAGAGCCGGTGATGAAATCTTTGACTTTCTGGTGGTTCAACTTTCTCGAAGCTATCTTCGGCTCGGCATGTCAGACCCCGAGATGCAGAGACAATCAATCACTGGGACCCGTGCGGAATCCGGGGTTTTCGGGGAGACCGTGGCTTGCCCACGCGAGCTGGGAGAGCGATGTGTCAAAGATCAGTCGCGCTCGAGTCAATTCCGTCCCCCAGACGGCCAAGAATGCCAGAGCGCCGTTGAGACTCTGCTCGATTCAATCAGCGACATGCCGATCCAGGTTCGAGACGCATGATATATGGCCTAGCATCGTCTAGGGGCAAACGGCCGCCACGGAAGAAGCAGAACGGGCAGAAGGCTTGCATGGCGGCGTCAATCCCGTCAACTACGAGACGGCTAATGCACGTCAGGCCAACCACACCTTGATTCGAACGTGAAAGAACAAAGAGGGGGTTGACAAGGCAGCTTTCTTTCGCCCAGCACTGCGAGTGCAACATCGGCACCGGGTAGCGCAGCACGGGCCCAATGCCATGTCCGAGCTCGAGCTTCTCATCCAGGCGGCAGCTCTCGGCAGCTCTGTGGAGAGGCTGAGCTGAGCAACATCAGAAAAGCGTACAAGTATACGAAGCAATAGTGGACGGTCCAAGGGGGACGGTGGCGTTGCTCGGCGTGAGGGAGCAACGGGGCGCCAGAGACTGTCACTCGCTGGTGGATGGGATTTGGCATGCCAGCCCCCTTGTTTCGGGGCGGTCTTGACCAGTACGGGAGCATTCTGCGGGGTAGAATGGCAGCATGATGGAGATACGAGAGCGCTGTCTTGCCGCTTGTTCCTGTCTCTCCTGCTCCGCCTCTGGATTCGGGGGATTTTGTACACCCGATATGACTGTTTCTCGCGGACGGAGGGGTTGCCACGTTCACATTCGAGAGCCGGCAAGTGTCCTGGCGACCATCAACAGGAATCGCTATCACTATTTTAAAACTACGGCAGAGTGCAGACGTGCAGCACCGGCCCAGGCGCTCGGACAGAGATCTAGATCTACCGACCCTAGAGGATTCGACCCCGGCGGTGGCTCTTCTCTAGGTTAAGACGGTACGATACTCGATCAGTCACTCGAGTTGGTACAAAGGCTGCTGATGATTGTGCACCGAGTGGCGATGATTAATCATAAGCAGGCCTCGTACGGCGTCCATTCACGTGGGCAAGCAATTCCCAAAGGGGAAGAAGAATTCAGCAGGGACTGGGTGGCTGGGGGGGCAAGAAAAGAGAAAGGAGGAGAGGAGAGAAATGGCCTGTGGAACGTCAGCCTCGGTCAGACCTCTCCCGAGCTTCTCGTTGGCCGGTTTATGCCTCGCGTCCATTAGCAGACTGACTGTACGGAAAGTCAGGGGGGAGTATGGAGTCTGGACGACACGTTCGCAAGCAGTACTCGATCCTCTGATGCATCCATCGAACGAACCAACCTGGTCCCGTGCCCAGCATGGCCCTTGCCACGCCCATCCGCAAGGCTCCCCAGACTCTCCAGATTTCCAACAGCTTTGCTGCTGACCTCCCCCAGGAGCCCAAGTCAAGTTGACCTGGCCTTCGGGCTTCCTGGGCCCGAGATCGATCATCCCAGTTGGGCCAGCAAGTCTTTCCATTCGTGCGTGATACATGCTTTTTGTACCTCATCACCTCCACCGACTTGGTTCCGCCTGCATGCAACCTCGCCTCTCGATGGCAACCAAATGTCTCCAATCCTCCTTCACCCTGACTGGTTGGTACCCGCCCGCCTCCGAGCTTCGACCTGGTGCTGTATGCAAAATTGCGGTTCTGACCCCGGTCGTCACCACCGCTGGGGCCCCAAGGAAAGTTGATAAGAGTATGGCCTGCCTCGCCCTGGGGAGCTGACTCAAATGGCTCCTCCTGACCAGATTCAGTCCCTCTCGCTTTCCCTCCCTGCGAATTCGTCCAAGGTTCAGGACGCCGGCATCATGGCCCTCGAGAAAGAATCCCTCTCGTCTACTCCTCCTGCCACCCATAATGAGCATGGGGTATTCCACCATCCTCATGAATACCGTCATACCACGGTCGAGGGCCAGCCGGCATACGCGGAACATGGCCCTCTGGTCGATCACAAAGTCCCGCAGGAAGATGTGGTCCAGTCTGAGCCAGATCTGGTCTGGAGCCGGGTCCGGCATTTCATGCGGGAGCCGTTGTCCGAGTTTTTTGGCGTCTTCATCCTGATTCTGTTCGGCGATGGCGTCGTGGCTCAAGTCGTCCTCAGTAACGGCACTAAAGGTGACTACCAGTCGATCTCCTGGGGTTGGGGGTGAGTAGAAACCACTGTCCGCTCCCCCCCAAATTGTCGCTAATTCTGCAAAGGTTGGGCGTTATGCTAGGAGTTTACACCGCTGGCATCTCGGGAGCACATTTAAATCCCGCAGTAACGTTCGCCAATGTATGGACGAAGATTTCTCGAATCTACCACTCAATATTCTAAGGAGATAATTTCGTACTGATTCGCAAAATAGGCAGTTTTCCGCAAGTTCCCCTGGCGAAAATTCCCTATCTATATGGTGGCTCAGACTCTGGGAGCCTTGTGTGCCTCTGGGGTGGTCTACGCCAACTATAAGTCGGCCATTGACGTCTTTGAAGGAGGGGCTCACATCCGAACGGTCCCTGGCTATTCGGATACTGCGACTGCGGGTATATTCTGCACATACCCAGCTGCCTTTATGACCAAGACTGGACAATTCTTCTCCGAGTTCATCGCCAGCGCTATCCTCATGTTCTTGATCTATGCACTCAAGGACGACGGCAATCTGGGAGCTGGAAACCTGACACCCCTGGGGCTATTCTTCGTCATCTTTGGCATCGGCGCTTGCTTGTAAGTTGTGGAGCATTCCGGCCAAAGGATCGGCACTGACTCTTCGTTCCTTCGACAGTGGTTGGGAAACCGGCTATGCGATCAACCTGGCTCGAGACTTTGGTCCGAGACTGATGTCGTACATGCTGGGATACGGCCCACATGTGTGGACGGCCGGCGATTATTACTTCTGGGTAAGATTCACCATCACCCCGGCAGGTTGGGGTTCTTCGCTAACCACTCCCATAGGTGCCTATGGT
This sequence comes from Cladophialophora bantiana CBS 173.52, assembly GCF_000835475.1. Lineage (NCBI taxonomy): Eukaryota > Fungi > Ascomycota > Eurotiomycetes > Chaetothyriales > Herpotrichiellaceae > Cladophialophora > Cladophialophora bantiana. The sequence continues at coordinate 727,076 of NW_015971575.1, read as the reverse complement.
TGCGCCTTTCTTTGGATGCACCTTTGGTGGGTGGCTATATGACATGTTCCTGTTCACCGGCGAATCACCCGTCAACACGCCATATGCAGGGCTGGCGAGATTTCTCAAGCCGAATCGGGCGACATGGTCGAACACCTACGTGCCGCAGGAAGGCTCAAAGGTCTAAAAATCTTCAAAGGGACTGATTCTCGACTTGGATTTTGAACATGAACTCGCACCAAACACCTCGGCTGGCCCACGCAGAGGGAGACCGCAAGGAAGGGACTTTGGACTCGAACATAGGGAGGCCTCAGAGATGGCCAGAAGTCAACAGAGGTCCAAGACGGGCAGACAAAAAGGGACAATCTTCCAGAGATGTATTTTTAGGTGTTTGATGACTTTGATGAAGGCACATGAAAAGAAAATAATAGCTGGTGTTTGCATACGAGCCTCCTGGGCGCGTTCCAACTTTGTTGGCGTGCCTCGATCCAGCTACTCGGCATTTCGCCCCCGACTTGGCTGGTCTCGTCTCCCATTCCTGTTTGGGACTAGTGCTTAATTTCCCGCCAAACTCTATTCGAGCTCCAGCTTCAATTCAATCCTCACTCTTCCAAACAGACCTCTCGACCCCCCTCCTCCATTCCCCTCCATCCTCCTCCTCCTCGAACGAAGACACCTTCGCACGCGACCGAGTTGCGCCCAAAGGTCCAGCGTCACCGCGGCCGAATGACTTCCCACCTGGCTCGACATGTCCCCCGTTACACCCCCGGTAAGTCGTGGGGGAACTGTTCAAGCTGTCGTTCAGAGATAAACACCACTCGGCTCGACGTCATTGCTGGATCTGGGATATGTATCTTGGGGCGGACGAATCCTGGGACAAGATACGGGCGAACTCCCGGGGTCGGTTATCGGCGAGGCGACCTTAGCCCACCATCTTCGAGAGGAGGGGGTGACATGCTTGCCGGTCTATGTTCGTCGCGGAAGATGGCTTGAGACATTCAGCCTCAATCCTGCCTTTATGACAAGCGCGTTTTGCTCCAAGCCATCGACGGCGACACCGCTCTGTCATTGGCCAGATGAACCAGCCATGGGGACCTAGTGCCATCATGTTGCGTGCTATTGCGAGTCTGGTTCCTCGTGGTGTTTAGCGTCGATCCCCCGACCTCTCGCCAATCTTCAGGGTTTTGCGCCTCGCAGGATTCCCAGCCTCCAATGACACCACGCCTAGTACGGGTCCCGGTCTGAGCAGGACCAACTGCATCGTTGCCATGGCATTTCCCTCTCCACTTCTATACCTGTTCTCTTCTCTTGTTGGTTGACGTGATCTACCCATGTCCCTGACTCTCACTGGTAAGGTCGTGGAAGCGTCAACAAGAGCTTTTCCCAGCGCGCCGATTTCTCGTCTATCGTCGTCTGCGTTTCTTCAATCTTCACCAGCCTCGCTTGTTATGCCGCTCGTCGTGAGGATGGAAGGATCATTATATATGGGTGCTGTTCTTCGCTTTCACCATGGCATTCTTCAGTCCATTCTTTCCACATCTCGTTCGTCTCCGAGTCCCCACAATATCGACATTGCAATATGCGCGTCTCAGTCACCACTTTGGCCGTCCTGGCATCAGCTGCTTCCGCGGCTTATCTCCTAGAAGATGACTATTCTTCCTCTTCCTTTGCAGATATGTTTGACTTCTTTACGGTACGATGCTCCCAACCGCGTGAGGAATTGGCGATGACTAACTTTTGGCAAAGGGCAACGATCCGACAAACGGCTATGTTAACTACATCTCCTACGACCAAGCTACGAGTTCTGGCCTATACCAAGCCGACAACGGGACCGTCTATATGGGCGTCGATTCCACAAACGTTGCCTCCGGTCGTGGTCGAGACAGTATTCGGCTAAGCACCAAGAAAACATACAATCACGGCCTCGTTATCCTCGATCTTGAACACATGCCAGCAGGCGCATGCGGGACATGGCCGGCCTTTTGGATGCTGGGGCCGGATTGGCCAAACAACGGAGAGATTGACATCATTGAAGGAGTCAACAGTCAAAATGCCAACAACATGGCTATGCACACGAACGCGGGATGTTCGATTACTAGCACAGGAGCTTTCTCCGGCACGCTCGAGACGGATGACTGTGACACCAATGCTCCCGACCAGGCTACCAATGCCGGTTGTGCCATTCGCAGTCAAGACACTAGCAGCTTCGGCAACGGTTTCAACTCCAACGGTGGTGGTGTCTACGCGACCGAATGGACGAGCGACGCTATCAGCATCTGGTTCTTCCCCAGGAACAGCATCCCCTCTGATATCTCAAGCGGCAGTCCCGACCCATCAAATTGGGGTCTTCCCCAAGGCCAATTCGCTGGCGCTTGCGATATCGACGAGCACGTCAAGGACCAGCAATTGGTCTTTGACGTCACCTTCTGCGGCGACTGGGCGGGCCAGGTATGGTCCACTGATGCCACTTGCTCGACCCAGGCATCGACTTGCCAGGATTTTGTGCAAAATAACCCTTCAGCTTTCCAGGATACGTACTGGCTCATTAACAGTTTGCGGGTGTATACCGAAAACGGTGCCGTTGCACCACCTCCGACCTCCACCGCGACCACTCTGTCTACAGCTGTGCAAACAGCCACTCCAACCGAATCAGTGACAGCCATAACCCCCTCAGCCACGACGTTCTTCACACTCACTTCCTCCAGCGAGACAACGACTTCAACGGAAAGCACGTCAGTGACCAGCCTGTCGAGTACCCCGGTCGCAACTACTCCAAGCTCTACTCTGTCTACGGAGAGCTCTGTCCCAAAGACTTTGATCACTAGCACTCAAGCGACCACAGCTCCAGCTGCATCCTACACCTCATGGCCTTCATCTGGATCCTGGAGCGGCGCGCCTTGGAGCACCGCCACCAACGGCAATGGTGGATGGGCCGGCTGGAATTGGGGAGAGAACGGTGGCAACTCAAACGACTGGGGCAATGGAAATAACGGCAACGGCGGTGAACGGGGAGGCCGTGTCGGGAATGGCTGGAGATGATTTTTCACCGAGCGACCGCCCGGCCGAACATCAAAAACGAGACGACCGACTCACTACATGCAACATTATTCAAACTCCAGCAAAAGGGAAGGATACACAGTACTTCCATATGTGCATACGACGCGACGACAACAGCATACAACGAGAACAAATGAACAAATGAATCTATACAGGTAATACGGAAATGGAAATGGAAATGGAAATGGAAATGGAAATGGAAATGGAAAAAAAGGACGAATGGCAAGCAAGCCAGCAGCATAATGATCGGGAAATGATAATAAAAACGGACCAACGGAACGACACAAAAGAACGGCATTGAGATACCCATGGGAAAAACACAGATGGAGCACGCATTATAATTAGGGAGATATTCTTCTGGCCATTTATGGAGGAGTTTCGGGCATTGCACATTGGACATATACGGGTACAATGCGCCTACCTACCTTGATAGCAGGCAGGGTAAAATTGACGGGTTTGGATTTTTATGGGTTGGGTTGGATGGATGCTTGAGCGCTTTGAAGTCTGTCTGCAGACTTGGTAGTATTTACATTACTCCGTACATAGGTACTGCGGATTGGGACATGTCGATATCTCCCGAAGTGACTTTTTGTCATAGATTCCCATACAGTGGTACAGTAAGACCCCATCAACAACACCATCAACATCAAGACCAAGATCAATCCAGTTCAATGTAAACGCCAATATCATGGCCTACCGGCTCCGTCGCTCCAGCCGCGGGGCAAAATAGAGTGGACTTTTGTTGAGCGTATCCTCCCCTCCCTCCCTCCTCGTGTCACAAACATATTGCCCAAATCCCAGGCGCACGCTGACTATGTACCCTTTCATTTCCCGAGCTAACCAAGGGTCCCAAGAATCTTTTCGCGTCCATCAGAATCAGGGGATGACAGGCGCATCCACCCCAAACCAATTCCACCCCTGATCCAGATCCACACCGCTCTGTCCGAACGGGAAACTACCGAATGGGAACCCGGGAGCCACGATGGAGCCCAATCCACCCGCAGCCACCGAGGCATTGAGGTCGTTTTGCGGCGTCGTCCCAGAGTTGTTGTACGGACTACTCTGGCCCGGTAGAGAATGTGATGGTTGCGGGGTGAAACCCGATCCGGACGAAGATATGCTTACGCCTCCCGCCGAGGGAAAATCGGTGGGTGGTTGGGGTGGGAAGGCCATGAAGGAATCAAATGTAATGAACGGGTCGTCGCCTGTGTCGGGCCAGGCTTGATCGAGTCCTGGCGCGATGTAGTTTGTCGACTCGTAAACGGGCGGTCGACGGGCTTGAGAGTATTGCACTGCCTGTCGGTCGATTGTTGTCGTCAGGGGTGACGGCTGCGTGCTATTTGAAGCTACTGACGGTGGAGTTGGCAACCCTGTGTTAGCGGATACACCGCCCGCTGGGACTGTCGTGTTTGCGGGCGTCTCCTGCGTGCGCTGCACATATGTGCCTGGTTTGATGGGGACGAAATGCTTGCCTGTTCCAATGGAGATAGTGCCAAAATAAGGGATTGAGACTTGACAGGTTTCGCCTCTGCATTCTTTGGCACCATCGTCATCGCAGCCCTGGCGGACACGGGCGAGCATTTCTAGTGCTTGAGCGCTTTGTGCTGCGACAACACCTCCGGGTTCTTTGGCTGCGTCTTTCAGCAGAGTGATTGTTTCGTCGATGAGGTCGGAGTCCTGCTGGTCTTGCTCCAGGTCCGTCTGTTGGGCGTTGTTGCCGCGGTGTTGTTGTGAGTATCCACACAAGTTCAACAACAATAACATGGCCCCAGTAAAAGACTGGAAATCAATCAATTTGCAGATGAAGGGACCCACGGCCTTGTTAGTTCGTAGGGCCTTATAGACTCGAATCATTTCTCGTGCACCGTCCAAAGCGGCGGCGTGAGAGTATTGATATCTCTTGTCGGTAGACGATCGGAGCATGAACGGCATATGCAGCATGACTTTTGCTTGGTGATGGAAAAACTGCGCCTGTAACCGATCGAAATGATCTTCAACCGCACTACCAGGAATAAGGTCCGTTGCCCACCAACTAGGATCCTGAGTGCTATGCAGTTCCTCCAGTTCTTGATCAAGCCTTAAAGTCGCGGAGTAACCCATGGGGACTACACTCTGGTTTCGATCGATCATCTTGGTAATTATAGGGAGCATTTTCCCTACATAATGTTCACCATCGTTGACCAGCGCCGGTCGAGGTCCAGATACGGGGATGTAGGGAGTGACAAAGCTTTCACTGACAGAATATGGCAGACCTAGCAGCAGAGATAGATATCTGTCACCCAACACAAGATGACACCAGATATTGACCGAACGCTGATAATCCAGGGACGTCTTGTCCGTCTGGGCTGCTAACCTGTGAATGCCCAATAACTGGGCGAAGGCGAGGGCGCGGTGAAATAGTAGCCACGCGCGTCGAGGCCGCCCCATATTGACATGATACTTGGCTTCGAGCATCATGCACTCAATGCCATCAAGGGTGGCTGCAATCTCATCATCTGAAGTGATCAGCTTGTCGACTGTAGCAATATATCGTTCCATCAGATCAGCGGGCTCCTCTTTGATTTGAAGTCGCGACCAATTGAAATGGCCCGGTAGTTGGTGAATACTGATTGCGATACAAAGCATGATCTTGGCCAATTCGGCCGGTTTCTCTGATCGCAAAGAATGCGAAACAGATTCTCTGATGGTTTCACATCGACTATCGGTAATTTCGGGGAACATCTTTCTCCATATCGTCCACCATTCGTGGGATTGTTCTAGAATAATTTCCAGGTCACTCGCGGACGGAAGCAATTTATTCAAGGCTGCCAGAAGTGTTTTGGTTTTGTTGTACTGGGCTCGTGACACCACGGGTTGGCTCTCTTTTCTCTCAATGACGGCATTGTCAAACAGTGTCAAGGCTGGGGCGTCATCTCGCAGGCCGCCCGGGAGAACGATGGACTCTTCGGTGCTAGCATTTTCCTGTCGCAAAGAGCTCTTGAGACTTTTCAAGACTTCAGCCGCCTGCGCATCGAGCTGGCTTTTATCGGACTCCGGAGCGGAACTGTCACCGTGGGCACTGGTATCCTTCTCCGGTAAACGGTTCAGCACCTGTTTAACAAGGTCTTCGAGCTGGGACACCCTTTCCCTCAAACTGTACGATGACTGCTCCGAAGTGGACTGCGTGTATGTGTGGATGTCCCCGTGCTCTTGATCGATACAGGTCGAGCCTCTAGCGTAGCACTCGTTGCATACGGCAGGCCTCCCAGGTTCGAAGTTGCATTTGATCTTTCTCCTCCGACACTCCAAACAACTCTTCGTTCCCTTCCGCATCTTCTTCCTTGGTGGGCCTTGATTATGGTCGAACCCAAGGCCGGCCGCATCAGTATTGTATGGTGAAGTGGACATGCTTCCAGTTCGAGACATTGCGGTCAATACAACGGAGGTCCGCTCCGGAGAGACGAAGAGGAGGAGGGTGGTTTGACCGGCGTGGATACGCAGCAGGGAAGATGGGTGGGAATCCGAGACTGCGCAGTTGATCCTAAGAGGGCCTGACTCAGGTTGGTCTCTAAAAGCCTCGCAGTTCTAGAGTTTGACTGCTGGCGAGCCTGGATTATGATGTAGGTGGATGATCTGGGAGGACACTTGAGCAATGAGCCATGCTTCTAGAATGTCATTGTAGGGCAAAGATGGTTGAGAGCAGATGAATAGTAAGCATTTGGACTGCGCTGCCTACTACGCACAATAGCCGGTCCAGGTCAAGGGACATTATCAACACATTTTGTCTGACGACAGGGGATTCCGCCAAGTTGATGGGAGAAGCAAGAGAAGTCAGCGACTCGCTTTTTGTCTGACAGACAATTGGTCTTTTCATACCATAACAGGTTTAGCCTCATCAGGTGACGAGATTTCTCTTCTCGTCTCATATTTTCATCTTGTGGCCACTTGCAACATTCACGTTCTTTGCCCTTGTGGCTTACCAATCCTGCCATACTGATGAGTCCAATGCTTTTTGTTTCTTTGGTGTCGAAGTTGAGGGGTCCAGCCAAGGTTTCGTCCGACCGACGTTTCGGCCGGATTACGAGCGTGGGCGTTTACAGGCCGGCATTACTAAGGAATCCATCTCCACTCGCCAATCGATGGACAAAGGCAACGGTTCCACCTTAATCTCCCTTTACACGAATCTTGGAACGCAAAAAATCAAAATGCCAGATGCCAGAGTGGTAATAATGCACTCGGGTTCGTATCTCCGATGTGCGGCTAGGTCCAGGTAAGGCAACTATGGTTCGCTACACGACATAACGACATCATCTCTTCTCGGATCTTCGAGGCTCGAACGTTCCGGCATATTCGACGCGCTGAGAGAGAAGGCACACGCTATTCCAGCCTCGTATAGCGTGTGTCACATCCAGTGCCGATGCGACCATGTGGGCGGCTCAAAGTTTTCGACTTTCCTCTTTGGAGCCCATTCTAGAACGGTGAATGTGACTTTCCCCTTCGATTTTGACGGCCTGGCTGTTGCCTGATCTTCGGGAACTTTATCAGGAAATGTCACCGCTTCGGATGGCGGATCAGAGCCTTACCGAGCTGAGTCTTGACCTCTCAGGGGCTGTTATTTCACCACAGCCTTGTCTATCGGTGGAAAGTTGACGCCAACATGTGCCCGACGACGTATCTCCATCAAATTTTAATCGTTTGATACGATGCAACTGGGTGCTATGATTCACTCCCTCCTTTTAGCGAGTCCACATTTTTTCTCTCTTGTTTCCTTGTGTTGTGTGCTTTGTTCATCCAAATGGTTGAAACACGGACGAATTCGCTTTCCTCTCTCGAGTCGTTGTTTGTGTGAATGCTCGGGCTGGCATGACCCTTATGCCTATACGACGTTGATGCTGGTTGTTCGCAGTCGATAGGCTGTTGAGTTGGATACATATATCACCGTAGCCCTCGACCCTTCCACTGTCTCAATGCAATCCTCTTCAACAAACTCTCGACTTCCCCCCTTTCCTCGAATACCTTCTATTGCCGTTGTCCTCAATATCTAGAGCAATGGCGACCGCTCCAACCTCTCAAAGTTCGGCCTCAACATCGACAAGTGATCTCTCCAAGCCACCATTACCGATCAGTGAGGATGAAAAGCAAAAGGACGAGGTCGATGTTACCATCCGGCACAACTCCAATTCCCCCGAATCGATTGCAATTGAAAAGGCTGTCATTGAGAAAGATGTTGATGGCGAGAATCTGGGCCGCGAAATCTCCCGCATCGACACATCCGACTATCCTTCAGCTTTCCCTCTAGCTATGATAGTTGTGGCACTGGCTTGCAGTATCTTCCTCGTGGCATTGGACATGACCATCGTGGCCACAGCCATCCCTCGAATCACTGACCAGTTCCACTCTCTTGACCAAGTGGGTTGGTACGGAAGCGGATTCTTCCTGACCATCGGCTCCTTCCAAGCGACATGGGGAAAATTGTATAAATATTTCCCTCTCAAGATCTCGTATCTGACAAGCATCTTCATCTTCGAACTGGGATCTCTCATCTGCGCTGTCGCCAACAATTCCACCACGTTGATCGTCGGAAGAGCCATTGCCGGCATGGGCGGGGCAGGCATCGCGTCAGGATCGTACACCATCATTGCCTTCTCCGCACCACCCAAACAGCGCCCTGCTTTCACCGGCGTCATGGGTGCTACGTTCGGTGTGGCATCTGTCATCGGTCCCCTCTTGGGAGGTGTCTTCACAGACAATCTCACCTGGAGATGGTGCTTCTATATTAACCTTCCAATCGGCGGCGTTGCTTCGGCCATTATTTTCGCCTTCTTCCGCACTCCCAAAGCGGCTCGTCCTCAAGCCGCTCCTTTGAAAGAGAAGCTCCTACAGATGGATTTCCCGGGGACATTTACCCTCATGGCTGCCATCGTGTGCTACCTGTTAGCAATGCAGTGGGGTGGAGCGACCAAACCCTGGTCATCTGGCTCCGTCATTACCGTCCTGGTCCTCTTCGGCGTCCTCATTATCGCGTTTGTCGTCATCGAGTACTTCTCGGGCGACCGCGCCTTGCTACAACCCCGTCTCCTCAAACAGAGAACAATTGCAGCTATGTCTGCCTATATCTTTACCGTAGCAGGCGCCTTCTTCATCCTCTTGTATTACCTGCCCATCTACTTTCAGGCGACCCGCAACGTCTCCGCCGCTAAGTCTGGCATCGACAACCTCCCGCTTGTCCTTGGCGCCTCGCTTCTAACGGTGTTCTCTGGCGGCCTTCTGACGGTATGGGGCCAATACATCCCTCTCATGGCATTCGGATCGATCCTCGCCTCGATCGGCTCGGGACTAATCTACACCTTGGAAATCCACTCTGGGGCAGACAAATGGATCGGGTATCAAGCACTCGTGGGCATCGGGCTCGGGCTGATCTTTCAGATCCCCGTGATCGTGGGCCAAGCGATCGTCAAGCCCTCAGACCTCAGCTCCGTTTCTGCGATAATCCTGTTCTTCCAGACCATCGGCGGCGCGGTCTTCATCTCCGCCGCACAAGCCGGGTTCACGAACAAGATGCTTCACGAACTGCCCATCAAGGCACCGAACGTGGACGCAAGCCTGGTGCTTGCGACTGGCGCGACAGACCTGAGGAGAGTGTTTGACGCGAGCGACATCCCTGGCATCCTGGCCGCATACATGGACGGATTAAGGGTGCCGTTTGCGATCTGCATCGCGTGTGCGTGCGTTACATTTGTGCTGAGTTTCACGCCGCGGTGGGAGAGTATCAAGGGGAAGGTGAGGATGGATGGGCCTGGTGCGTAAGCGAACCAAATAGACACGCGGGATGGATTGGCTAGCCCTGTCTTTTCAACAGTTGGGTTTACTAGGGCCACAGCTCCCTTACTCTTCTCAATCTGAGCCAGGTTCATATGTATGTCCTGGGCCGGCGGTTTGCATCTCTGGCGTTGTGTGTGGATACATTTGCGTGGGACGGAATTCTGCTTATGCCTTTTTGCCTTGGTAATAGATTACGATGCCAGTGCATGAAATTGGTACCGCCAGTACTATAAAAAAGAGTTTACGATACTAATTCCCTCTTAATGGCAACAACGTATAGACTTTTTTTTTAAAAAAAATAAATAAATAAATAAATAAATAATTTGGTATACGTCGTAGACTGCGCAAGAAATAGATCATGGTCACCGGGCTTTGACAAGGTCTGTGTCCCTTCCTCATATTGAAGCTCATTTCCATTGGAGCCATGTAACCCTTCCCCCATCATCATCATATCATGGCCTAAATCGATTCGGGATCAAGGTATCGCATGATGATCCTACCGGTTGACCAAGCATATCGACGATCCAAAAGCCGAAGGGTTCGGAACGGGTACGCCTCGAAGCCGAACCACAATCGCTTTGAAGGGCCAATGCTTTTCAAGAACTTGACCGCATTCCGATGCGTTTGGTTCATCGGTCCATTGACGAAAACACGCCACGGCATTGATCTAGATTTCTAAGCTATCCATTCATTCGCATGGGCCGTTTCATAAAATCCTGACGCGCCATACGAAGCTCAGTGATGATGCAGAGATTTTCAGAGAATCGATTGGGAAGAGGCCTCATTCCTCCTGATTTCAGTAATGGGAATGGGGATGGGGAATGGGGGAGGCTATGAAATGTGGTTCAGGCCGATTTCGAAGACATCATCTGGACAAAGGACAACCTCGAGCGTCTGGGCGTGAACGAGAAGACCAACCCATATCAAGGCTGTGAGGATGCGTCAGAGGCAGCGAACGTTCTGCTCCCCACATGATGATGTTCAACAAGTTCGTTGACCCCGAGGAAATCCCCGACGACGTCTTCTGCGTACGTCGATGCCCATTCGATCGGAAGCAATATCCCGACACCAAAGTCTTATATTTAGGACTGTCATTATACACCGGAAGAGAAGGCCGACTTTATGGCCTTTTTGGGCCGAGGGCAAAGGCAATCTCATCCGAAAGGATACTCGGGGCAATATCATGTGGAACTCGAAGTAGATAAGGAGCTTGTACCACCCTCGACTCAGACCGGCATCCTTTACCGCCGATAAGGTGATTCACCTCCTTCAGCATAAACACCTCCTGTAATACATTGTTAGACGGCATTATAGAGAGAACGCTGCTATGCAAGGGGCGTAGGACCGCGATGGCCGCCTAGCTCTCGTCTTTATACCGAACCGTCTCTATCGAAATCTTTAACTGATGTCGACTTAAACGGCAATGGGGCGAGGATGGGGGAGGTACAATCTCGACAAGAGCTAGTGGCGAGGCTGTACGGTGCGAGAGGACTCTGAGAGAGGGTGGTTTAAGACCACCACGATCTATGGTCGAGTGCGTGCTTGGATGAGGTTGAGGAGATCACCGAATGCTGTCTTCGCCTGTTGACAGGGTCGCAAGAGCGCCACTGGGGCACACCCCTTGAGACGCTAGGCGCTTCACCAACTGCACAAACTGCCTCAACCTCGTTGTTCCTGCAGACCTGTGATAGGATGGCGACGGAATCGTCGGTTTCAGGAATGCTCTTATGGCTACAGGCCAATGTATATATAAACAGGCAGAGTCTCTCTGAATAGCCAGGGGGACAGAACACAATCAACCAGACAGATCCACAACTCGACCTTCGTTCAACATCACCCTTGTAACGGCGTGATTTTTGTTCCTAGTCCTTCATAGCGGTCGAGCAAAAGCAGCCAGTGGCGCCCAGCCTAGTGCAGCGATCATGCCCGAAATGGCAGACCCGCCGCCGCCTGAACCGAAGGCGGCCAGTAATATCCTTTACAGGGTTAATAAGAAGTACTTGTACTTGTACCAAGTAGGCAATACATAAAGAGGCTCGTCACCCACCCACCACCATCGAGAGGCCGTCGACCTCGAGTGCATAAAATCATTCAACACCGGATGGGGGACGGCCATCTATTCCCGTTCACAACGGGACCCTGAAGAACCCTATGAGTCCTGTAGACACACTGTCCATCATACATTCTCCCATGCCATAAACCGCCACACCATGGCCACCACACACTCACGATCAACCCTAGAGAATGATTCCCGCCCCATCCGTTTCTTCATCGACCCTGGAGCTCAGCCACTACAATTATCGCACAGCACGGAGCACGCTGTTGACCAGTGATGTTGACATGGGAAATCATTCCTCAGACTATCGGCTATGCTACTCGGATATCCGGCTCAACGTCTGATCCTGTACACGTTTCGATTTTCATCAACCCCCCTGTCAAACTATCTTGCCTCAGAGATATCAATCCCGCCAAACATCTCTCCTCAAGCATGTACATCCAGCACCTCCCTGTCCGTGATACACCCGAGGCTGGCGTCACTCACGAGTTTGGCATATTTTGCCAAAACGCCTCTCCTATACCGAGGCTCTGGCTTGTTTGCCTTCCATTCCTCCCGTCTCTTTTGCAATGTTGCTTCGTCCACCATCAGATCCAGCGTCCTGCTCTCGGCATCAATCACAATCTCGTCTCCGTCTCGCACCAAGCCGATCGGACCCCCTTCCATGGCCTCGGGGACGATATGGCCAATCAAAAACCCGTGCGATCCACCGCTGAACCGTCCGTCTGTGATAAGGGCGACGTCTTTGCCTAATCCGGCACCCATGATCGCCGAGCTGGGTTTCAACATTTCAGGCATGCCCGGTCCGCCCTTTGGCCCCTCGTAGCGAATGACCACCACGGTCTTCTCACCTTTTTTGATCTCACCTCGTTCGAGAGCCTGGATGAACAAATCCTCTGCATCGTAGACTTTGGCTTTGCCCTGAAAGCGTAAGCCTTCTTTGCCCGTGATTTTGCCCACGGAGCCGCCTGGCGCGAGACTCCCCCGCAGGATCTGGATATGTCCGGTCTTCTTGATCGGATGAGAAAACGGCTTGATGATAACTTGGTCCGACGGGAAATCTGCGGCGGATTCGACGTTCTTGGCCAGCGTTTGGCCCGTCACGGTCGTGTGCGTTCCCTTGACCACTCCTTCTTTGATCAGGAATTTTAATAGGGTAGGAATGCCACCGATGGCGTGGAGGTCGTTGAAAACATATTTCCCACTCGGCTTGAGATCCGCAAGGAATGGAGTCCTGTCACTGACCGCCTGGAAGTCGTCGATGGTGAGCTTGATGCCCACCGCATCAGCCATGGCAATGAGATGCAGCACCGCGTTGGTTGAACCACCGGTGATCATGACCACAACCATGGCATCTTCAAAGGCCTGGCGGGTCATGATGTCGCGTGGCTTTAGGTCGAGTTTGAGCAGATTCTTGATGGCGCCTCCGGCTGCTAGACACTCGAGTTGTTTCTCCTTGGAGGCGGCCGGGTTGGATGCACTGCCAGGCAGTGTCATACCCAAGGTCTCAATGGCCGAGGCCATAGTGTTGGCGGTGTACATACCACCACAGGCTCCACAGGCCGGAATGGCGTGGCGGATGATGTCGAAACGCTGTTCCTCATTGATTTCACCCGCGATGAATTGGCCGTAGGCCTGAAATGCCGAGACGATGTCAATATCCGCGTCATTCTGCGTCCTCGCACACCCGGGGGCTATGGAGCCGCCATATACCATTATCGACGGTCGATTCACTCTGCCCATGGCCATGACCACACCGGGCATGTTCTTGTCGCACCCAGGAATGGAGATGTTTGCATCGTACCACTGACCTTGCATGACCGTTTCTATCGAATCGGCAATGATCTCTCGTGATTGCAGACTGTAGCGCATGCCTGTTGTACCCATTGATATTCCGTCCGACACGCCAATCGTATTGAACTGCATAGGCTGTAGTCCAGCATCCGCCACGCCCTTTTTGACCACGTTGGACAGATCCAGCAAATGCATGTTGCACGGGTTCCCGCTGTACCAGACGGACGAAATTCCCACTTCAGCTTTGTTCATGTCTGCTTCAGTCATGCCGGTCGCATACAGCATCGCCTGTGAGGCGCCCTGGGATTTAGGCTGCGTGACATGGCGCGAGACTCTATTGAGACCTTCGGTTTCTGACGAGCTGGAGGGGCCTGCGTGGCGAAGAGGTGACGAGGAGAACGGGCGACTGCCAGTCGGTTAGTGGTGAAAGATCAGGGCGAAGTGCAGCGAGCATACATGGTTTGTCTGCCGAGTGTCAGCCTGGCCTGCCTGAGGCGGAGGCTTCTGAGAGCTGCTGAAGCTTTCATATTGAGCTTCCGTGACTTGAAGAGCTGAGGGGAGAATCGAGACCAGGCGCATTGACCTCTCGACGAGGCAAGAAAGGACTAGAAGAGGCGATAGACAGGTCACACTCTTCCACACCCTTCGAAATTCCCAGCTTCACCTCAAAGTAGAGTCAACTCCTCATCCAGACCCACAGCAGAAATCCAGTTTTCCCCAGGAAACGCAGGTCCGTAAGCGGAGAGGCTCGAAAAGTTCACTGCCATCAGCCGGAGCCAATCGGAGTGGCGGGAATTCAAACAGGGCCGGGGAGCCTAATCAACCTCCGAAACCGCGTGGTGGGAGCCTCGCGCAGCAGGGCGAGCTTCTCTCAGCCTCGCACATTGAGCTATTTCCCCACGTCTATAACATTCATAACAAGTGCACGAGACTTCACTCGCGAATAAATCTCAATCATCAAACAGCTGGGAAAGGCCTAGCACCCATTACATATGCTTCGCGATCTCTCCAGAGCAAACTATCGCTCCTGTGGGCAGATTCGAGATCCGGATCATTGAACAAGGCCAAGGAGCGCGCAAAGAAACCCCCTGCCCTTGCATGGTGACGTCGCCTCCAGGCTTCAGACTGCAAATGTCGAAGCCGTGCTGTACCAATGATGAGACCCGCACTCAATCTCTCAGGTCATAATCTGGATTGAAGCAGAAGCTCAAAAATGTCAAGAGCCAGTGGCTTGCAAGATTCGAGGACATTCGTTATGCGATCTGCCTCGTGTCCCGCCACATTTTCTTCAGTATGTGACACCTCCTCCACCGCTGCCGCCGAGGTAAAGTCTTCGAACTCCAACACTTCGCCGTCCCAGTCAATCGGCGATTTGTGCATCTCAGGGTCGTTCGATGACTGGTCTTCATGCTCAGGTTCTAGCCCAGATCGCTCGGTAAGTCCTGCTCTGGTGAATGAGTCTAACGCGCGTTAGGACTGCGCGTGGACTATCGCTAGGACTTAGTCACAAACAACAAGCGGGAAGTGCTTTGTATGGCTTTGCTGTGGCGGAGGCAGGCATAAATATGATAATAGCCTCAAGATTTGACATCAAGCGACAGGGATCTCCGGCGATGGAATTCATGATACTCTGCTCAAAAACTGTAAAGAATGGCACTCTGTCAGCACTGTAAACTGTTCCGCACTCCCCTCTGCCAGCCCATTTTGGTTTGACATGTGACTAGACAACTTCTCCCCCCTTTTTGCTACCACTCTACCTGCCCTGCACAGCACAGCACAGCCACTTTGCCTTGTTACAGTACGTTGCCAACCACGGCAGTCAAAGTCAGCAGGCGTTAACCGAACAGGGGAGGCTATGCTTACGAATCTTTCGCTGATCTAGGTCGTCAATGTCAACCAGGCCATCAGATAGCTCATGAAGCAAAAGGGCTAATACTGCCCCATTCTGAGCCTACGGTGAACGCTCCTGATCCTGGTAGCCGATTTTTAAGCGCGTCAATTTGAAGATGCATTGGGCATGACAAGCTGTCCAATATGCTTGGTTGGCAGCGGTATCATTGCTGGCTTCGGCGTGCTCCCGGTAGCTCAGACATCACATCCACTCTTCTTTCCATGACAATATGCAGACCTGACCTTTGTTGGCCCATTACTTGTGATGGTGTGTCTCCACATAGCGAAGGTATATTGTAGGGCTGCCTTCTAACAACAAACTCTGGACTTGTTGCGTCATTACGTCTCGAACGTCCTCTCATTTTGATCCACATCTCATCTGTGCCACTGCATGCGACCATGGTGCGAATCCACCAAGTGACACCCCGATGGTATAATTCTTTCCTTTCCTTTGTCATAGCTGGCGATGTGTGTGACAGCACGCGGTCTGTCGTTGGCCATGGGACTACATCGTTGTTTGGTTCGCAACCTTCAAGCCGCATGGTCAATGAATCGTGTCCGAAGAGGCGTTCAAGGAATTTTAGCCATCCTTGGGCAATCTTCTCACAAGCCACACCCATTTTGTGGAAGGGCCGTTCACATCGCTTGTCAACGTTCACTGGTGTCAGACATCCCCAAGCACGGGCCCTTGTGGTGGGTTGAGAAAGTGGTTTCATGATCGACGATGGTGGTGCGACTTCCGGATACTTGTTCACGTTTAGCTCTTCACCAAGGTCGTGCTGCATACCGGAACCAGGGTAAGTCTCAAACACCCCGAACAGCTCCTCGCCTTTGATCATCTGAACCTCCAATAAAGCTCTGAGTAGCGGTGGCGCAGCAAGATCTAGCTCGAGTGCGAGCACTGCCTCACGATGGTGAAGACTAGTGTGAAGACGTCCCAGTATTTCTTCAAAGGCAAGTCGGCTTTTTGCTTTTCCAAAAGTGCAGCTAGTAAGTCCAGAGCAGCTTCTTCACTGGCAGCTTCTGGTTCCTTCGTAGCTTTCTTGAACGCGTACATTTCCTTGAGCCGGCGATCATGGATGGGCACAAGACACTAGATGATCGTGATCACGATCTCGGTGTAAAGCTCGTCATCGACGTGTAGGTAGCTCTCGAATGCGTCTGTTGCGAGACAGCTTCGGTAGAAGCATTGAGAGTAGGCGAGATCATCAAAATAAGCCAGAGAATTCAACCATCTCCCAGAATTTGCTGCTGGGAGGAAATTCCATTCGCTCCATTCACGCTCTTCGTCAACTTCATACTTGTTCATAGTTCGATGCAATTTTCTTTGGCGCTTCGAGAATCCTCTGTCTGGACAGGAAACAAATGTTCCAGGCGCTTCTGATGGTAGCATTTATATGCACACGTCAGTCGCACCCAGCCGTCTCTACCAGGGCTAGCACAACATCGCCTCTCGAGATAGTAGCCCCTGGCGTATGAGATCCCGAACATGCGATATAAATACTTTCCCCATCCTTCGCGAATGTGATGATCCATACATTCTAGTCGCTCATGATAAATTTCAATCATGGTAGTCTCTTCAGTGCGACAACCTCTTGTCCTCGATGCCCGCTCCCGGGGAGTGAGATTCCCGATCTTTTGGGTGCTTTTGTGCTCGATGTCGGAAAACGCATTTAGACATTCGAGCTCCTAAGCACAATAGTGAAGAATCCGATCTCGTCGAAAAATACAGGCCTGATGCCGTTGATCAACAGAATGCGCGTGATGTTCTCCAAGCTGCCTCCAATTCGCAATTGAGGGTCAGTCTACAAAACACTTTCGGGATTGCCGCATCTCGAGAAGGTTAGGAACAACTTGATCTTAGGACTGCACGAATCCAAACCATGAGGCTCCAGGATCACGATATTGTGTACGAGGGGATGGCCACCAAGCACGCAGAAGACATCAAGAGCAGAGGAAACATGTCTGCATGGTGGAAGAACCTCCATAAGATCGTAGGGTTCAAGATCGTCGTCACGGAAGCACATAATCCGAACCTGTCGACAACAAAGGGATTCGGTCGGTGGATTCTGAACCGGTTCTGGACGCGTTGGACAATAGAAGGAAGGGAAGGAGGTCGCCATGTTTCGCTCGATGAGACAAACACTACAAACATGCCGAGGCCTGAGCGGCTTCTCGGCTCCTGCCGCCGAATTACTCCGTCGAGTCCGTCCTCCACACTCCCATGAGAGTCTTACTGCCAACACCTTCGAGACATGCTGATCTCAGGATTACTGCGCATTGACCCGACGCCCATTTCTAACAAGCCTTGGATACAGCATCATATGGTGCAGGACACTGAATTTGCGCTCTGTCGACACAATGCATTTTTGTGAACTTCTTTCGCCCCGCGAATAGGTCACTCTGATTGGCGGAACAATGGGCTTTTGCGCAAAGGTTGCTTTGACTTTGGGATCTCACAGCGCCGCAGCCTTTGCGAGAGACACGACGCCGAATATTACTCCTCAAAGCGGCTGACGAGCGAGGCGAGGCGGGCATAAAATGTGCCTTTGCCGTCTTGATGATGGGCATGATGCATCGTGCTCGCCAAATGCGGTTCGCGGAAAGTCAGAGGATTTCCAAGCCTCCAGGATATCGGAGTAGACGTACGAGCACTGGTACGGATTCTCGAAGGGCAGAGAACAGTTCCTCTTTGGCCAAACAAGGAATCTTCCATTCTCGGGTCGACCGCGGGACGAATACGCATAATGGAAGTAAAATCAAAGGAAAAAAGAACTTTTGGGCAAATTTTCGAGGACCATCGATGAAATTGAGGATCGGTGCCCATATTAAAAGATCCGCAAGGGAAAGCTCTTGTAAGTAAATCGTCGCCGAGGCGGCAATGGGCGTCGTGTAACATCCAACATATGAAGTCATTTATCCTCTTCTTCTCCCGCTGCTGCTGCTCGGTCTGGCCGTCGCGCTGGCAGTTCCCGGGCTCAGCCTAGTCGCCTCCTCTGTGGCCAACGCGGCACTCCCCTTTTGCCCAACGCCCTGCGGGCCACCTCTTCCCTTCTTAGCCAACTCCTTCGCATGTCCTGCGGTGGTCAGACTATTCCAATAATAAACCACCTGCGCCGCCAAAACCGCGTTCAGCACAAAACCGGCGATAAATCCGTATAGGATCAGCTTGTCATCCACCTCTTGGATAGTAGTGTAGATCCGACTGAGGCTGCCAAACAAGTAGTTGAAGACGGCAAACGCCGACAACTGGCCTGTTCCACCCTGTCTGTAGATCGTGAGGATCTGCGGCAGTTTACTGGCGATGCTCAATGCGCCAGCGCCCGCTTGCAAGCTGGTCATTTGCGCGTCTGAGACAAGTGTGTCCGAGACCATCAGCGCATAGACCGCACTGCCAAAGGCGGCGAGAAAAGCTCCTGCCTGGGCACTCTTCTTTGAATACACCAGGATCAACACGCTGATCACCACATCCTGGATAGCGATGAGAGCCGTCTCGCCGTATGTGCTGAAGGGGAAACCATTGCGCATGTTATACGCCAGGGTAATGACAAAGCTGGCTGTTTCCAACAAGTAGCTTGTGAACGACAATCCCTCGGAAGATTGGGACTTGACGAGTTTGATGATTTGCGGCACTTTCACGACCGAGGCGGCCGTGATAATCACAATGCCCAGGGCTTTTGAGATGGCCAGGGATACGCATTCGGGATGGGAGGCGAAGTCGAGGTCGAGGAGGAGGGCGCTGTGGCAGCGTTCGCCGAGGAGGCTGATGGCTAGGTCATTGATTGGCTCAGGTAGGTTGCGAGTTATAGGAATCAGGTATGGTTTTAATGAGTCAAGCACAAGATCCTGAACTTGCTCCATGACGAATGCTCGATGCGACTCGACAGGAGGAGTGGTCGAAATTCGAACGATTGGAGATGGGTATGTGCTGCGGACGAGTGAGGAACAATGTGTTTGTTTATGATGCCAGGGTGGCCTGGGTGGCCCCGACACCGACGTAGATGCCGGGGACACGTGACGATCCAGGGGCTGCAGCCTCGGCTACCTGAACTGCTAGGCACCGAGTAAAGACTGCGTGGCTAAACCGATATGATAAAAGGCTGATAACTGTTTTTACATGGCTATGTTATTCTTCACATACATCTACCACCGTTCATGGGCACTCAGGTTCACGCCCTGCGCGAGAATCTGGGAGTCGACCCAGCAGCCGCCGTGTCCCGGACAACAAGGTGATAAGTTGCCAGCTGGTCTCGGGTGATCGGTGAAGGTGCGCCAGCAAACTTGTCTTCGCCATCCGCGTACTTTGGAAAGGCAATCACATCTCGTACACTCGCAGTATTCGTCAACATGGCCATCAAGCGATCAAATCCTAGGGCAAATCCAGCATGGGGTGGACAGCCAGTACGCAATGCTCTCAGTAGATGTCCGAAATCTTTGACGCGCTCCGGGTCCATCTTCAGAACCTCTCGGAGGATAAATTCCTGCATGAACTCACGGTGTATACGACAGGAACCGCCACCCACTTCAACCCCATTGATGACAAGGTCATAATGGTCCCCAATAATGGACAATGGGTTCTTCTTGAACGTGGACACCGACAATTCCTGGCCTTGTTTGGGAGCTGTGAATGGATGATGCGTTGAACAGATGCCTGCAGATCCGCCTTGTCCTGGTTCGGAGTCTTCTGTCGGAGAGAATAAGGGAAAATCGATTATCCACAAGGCAGAGAATCCTGAAGGGGCAGGGAGTAGACCCTCCGATATGGCGTGCTGGTAGATATCCCGACGCAGGTCTCCAAGAACAGTAGAGCCGCCAGTAAATGGCTTACCATCACGGCTATAAAGAACCAGGATGTCACCCGGCTCGGGATCAAACTCTTCTTCCACTTTGGCTGCTCCTTCGTGGCCAAAGCTAGCTAAGCCATGCAGTGGCTTTAGAGGATCAAAAACCGCCACTCCGGGGATTCGTGCGTTGTCATTCGTATATCTTGCCGTTGAAGACGCTTCCAAGAAGGAAGCCACAAATTTCTGGCTTTCCGCTGGCTCACATCCCTGCATACCGATTTTCACCATCTCCATGACGGGATCGTCAAGCGAAGTCACCATCTTCTTCACATTAGGCGGGAGCCACTGGTCCACCCGATGAATCTCAGAGCCAAGACGCGTGTCAGGCTTGTCCGAGCCATACCGGGTCATTGCGGCTTCATATGTCAATTGTGGAAATACCAGGTCGCGACATTCTACATCGGCCGATTTGACCCTGGAAGAGCTCGTTGACGAGGATGTCTCCAGAGGAGCAATATCAGGTACATTAGGCCAGATGGCATGAATGAGCAGCTCTTCTACAGCGGTCATGACATCAGTACTACTGGCAAACGCCATCTCGAGATCAAGCTATCGCAAGAATTAGCATCATCTAGCTGCGGCGAGGTGAAACACATTACCTGGGTGAATTCGGGCTGTCTGTCGGCTCGCAGATCCTCGTCGCGGAAGCATTTGGCAAATTGAAAGTATCTCCATATTCCCGAGGCCATCAGAACCTGTTTATATTGCTGCGGACTCTGTGGCAGTGCGTAAGCCAGACCTTTCTTTCTTGTGGGGACAATGAATTCCCGAGCCCCCTCCGGTGTGGATTTGAACAACAAGGGCGTCTCAATCTCATCGAAACCATTGCTCAGCATATGTTCTCGTATTTTTCCTGCAATTCGCGAGCGTAGCCGAATCCGGCGACGAAGGTCCGAGTCCGTCCTGAACTGCAAATGGCGCAACTCCGGCGGGAATACTGTATCGCATTTTGCAGTAATATCGGATGGCATTCCATTGAGAAATTTGTAAGAATCTGCCCTGATTTCGACGTGAGATATGAGGTCAATGTCTCCAACGTAGGGGTCTAGTGTCCGAATCGTATTGGCCGGCCCTTGTCGCTGTGAAGAATCATGACCTCCTGATACGACTCGCTGCTGGTCTTTTTTCGGCGGTGTCTGTCGTCGCACAATGGTCCCGGAGATCCGAATAGGTGTATGGGGGCGAGGAGCTCTGAAAATACTAGGGTGCTCCTCATGGAGATCCTCGACGCTCGACCCTCTATCTAAACTCGGGCCCTTGGCACCTAAGCGCTTCTCTACCACATCACTTTCCCCAATCTTTGCAGCGGAAATGGTATGGGAGAGGATGACTTGCACGGCAAGCTCTAAGCGTGGATCGACGAGCTGAACAAAGTCGAAGCTCTTGCTAGGTCTGTGAGAAGTAATGTAGCCATAAAGCTGCACTTGGTTCTGCTCATCGGGGCCAGGATCGGGCGTGGTTGGCAAGGAATCAAGGTCGGTCTGGCGCAGTTTTTCCCAGGCAGTGCTCGCTGCACTTGAGGAAGAGATCCCTGGGAGAGTCAGGCGCTGTCCAAATCCCTAGCCTTCTTCTGCCTTACTAGAAAAGCTGTATCGCCTGATGTCGCCATTACTGGTTTGTAATCTTGGGTCTTGTTGCCGGTCGCTTCGAACGGGAGACGTGGTAGAGTATGTGCATCTTCGACAAAGGGAGGGTCTGACCGAGCGTCGCGTGGAAGCAAAGCCTGCCTGCGAAACCTGACCACGAATATACCTGGAGATTTCGATGTAGGTGCGTCGGAGGTGAGCTGACCGCGTAAGTGATCTTTGAAGCTCCATCAGCTACGGTGACAGCAGGCGTTGACAGACCATTGACGCGAACAATTTTCACAAGAACCGAGTTGAGTTGGAGCAAGGTTGGAGAAGTGCGGAGTTTTGCACCTGCCAAGAGAAGGTAAACAAGTGCAATATATTACGGGTTGAACCTAGAGGGTGAGTGAAGGCTGCTTTAACCTGAGCTTTAACTGAGCCTCACTGAGCCCTCCCGGAGCACTACTGGGTACCTGAGCAGCTCACTGAGCTGCTCGGAGGACCCAAACTGGCTCCCCAGTGATCGCCTAAAACGTGAGTTTCAGTGGGCACCTGTTTCAGACCATCCTCAGGAACCTGGTAGATCCCCTGCACTTTCACCGCCTCCTACCTACTATTAGTGGGTAGGTGCCTATTAACTCAATTTTAGCTACCGAGTAATATCAATCAAGTTTACATAGACCTCCATCTTTAGCGCGACGGCCGTACCGAGTACCGAGTACACTGCTAAATCCTATGCCGCACCTCCAAAAGAGCCATCGCAGGCACCCGCCTAATCACGGGATTTCTGCGTTGACTCTGAGCACTTCTTCGTATACTGAGATGACCTTCCGATGCCTGTAAGCATTGGCCGGCATCATGGAACAAGAAGTCGGCGGGGAACCGAACTCTGTCGACCACACTGGACTCTGTTTATTGTCTCTTGACGACGCTCCATATCCTCAGGCGCCTTATGAGACTGCTGAATCACGAACGTCAGAAGAGCGGAGCCATGCCGCTTAAGCCATGTGAATTGTTTGATCTCATAGGAGGGACAAGTACGGGAGGGTACGTGCAAAACACTACTCTGTGCATCATAGCTATCGCGCTAATATGAAATTCGAAAGTCTGATCGCTATCATGCTTGGCCAGCTCGAGATGGACGTAGATGAGTGCATTGAAGCTTACAACAGACTGGATCAAGACTGTATTTAAAAAGAAGGCACACTGGACGCCCCTCAACTAGAGCGGAAATATTCAAGCGCAATTCGACAATGCAAAACTGAAAGGGGCCATTGAAGGGATTATCACTAGCCAAGGGTACTCCACCACGGAACTGTTTGACGACGGCACATCTCACAGGTGTAAAGTGTATGTATAGATCAAGGTTGTGACTATATTATAGTTGAACGGTGATCTAGCCTTGTATGCACGGTAACGACGAATCCGTACCGCATTAGACGTCTACAAAGTTACGAAATTCCCCAAAAACTGGATATGCATGTAACAATTTGCGAAGCCGCCCTCGCCACATCAGACGCCACCACATTTTCCCTCCCGTCTCGATCGGGGCTAGAACCTTTGTGGACGGGGCGTTAGGAGCGAACAACCCGGTGGACGAAGCCGAAAGAGAAGCATCAGATATTTGGTGTCCCAATTCCGGCGATCTGAAGGACCTTATTAAGTGCTTCGTCTCCATTGGGACGGGAAACCCGGGCAAGAAGCCGATTGCAGACAGTGTTGCGAAGTTCTTGTCTGAGACACTAGTCGATATCACGACTCAGACAGAACAGACAGCGGAATATTTTTTTGGCGAGGTGGAGGGAACATTACCGCTCACATCGATATTTCCGTTTTAATGTCGAACAGGGACTCCAAGAAGTCAGCTCGGCGAATACAAGGAGCAGGCCGAATCGAGAACGCTACTTATGATTACCTCGACCACCAGCAGCAGGCCTTTCGCTTGCAAGACTGCGCGGAGAATTTGAAGCTGAAGCAGAGTGTGTACATCGAAGATTTCGCTTAGCTGGAAACCGTTCCGTAGCTGACAACCTCACGATAGGAAAGGCCGACAGCTCGTTAGGCAGCAAAGTCGATGTAAGTCGAGTCTCGTCGTTGACTACTTGACGACTTGACGCTTAGCCTTGCCAGGAATATAAAGCATTCCGACCTCAGTTAAGTACCTAGGTATGGAGAGCCTGACCGGGTCAAATGACTCCTCATAATGACTATATCTATATTTTGTCCCCCTTTCCAGCTATTACATGCAAGCCAAAGTATCGGATAGTGTACGGGCAATCATCTCTGAGAACACGCAAGAAGTCTTTGGTCTGGAGACGCGAGATTTTCCTACTGGCCAACGTACAATCTATGTCGAAAATGGTGGTTTCTTTGTCAGATTATGCCCGTCTCCGTCCTTGGCCCGAGCAAGTTTCTTCAACCCAGAGACCATTACTTTTCATATTCCAATCCTGAGTCTTAGCTGACTGATGATACTTGCATCAAAGGCTCTCTCGGGTTCAGAAAGACATCATCCACGCCTTCAGCGCGCCTCCTTGATGCTTTAGCATTTCCAGAGATGAGCAAGCGTCGCAACAGAATGGAGGAGCGCATCATCGATTTTGGCGAGACTTACCGCTGGATATTTAATCCCCCAGAGGAGATGAAAAAGCACAAATTTATTGATTGGCTTCAGACCGGCAAAGATATTTTGGGTCAGTGGAAAGCCTGGATCCGGAAAATCTACACTTATGGATTTGGTCTATCACGACCTTCAAGCAGAAGGGGCTGGCCATGGCCATTTGGAGGAGTGGGCAAGACCCCACTGTGTTCAAGTGCTCAGCTTTTGGTTCTACAGACCAGCCTCGAGCGATTTACTGAAATCATTGCAAGGTTTTTGGAGATCACATTGCTTTCAGATCCTCGACACGGACGAGACTCTTGGGGATAATATCCGAGAGAACAAGGATAGCAAAGCGCCTCAGAGTCTACGATCTTGTCTTGTCCCACCGGGTTCTCGTACTCAGACTTGGACAGACATGGAACTGAAATCATGGTTCTATTATCTGATCACTCATTCTGTCTTCAACTTCCGTCTACTGATCGATGGCCTTAACGAGGTTCCAAATAATCGCGACAACTTGCTCGACACCATTGGACTCATTGCTGAGAGCTTTAACAAGGTCAAAATCTGCTGTTCGAGTCGGAGAGAAAGACTCTTTGAGCAGATACTCCAACATAACCCATCCCTGCGGTTGGAAGACCTTAATTATGAGGATATCCAAAAGCATTGCTATCGGCGACTCCATACAACCAGAGCTAGACGATACGTGAACACCATTACCAGTCGGGCAGATGGCATTTTCTTATAGGCTTATTTAGTGACCGAAGAACTCAGGAATGCTGTCAATAATGGAGATGACGAAGTCGTTCTCAAGCGACGCCTAGGCGAGTGTCCAGGCGAAATGCACAAGCTATTCACGTCCTTGGTCGAGCGGCAAGACAAGTTCTATGCAAAGGATCCGAAACCATATCTCCGTCTAATCGAGGTTGCAACCAAGAGAGGGGATAACAATAATCACGGTGCCGGCGCGTTTCTCACCTTTTTTGAATTGCTTGTGGCGTCATCAGCACAGGAAGAATTTATTTCACGCGTTCCGAAAAGCCTGGATGCTTCCCTTTTGGCATCTCTGGACTCGCAAGCGCCCGATCTGAAAGCGAATGTTGTGGTGAGATGTGCAAATCTGGCTGAATTGGTTCCAAACCGGTCAGATCTCCAATCTTATCCAAAAGAATTCGCTTATAAGGAATTGGTTAATGCGGACAGCTTGGAAGTACGGTTCATACATCGAAGGGTACAAGACTTTTTGACGGACAGCGAAGAAGGGGCTGCTTTGCTTCGGTCCTACAACATGACCGAACAGAACGCGGTCATACGACTAACGATTGCCTCGGTTACCAGATTCCTGGCCACCCCTTACATGTCAAGAGTGGGAAAATCTTTGAAATGGGAGAGCTTGATAGAGGCGGGATTCTGGGCGAAGAACGGGACGGGTGCTCTGGACATTATTTTCCCGACACTGCAAGCCCGTAAGCCATTGCGGATGCCTCCATTCACGGCCGAAGACACATCGATCAATGGCAAGACCCCACCCTTTAACGTATTGTGTCCCCAACTTTCACCGCTTGAGAATGTCGCCTTTGGCTTTGCTACCGGTTTCGCCATGGTGGCTTACACTGAGGCCAAGCTCCGTGCTCTTGATTTACAAAAATGGCGGTTGGTGGTAGGGTTCTCCTCCTGTCTATGCGTGAGAGCGTATGGGCTCGGACGTGAGAGTAGTGGCTTCCTAACCATGTTCGAACCATACCTGTCATTGACGTCGTTGACGCAAAACCTCACCCTCAGTTACATTTTGGAGCCCTTTACCGATGTAGACTTCTGGGTTTTCCGCCACTTGTCCTGTGTGGCAACACCTCGCCCTGGGTTTCACCAATCGAGATTTTGAAGGACTGGCGATGCCTGAGCAAGATTTACTAGCCTCATCCTGGGTTCCGCCAGCGGCGGCAGAGAGGAGACTCTTTGGGTCGAGGGTTGCATTATTCACGGTCACGGCTTTGAGAGCATTCTGCAAATTCTCCAAATGCCGGATGAAGCAGCCGACTCGTTCACAGATATGACCGGAGGGGGAGATGTCTTGCGAATTCACTTGAACATACGTGCAAGCACACAAGGGACAGCTTACTCGGTATATTTTGCCCAATACGCGCCAGGGGGACTTGGTCGATTCCTCGGGCTCGGACAGACCCACATCGACTCTCTGCAGCAAATCTTCGTCAAGGCGGAGTCGCTTCAAGACGCCTTCCAGGCTTCTGCGGAATGCCTGGTAGCTATCATCAAACACCATTGGGATAGCTTATCCCCCAAGGAGATCGCCAATGTAGTGTGGTACCATGATGAAGATTCATCCTTCATCTTCTCCAAAGGCGAGCTTCAGGTAGTAGGATATGAATCCGAAAGACAGGCTTGGGAGGAAGGATTGTATGAAGGAGAGATGCATAGGTATCCCGTGGATAATCCTGTAGTAAGCGAGATCATCGAGAAGATGAAACTTGTCGGGACATGGAAAAACATTGGAGAGAGTGGCAAAAAGACTGGCGACAATGTTTCCGGAGAGTGATGATTTGTCCTCTGAGCAAGAGTAAGGAGAACAGCTGTTCCATGCTTTTAAAAACACTCTATTGAGCAATATGTAGACTGCTTCGACTTGGAAAAGCGTGCCAATTCGTTTCGCCAGAAACATGGGACGGTTTGCAGTAACCTTGTCAAGTCAAGTGTTTCCCATGAACCGACATAGCTCATCCTTTGGGCAAGGGCCCAAAGAACACAAGTCTCCTTGGAGAGAGATCTTGTTGATATTCCAAAACTGCCGGGACCCTTAGGAGTATATTGTCACTGGCCACAATCCTGTCCAATCTCTCTGCAGACGCGGGTTACACTTGGAATGGCCACAGTTGTACGTATTCTTACCGAAATCTTCGTCTCGGACTCCTGCAGAGCAACCCCCATCAAAAGATCTAGGAGCAATTGAGCAGTCCGAGACCATTCCCAAGGCGCAGTTTACCTTGATAGAAAGTAGCGACGTCTCAGCTAATGGCTTGGTTAAAGCTCAGGATAAAACAGCCTTTCGCTCAAATCTAGGATCAAACTGTATATTAATAGTAATGAGGTTTTCCGTTGGCGAGTAGTAATCTAGGTACATGCTACCTATGCTCCAGGTATATAGCTCGCTGGGTAGGTGATTTGATGGCTGGTGCCAGCTCACCCCTCCGAGACTCCCATCTGGGAGGAGGATGCCGCCTGTGCTCGGGGCTGAATTCCCCATTCCTGTCTGGCAGTAGGCTTGGGCAGCACGCCACCACGATGGTCTGGTGACTCTTTTGTCGCTCCGCTTCGATGCGGGCATCCTCGGTCTGGTGTAATGTGTACTTGGTAAAAGCAATCGTCGAGCTGAGGGTGAGTTGATGGGTGAGCGGAGGTTCAGTGATAGTGAGTAGAGGCTGACTGCGGTGAGTAGTGCTTGATGGTGTTTAAAAGCAGCGCGAGTTGGCTGAGAGCACACGTGAGCTCAGTGCCGATTTAGCTCTTCTGTCGCCAACTTCCGATAGCCGCTTGCGCACAAAACTTCCCGAACCTGAATCTTCCTCCCTTTTTCTTTTTCTTTCTTCATCCTTCCAAGTTTTGAACAAGTAAGTTAACAGGTTGCGCGCTTCCTGATAAGCATTTATGCTAACAGCGTCTCAGATGATGAAAGCTTAGCGTGTCCTATATGATCTGTCCTTGCCTCGGGGAGCAGTAAGCCCTCTCTTCGGAGCCCAAGTGGCATGCTGTTCGATGTGGTCGGCGACAATGAGATCTGCGTCCGGCACACCCTTTCTTGTTACATTTTACGGACGTGAAGACGGCATCTCTGACTCCCAATCTTGGAAAGGATTTACTTGTTTATGATTGATATTTGCGCTGACAAGGGTGGAATTTTTGAAAAATACTTTTGACCTCAAGGTTGCGCTTTGATCAGCGATTTGACGTGTTCGACAGTGTCGGCACCAATTCGAAACTGTCTTCCATGAACGTTCTCCACGCTGCCAGGGCAGCTTTCACCTCGTCAGTCGATCCTCCGAACGCAACCCTCACATACCCGCGAATGGTCTGACTGTTCCCGAAGCATTTGCTGGCGGGACAGAGGAGGATGCCAGAGTGCTCGAGCAACTTTGAACAATACCCCTCACTGTCGATAGGCTTTCCCATCTTGTGGAACTTGAGCATTGCTGTTGTCCCGGCTCGCGGCTTGACCCAAGAGCATGACCAGCTGTGTTCTTCCACAAAACCTTGAAGCAGATCTAGGTTGGTTTGGCATATCTTGATGTTTCTGGCTAACAATGCGTGAATGCACCTGTCGCTCACGGCCTCGGCGGCAACCGCTTCATCAAGTGTCGACGCAGTGGTGGATTGGAGACGCCTAAATCTCTTGCAGGCCTCAAGAATGCTGCTGTCCTTTGTGGCAATCCATCCCGCTCTCGTCCCGGCCAAACCGTATGCCTTGGTCACTGCGCCTGTCACGACAACTTTCTTATAGCCCAGGTTGATTGTGGAAGGTGGAAAGTCGTCATCCGACGGCAATATCGAATGGAAAAGAGGCCTGTATGTCTCGTCCGCCAGAATAATTATACCCTTTTCTTCGGCCACTTCGACGAGAGCCTCGAGAATAGGTCTGGGTACTATTGCGCCCGTGGGATCACAGGGACTTTGGATCGCAATCAGCTTTGTATTGTCCTTGATCAATGTCTTTAGCTCCTCGATATCAAGTCCCCACTTCTTCGCTGGGTCTGCATTCCACCAAGTTACCTCCGCGCCCAGAGACGCCGGTATTTTGTAAAGCAGCTCCTCAACCGGATGTTGGCAGATGACATGGTCCCCAGGACTCAGCAGCGCGGAAAATACGGTATAGTCTGCAGCAGCGCTTCCATTGGTGATTATAATGTCATGCTCGGTCACTCCTGCAGAGCGCGCAGAGTAGAGGGCTGCTAGATTCCTTCGCAATTCCACATTGCCCAAACCAGTTTCATTCCCCTGGAGTCTTAGTTCACTCAGCGACAAGGCCTTTTCAGAATGCGGTCTGTCCTCCGAGTGTTCAAGGAGTTCCGTGAGGGAGATGTTGGAGGCGCCCGAAGAGGAAAGATCGTGTCTGGCTGATGAGAGATACTTTTCGTTCCACTGTTCAAATTGTCAGTTGGGACGTCCTGCAGTTGAGGTCTGGCGACTGCCTACCTCGATCACTTCAAGCTGTTCTGCCTTGGTCATTTTCCCTGCTGGAATGTCTCCGAGAGCCCTTTGGTGAAATGAAGGGACTGAGACTTTGGTAGAGAGGTGTCACCGTTAAAGAATGTTCAGGATCAATTTTCTTTGCCAACCGCAGTCGTGCGGAGACGCAGCCAACTCCACCCCACCTCGACTCCTCGACACCTTGACACGTTGACACCTCCCAAGCTCAAGCTCCCTCGTATCTCGTATTATTCCTGCCCTCAGCCCCCCAGACTGGAGGATGCGAGAATGCCACGAGCAACTGCCGGGAGCTTAGCGATTGGTGCAAGTGGACGGGCGCCTTAGCTTGACACAGCTCGGCCCATTGGCCTGCGGCAGAAGGCCGAACCCAGCAAGCCAAGTATCAGGTCTCCCGTCCCCGCCCGTGCAAGTTACCGGCTGTGCCTGTGCTGTTACACCCTGTTGACTGCGACAGTTGAACCTTTCCAGTTCAAGATCCATCTCTTCCCGCTGCAAAAGTGCCATGGTGTGATATCTCCTGCTTTTGTTCCACATCCTTCGTCGCATGTTCCTCCTATCATTCTCCTCTCGACGACCACGCTTTCTGGCCTTCCTCTCCGCCTTCCGCTCCCTTGACGTTTCCTTCCACGTCGACCGGCAAGCTCCTGTCCACAGGCAACAGCCACCCGATCTGTCACCTCCGCACTTGCAAGCCGGACCATATCGCCAAGTCTACCCTCAATGAACCTCCATGGCGTTGCCACTGCCCTTTTGCTTGTCGCGCCGACGTTACTAGCCACAGCCTACCTCAATAATACCTCTCAGGCGTTGATGCAAGATCCGTTCCTCGATCTGGTTGACGGGTGTCCGCCATGCCCTCGATGTTTCGACTGCCACTACGACGAGTTCAAGTGCCTCCAGTTTGCGAGCTGCAGTAGTGCCAACGGGAAATGCGTCTGTCCTCCTGGCTTCGGCGGCGACGACTGCGCAGAGCCGCTGTGTGGTTCCTTGGTCGACGGCAAGAATAGATCACCGAGAAGAGGCGATAAGTGTGACTGCAAAGATGGCTGGGAGGGCATCAACTGCAACGTGTGCACTTCCAATGAAGCATGCAATGCATTAATGCCACTGGGCCAGGGTGGTGTTTGCTATCAAAAGGGTGCACTGGTCCACGAAAACTACCAGGTTTGCAATGTCACCAACAAAGCCATCCTGGATCAGATTGACCCTCGGATACCAGAGGTTACCTTCTCCTGCAACGCGGAA
The DNA here is from genome assembly GCF_000835475.1 of Cladophialophora bantiana CBS 173.52. Lineage (NCBI taxonomy): Eukaryota > Fungi > Ascomycota > Eurotiomycetes > Chaetothyriales > Herpotrichiellaceae > Cladophialophora > Cladophialophora bantiana. The sequence goes on along the minus strand of NW_015971575.1, from coordinate 696,023 downwards.
GAAGCTACCTGCAACTTCCAATTCTGGGTTGACCAAAAGGAATCCTTCTATTGTGCCCTCGACAATTGCACTTCCTCGTACCAGGATACCAATGTCCGCAACACCACAAAGTATCAATGCCAAAATATAAAGTGTTCTTGCATCCCCGACCGATTCCTGTGTGGTGAAGATGGCTCTGTCAATATTGACGAGTTTCTGGAGAAAGAGATCAAGGGCCCGGCTTCCTTTTACTCTCAGCACACCTATGGCGGGAGCTCCAAGGACGGTAGCCGGTTCGAAGAACCGGCCATGAACAACTTGATATCCATGATATTCGGCGACGAGTACATCTCGCTACAATGCAGGGCAGGTGAATGTCTGTATGAGACGGATGTGCCTGGGTATGAAAGGCCCATCAAAGAGATCAACACGCCCTTGATTGCTGGAATCATAGCTGGTTGCGCCCTCTTTGTTGTTGCTGTCACGCTCATATCATGGTATCTTTCGCGGAGGGCGGCGCTCAAGCGATGGGGTGCCATTCGGCTGGGTGAAGGCGGTGAAGATGATGCTTCTCTATCCATGATGAACCATACCCCGATGGCTTTGCAATTTGAGAATGTCTCTTATGGTCTGAAAGGAAAAGAAATCCTCTCGGGCATTTCTGGGATCGCCCACCCGGGACAGATCACGGCCATCATGGGCGCTTCCGGTGCGGGCAAGTCTACGTTTCTCGATATTCTCGCTCGCAAAAACAAGCGCGGCACCGTCTTGGGCCATATGTACGTCAATGGCGAGAAGATTCTCGACGCGGAATATCGAAATGTAATGGGCTACGTCGACCAGGAGGATACTCTTCTGCCAACTTTGACAGTTCACGAGACTATCCTGACCAGCGCGCTCCTGAGACTGCCGGCTGATATGGGGATCTCTGTTAAAGAGCAGCGAGTCATCGAAGTCATGCAGCAACTCGGAATCTACCACATCAAGGATCAAGTGATTGGCTCAGAGGAGGGAAATGGTCGGGGCATATCCGGCGGTGAAAAGCGACGGGTTGGTATTGCCTGTGAGCTTGTTACTAGCCCCAGCATACTGTTCCTCGATGAACCAACCAGTGGGCTCGACGCATTCAATGCTTTCAATGTGGTGGAATGTCTGGTAACCCTGGCCAAGACATACAACAGGACTGTCATCTTCACTATCCATCAACCTCGCTCAAACATCGTCGCACTGTTCGATCAGCTCATCCTTCTTGCCAAGGGGCAAGCCGTCTATTCTGGTCCCTTCTCAAGCTGTCAATCATACTTTGATCACATTGGGTACTCATGTCCGCCGGGTTTCAACATTGCGGACTATCTTGTGGACCTGACGATGCATGCTAGTCTTCCGCGTTCGCCCATATTTGAGGACGTTCCGAAAGACTTGCTCGACCGAGATGGCCCGGCAACGGAATCAAGCAGTACCAGGGCTGTCAAATCCATTGCAAGTGTCTCCAACGTGAGCGTTGAGAGTCCACGTGAAATCCCGACACGAGTCAGACCGAAGAGGCGGATTTCATTGAAGCAAAAGCAGGACCGTCAGTTGTTCACTCGAAAGAAGATTGCTGGGAGCGAGACTCCGCCTACTCCAAAGACTGATGACGAGGACACTGTGGTGGGAAGAGCAGCCGGCAGTATGCGGAGCTGGTTGCAAATGTCGAGGAGAGATGGGTCGAACCCACCACCACTTCTGGAGGACCCTGACGACTTACCGCCTGACGCCAGCACCGATCTGGACATTCTGGTAGCCAGTTTCAGGAACTCTGATGTTGCCCAGACGATTCACGATGAAATTGCAGCTTCAATCCAAGCTGCCTCGGCGGCAAACGGCCACGGTGGGGGTGATACTGAAGCCGTCACCGGCTCGATTAAAGGTTTCCGGCGGGTCAGCCTTCCACGACAGTTTTTGATCCTCTCCAGGCGGACCTGGCGGAATCTGTATCGCAACCCGATCCTGATGTTGACCCACTATGCTGTTGCTATTTTGCTGGCAGTGTTGTCGGGGTGGCTCTTTTACGGCGTTACAGACGACATTGGCGGATTCCAAAATCGGCTTGGTCTCTTCTTCTTTTTGCTAGCGCTCTTCGGTTTCAGCGCCTTGACCAGCTTGAACGTCTTCAGCGCCGAGCGGCTGATCTTCGTGCGAGAGCGTGCCAATGGATACTACTCCCCAATCACTTACTATGCTGCGAAGCTCATGTTCGACATTGTGCCGCTCCGACTCATCCCACCTATTATCATGGGCGTCATCATCTATCCAATGTCTGGACTTCTCCCAAAATGGGGTGTTTTCTTCACTTTCATACTGATATTGGTTTTGTTCAACTTGGCCGCGGCAGCTATCTGCTTGACGATCGGTATCGTATTCAAAGATCCTGCTGTCGCCAATTTGATTGGTAGCTTGGTGATGTTGTTCAGCTTGTTGTTTGCTGGCTTGCTCCTCAATCTCAACCATGATACAGTCCAAAAAGCCGCACAATGGTTGCAAATGGTAAGCAATCCCGATCCCGCTTGGTGGAAATTGTCCTAACCCTCAACGCAGTTATCCATCTTCCACTACGGATACGAGGCTCTCATCGTGAACGAGGTAGCCAAACTGCGTCTCAAAGACCACCGATATGGCCTTGACATCGAGGTACCGGGTGCCAGCATTCTCAGTGCCTTTGGCTTTGACAATTTGGCGTTGTGGAACGACGTTATTGGCCTTGGCGTCTTTGCAGGAGCATTCATCATCATCGCATATGGTGCTATGCATTTCCTGCTCGTTGAGAAGAGGTAGCGGCCGTAATGAGAGTTATGTGACGAATGTCTCCTTGTGTGGTGGGTATGGAGTCTTGCATCTACCGGGGTCCTGTGTACATAGATAAATTGGCAAAGGGTGGCTGGGCTGTAAACAACCTATACATATACATTAATACGACCTGATCCTCAAGACTTTTTCGTGAGAAGAGCTGTGGGTTCGCGGTCTTTTTGGTTACTGAACCCTAGTATATTAGAATGAATGGCTTCCCTTTAATATTATTACGAGGATCGACCGGCCAATCTCGGAATCACGCGTCTCGAAAACCAGGGTATGAGACCAACAGCCCAGCCGCCCGATCTCGGAGACGGTCATTATGCGGGGATGATGACCGAAACCCCTTCCCCTACTTGTACCTAAGTTGACTTCCGTCTCCTTGAACGCTTCCAACGTTCTTAAGAGCCACGACACGAACCACTTCCGACGCTGAAGCTCGAGCTACGTCTCACCTCATCTCACCCAGTGTCGTCAAGTCTCAAGGGGCCAGACCATCATGGCTTTACTATTTCGGGCGTGTTCACGCTGCATAAAATCTCAGGCGACGTTCAGTCCAAGCAGTGCAGCTCGACTCGGAACTACTACAGCGACGTCGTCGCGCAGCTTCTCTTCGTCTTGCACGAGATGGAGCTCAAGCTCAGGCTCAAGCTCAGGGCCAGCGCCCGACCCGAAGGCGATAGCGGAGGCTTTTCTGTCCAAATTCTCAAAGGGCCAGACGTTCGTCCGCCGTCAGCTGCTGGACGCAAACCAAATCCGGCTGTTCTCACTCACTCTAAATCGACCGCATCTGTGGCCTACTAGCTCCGTGTCGTCCAGCAAGACGCTTGAAGAGGCGGAGCCCGTCCAGGGCACTCCCATCCCCCCTGCTTATCATCTATGCTACTTTACCCCCGCACAACTACCCGGTATATTAGGTCTGGATGGCACGGACGCGAGTTTCAACCCTGATGCACCCTTCACGAGACGCATGTGGGCAGGCGGATCATGTCATTGGCCCGGTGCCGACCCCAACTCAATCCACCAGGCGCTCTTGGTGGTTGGCGATACTGTCACCGAGGTGACCAGGGTGTTGAGTTGTGAGCCAAAGGTCATTGGTAAGACTGGGGAGAGTATGCTGGTCGTGGGCGTGGAGAAGGAGTTTCGGAACGGCAAAGACGAGCTGTGTGTCCTCGACCGGAGGAATTGGGTCTTTCGGGTAGCCCTCGACCCATCGAAGCCTGCTCCACTGGTTCCCAAGCCGAAGGAATTGTCACAGGCGGAGCTTGACGAGAGCGTCAAGGGTAAACTGTGGAGGGAATACAGCCGCGACGAGGCGACACTTTTTCGGTTCTCGGCGCTGACGTTCAATGCGCACCGGATTCACTACGATAAGCCCTGGGCAACGGAAGTGGAGGGTCACAGGAATGTGGTTGTCCATGGTCCGATGAATCTGATTGCCATGTTGGATCTTTGGCGGGACGAGGCCAGTGTCTTTCGAGGGATTGGTGAAGGGTCAGCACAGGACGATGAGGTAGTGTATTATCCGCAGACGATTGAGTATCGGGCTACGAGCCCTGTATACGGCAGGGAACCCTACCGGGTGATGATGAATAAGGAGGCGGTGGACAAGAAGGAGGCAGAGACAAGGGTGGTGAGCAATGATGGGACAGTGTGTATGAAGGGGACTGTAACGGATTGGTCTTTGAGCAAGTAGGACGCCACAAAAGCAAATTGAGCAGTCGGTGCGAGAGGATCGGAGAGTCTAGACGGCCCTGACGGAGGTGGCCGTTGGTTCGTGTCGCTCACCAACCCATAATGGGAGCGGAAGCTTCGATGTGGAGGGAGTCGGATGAGATAAGGATGGCTGGATGAGGATTTGGTTGGGGAGAGCGGCTGAAAATCCAGATCGTTGCCTATACTCTGCACGGTGTCTTTGACCTGCCTATGCGGTTTCTTCTGAGAGAAGTAATCTGTTCGTGGGGAGCAAGGAGGTAGTGGTGGTGCCCATCAGGATGAAGTGGAGATAGACCAGTTTGGTGGTAGGTTTGAAGACAAGTCCGGAGGAAACAGCCTAAAGAGCCTAAAATCAACTACCCGAACCTGCTCCCTTATAGGTGCCTAGCGCCTATAAGGGGGCAGCACCTGTCTTAGTAACCTAAAAGCTAGGGTGCCTAGGTCCTTTACGCCCGTTAGGCGACGCCCCCTGCGGAAGTGACCATCCGTTATACCACAGGCGGGGCTAGCGGAGATCTGGTTAAGCGCCACTGGTGCCACTGCCCCTCCGCACTTTCATCACTTCTCCTCCTCCTCTTCCAAGCCGCATTCATCTCATCTCTCGCATTCTGATCCTCCACATGTTTACGTACAGCTCTCCGCCGCCATCATCGTTCCCAGAAAAAAAATTCGGACATGAATTGATCGTTGGTCGCCCATTATTGTTCTCGACATCCCTCTAATTCCACAGCATCCTCCTCGGCATACCGTCGCGCCGTCTCCCAGAACCTCTCGCGATGACTGTCACCTTTTCCCTGGCGCCGCCATGATTCCACAAACTCCTTCTTTGATCGTCCCTCCAGATAGCTCTGCCCAACAGCTGCTGCGGCTAGGGAAACCCTTCGTCGAGTTTCCTCGCTTCAGCATCCTCGCGCTCCAGGAAGAGAAAGACCAGGACGGCAACCTTCTTCCTTTCTCGGAATGGCTTACCAAACGTCTCCAGCTGGGGCAGCCTTTCGTCATAGCTGAATTTGACAAACTCGACACCTGGCCGGCCTCGGGTTCTCACAATGGTAACAAGCCCGGCTTCGGCATCGAGAGGCTGATCGAACTGAGCACCAAGAAGAACATCCCCATCCGAAATTGCAGCACCGGTCGGGATCTGTCTTTCACCCTCAAGAAATTTGCCGACAGTGCCAGACAGTCGTTTCCCGAATTTCAGAACCTTTATGCCAGAGACTTGCAATGTCCGCAAGAGTGGCTGGAACAATGTCGCAGGATTTTGCCCACCGAGGTGCAGTGGGGTGGGCGTTTGGATCTCTTCCAGTGGCTGCCACAGTGTGCGAGGAGTGAAGTTATGATGGCCTACGTTGGCAGCGAAGGGAGCAGTTCAGGGTTCCATCGATGCTTTTCGAGCACAGTCGCATTGAACCTGCTCGTCGAGTCGGATGATCGCCCAGTGGTATGCATTGGTACGGACTTCGACTCGCAGAAGAAATATGACGCCTTCATGTCGGCCCGTGGGGCTTCACCTCATTTAGACTGGCTGAACCTGGGATCAGAGGAACTCCTGAAAGCTGACTTCCCCCTCTATGCCTACGATCAACGGGTTGGCGATCTCGTCGTCTTCCCTCCTGCCACAGCCCACCAGGTCTGGAATCCGGCCACACTTTCGGCCAAGCTTGTCTGGAACATCCTTCATCCTCTTTCCCTCGAAGTGGGCTTTGACTATGTGCAGGCCCCTTTTAACCGCCTCTGCCATCCTGACGTCGCTCGAACCAGCCTCTCACTGGCGTGTGCCATGCTATCTCTGCTCCAAGACAACCAGACAATGAGAAGCTCCCCACTACCGTTGCCTCCGGATCTACCTCTCCTGTCACGCTTGTTTCGTCAAATGGTCCATGACGAATCCATTGAATCCCACCCTATCACTCCAGTCGCTTTAGTGCCTATACAGCAAGGGACAATTGCGACATGCAACTTTTGCAGTACGGCCATCTGGAACCGCCACGTGCGATGCACTCAATGCGCCGATTTCGATCTCTGCCTGCTTTGTTATCTCAATGGTCGTTCCTGCGAGCACTCCCAATCCTATGCATGGGCAGAACTAGTGCCATCGGAGCAATGCACCAGGGTTCTCAACCGAGCTCGAGAGATTCTAGGGTTCCAGCCAGAGGAACCGCGGACACTAGACAAGCGCAAGACTCTGGGAACAGCAGTCAATGATCTGATGCGTGCCAAAACATCGACAACGAGCAGACTATGCCACCTCTGCCGCATCGACCACCAAGAATGGAAAGGGCGACGTTGTGACAAGTGCACCGCCTTCTTCTGTTATCGAGGCTTATTCCGGCATTTTGATGAATATCCCTCGGAAGTGTTACGGCACAAGGGACTGTGGACTTGTCCCAAGTGTACCGAGACTTGCAACTGTCGGTGTTGTCATTTCGCAACGGCATACATTAAAAGCGAGAAACCTGCCAGCAAAAGAAGAGTGAAAGCTTCTGATCCTCGTGGCAAGGTGATGGGCTTTGCAGACAATGTATTTGATCAAAAGCGTGGTGGTCGACGAGATTCCAGCCACAATAGCTCTGGCAGTGGACCGTTACCCGGTGTGGCACAGATTACGGGCAAGAAGCGGGCCATCTCTTCCTCGGCAGATCCTGGCCCTGCAACCCCGCTGAGGAAGATGGAGTTGCCAACACCCGAACCCGATTTTTCAGGGACCAGGCTGGCGCTGTCGAGGGAGGGCTCTGAGTTCTTGATGGATGTGCCTTTTGGAGGCGTCAACGGGACGCTGCCCACGCCGTTGCCGAGTATGAAGACATTCCCCGATGGCCCCGACTTCATGGTCAGTCCTACCGATGAGAGACATTCGCGAGTGAGTAGCTCGCCCGGAATCGTGTCCCTGGCCTCTGTGGCAATCAGCTCCAGTCGCATACCATCCAACATCCAGAATAATACCCTTCCACCCATGCTCGGGCATACCGCTTCAGCTACCAACGGCTTGTACCTCCCGCAGCACAACTCCAACGGCAGTTTCAGCACTCCATCATCTAGTGCCGCGACGTCATCTCCTACGAAACTTGCTGCGTGTGCGACGGAGACTAAAGTTCCCACCGCCGCACTGGACGCTTCAATCACCGAACTTGAAACGCAACTGGTCAAACTCAAAAGGTACGAGGAAGAGTTCATTGCTCTGAACCTGGACGACAGTCGAAAGATGCTGGCATGCCAGCTGGCCGAGTTGGAGAGCCAGATCAGGGCAAAAAAGCGGGAGAAGAGTCTCATTCTTATCGAGAGGTTGAAGAGAGAAGGATTCGGTGGGCTGGCGGCCGTGGTGGGCAAAGAGGTCGGGCTGGGCACCGATGCATAGGCCCCATCTGCAACGATGAGCATGGCGCCGGCTGTCCCGAAGAGAGGTTTATATCAGCTTCAACACTCTGCAACTTGACCTCTTTCGACGAAGTCACGGGAATTGTCTAGGATTGGCAGATTCAAAGCTATATTGTGGGCTTGGTGCTCTGAAATGTCGGTGCTGGCTATTCTGGTTTCTTAGCGTTCATTCGAGCGGGATCACGAACTCTTTTATATACCCCAAGGAATGGATAACGTTGATGGTATAACGGACATGGCAAAATTTATATATACTGTTCTAACCTAAGATGTGTACTATCCGTAGAAATCTCCGAGCACTCCGCCGCTTTGTTGGTATGGACCGAGGGATGGATGTTCCGCAGACAGTACTTATGTAGGGCCAAGCGCCCAGCCGGCAGTAGTCGGTAGAGAGGGCATAGGACACATGACACATAGGGCGACATACCCCCGGCCCGGGGCCGCCTGGCTACATATCCCCTCAGTCCCATGTCAAGGTCCCAGGGTGATTTCAATATTGAGAAAGGAGTGCTCGGTGCTCAGACAGACATAGCCAGCGAGGCTCGAGTACACTTAAGTCTTATTTCCTGTAAGATAGCCCCGCGAACTGGCCGGTATATAGGTCTTGGTCGTAGTGCGATTGACGATTGAAAATTTCACGATGTACTATATCCGCGATTTCCTATTTGCGATTCACCACTCGCAATTAGTAGTACACACTTCATGATTTAGCTGCAAAAGAGTAGGGAGAACGGTGAATATTTCCTTCACGGAAAGACAGGTTCCTCGGCCCCGTCAGTCACGTCGTGATGCTTGCCTGTCTTCCATGCCTTCAACATGGCACATTTTTGGGCAAACCCCTATTTACATACGGGACGACTTTATTCAATAATCAGGCAGATCCTTGCGAAACCTTTCCTCTTCTTGAGTGGCCTCTCTGCGTCAATGACTTCTTGCAAGCCCGTCTTCATGTCCACCTCCATTGGGTCCCACGCCCACTTATCCCGCCAAAACACGATCCTGTGCCCAAAATACATGACGAGGAATATAGGGATCCCGATGTAGGCGGTCAAGAACGAAGAGGCCGACCATTCGCTAGGGAAGAAAACGGTGAAGCCATTGATAAGGCAGAGGATTGTGAATGCGACCAGGGCGATCCAGGCGCCGTAGGGTTGGATCCAGTTGCGGTATATAGGCTCGATTCCTTGCGCTCGGCAGGCCTTCCGGAAGCGGAAATAGATGATCATACAGCAAACCCAACTGGTCATGCCCCAAGTATTGGTAAGGTTAACAAACCAGTTAAAAACCGTAGAGCCAGAGGAGGCGACGTTGAGGTACGCAAGGCCGCAAAATAGGGAGGAACAGCCCACTGCCATGTAGGGAACACCCCAGCGGTTGCAGGCTTTGAACATTCGAGGGGCGGAGCCTTGAACGGCTAGCGAATAGAGCGCTCGGGAGGAGATGTAGAGGAAGGAGTTGCCGGACGACCAGGCCGAAATCAAGATCACGGCGTTAACGATGGATGGAAGAGTGTGGATCCCGGCGTTGGCGACGGCGACGACGAATGGCGAAGACTTAGCACCGGCCCCGCCGTTGGTCAGGCGTGCATCGTCGCTGGGGCAGGTCACGCCCATCGCCAGGACGCTGAGGACATAAAAGATAACCAGACGGTAGAAGTAACGCTTGGAGGCAAGCGGAAGATTGCGTCGTGGCGATTCCATTTCCCCACCTGTCACGACCAGAAGTTCTGGGGCGAAGGTGAAAGGGAACACGGACAGAACGAGGGTTTCCCAAAAGGAGACAAAGCGACCCGTGTCGCCTCCGACGATATAAGGATGTGCTGCGCCTGGATCGTGCCAGTACCTGAAACCCAAACGGTCGTGACTAGGGCCGCCGCCCCAAAAGAGGATGAAGCTGAGGATGAGGAGACCAATCATCAAGATGACCTTTGTTCCTGCGAACCAAAATTCCGTCTCGCCGTAGAATCTGACGGGAAGGAAATTCAGAGCGATGATGACAACCAGCATGATCGTCATCCAGACGGCAATGTTGACGTTGTTAGGCCAATAGTTGATGACCAAACCGGCCGCGGTGATTTCGTACGGGACAAGGATGCCCAGGGCGTACCAATAGAGGTAACCCAATGCAAAGCCCATGGAGCGAGAAACATATCGATAGCCATAGTAAGACATGGTCCCTCCGTGGACGGGTAGATAGGCGGCTACTTCGGTGACGGCGGTCACGACGCAATATACCAGGAAGGTCATGATCACGTAGGCCGCCAATATGAATGCAGGACCGCCTAGAGCGAGCGTCTGACCGGAACCGACAAAGAGACTATGGCGAGAATCTGTCAGCCTCTGTGCTTTCTAAGAATGGTGATTTTGGCAGTGAAAGAAGGTGACCTCTCATTGAAAAACAATACTTCTCCGGGGTGGAGAGCTAAAAGAAACGGAATTTTCGACATACCCAGTCCCAATAGTTCCACCCAGGGCAATCATTTGAGCATGCCTGCTTTTGAGCCCACGGTGAGTGATGGCATATCGCTCATCAAGCAAATCGGCTGCGATAATGGACTCGGTGACAGACGACTTGCGGCCAGTCATGGAAACTTTGCGGTCTTTCTCATCAACTTCGGTGCGGCTCTTGATGGGGTCAATCCCCTTTTCAGCGTCGTACTCGTCGGTGTGTGCCATGTCGATGTCAGGACGTTCCCGCCCTCGACTTGATTTCTCGGTTGGTTGGTGAGGATGTAAGTGGAGGGAGTTGTCCTCCTCAAGATGGCCTTGCAACAAGCCAACAGCCACTTCTTTTAAGAACAAACCACGAGGGATGGGAGAGAGGAGACGAAGGCAGGCCCACGGTTGGGGGGGAACGGGGTCTGGACGACATCTTTATAAGTCGACAGGATCATCTGAGGTGGTAGTGGTAGCAGTAGCATTATAGTAGCGTGCCAGGGATAAGGCTCGAGCTGACGGTCTGGGGTGGACAAGTTGGTTTAGGATTCGAGAGCAAAGCGTGGGCTGTCAGTGGTTGTTGATAACAGAGAGTGGGAAGGACAAGGAAGTGGTTGAAGGGGAAGTCGAAGGCGAGCTGTAAGACGGTTCTCTGGCGGCTTGGCGGCAGTTTTCCCAGTTGCCTTGGCCACCCGCCGTCCACGCCGTTCCCGCTGCATATCTCTCAAGCCTCTCTCTGCGCAGCCCTCACCATTGGCCAACCCGTGTCTCATTGCCAGACGGGATATAATATCCTGTCCCGGACGACGATAAGCATGGGTGAAGCATTTTGCGCATTCTTAACTACCCGCCTCCTCCTAGAGATCCGATCGAGAAATGCCTAGGGCGATCCTCGGATAGAGCTCTTGTACGACCATCCTGACCTACAGTACCTGCAAATCAAAGATACCACTGCATCACACGGGACGTACCGCCGTGTTCGCCATCGAGGCCACCTGCTGAGTGTTTGGTCGGGTGCACGGGGCACCCGAGAATCCACCGCTCGAAGCCGTTGCATATTCCAGAAACGCCAAACACCGTTTCCTTCGAAGCGAGATCTGGGTCGAGCACGAGACTGGTGGTGCTGCAGGGCCATGGATGATTTTTCTCCTCCCCTGCAGCCTCGATACGCCACGTGCCCCTGACCATGCTGCTGGTAGCACATTTCCGCTGCAATAGATATGCTGAGATGAATTTGGCAGGTTCATTGAGACCAGCAGGGACTCGTTCATCTGTGGAGGAGGACCGGCAGATGCGTGGGAGCAGCCTAGAGAAGCTGGTCTGATAGGCGAAGCACCGATCCTGGAATCCCTATCTCAGGCACAGTCCCGGTGGCCACAGAGGAGTTGGCTCGTATCTAATGTCGCCCCACGGTTTCCGAACTCAAAATTCCTGCCGTTCTCAGCAGAAATTGTCATCATTTGTCGGCATCTTCCCATCAAGCCATGTGCTGAAACAGGCCATCTTGAGATCAACAGCCTTGCAGATCAAGCCACGCTCCAGCCCTCGGGGGGGGCGGATATGGACATGTGCGTCACTGTTCTCGACCTTTTGAACATTCGATGCATTCGAGATAACAGATTGTGGCTTGCATCGAGCGCACAAATCCATCTCTCCAGACTCGTTGCCTCTTTGCGTTGCTTCGTTTGCTTACGCTAATTCCGCTCCTGTTCATCTGCTGGATGCAAGGTCTGAATGCCGAATACGTGACAGGTATCAGCCATCCAGAAGGACTGAGGTCGGATGGCTGCAATGCAAAAGCAAACAACAACCTCAAACTCCTGAGATGGCCATTTAGACCAATAAAAGCTGTTTAGTTGTCGTCAGCCATTGACAAGAATGCTCCGCCTCGGACATGACCGCTAGCTCAGACCTTGCTGGCGACCCGGACAGCTCAATCTTGACCAAATGTTCGTCTGTTGCTTCTTGGATGAGTGTGGGTTTCAATCATTTCTGCTGCATGGTGAGTCACCTTCCTATTTGGAGGAACCAACACAGAATCATAGCGATGTTGACAGAAGGTGAGCGAACCGAAGTTGATGGCTACCAGGGCAAAGTATTAAAGCTGGAGTACAGGCGTCACATTACTCGGAATCCCCGTGGGGATCTGGGTCGTGTTTGTTTTAATATTATACGCTGTCTCCAGGTCATTTTCGCATACTGTGAAGCTGAGAAAAGTCCCTGGCCCATGGTTGTACGCAGCAACAAGATTCAGACTGGCACTAGATGCCTGGCGGGCGAAATCCATTCATTCTGTGAACAAGCTCCACAAAAAATACGGGCCTGCTGTGCGAATTGGACCAAATGAGGTCTCATTCAACAGTCTGTCTGCGCTGCGGACGATATATGGGGCTGGAAGTGGCTTCGAGCGGACGTCTTTCTACCAGATGTTTGACGTTTACGGCCGACCAAATCTTTTCACTTTCGCCTCTGGAAAACTCCATCGCGAACGAAAGAAACTGATCAGCCACATTTATGCAAATCAGACCGTGCTCGGGCCCAATGCCTCGCAGCTGGTGAAGAGAAAAGTGGCAGAGTATCTGACGCTTCTAGAACGAGAGCCCGCTCTCGGGAGAGAGATCTTTGCAAGTTTACACTATTTCTCCTTCGATGCCATATCCGAATTCGTGTATGGCCCGGATCATAGAGGAACGTCTGCCTTATCAGGATCCAAGCAGTCCCGAGAACTGATCCAAGACATCCTCAACCCAGCGCGGAGGAGATTGGCATGGTTTGCCGTTTACTTTCCTGCTTACACAAAGTGGATCACGACTCGCACAGGTCTCCTGGAGAGAGTGCTGACCTCTATGGGGCTGATGCCCATGCGCAAGCCTTTCACATATTCCGGAATCCGCCAGCATGCGTTGAAGGCGTTCTACAGCTTCAGAAACGCACCAGGTGCCGTTCAAGCAAAATCTGCTGAGAGCACGGTCATTGGCCGCCTATTCAAAGTACGAAATGATGCTGATTTGTCTGACATGGACATTGCATCCGAATGTGCCGACCATCTCCTGGCTGGAATTGATACGACTTCAGACTCGCTCATGTTCATGATCTGGGCACTTTCGCTACCTCACCACGAGAAATACCAGGACAAGCTCAGGGAGGAGCTGTCGCACATCTCCGTTGACAACCAGGGCTCTCCAGAGCCTAAGGACTTGACACAACTTCCTTACCTGAACGCGGTGGTGCGAGAGTCTCTGCGACTGTACGCACCTCTGCCTGCGTTTGAACCGCGATCTTCACCAGTCGACACGGTAATTGACGGCTATGAGATTCCTGCGGGCACAATCGTGGGCATGTCACCGTACTGCCTACATAGGGATGAGAGCGTTTATCCTGACCCGTTGGCCTTCAGGCCGGAAAGGTGGCTCACAGATTCCGGCACCCTGATCCCCGAGTCGGATCTCAGGAATCGATATTTCTGGGCCTTCTCTAGTGGTGCACGGATGTGTATCGGAATGCATCTAGCTAATGCAGAAATGCTCACGCTCCTAGCTGCCTTGTATCGGAAGTACAAGACATCTGCAACACTTCCCGACACGTCGCCTGGTATCACCAGCAGGTTTGAAATTTTCCATGACGAGACTATGCCCAAGATGGTGGAACATGAGTGTCTGATTGACTTCGCGGAGCTGGGGCCCAGGTGATTGGTCGATGGCCGATGGCAGGGAACCGAAGCCCCATCGATCGTTGAAGGCAGAGCAGACTTTCAAGTGCGAGTGAAGTACAAGAGTGGTTACTGTCCTCGATAGCCACCCGACCTTAAAACAATCAATGCTGAGACGCGTACCAGGCCAAATCCCAATACGCATGCATGAAGCCGTACGTATGCAAATCCACACGGCCAGCACCCGCCAATTCAGTGTGTCCCTGAACCCAGGTCACACAAGCGCGAAAATCTGCTGAGAACGACTTAGGTATCTTCGGCTCTTACACGGCAGGTTGGGAGGGTGTGGCAGACAGGCGTCACAAGATTCTTGCGCCAAACATCCTTCTGTGATCAAGGCGTTTGATGATTTAGTCTTAAATACGCTCTCGAAGAATGATTTACTCCCTTACGGAGAACACCTGTTCACACATCACTCAAATGTCTTCTGTCGTCCTAGTAATTGTCAAGGACGCATCCAACCGCGAGCATGTGCGTTACCGAGATCTGGAGCTATCGCGAGTGCGGATGTTTCTACAATCACAAGGCGCTGTGCCAATCTCACCGAAGAGAGCAGACGCCGTGCTTTGCACCTAACATACAATATCCGTTAGACAAATGGCTCAAAGAAACAGCAGTCGCTGTAGAAGCCTCGTACAAGCAGTTCAGACCACGAGCGAAGCCCACTGAACCCCAGGATTGCCCGAATCACCACATTGTCGAGAAGTCTTTCCTCAATCAAATCTGCGAAGACTGTCTGCTGGCAGAACTCAATGGGATGCCGTCTACTCCCGAGAAGGGTACCAGTGCTCAGGATGTCTCTGCTGCCGTCTTGGACAGTGGAGAAGGACTGATTTGGGATAGCGAGGTGAAGATCGAAATCGAGGACCAAAATTCGGGATTCTCAGCCAGTCCAACGGTGCCAGAGGCGTCAGGGCACAACCGGGGCGTACTAGACGAGGACAGGAGGATCCTGGAAAGCCACGCTGAGATCATAATTGAGGACGAAAGACACTGTCTCTCCGCTGAGATTGCGGCTTCTCCAAGGATCATTGCACGTCCCCAGAGTTGTCGCTCACCACACCCAGTAATAGAGACCTCTTCACCAACCAGCCGCCGTGTTGACTTTCGTCAATCAAGTTCAAGCGCTTCCGGATGCAAGAGATACGGGCGCGCTTTTCACAACATCGATGTCACCGGTTTCGATCCGGATAATGATATTGGTGCTGGCCTTGAGCGGTCCCATCGCAACCCCACACCAATATTTTGTGGAAGGTCTCTGATGCGCTCGAATCAACGCAGCGCCCAGGGATGCGGGCTTGATGCAGATATCCGTCCAGTGGCACCCAGGGCAAGAATCGGGATCAAGAGCCTGCCCAAGTTCCAAAGTCTTAAGAGTCTCTCGACATCTTTCCGCATGGCGCCGAGATCGTTGATCGTCGCTTCGAGCTACGGCCATGACTCACCAACGGATTTGCCGTCCTCATCGAGCTCTGCAGGATCTAGCCCAAAGAATGCATTTCGCAATATTTGCCGTTGCAAAGGTTCATCTCCAACAGAAGAAACAAGCACATCTTGGTTTGGGGGGTTGGAGCAACATTCCCACAATGTCCACCACGAGAGCACTCCGATCCCTGAGGTGCAAGATACGGCGGCCATTCTGCCTCGGAAGTCGAGTCTGAAGAATTTCGCCCTGTTTCTCATGGAAGAATTCACATGGACAAAAGGGATAGCGCAGCCATGGTCAGGCAGCCAGCCAAGGAGTCTTATTCCCAGCCCGACTACATCTCGGTTGCGCAATCGCGCTGCGTCTAGTGAAGAGACGAATTCAACCACTTGGGAATCAGTTTCGCGTTCTGACACTGTCTATGAGACTGCTTCTCGGGCCAGCAGCCCGAAGACCAATGGGACGGGAGACTTGGAAGCGGATGAAGGCCTCATGATCCCGAGCATCCCAAAGTCGTCGACTATGAACACCATGCGAGCAATTATTAGTGGATGCATTGATCGAAATTTTGGGCGCGACGACCAAGACAAGACAGTGGTTCGACCGCCAATGTTAGGCAAGGAGGAGGCTGGACGGCAGGGTCGATGGGCAGATGGTACCGATATAGGCCGGACCGATATGTTTGAATAGCCTATACAGGAGGAGTCATCTGACCAGGAGCGTCCTGAAGGAAAGATTCAGGACTGGGTCCATCTAATACTGTCAACCTCGTCAAGGTCGACAGATTTGGGCCGTCCCTACGTCTCAATCAATCCCCAAAGGATTATCCCAGAGTCACATGGAACCCGGCGTTAGAGGTTGGGTGAGCCTGAGCGATCTAGAAGGTTCGAAGCAGGGCGTGTTTGGCTAGGGAGGGTGTCTTGGATCAAGGGCCAGAAAAGGCGAGAGTCACTGTAGCAAGGTGTCAGGAATGTCTGATTGAATGCGGATGTGACTGTTTTCGAGTCCGACCCTTTCATCAAGGCTGATGCATGTGTTTGAGCAAGCATTATTGAAGATTGCTCTGCATCTCCCGGGCAAGATATTGACTGTGGCCTGTAGGTGTAGACAATGACACGAGTCACAGACGTTGCTGGCAAGAGCCGGCAGTCATCCTCGGCCACGCAGACAGACACAGATGATAAGAAATGAAACAAGCGGGCACAAGGGGCAGCCATACGTGGTCAAATAAAATGCGGCGGCACCAGCGGCCACAGACCCAAAAGAGGCCATCACGTGAGGACATCCCACTGTGTACAAGGAAACATTTGGAGTCGGTCGGTGGAGAGCGAGAACCGCAGGCCAAATTTATTGTTGCTGTTCGTGCCCGTCAACCACCCAACCTGCTCTTAATAATATTTCTTCGGTCGACATCAAGAAGCGATCGACTGCTGTCTGACTGCCGCTGTGCCTTTGCTTCCCTATTACTGTTTCGCACGAGCGACCCTCGACCATCTGCCGGCTCTCAATTTCAATCGGAAGTCGATCCACAGAAGATCAACCAACACGCGCAGGCGAGCATTCCAGTCCTTGGTCAACACAGATTATTGTCTCTTACGGCCCTCGTACTCCCGTTGCATGTGCTAGACCACATCGTCCAACATGTCTGTTCTCCCTGCCGAGGTGCAGGGAGCCTTGACCCAGCTTCTGCAAGCCCTCTCTTCCCCAGACAACACTCTCCGCAGTCAAGCCGAAGAGCAACTCAACAATGACTGGACTCCCAATCGCCCCGAGGTGTTGTTGATGGGCTTGGCCGAACAGTTACAAGCTGCGGCAGACTCATCGGTATGTCGAGACTTCAGAAGGCTCCAATCAGGTGGAGGGGGTGCTAAAGATCTCACCAGACACGATCGTTCGCCGCCGTCTTGTTCCGCAAACAAGCCTCCAAACAGCGCAAGATCCCTCCTGGCACTGACTCCAAGGAACTATTTTGGTCTCTCAGCCTGGAAGCCAAAACCGCCATTCGATCAAAGTTGCTGGAAGGTCTCGCAAGAGAGCAGGTCAACCAAGTCAGGAATAAAATCGGAGACGCAATCGCCGAGATCGCACGGCAATATGTGGATGCCGGTAAGGATCGAGTGACTCGTTCTCCCCGACTCTACTCTGGCTGACATTCTTTGGAGGTACGAACGAGACCTGGGTGGAGCTGCTTCACGCGCTCTTTCAAGCGAGCCAGTCGACCGACGCGGGCATGCGTGAGTGCTCATTCAGGATATTCTCCACCACCCCCGGCATTATTGAGAGAGAGCATGAAGGTGCTGTTCAGGAGGTCTTCCTCAAGGGGTTCAAGGACAGCAGCGTAGAGGTAAGAATGCATTACGGTCGAAAGTGGACCACGAATGCTGACTTGGTCCAGGTCCGACTCTCAGCAATCGAAGCATTTGCCTCGTTCTTTCACTCGGTCAGCAAAAAGACACAGCCGAAGTACTATCCTTTAATACCCGAAATTCTCAACATTCTACCGCCTCTCAAAGAAGCTGGAGATACGGATAATCTATCAAAGGCATTTGTCTCGCTGATTGAACTCGCCGAAATATGCCCGAAAATGTTCAAAGGCCTCTTCAACAATCTTGTCAAGTTCAGCATTTCAGTCATCCAAGAGAAAGAGCTGGGGGATCAGACTCGACAAAACGCTTTGGAGCTTATGGCTACCTTCGCCGAATGGGCGCCTGCCATGTGCAAGAAAGACGAATCCTATGTGAATGATATGGTAACGCAATGTCTTAGCCTGATGACTGACATTGGAATTGATGATGATGACGCCTCAGAGTGGAACGCGACCGAGGATCTTGACAATGAAGAAAACGACATGAACCATGTCGCGGGTGAGCAGTGTATGGACCGCTTGGCCAACAAGCTGGGAGGACAAGTGATGCTTCCTGCAACCTTCACGTGGCTACCGAGAATGATGCATTCTGCCTCCTGGAGAGATCGGCACGCGGCTCTGATGGCTATCTCTGCAATTTCCGAGGGATGTCGAGACCTCATGATCGGCGAACTAGACAAGGTTCTCGAACTGGTGGTGCCATCCTTGAGAGATCCTCATCCACGAGTCAGATTTGCCGGGTGCAATGCTCTTGGCCAGATGAGCACCGATTTTGCCGGGCCCATGCAAGAGAAGTACCATCAAGTGGTGCTGACAAACATCATCCCCGTCCTCGAAGCGCCCGAGCCACGAGTACAAGCACATGCCGCCGCGGCACTGGTCAACTTCTGCGAAGAGGCAGAGAAGTCGATCCTGGAACCGTACTTGGATCAATTACTTGGCCACCTCCTGCAACTCCTGCAGTCTCCCAAACGGTACGTGCAGGAACAAGCACTATCAACGATTGCAACCATCGCCGACTCTGCCGAGGGCGCCTTTATTCGCTACTATGACACCTTGATGCCTCTTCTCTTCAACGTTCTGCGGGCCGAACAATCCAAAGAGTATCGATTACTGCGTGCTAAGGCCATGGAGTGCGCGACGCTCATCGCCTTGGCCGTGGGCAAGGAAAAAATGGGCCAAGACGGCATTACGCTCGTTCAGATTCTTGGTAACATCCAGCAAAACATCACAGATGACGATGACCCACAATCACAATATCTGCTGCACTGCTGGGGACGAATGTGTAGAGTTTTAGGCTCTGATTTCGTCCCTTATCTCCCTGGAGTCATGCCCCCCTTATTGGAGCTTGCGGCAGCCAAAGCAGACATCCAGCTGATAGACAACGAAGACGACGTGCTGGAAGAGGAGGGCTGGGAGTTGGTCCCTTTGAAGGGAAAGGTCATCGGGATCAAGACATCAACGCTTGAGGATAAACACACGGCGATTGAACTTATCACGATCTACGCTCAAATTCTGGAAGCAGACTTCGAGCCTTACGTGGCCGACATCACAGAACGAATCGCTCTGCCTGGATTGTCGTTCTTCTTCCACGATCCCGTACGGGTAGCTTCCGCCAAACTAATTCCTCAATTACTCAACTCGATCAAGAAGCGATACGGCGAGCAATCGCCACAATTGAACGAAATCTGGACGAAATGTTCTGAAAAGGAGATCGAAATCCTCAGCGCCGAGCCTTCAATTGACACACTAGCGGAAATGTTCCAGTGCTTCTACGAGAGTGTCGAAGTGGTAGGCAAGGGCTGCCTGACCCAACAGCACATGGAGCTCTTTGTGCAATCGGTCAAGTCGACGCTGGAAGAGTTCCAGAAACGTGTTCAAGAGCGTGCCGAAGAGAAGGCTGAATCCGCTGCTGCCAACCAAGGCCCGGATGCCGACGAGGAAGATTCCTTGTCTGTACAATACGCCATTGAAGACGACCAGACTCTCCTATCAGACATGAACAAAGCATTCCACACCATATTCAAGAACATGGGGGTTGCATTCCTCCCAACGTGGCAGCAACTCATGCCCTTTTATGACGCGTTTGTCACAAGCGCGGACCCTATGCAGCGACAGTGGGCAATCTGCATCTTTGACGACGTCTTGGAATTCTGCGGGCCACAGTCCTGGCAGTATTCCGACCACATAATCCAACCGCTCATCAATGGGATGAGGGACGAAAATGCGAATAATCGACAAGCAGCCGCATATGGCGTGGGGATTGCAGGACAAAAGGGCGGAGAACAATGGAGTGACTTCGTGGCTGCGAGTATTGACACTCTTTTGCAAATCACGCGTGTCCCTAACGCACGAAGTGACGACGACGTCTTTGCCACGGAGAATGCGTGTGCTGCGGTCGCGAAGATTTTGCATTTCAACGCTGGCAAGGTGGTCAATCCACAGTCGGTGGTGGAACAGTGGCTCGACACGCTGCCCGTGGTAAATGACGAAGAAGCGGCACCGTATGCGTACAGTTTTGTTGCGCAGTTGATTGATCAGTAAGTCGAATATCCCTGCCATGGCCTCGACCGAATTTCCCCTCTTCGTGTCACTAACGGTCCCTTTGCAGGCAAAACCCAGCGGTGTTTGCGAAGGCGGCCCAAGTCTTCCACCACATTGCGCTGGCTCTGGAAGCGGAAATGATCCAAGGTGCGACGGCGAAGAAGATCGTTGAGAGTGCAAAGGTGCTGGTTGGCAAGACGGGTATCAATGCCGAGCAGGTTCTGCAGGGCCTAAGCGAAGATGGACAGAGGACCGTGAGGAGTTATTTTGCCTAATACCCCAGTCTGGCCTGGGAGAGAGGTGAGAAGGGATTGGACAGAGTGCTGCAGAGAGGCAAGGAGAGGATCCCTAGGCAAGGTGGGTGAGAAGAGAGGAGGAGGCCGACGGGGACTGAAAAGGCAGGACGAAGAATGAAACGTAATCTCTCTTCTTTCTGGCTTAGGATGTTATTCGAAGAGGATGATCAGATCGAGTTGGTTGGGGTCCTCTTGTCCTTTTTTCCCCTTTGTTCCACTTCATGACGATACTACTCCAGACGAGCGAGAAGAGCCTCTTCAACACGAACAAGCTTAGCCAGGTCAAGCCAAACTGGGGGATTTTTGAATCAAGCTCGATACAATCAATAGACCATCAGACCGGATCAAATTGCTTCAGTTCAGTTCAGATCAACCAAGTCAAGCCAGTCTGGATCAGCGACGCGAAATATCATTAACGGGACTAAATTGCGTTGCATTGCGAGGCTGGACCATTGACAGTATCGCACCACTATTTATGTACTGCTTTACCATCTCTAGCGCCATCAGAGATTCAGAATTATATCCAGATTCCATTCCCTTCCATTCCACTCCCTCCTCTCTCACTCTCTCGCTCGCCGGTGGTCTAGAAACATTGCAGAAGATGTTAATGGCCTTTGTCGTATGGATGAAAAGGGGGTGGAGGAAAAGTGCCAAGCTTGACCCTGTCATAGGGGAGGGATAGAGCCCGGGCAAGTTAGATAAACAAAAATATGGATGGCTGGAATGGGGGGATGGATGGATAGATGGATAGGTAAAAATAGGCAAATATAGGTATGGTCGGTATATACAAGAAACTCCATTCACCTCTTTTGACCTTTCTTTCTTCAGTCCTCACTCGTCATCGTCCGTCAGGGAAAAACTCCTGTCCTTTCCTTGGCTTCGATTTTCGTCCCCTATGCCTACTCGTACCAAACAGACGATCAAAATTGCCCCCCAAGTCCAAGCCATGGTCAGCAAGGAAAAAAACCACACATCTCTCCTCTCTCGTCCCGTTTCCCGCCCAAGCCTGCCTGGGTATAGTAAAAAGGCGTCAACATATCGATCAAACCAGGAGGATGCATAATCGCCTCCTCGCCTCCCACTCGTCATTCTATACCCAAATAGCACGCAATGCGCCATGCGACTATGCACGGCAACCAACATCTTGGTTTCATGACCAATTCAAACCCGCCCGGTCATGCAAATCATAAGCTTTCAGGGCTCATCATGCTCGCGTCGCCATCACCAATAACCCCGTTGACCTTTTCAATGCCATTCACTTGGGTCAGCTCTCCATTGACGCCGTCCACCATATCCAAAGTATCCACAGCTGGCGGTGGTCCGTTGTCGTCTTGGTTCTTATCCTTCTCCGAAACCTTATGAACTTCGGTCGTCGAAGTCTTTGCTTTCAGTACAGGTTTCTGTTTCTTCTCGGGACTTCCATCTCCACCAGGACCCGGCGTTGATGGAGATGCGTTGCCCACACCATTGACCATCGGACTTTCGTCGGCCACACCGTTGACGACCACCGACTTCCTCTTCCCTTTGTCCCCGGGCGTGGTACTTCCGGCTGCGGCCGCAGCAGCCTTCGCGGCATTTGCGGCACTCTTGTTAGCCGCGGCCTTCTTCTGGGGGCTGGCATTACTCTTCAGCGTGCCCTCCCCAATCTTCCCTGAAGCAGGAATTCTCGCTCTTCCATGGCCGGGCCTCTGCTTCGGCGGCAATTCCAGATCCTCGGTGAGGGGACGTTCACCATTGTCGCGCAGGCGTTTCATGAACCAATCTCTGATAAGACCAATTTGGTCCTCTACATTTTCGACCGTAATCTTGGGCCATCGGGGTGGTTCACTGAACATCTTCTCTGCCAAATCTGCCGAGACATCCTGTTGATTGCTGAGGCCAAGACGATTCTGAAGAATGTGGAATGGTACTGTCAGACTGGCCATTCCGAACTCCTTATCAAGACCAAGCTCGCGGAAGCCGAAGAAGTCTTCATCGAGGTCGCCTGCGAAGTCTCCGCCCACGTACTGCTCTCCACCGTCTGCAAAAGATCCCTGTCCATGGGCCGTTTCGTCTGTCAAAGCTGGTCTAAGAAGATCGGCGAGATGCCCCTTCATCCGCTCGTGCATCATAGTGAGCTTACTGGCCGTCCGATCGATATCTTCTCGCGCGTACACGTCGAGGTCGTTTAGCGACATGCCGCCAGTGTGCAGAGTGTGCAGGATCGCCTCTTCCGTCGTATGCGGAGACTTGTACACCGTTTCGGTTTTCTCACCCTGAGCGACGGGGACCGTGGTCAGCACGGGAATCTTGTAGTCTTCTCTGTAGTTCACCAGTGTCGTGCACAATCGCTGAAAGAAATCTGCTGCCAAGTCCGTCATCGCATCTATCGCCGAAGGTTGAAACTCCTCAAACCCTGCGTGAAAGAAAATTTCCCCTATCGACCTTTGAAAGGCCGCCTTGCAGACCCACGGAGCCATGACAGGACCATCGTCTGACATGACATGGTTGGGGATGTCTGCTTCGACGAATGGTTCCGGTTGGTATTTCTGAAACTGGTTTTGATAGGTCTGCGACTGTAGTTGCATCTGCTTGACAACGCTGATTTTCGAGACCACCTTCCGTGTGTCTTGCATTTGGCGCATGTTGGCCTCGATTGCTTTTGCTAGCTTCCCCCGGGGAGCGACAAACTGACCCGGAGGATAGAGTCGGAGAAACTCCTCAGCATGTTCAATGGCATGTCCTTCAGAGTCTTGTTCCCATCTCAGCCGGGGGTTGATGTCCGGTATGGCAGCGAGCGAATCGTAATAATCAGGAAGCATGGTCTCCTCCTCGACTTCCATTCCCTCAGCAAGGGTTTGACCATGGATTTCAACACTATTCTCCCTTTCAGATGTCTCTGCCCCAAGCTCTGCAACGTCTTTGCCTGCAGTTTCTCGTTGGATGCGCAGCCATCGACGCATACCGGCCTTGCTCCGCAGTAATGCTGTTTCCTCAGCGTTCAATTTGTCTCCACGGAAGAGCTTGTGCCGCGCCGCAGCGAGCATTGCCCGATCCTTTTTGGTCTTTTGTTTCCAGAGCTTATATTCCTCATCTTCATACTCAGGTATTGGCGCCTGTGAAGGCAGTGCGGGGAGATCTAAATCCATTGCTTCACTTCCGCCCCCTGCAACGCTGCCCGCGCCAGGAGCGCCAACCGGTGTCAAAACTCCTGGGGGTGGCGTCGAGTGACCTTGACTTCCGTCCACCTCAGACTCTGCTCGGATGCCATTTTGGACGGAACTCAATGATTGCAACACAGGCTTGGTCTCTGGTATAGGAGTCGTTTCCGGCGGGGCCTTTCGGGCTGCTGCTCCGCCTTTCTTTGCACTTTTCTTGGGAGCCTTACGGCCTCGTGAGGACATTATTGGTTCGTCGTCACTCTCTTCAACACCATCGTCAAGTTCACCTTGTTGCCGTCTCTCTTCAGCCTCGACTTCAGCACGATCTCTGATGACGATATCCGGAATCAGAGGCACAAGCTTGTCCGTCTCCTTCTGCATGAAGAGAGCGTGCTTTCGAAAGAGATGGTCAGGACTGGTGTTGAACTTGAGGCAGTTCTTCCAAATCTGGTTGAGATCATCGACAAATTCCTTCTTGGACTTGTAAGCGAATTGCTTGAGTTTCTTGGTCATGGTACCGAGATCCATGGGATGCTTGATAACGACATAATAATCAGGTGCGTCCTTCTTTTTGACGGGGTTGAGGAACGGAGTCGAGTGCTCTGTGTGCGCTTTCAACTCGGTCAAGACTTTCTCCGCTGCCTCGTAGAGTTCCTCCTGACCGACCTTGTCCTCGCTTGCCCATTTGCTTCGGTTCTTGCGGACCTCACTCATCAAAGCGCGAAGCTCCGATTCGGTTGCATGAACTAGATTACGATGTTCATCCAAACGGGCAATGAGATTCTTAAGCGTCAGACTGGATGCACCGAGATTGGCCTTGCTTAGACTGCCTTGTTGCATAGCGGCGTTCTGCCGGTTAGCATGACCTTCTGCTTCAGCTTCAGCTCGGCGCTCTGCCTCGTCAAGACGTTGTTGATCCAGCATGGCGTCTCGGTCATTTTCTAGCGTGAAAAACATTGTTCGCGACAGGGTTTTGACAGTCTCAATTTCCTTGCGCTTGGCCTCTTCCAGCTTCTTGCGAGCGTCCTCTGCAACTTCCTTCTGTTTGGCGTGGCCCGTCTTGAGAGCGGTCTTCACCGAATCGGAGGGTATACTCGGGGGCGGGGCGGGCCTCGGGGTCGGCGACGAGGTGGCATCGGCGACGATGTGCACCTTATTTGGGCTCTCCTTGACGGAGGGTGCGTTCGCCGCATCGGCATCGGGTTGCTCGTCGTCGTCATCGTCGTCATAATCGTCGTAGTCGTCGTCTTCCAACTTGCGCTTTTTTGATATAGGAGCAGGGGGCGGAGCGGACGGGGCAGCAGCGTCGGGGGCGGGTTGATGGAAGGGGGCAGCGGCGAGAACGCGCCTCTGAGGAATTACAACTTGTCCGACATCATTGAACAATGTTGCAAGTCTGCTCTCGGCGTCTTGGAAGAGTGCGCGGAACCGGACAATCTGGGGATCTTCCTCGATGCTGGGCTCTGGTTCCGCAGCTTGGCCGGACTGGGAACCGCTCCCCAGACTGCGCAATTTGAAAGAACTGGGCGTGTGAGGGCGGGAGGGGGCGCGGAGCAGGCCATTTAAAGTATCTCTGTGTAGAGAATGTAGAAGAGGTTCATCGTCTGGTGGTTTCTGACTGTTTGGGGGCGGCCATGATAGGGACATGACCGTGCCAACCCCGACTGCGGCGAGGCGAGGGGCGTAACTCCTCCAGTTTGAAAGGGAAGCCTCAGCGCCGACGAGGGAATCGCGGGAAGATACCCAAAATCGAACAGACGGTAGATGGCTGGGTGTAGGTGTTCGCGAACATCGAATGAGAAGGATATCTGCCGAATGCGTGGTGCGGGTGATAAAAAACTTGGTCGACTGTTGATGCGATTACGCAGAGGCGAGGCTTGAGGTTGAAAGAAACGTTACAAACTGTGGTTGGGATTGAGCGAGGCAGCGGAGGCCTAGTGAGTTAGGTACCTGGTGAGGAGTAGGGGAGTGAGCCCTTAGTGATTGCCGCCTGCCGAGCCCAGCGACCACTAAGCCTAGCCGCCAACCGCCTAAACTCCCCATTGATGCTGCTTCTCCAACTCCCAGGCGGCATCACCGCCTGCTGGTCTATTCCTCCCTGGTATATTGCCGGCCACCTTTAGGCACTCACTCAATTCACTCCATACTGCTCTCGTCTCCAACTGCAGCGCGCAACCTCCATTGCCTCTACCACTATCAGTATTTGTCTATCGTATTCTGCCATGCCTCAGTCTGTTTAAAGCTGGCATTCTGCCAGTCGAGTCCAACAACCCGCAGTGACCCGACATCGCATCCCTCGAGAAAACCCATACGAGTACCTGGGCTCGTTCGGTATCCCTCCTTGGTCTTCTGAGCGGCAAACTGCCGACATCGACACCATACCAACAACAATGCGAATCCGCTTCCCTTTCGCAAGTATGGCGGCCCCGACCTCCCCTTGCCTTTGCTTGATACTGACGAGTCCTCTAGTATCCTTTGTCATTCTCCTGATCTTCTCCTCCAGTCTAGGCCTGCTGCCACACTCCTCTCTCCCGTCGACACCGGCAGCAGCGCAGCCCTACATCCCTTCGCAATCCGACAAAGCGCTACACTTCATATGCTTCTTCCTCCTCACTGCGACATTTTACTTCATCCTTGACACCTCTCGGCGACGGGTGATTCACCTGACCTTGATCGTATGCACATTGCTCTTGGGAGTAGGCAGCGAAATTGCACAGGGACTCTTGCCTAACGACCGCGAGTTTGACCCTTGGGATGTCCTTGCAAATGTCGTGGGAAGCCTGGCAGCATTGGGGTTGGCGAGCGCATATCATCGCCGGGCCGCCGAGCGGAGGAGACGAGCAAAGTACTCGGCCCTGACGGGTGACGGATTAGAGGGTGAAGACCTCGAGCTCGGCGAGGGCGCAAATGGTATTCTACGCTCATCCGATGCAGACGGTGAGGGAGGTCAGGAGTCAGGTGTCGCCCCGGCACGGAGCGTGGAGGAAGAGCTGGACAATTGGGACGAAAACGCCCCGGACGACGCCTGGGACGAAGACGACGATACAACTGCAACTAGTGGACAAAATACGAAAGTGACGCCGTCGACGAGCTCGGTTGGAAGTGAGGAACCGCCCAAGAAAGTCGCGGTAGACTGACGAGGAAAGACTCTGGACGGGGTTTGGTGTTTGGTCACGGCAGAATGAGATGTGTCGGACCACATGAACATGCAGCGAATTGAATCGATCCGGATTGAGATATCCACGGAATGTACGACTATTCCCCTCCCATGTTCCGCCTTGAGGGATAGCAATGAGTTAGGCCAGGTCAGATATACTAATGATGAGAATCGAACGAAAAGCGTCTCACGATTTCATGATGTATGTATTGCATCGTTTCTCACTGATTTGTATTGGGAGCGGAGCAGATCACTTCCTGGCGTCAGACGTGCTGCCTTGCTTCGTTTCTGTTTCCTTCGTTGCCTCTGCCAGTACTGTCTTGCGTGATATGGCTATCAAGGGCCCTGCAATAGCCCTCTTTGCTCTATTGATTTCTGGTCATAATCGTAATCCTCCTTTCCGGGCGCCTTCTCGTTCTCGTTCCGCCTCAGGTGTTCAGGTCTCCGTTGACACCGATGATCCTCCGTCCTGAGATTTCACAACCAACCCCCTCCCATGCCAATTGTTCATTTACTGCTTGGACCTCATGTGATTCGGCCTAGCGGAAACAGCTAAACCTCCCACAGCTGAAGCGGAAAGGATTTCTCCTGACCCCGTGACGGTCAACAGTAACTCCTCCGCCGGCGTGGCGACCGCCCCAATTTCTGGCTTGTGGTTAGCAACATTGTCCTGGTGGAGGAGGGTGGGCTGGATGAGGTTGAATTCATTTGATGCTGGTGTGGCGGGTTCGACTTACTTGGTGTAGAGGAAGGGCATGTTGATTGATCTTTTGCCAGTATGCTTTGACGCCGGGAAAAGGGTGAGGTTGTTGAAGCGGCGAGGTCTGCAATTTCCAGGACTTGTGTGCTTGTAGATGGGCGGTGGTACGAACTAATCACGAAGAGCAAGTGGTAATGTCAGCACGAGGCGGATGTACAGAGAGTGTCCAGTCAAGGATAGAAGAAGCTGGTCTGATCGTGAGAGAGTAGAGGTTGGAAACTTCAACTGTTGCAGAAAGGAGGAAACTGTGGTCACTATAAGGGTTGAGAGAGCTCTTGGGATGACGCTCTTCAACAACCAAGCGACTGGCAAAGGTTTGTTTTGCCAAGGACATCAAGAGTTCTTGTACGGAGGAAAATCAGGCTTTTGGCCTCGAGATCTCGCCGTGGATTGAAATGAAGTTGAACAAGAATCTGCCAGTCACCAAGCCACCAAAACCTGAAGATGCAATGACGTAAAACGGCATCCAATGTCTCAGCCTCGCAGCCCCTCAGCCTCGTCTCTCACGTGACTACTCCCTCTCCCTGCTCACCGCTGACAACTGCAATGTTAACGACCTCCATCTTCACACAGAACCAAACCGCCGTGGTGGGCCCCTTAAGCATTCAATTCTTTAAGCGTGATCCGCCTAACATGGTGAGACCCAGAAATGGAGAGCCTTGAATAGCTAACACTTTGGCCAGGGACCCAGCTACTCGAAACGCGCTTCTCCTGGATCGCGCTGAGGCTCCGCTACAAGATACAAGATGTCAGGCCACTTCCGGTCTCTTGTGCCGCGGATCTGTGTCAAATGGCTTCTTTTCCGCTGCTACACCCGCTCTGCTCTATTGCTTGTTTCTGCCGATGCTCTCACCACCATTCCAGTTGCTCAGTCCACCTCCACCCCCGTCCCCAACCCCCCGTCTCAGACCCATCCCTGAACGTGTATCAGATCGTCGTCGCTTGGCCAGAGGCAAGAACTTCATATGTCGCCATGACCCCTTATCACACCACTCTTGCTGCTTGTTCCCAGACCCAGCAACCAGCAAATATCCTTATAGCCTTGTTGCCCTATCTGCCAATATGGATATTGGTCAAGCCGCAGGCTCGGTCTGTATTCTCCCTCTACGCACCATCAACTTCGCACGCTCCTGCGCAGAATCTAATACGCCGCTGGTTCGGCCCTTGCCATTCCGTATCATTCTTTTAAAGCTCCAATTTGTAACGCAGAATCCAACAAACAGCCAAGACTACCGCTGGCTCGGGTTCATAGCTGTCTTCAAGGCGTCGCCAACTTGCCACGCCAGGATCCGTCAAGTCTCTCCAGGACCTTACTGAGAAGATCAAACAATATTTAGCGACGTTGAAATCCATCTTTCTCGTGGTTCTCAATCATGTCGGAACGAACGAGGTCAACCCCATTGATGAGGATGCTACTCTCAGGAGAGGTCAGCGGAGAGGAACCTAGAGATTTGTCCCCCAAAGAGAGGTTCAACAGATGGATGGTCAACGAAGGATCCAGACGTCTATTTGTCGGCGTCTTTATCCTCGTGCACTGCATGTTGTACGGCTTTGGCTTCATGAACTATACACTGAAGGACAACCTCACCAAAGCCCGCGCCACCTATGGCTACGGCTATCCCATTGCTCGATCGGCGGCCCTCGTCCTCCACTTCGATGTTGCCTGCATCCTCCTGCCTGTCTGCCGAACTCTCATCTCCCTCGTTCGACAAACTCCCCTGAACGGAATTATTCCCTTTGACAAAAACATTACGTTTCACAAACTCGTGGGATATTCAATTGTTTTCTTCACATGGGTTCACACCATCGCTCATTTACACAACGTCGCTCAGCTCTCTGCGAAAGGCCATGGAGGCTTCATCGGCTTCGTCAAGCTCAACTTCCTCACGGGCCCCGGCTGGACCGGCTACGTTTTGACAATCTCAGTCATGGCCATGTTTTTCACCGCGCTGGAGAAGCCTCGGCGGGCTAACTACGAACGTTTCTGGAATACTCACCATCTCTTTGTCATCTTCTTCATCATGTGGTCTATCCACGGAGCTTTCTGCATGATCCCAGCGGATAACAAGCCCTTCTGTTTTGGCAATGGTTCGTTCTATCTATATTGGATGATAGGTGGCTTCACCTATCTTGTGGAGCGTATCCTGCGCGAAATCCGTGGCTATCAAAAGACTTATATAACCAAGGTGATTGAGCATCCCTCGAACGTGGTTGAGATCCGAATCAAGAAGGAGCACACCAAAACCCGCGCAGGCCAGTACATTTTCCTCTGTTGCCCAGAGATCTCACTCTGGCAATACCACCCGTTTACCCTTACCTCTGCGCCTGAAGAAGACTACCTCTCAGTGCATATCCGCATGGTTGGTGACTTCACTAAAGCCCTCGGGAAAGTCCTCGGGTGCCAGGGCCTGAAAAGTATCGATGACAAGAAAGCCAATCGATCTGAAGTTATGTCTACAATCTACGAAAGCGACACAAAGCTCACCAAAATCCTTCCGCGGCTGTACATTGACGGGCCCTTTGGCTCTGCCTCGGAAGATGTCTTCAAGTTCGAGACAGTGCTTCTGATCGGCGCGGGCATCGGCGTGACGCCATTTGCCTCGATCCTGAAGTCTATCTGGTACCGCATGAGAGACATGAGGTCCGATGCTCCAAAGACACGATTGCGGAAGGTGTATTTTTTCTGGGTATGCCGAGATTTTGGGTCACTTGAGTGGTTCAAATCTTTGCTCACAGCCATCGAGAGCGAGGATAAGAGCCATGCTATTGAAATTCATGCGGTATGTTTTTTCCCTCCCGACTGTCTCCGTTTCCTTTTTCCTCCCTTGAGTCCTTTAGCTAACACGTCTGCAAATAAATAGTACTTGACGGCTAAAATCACAGCTGCTCAGGCGTCCAACATCGTCCTCAATTCCGGGGACACCGATGCTATCACGGGTCTTCGCACACCAACGAACTACGGCCGTCCAAACTGGGACATGGTCTTTCGGG
The DNA here is from genome assembly GCF_000835475.1 of Cladophialophora bantiana CBS 173.52. Classification (NCBI taxonomy): domain Eukaryota; kingdom Fungi; phylum Ascomycota; class Eurotiomycetes; order Chaetothyriales; family Herpotrichiellaceae; genus Cladophialophora; species Cladophialophora bantiana. The sequence continues at coordinate 665,301 of NW_015971575.1, read as the reverse complement.
CCATCCGGAAGATCCATTGGCCGGGCGAGTGTGGTGTGTTCTTTTGCGGGCCCAAGGGTCTGGGAGCTGAGCTGCACATCAAATGCAACATGTATACAGACCCTGGGGATAAAGGATACAGTTTTGTTTGGGGAAAGGAGAATTTTTAAAGACGTTCAGTGAAAAGATGGAAGGAGAGAGGGCTATAGGAACAACAAGGCGCCCCGAGGACGTGAGGAATTCAGATTCATCTCATTTCCGCCTCGGTCATTCCTCCCTTTCTCTCTGTGTGTGGTGGTAGCCTCGTCTACAATAACCTCAAGAACCTCGAGCGTATCCATATCCCACCGTTGCTGCTACGCTGTAGCCTCAATCCCCCTCTCAAAGGCGATGGTGACGGCGATACCAATCAGATCAGATTCAGATAGCTCATTTCATCAAGCATTATTTCATTTTTCATACGGCATATACACAATGCTCCAGTGCTCCCGTGCTCCATTTGTCGTTGGTCACCATACCACACCACATTACACGAGCCACACCTGATGGGTAGATATTCTTGCACAGAAAACAATTGCAGTCATACGGCGGTCATCTATCTATCCTGCCTGTCTGCTCGGCTCAAACTCCTCAGCACGGCGCCCAGATCTTTCGGTGGGCTAGTACTGCTGCTACCACTACCACTGCCCGACCCTGACGCTGTTCCTATTCCTAGGGCCCTTCGTTTCCCTTCTCTCTCGCGCTGCGTCAATTTCTCCGCGCAGATGGCTAATACCCTGCCGGCCACTTCGTCCGCCGCAGTGCGGTATTGCGCTATCGTGTGGATTCCATCCGCAAACATGTCGACCGTCGGACCTATTGATTCCAAAACCCCGCCTAGGCGCCGTGATATTTGGTCCGAGGTCGTTAGGGAGTTGTTGTTTGAAGCTATTACTGAGTCAAGTGCCGCTACGTCCGTGTCGGAGAGAAGCGATCTATCCAGTTCGTTTGCTTTCGACGGACTCGTCGGAACATCGAGGTCATGCAAGCTGGGCACGTTTGGTGGGCGCAGCAAATTCTCCAATGCCTCTTTTTCGAGCCGCAGACTGTCATTCATTACCGTCAGCCATGTTCCTGTCAACGTTTTGTCAGCCTTTCAAAGTCTTACCATTTAATTTGCTCCTCCAACTCGACAATCTTTCCAATGTTCTGCGTGTTCTTGGGGTTCGGCCTCTCTGGAAGTGGTTCCTTTGGCACGGGAACTTCTTCGCGGCCAAACCAGTCCGATAGATCAGATCTGTTGGCCAGCTCTTTCAACAACTCTTCTTCGATCACTCGAGCTAGCAGAAGACTTAGCATACCATTGGGCCCTGGAGACTCTGTTCACAAACCTGCTTGTCGTGCGCTGGCTTCTCCAAACCCAGTCCCTAATGGTTTTTCATCAAGAGCACGCTCGGCACACCAAATGAGAAGCTGTTTCATCCGCCTTGGTTCCGGAAGACCCTCGCTTTCAATGTGCTTGTAATAGTCCGACACGTCCAGTTCTGGGTGGGGCAAGGCTTGACGGAGGATTAGTGAACTGTAACCGAATTCATGCACCGGGTTCTCACCACTGGAATTTCCTGATTCAATGAGCGAGCTGGCCCTTCGCCCGCGCATACCCAAACTGCTCCTCCTTTCACCCCTGCCGGCCTTTCCTTCACGCATGGCCTTGTTCCGTTTCATGACCGGTGTATCCGCAAAAGGCAGCGCGATCTTCGTTGAAGCGTGGTTTTCTTGCAGAGTAGGGACAATTTCCTCCTGTTGATTGTTTTCGGCTTTCTCAGCAGGTGGCTCGTCCGCTTTCTTTTTAGGTGACGCTTTGGGAGCCGCTTCAGCATGGTGTTCACGCTTCTTCAGTTCCTCCGTGCGCACGCTTTTCTTGACAGGACTTCCTTTTCGCTCTTCGTTATCCTTTGATAGACGTTTTGAGCGACGCGGCGGAGGATCTTCGTTCGGATTGGGCGTGGGAAATGACGTTCTATTCCTCCGCTGTTTGGGCTTCCTCCCTGTCTCTTCATTCTTCGGCATTTCGGTCCTGTTACTCGTCGCCTGAGGTTTTGGCGCGTCGTTTTGAGCTGTTAAGGCACCACTCTCTTTCTCCGCCAGTCTCGCTTGAGGTTCCTTCTTTTTGACGCGTTTGAATTGGAACCCATCGTCCTCCTCGTCGTAATCTAAGAGCGAGTGTAAGTCGTCCTGTTTGCATTTGGCCCCTAGGCCTCTTGATAAAGACCTACCCATCTTTCTTTTCTTCTCATTGGAGAGTCTGGCTGCTTGCGCAGTTGCAGGATCCGAAGCGCCGACTGTTGTCTTCGCATTTCCGTTGCTTTGTTCATAGGTTGCATACAATGTCGCGTCAGCTTTCTCTTGAATTCGCGCGCTTAACCTTCGAGTCGGCCTTTGGACGGTTGACATTGGCAGAGGGTGCAGCGGAGGACGCGCAATTAGCATTGTCATTTGAGCGTTGGTGGTGAGCGAGGAGAGCAGGATCCCGCGTTTGTGAGTGGAATCGGTCGCATGCGCACGCACGGAGTTGGCCTGTGTGTTAAAAGGTGTGAAATTTCATTATAACGATATCTCTGCTAAAGAGGGGTCGGATCGCGGCGCATTCGCAGAGGGAGGAGGCGTGGGAATTGGCGTCGAGCTGTGGTTGAAGCTGGTGTCCAGCGCTGGAACCACTTGCATCGCGGGCCTGTTGGATTGTTTACAGGTCGACGCCGAGCCCGCCAATCACAGGTCAGATGCCGCTTTTACACGCCGAGTCCGCTCCGCTCCACCGCCACCACTTCGTCCACTACTCTCATTCCTCAGTCCGCCCCTTGTCCGTCCTTGGTCAGTCCCTGAACAAGATAGATTCCACAAATCCAGATCCTATGTGTGCTACAGAAGAGATATTGGTCATTACTCGGTATACAGCGTTGTCCATTCGTTCAGTAACCTATCGATTGCATCGGGCTCCCCTTCTGCAGCCTCCTCCTCCTTACCCGTTCTGTCCTCGCCAGAAGACTCTACTTCGTCTTTGAAAGATTCGTCTGGTCCCGCCTCGGCGGGTGGGCTTTCTGTTCTGTTCGTCGACACAGGAACTGCTGCTGAACCCTCCCCCATTGTAGCAGGGGGGTGTGTGTCTTTCTCAGCATCTTCGGTTGAAGGAAGGTTCGTGGCCTCCTGCTGCGTCGATTCCACTTCCACGGCCGCCTCGGGTAGAGGAGCTGTTGTACCTGATCTACCTGCACCTTCCAGGCCCGGGACCTGAGTTGTGCTCGTGGCTGGCAAGGAAGGTGCTGGTCGACCTTTGATAGGGGAAGGAGGCTTCAAGATGTCATCGAAGGTCGGGGATCTTGCAAGTTTAGGGCCAGTCGAGTCGAATCGTCGTAACGCACCGGCATCACCAACCCTCGGCTTGTTGAATTCAAGCACAGTATCTGGATTTTCAGACTCCTCCTCCACACCGAAGAACAGACCAGAGTTCTTTACCGTCCTGGGAGACTGCGTCAGCTTAACACTCACACTGGTAGAACATGGTCAAGACTCACTGTTGAATGGAATCTATCGCTGCCGTTGGAGAAGGCAGAGATTCCCAAACAGATGAATACCACGGCTTTCTGGTAGACTTGTTCCTGAATCCCGCTGCCGAGGCGTCCAAAGGCTCTGTCTTGCTCTCCGAAGCGCCTAGTGTCACCGCGCCCCGGGAGGCTCTCTCGCGCATCTCTGCCACTGTGACGGGATCGATTATTTGAGCCTGAGCCCTATGTTGATCCTGAACTCTGTGGACGACAGTCAAGGCCTCGTCCTCAATATTAATGCTCTCGAGCGCGCCCGCTGCAACACTGGCGTACATGTCTAGATCGTCACTGGTGTTTGACTCCACGTGAAATGGAGTATCGTTCTGCTCAGGCCAACTCCGTTGTTCTTTACGAACAATGGACAGGACTGCCCACGGGTTTGGCCGCCCTGGAGCGTGTCGAGAGTCGCTGAATTCTTTCTCCAATTCGATATGCACTCCCACCCGCTGGCTGTGACTAGCCACAGAACTTGACTGCTCGAATTGAAGCAATGCCCTTTCGATGTGCTTGAGGCACCCTCTGATGCTCGACTCAAATTCGGGGTGCGGAAGGAATATATGTTGAGGGCTTGAAACGGCGACATCTTGGTTTGAAACCGTGCTCTTGGACAACCCAGTGAACGGGCTGTCGGCAGAGGATGCCTCCGGCGCACTGGCTCCTGAATTCGTGGATTGGGTGTGCTCGAGGACGACAGTCTTGTCCTGGGGCCCGATGGTCTTGAGAAGATGCTGATACTTCCTTGTAGTTTCTTCATTTGCTCGGAGCAGGTTTTCGAGCAGCGTCCTCGGATATCCATTTTCGTCTTCGGACGACGTCTTCTTTCTAGATGCCAGTGAGATCCAAGATTCACGCAAGTTTTCGAAGTGCGCAGACCTACTCAGCTCTCAAATCTCTCGCATAAGTCAAGACATTCAACATCAGCACGAGCGTGCTCTTGAGCCTCTCCAGATTGCCTTGCAGTACCTCCATCCCGGGCTGGAGGAACGGCCACTTGAGCCTATCCGTGGCAGATAAAGCCAGCTTGCCTCCTTCCTTCTTCAGCCCATTGTTCGATGCACTCTCCACTGCTCTCGCGACAACGGCGTCAATCTCCTTGAACACGCCCTCGCATTCCGCCACGACGTCTTTGGCCGACTCGACAGCCGAGATAGAGTACAATCTGGCCTGGTCATCCTGTTTGAGATCGGCTCCGAGTTCTTCGAGGACAGAGGCCATCAGCGACACATCACGGGCGATGTTTTTGATCTGGTCGGGGGCGGTGGCCACTGTCTCGGAGAACGTGTACAAGGCTATTGACAGCTTGATGCCGGCATTGGCGACGTCGACGATGCTGCGAATCAGGCCGACTACGTCTGCCATGGGTGGCTTCGAAGACTTGGGTGCTCCGCTCCGCTTCTGGTATTCCTCGTCCTAGTCCAGGCCCGCACACAGCCAGAAATACGAGAGAACCCTGGACACGAACGCTGAGATTCTGGGTTTGTATCGTCAACAAGAACCCTTCTTTCTTATCATACAGTTGTAAAAGGCGCTTGAGAAGCGGTAAGTGTCTTGGATGTCAAAGACGACAAAACCAGGCTAATTCAAGCTGACTAAATAGTCACTTATTTCGGGGTCCGTAAACGACAAACAAGTCGCCCTTGAGGTAAGGCGTGCCGCACGAAGGTACGATGTAGCACAAAGTAGGAGAACACCACGTGGAGGACACCACTCTGACTAGTGTTCTGTCGAGCTTGAACATCCCGGGGTACATACGGAATACGGCGTGGCTTGCTCAAATGTTCTTGCTTGACCAGCTGTGCTCCTTGGCGGAGTGGCTTGTAGAACTTGGGGTCCGATTATAGCTTATGGTGCATATTGGGCGAGGCTGGAGCAGTCCAGGAGACGACTGTCTCGACCACCACTAGGTACCACAAGAGATCAAGAAGCAGAACCAGGGAAATAGGCGAGAATGCATAATTCTTTTTTCTCTCCCCCCCTTTCCTCCCCCCTTCCCAAAAAGCTACTTAATTTGCATAATGGACACGGCTTTTATTGCGATTTACTTGTATATAATCCCTCTTTACACCACATAGATCCAGCACCTACAGCAAGGCACATTACTATACCCACGTGTATTGTTTTGTTTCGCAGCATTCTTCTGTACCTCTGGTGGCATTCTACGCTCTACAATCGACCAAGATCTTGACGTGCCTATCCTTTTCCTCGATCAACGGCCTGAACCCGTCCTGCGCCACCCGGTCAATCTTGATCTTGCCCGTGATCATCCTCTCGGGTTCCAGGGAGTGGTCGTCGAGGGCCTTGATGACGCCCGCGAAGTCGGATTGGAGGTAGCCAAGGACTTCGGTAGAGCGAGAACGTCAGCACATACCTAGCGTGCATGTCTCGCTGAGAGAGCGTCGGAAAGTGTGAAAGGGCGCTCATTCTTCGTCATGCCGGGAGAAACAGCAGAATGGGGAAGAGCGTTGACGGGACTTACTTGCAAAGTATTTCTTCTCCCCGAATACAAGAGTGTTCGGTTGGAATGGTACCTGTCAATCAACCGTCAGCGGTCCCAAATCATGCCTCGTTCCTCTCCCTCTCCACCCCTTTCAAGCTGCCAGCAAGTATTGTTTCCAATGCCAAAAGAAGGGCGATGACATACCTCTTTCTCCCAGATGGCCAAGTTCACAATCGTCCCCCGTGCCCTCACCGCCAACGCCGCGTCTCTCAAACTGGCCGGAACCCCCGCCGCATCCAGTGCAACATGCGGTCCCTGGCCCCCAGTGATCTCTTTACTTCTCTTCACCACGTCCTCGGTCCTAGGGTCAATTAGATGTGTAGCACCAAACGCCTTTGCGAAGTTCTGGCGCTCCTTTGCGACCTCAGCGACAATGATGGTACCGGCACCGCGAGCCTTCAGGCATTGAATCACTCCGAGTCCGATGGGACCAGCACCCATTACGAGGGCGCTGTCGCCCTTCTTCAGCGGGTACTAAAAGTCTTGCATCAGCGTAGAAATATCCATAGCGTCACAAAACACGTCGTGACTCTTTCCCCAGCTGTTCGATAGGGCCCTGAAGAACCTACCTGGTCGACCGCATGCCAGGCCACGGCCAACGGCTCCACCAATGCACCCACGTCCAAGCCTACATGGTCCGGCAGCTTGAACACAAACTGTGCATCGACACAGACATAGTCACTCATTCCACCGCCACCGCCGCTCAACCCCACAAATCCCGCGGAGTCGCAGCAGTTGATGTAGCCGTCGTTGCACGGCCCGCAGTGGAAGCAGGCGAGGGTGGGTTGCACAGCGACCCTGTCCCCCACCTGGAGGGTTTGACCCTGGAAATTGGAATGGGAGGCGGCGAGGCGCCCAATCTCCACGATTTCCCCCGAGAATTCATGGCCGATGGGGATTGGCATCGACTCCTTTGTGATTGGGTGAGGAGAGCCGGGTTGTGGGATGAATGTCGGCGACGAATATTCGTGTACTGTAGAAAAGGTCAGCCTAAGGAGTTCATGGTTCTCCGAGATATGGTTGTTTCCGACGCCTGAGTAGAAGTGCTCTCGAGACCACGAAACATGGGACGAATAGAAGAAAGGCCACGAAACCTACAATCTGTCCCGCAAATCCCACAAAAGGCAGCTAATGCGTTCCATCTCAACTTGTCAGCCCGGCCATCCAAAGCTCACTCACAACGGCACAGGATGCCTCGTTCATGACAGCCGATGACCTCCACCGGGGCTTCAGACTCAACTCACGCTTGACCTTGATCTGGTTGTCTCCGCATTCTGGTTCGGGGATGTCGTTGTCGACGCGGAGGTCTTTGACGCCGTGGTAGCGCAGGGCGCGCATCGTGCTTGATCTGTTGATCGTTTTGGTTTCAATTTGCAGCTGCTGCGCCGGGGCTACGAGAACGAAGTTTGAAGAGCTGCTCGGTGGGTTTATACTCGACCGGGCAATGATGAAAGGGGAAAACTAGACGGTCAGTACAACGGCAGTGGTAGGCGGAATATATATACTCCCGCTTCATTGATATTTGCGGGGAAGGAAATCATATGGGAAATCATAGACAAGTAGTAGTGCCATCTCCATCCTGTGCAGCGGAATCCAGCATCAGCAAGCACGGTCTAACGGATCAGCAACCACAGCCTCGCAAACACGAGATTCTGTGAGGGGAAAAGCTGGGCGAAGCATACGGAATACATACCGAAGTTCGAGCCTCAGCCACAGCCACAAGCCACATGTTTATCTCGGTGGCTGCTGGAATTTTTCTCCGCAAGGCTCCGCAAGGCTCCGCAAGGCTCCGCAAGGCTCGCATCTGAGAAAAGCGGGAACAATGACGAAGCAATACGAGGATCGTCAAAGAAGATCTGGGGAAGGGAAACAGAAACAGCTCTTTAACGTCTCACCCATCGTCGGCATTAATTAAAAGCACCCCATCTGCTTTTTGATTTCTGTACGATAGTACTATCTCGCCCCAGCCCCAAAGGCTGAAGCTGACAAACGCGCTCGCTAAAGGATTGAAAGTGCTGTTGGCCACAAGCCGACACGCTCAAAAACATAAATCGTCATTGCTCACTCGGGATATCGTCATTCCACTCCGTTGACCGTTCTGACATGATTCCAAACCAAGTCATGCCTCCATCATCCATGAACCTGAAACTGTCGCCGATATTCTTTTCGTCTTAACCATAATGCTTTTCCAGTTTTCCAGTGCCCTGAGACAAAAACTTCTCTGTCCAAGTATTAAAGCATTGGGACGAATCGAAGGCACCTGATGCTCGTAGCTCGAAATTGCAAGTAGACACAGTCAAAGCCTAGACCAACAGCTTGAAGATGGCCATCAGAACAGCGGCAAAGGCACCCGTGGCCACCTGCTGAGGGAGGGCAATCGCAGCACCACCGGTAGCAGAGGCACTGGATCCGGTGGCGGAGGCAGAGCTGGTGCCAGACCCGGCAGCGGAAGCGGATTGCGACGACGCAGGAGCAGAGGTGGAGGACGCCGAAGAAGCAGAGGCAGCAGACGTCTGCGCAATGGCTTCGGCAGTCGCATTACGGGTACCACATTGCTCATTCGCGCTGCACGTTGCCTGTCCTTGGGCATCATTGGGGTGGTTGTCAACACACTGGATGTAGGTTTCTTGACAGATGTAGAACGGAAGAGTCTCGATGAAGGCAGTGCAATCAGGTACGGTGCCGTTGGCGCAAACGCAGGTGTAGGTGAAGCTGTTCTGAAGGAGATGTTAGCTGTCCATCGTCGAGAGAAGACCGGGGTTGGCCATACCTGATCACACTGGTTTTGAGAAGCAGCACCACCACAAATCTGGGGGCAAGTGTTCAGTTGGGCATGGCACCAGTTGACTGTACTCTCTATCAGTATGTGGGGCCCACGACACTCAGACTGGGGCTTTTCCCCTCTTACAGGCTGTCGTGGAATCAATGCCAGCAGGGTTGAAGGCTGCAGTGGCGACAGGAGGCATTGCCTGCGACTCGGTGGTTGAGGCTGCGACCGAGGACGCACTCGAGGTGACAATGGTCTGCGCATGGCCGAGGGCAGCCAGAGACGCTGCAAGGAGGATTTGGTACTGCATGGTGAAGGTTCGACTCTTCTGTCAAATGCAGAGAGTCAATCGATGCTCAAAGTACTAGAGGTGGACTGATGGATGGATGGAGTAGAGTATACGGGAAAAGAGAAGAGGGAGAAGCTGTGGGCTGTTACTCGGGAGTGAAGTGGGAGGCGGAGGGCAGGATGCACACACTGCAGTAAATAGTAGACCGGAAAGAAGGACCCGGTACCTGGATTCCTGGGGTAAGAGCTCACCTTTATGAGTTTGCGAGGCTGGTAACGACGACGAGGAAAAACCTCTTGGGGATGCTTTCCGGTTGCTATGGGACTGAAGGGCGTCTGAGATAGAGGCTGGGAGAGGGTGCGGTGGCTTTTTTATTCCATTGCGCGTTCATGGACATTTACCTGCTACTGTTGCTTAGCTCTAAAAAGGGCCGGTATCATGTCCATCACGATGCCGCTATCTTGTCACCCACTTGGCTGGATTGAGGCCTAGCCGGCAGCTAGGGGCACTTGGGGCTACCTGTACGGCACCATCAGGAACCTATTAACCCCAAAGCGACTGGCGGGTGACTGGGGGCTCGCATGCTTGGGCCAGCCCATTCGTCACTCTGCTGCAATTCTAAAACACATTAAGGCCCGCGCCAATCACCAGGGCAGCGCATGCCCGGCGACCCTGACCTACCCTTACCTGTCCTTCACCCATCCCTGGCACCCACCTCCACTGCGGACAATCTTGCAGCAGACTTGGGAACCCAGTCACTACCCCCAAGCAGCCCCCTAGTGGCGCCCAGACCCAAACAGTTCTAGGCGTCGGACACCTCAAGCAGGGAGATCCGCCCGCCAAACATCCCGCCATTCACGACTCCAGACGCAGTTGCTCGTATCTCTCTGGTCAATGCAGCCTCATTGGCCCAGCGCAATGGCTACTGTAACCGACCAAACCGAGGCACGAGCTCGGACCCCATGTCCCATGTCCATGGACTTGGAGAATTGAAAAAGAGACTCAAAAAAGTCATACTTCTACACTGCATCCTGCATTCTGCCGCCTTTCTCACTCCGCTCTGTTGAATGGGATAATGTGTGACAGGTACAGGTAGCACAACCGCGGTCGTCATGGCTCCCCAAACCGAAGAGATGGACTTCATGTCCAAGTTCATCACCACCCACCGCGTCCCCGAAGATGCCCGGCGACACTTCGCATCCGTTGAATGGACCAACAAACACCTGTCTAATCCTCTCTACAAAGCCATTCCTACCTTTTCGCGCGTCCTCAAGGACTCCGGCGAAGACTACTTTTTCTCTCGCACCGTCAGCTCGCCCTCAACCATCCCTCATCTCGTCACACTGCAGTTGAAGGACTTCCCCAAGTATCCAGAAACACCCAAGGGACAATTAAAATTGAGAACCAACCACAATGAAGTCACTCAAGTACCCGCGAACCCTGACTGCATTATGCTCTTGCAGCTCGGTCGCCCCGGGCTAGACGGTCATCCCTCAGTTATCCACGGCGGCATGGCCTGCGCCATCCTCGATGAGATGATGGGGCTTTGTGTGATGCTACACCACCAGCACATCTCGGGCCCTCGGGATTCTCTTTTTACCGTCAGTCTGAATGTCACTTACCGCGCTCCCGTACCGACACCGGGCGATGTGCTCGTGAGGTGTTGGCTCGTGGGAAGAGAAGGTCGCAAATGGCTGTCGCGGGGTCAAATAGTAGACAAGGACGGCAAGGTCATGACCGAGGCCGAAGGGATGTGGGTTCTGGCAAAGAGACAGGAAAAGTTATAACATACCTGAGGCTGGTGCAAGCACCGTTCCCCTTATCGGGCTGGGTTAGCTATGTACTCAGCGCTCATTCCTTCAAGTCCGGTCTAATCATCCGCTACGCCCCCGCTATCAGCCATCTGTTATCGCTGGCGAGATTGGGAATGTCAGCTCGGGAAATTATGGAGAAGCAGTGTGGATCCACGCCACCAGATAGAGGCGCACAACACTGTCTCGCTGATGATATAGAAGGGGTCTGCTGGAGCAAGAAGGCTGGTGCGCGCCAAGGATAGATACACCCAAGGATTGGGTCGAAAGGCGAGAGATATCTAGACACCAGTGATAGATCTCGACACGTATAGAACAGAAAGATTTCGGTAATGGACACCACAATGGCGCCATGGGTTCCGACTTGCGTTGGCCCTAGGATGTCGTATTGTTTCCATTTCCTTTCATCAAGTATCGGTCTCATCACGTTTTTCCAATCAATGCTGCTTCATCAGGCCGCCCGGGCTCAGACCAGGCGAACTAGACTTTTGCCAGAGGCGTCGTCTCAGGACTTGAACTCGATCCAAAGACCCTGCTGCGTCTTTCAACAGGCCTGAAACATCCAAAGGAGACTGTCCAGCTGCGAGCCCAGCGACTGACACCACAACCACCACTAGCACTGCCATAGAGATGATCGGCCTTCGCGCCCTCACGCCGGTGCCATGCCAGGGCGCCTCCTTTGGTGAGGAGGACTCGGAGCACAAAGACCAGCACGGGTAGGGGCGAAATGAAGGCCCAGCAGACCCAGAAGCAGTGCTAGATGACAGGGTGGGCGTCCCAGCGCAGCGAGGGCACCGAGAAGAGCGCGGTGATGAAGGTGCCGGGCAGGAAAACCATGGTTGTGATCGCGATGTTGTAGAGGCGGCGGCTGTGTGAAGGCGGAGAGGGCCATCCACCATTACTTCATCCATCACAGGATCATTTCGACTTCGACCGGCAAGGCGCTCATCCGTCGCGACATTTCGGCCAGCTCTCGCATGTCATCCCGCAAATCGAACTTCTTCTGCCAGAGATGGAAGCCCGTTGTTGCCTTGACGGCCCGGACTTCACCGTATTGCTTCCGCAGCAGGTTGTCCAGGAAGTCGATCGTCTCGATTCGGCCGGGGAGAACGAAGAAAAGAGGATGTGAGATGAGCTCGGCATTGCACTTCATCAGCGAGACACAATCATTAAGCGCCTTCCGCTCTCTCTTGGAATTGTTGACAAGGACGACGCCTTTGGTGGAGTGGCTTCTTCGGTCGTATGCCCAGACAAATTTGTAGGCAAAGCATTGGAAAATAGTTGGTGGTCGAGGTGACGTTGGGGATCTCCTCCTCCCAGGCAATGGAACCCGTCGTGTCGTTGGATATCAGATTGAGACTGTAGAGGTCAATTTGGAAGATTTCGAGCAATTTGAGGAAGCCTGCTTAGCCGGTGTAGAATGTCTAGCGTGAAGCCGGGAGGTCATAACTAGAGTCAGCGAAGGGTCTGAAACCCAGCCCGGGAGGAAGAACTCCCTGACTGTCGCTCAATAGACTCTAGTGAGGCAGCGCTATGGGCAGCTTATGGCTCTGATCCTGTGCTGCCCCGTAATGTTGATAACATCGTATTGCGAGGGACCTTTGCCGAAGCACTGCGCCTGGAAGACGTCTAATGCAGTCTTCCGAATCGCATTCATGGCAGCGACTGTAGTGACCAGAGGGCTAGTGTCTCAGCTGAGAGCTGAACAACGCAGAAACAAGGGGATTTGCAAGGGATTCTAGAGAGAAAGGGAGATGAAAATGTTCCATTTTTATACCTTGATTGATTGGGAATACACGTCTGTGCTACACTGGCGTTTCGCGTTGGTGTGAATTTGCCTTACAGCCTGCCCTTCTTCAGGAACATGATCAGGGGGCCGAAGAAGGGTTATGTAGTGACTCGTCGTGTGCTCTCCCCTCTCGATTCGTATCTTTGTACGCAAGGCATTCGGGTTGGACGCCTCAGGACGGAGGGAGGGATTGTGGCCGCTATTCCTCTCTGCCTTGATGATCAGCGAACAGCCCGACTTGCTGAGTTGGCAGTCAGCGTTGTTGTCCAAGCTGAGGCTAACAATAACCTTGAAATCCACTCGGCAGCCTTCTTTCGAGCCAGACCCAAACACTCTTTCGTATTGGTGTATACGTCTCGGGGCATCTCGTTTCCAGGTGCCCATCACAAGAAGCTGAGGGTGTCTAATTGCTAAAGAAATACGTGGCAGCGACTGCTGGGCGCAGCTTCGCCTGCTTCTCGAATCGCGAAAGATCCCATCTCATGCGGTCCCTGATGCCAAATCCACGCGTTTTGGTAAACATTCTTGTGTCAAAATCAGCCGGCTGCTCATAGAGCAAGAAGATATATCGATGTGGGCCGCTGATCGGCGGAGGACCGGGGCCAGCCCAAGAGGCGATGGCAGGATCCGGGGAGGTCAGGTCACCGCTTGCTCCTTGGACTGCAAGGCCGGCCTGTAGCCAGTGCAGGGCGGGACTCAGGGGTGCAAACGAAGGGAAGGGCGCGTCGAGGTCGAGGCTGACGACAAGGAACTTCTCTTCCGAGGGCGCATTCCAGCCCAGTGTCGGGAGCCCTTGAGCTTCTAGCAAGGAGTCAACCTGGTCAGCGAAAGACACCACAAACGGCGCCAGATTCCACGCCAACTCACCTCCTTTGGGTATCTTGTCGCCCGGCTTCGCCTTCCGGGATCCGAACGCCAAATGAAGGACTTTCGAGTTGTCGTTCTCGATCAGCGACAGGACCGATTTCATGATCGGATGGTCGGGCATGGCTGAGGATCGTAAAGCCGTGCTGTTTGCCACGACGAACTCAAATCTCGTGACGAAGAAGCTGACGCGCAGTTCACGAAAGCATCATCCAGATATCGGAATTGCGAGAATCATATTCGCATCGAGTGATTGCCAATTTGGCGCTCCTGTTATTGCTGTGTTGATCCATCCGCAAAGGGGATGAGATGCCCTGTTCCGGCCCGGTCTCGCACGGCCGTCCCCGGGACCGGCGTTATGGGAGAGCTAGACATTGGATCACGCAACAAGCCAGTCGAACACTTCGACACTTCATCCACCAATTGTTTGAAATCTCCAATTACCTCTCACTTTTACCTCCAGTTAGTCCCGACATCTGGCCAAGGGAGATACTGATACTTATATGTCTTCGATTGCACTCAGGGTAATCATGGCTCGTTTCTCCATGTCCTCTCAGCCTTAAAGACCATGTTGAAGGAAGCAAGAGGAGGCTCTTCGATATCCAACTAGCGACGCATTCGCCTGGCTCGATTACCATATGGCAAGCACACCAGATATCAGCATTTTGTAAACACTACCCGATACGTTTTGATAAAGGCAGTATGGCTTCCAAGAAAGATGGCGTCCTCCTTCAAGACACACACAATGAGACGGAAAGAAGTGTCCCTTCAAATGTCGATGATGCCAGCGACACCATAAACATCTCCGGGCAAGACATGGCCAGTCTTCCATCCTCGGAGCCGACGAAAAAAGACATCGAGGCCCAAAACTCGGCTCTGACGACGACGTCAAGCACCACAAGCAAGAAGCCGTACACGGCTTTTTCCAACAGTGCAAAATGGTTCATTGTCACCATGACCGCCATGGCGTCCTTCTTCTCGCCTTTGTCCGGCCAGATCTACTATCCAGTTCTCCCCATCCTGACAAAGACGTATCATCTCTCGTCGGGTCTGATCAACGTCTCCATCACCACGTACATGATTTTCCAGGGCCTGGCGCCGAGCTTCATGGGCACCTTCTCGGACGCCAGCGGTCGACGACTGGGCTATATTCTTGCCTTCACCATCTACACGGCTGCAAACATTGGTCTGGCGCTGCAGGACAGTTATGCCGCCCTACTCGTCCTGCGGTGTCTGCAGAGCGCAGGGAGCAGTGGCACAATTTCCTTCGGATACGGAGTGATTGCTGATATCGCCACTACTGGAGAGCGAGGGAAGTACTTCGGCCCTATGGCGGCGGGCGTCTTGACGGCGCCAGCCCTCGGACCGACAATCGGTGGTCTCCTGACGCAGTTTCTTGGATGGAGAGCGGTCTTCTGGTTCCTTACAATCATTAGTGGCGGGTTCCTAGTGTTGTACCTCATCTTCATGCCCGAAACGCATCGCAAGATCGTGGATGACGGGAGCATCGTGCCACATCAATGGTGGCGCCAGTCGGTCGTCCAGTATTTAGGCGGTCGCCGCCGGCTGAAGAGAATGAGTGCCCAAGAGAGGGACAACTATGAACGCGCCCGCCAGGCTCTTGTGGAACAGCAGCGCGACACGAGGATCCATTTCCCCAATCCTCTCGAGTCCTTTGTCATTCTCACCAACCCGGACGCATTCTGTCTCATCATGTACACCGGGATAATGATGTTCAGTAACCTGGTTCTGATGACGAGCACGCCCACCGTGTTTCCCAGGCTGTACGGCCTCAACGAGCTCCAGGTGGGATTGTGTTTCTTGTAAGTGGGGGGCCTTTCCCCCTTTCTTCTTCCTTTGATTTCTCACCATCCGTACTGAAATGTGGGTTTGAACCTGACTGATGATATGTTAACAAGACCACTCGGCATCGCGGCGGCAATTGGCGCGTTCTGCAACGGCCGTCTTCTGGATTGGAACTACCAGCGCATGGCGCGCAAGCTGGGCATGACGGTGGACCGGAAGCGCGGCGACGATCTGCATAATTTCCCTGTCGAGCGCGCTCGCCTGCAGGCCGTCTTCCCCTTCCAGGCCTTACAGGTCGCGGCCCTGGTTCCCTACGGCTGGGCGCTGGAGAGACACGCCTCGCTCGCGGCGCCGCTCGTCCTGCAATTCGTACTGGGCTTCTGTCTGGTCGTCGCGTCCAACTCGATCAGCACCCTCCTCTCGGACATCTACCCGGGCAGCGTCTCGACCGCGTCCGCCGCCTCGAACCTCGTCCGCTGTATGCTCGGCGCCGTTGGCGCCGCCGTCGTCGACAACATGCTGACCAGTTTGGGGCTCGGCTGGTGTTTCGTCCTCGTCGGCCTGCTGATGGCCGCGGCCACGGCGTTTCTATACATCGAAACCCAATGTGGCATGCGTTGGCGGCAGACGCGGTGGCAGAAACTGGAACAGAGGAAAGAAAAACAAGTCGAGAAGGAAAAGCGGAGGACTCTCCTCCGAGCCCAACAAGAAGAAGCCTCCACCGATCCACCTGCGTAGAGTGATGGGATAGAGAGAGACACAGAGAGGGAGTTTGACGGCTTATCTGGGCTGGACGTGGGAGTTGTGGAGTTTCCGCTGCCTAGTTTCGGGAAGGCTTTCCGTGTACATTTATGTACGCTATCAATTGCAGGATATCCTCGGGCGGAAAAATGGGAATCGGATATATACATATATACCAAGAGAGATCAGACAGATAGACACGTAACTAAACCGGTCTCGAAAACCATCTATCCATCTCTAGGCTCTGTGCGCCACGTCATTTGGAATTCCCTTGTTCAGCTGATGAGGTATGTGTTAATCAGCCTACATGGATAGAGTATGTATCAGCTTCTAGGGGTATAGTCCGACTTGTTCTACGCTGGACGTTGGACGCCTGAGTCCTCTGGAAGCGACACCACACTACACCATCTTTCCTAAGAGAGGAGGATAGAGCAGGGTAGAAAAGGCACGTACCGGTACGGTTCTACATATCTAGGTAGTAAATAGAGGACAAAAGGCAAAACCGTACCGGCCAGCCATGGAAACCAACACATGCTGTTGAAAACTGAAAACTGTCTTTGAATGATGTAAGGCCCGGGAGAGAGGAAGGGAGGTAAGGGGGGGGAACGCCACTGTGTCTATTGTGTACCTGTCGAAAGAAAGAATCATGTTTCTCATTCATATCCACGATTGATTCTACATGCATGCACGTCCACATGTCCAATGGCATGGTGATTCGATTCCGGTTCCGACTCCGATATCCAAAATCCCGGCCAGTAGCAGCAGCAGCAGCAACATCAGCACCTTCCAGCAAAGGACTAAAGTAAAGATCCCCCACCGAAAGCACGCAAGGCAAAAGCATACAGTTTGCAATTCACATCCATCCATCCGTCCCACGTTCTCAGATGAAGGATTTTATTCTCCTTCGTATCCCTCTCCCACCGCCGGGTCCCTGGTGACCTTTATTTCCTGCATCGCGTTCTCCCCGTCCCTTTCACCCTGTAACACCAAGCCCTTTTCATTCGCCAGATGTAACAAGCAGATGAAACAGTAAGATGTGCTAATGTCTTTCATCTGAGGTTCCGGATAGAAGGAGCGAAGGTCTTGGATGAGGTCGGTGAAATTCAACGTTCCGCTGTCGTCAGGGTCGCGTGGTGAGTTTGGATCGTCCTGCGCGGGAGTAGGAGGCTCTTCGGCTTTGGGTGGAACTTCTTCTTGCTGGGGCTGGTCATCATCGATGTCCATCATATCGACGTCGCCGTCTCCGTCCTCACGGGGTCGTTGCTCGGCTGTCGTGGCGGTCGAGGGTCGATCAAACACGTTTATCAACTGCAACCGCCCCTCCATCCCTTTCCACAAATTCTCCTTTAACCTCCTCACGTCAACCTTCTTCGCCGTGCGTGCATAATTCACGTACTCGGGCCTGATTCTTCTTCCAGCTTGTGTCACAAGTTGGCTTCCGAAACTGCCTGGAAGAAGGTCCGGTTGACTTTGCTGTGCTTCCAAGTTTTGCTGTGACTGCTGAGATTCAGCTTGGTCAATGTCCGCTCTAGCTTCGCCATTCAGAAGATTTTGATGCTGGTCACGTTGTGACTCTGGTTGAGGCGACAACATCTCCCTCGCATCCATGAACGCCTGTCCGCCGTCATCGCCGCCTCCATCAACGATCCCATCGTCGTCATCATCATCGTCGATGGGTAACGGGCCATCAAAGGGAAGCCTTTGATCGTCATCCGCAAAGAAGTTCGCATCATAGTCGCCCTTTCTACCCTCATCGTCCAGCTCATCACTGGCCACTTCGCCAGAGGTGTTCGCAGTTCCAACGCGGTTTCTGGCTCCAAAGCCTTCGTCAATAATCCCCATACCTACTCCTCCTTCTCTCCTCCGGATCCTGCCCACCCGACATTTGGGTTTGGTCCACAGTCGCATTAATTTTCTTGGGTCAACGACCTCGTCATCTTTATCCAGCAGATTTCGGCCCTTTGTCCGCCACTGCGATTTTGGGAGAGATATCTGTGAATTTAGAACGGGTGGTTGTTCCAGTAACTCCTTCAAGGAATCCGACATCGGGCCCAGAAAATCAATTTCGTATGGCTCCTTTTCCTTTTTCTGTCTCGTGGGTGGCGCATTAGTGCCACTGGTTTCTTGTTGTTGTGCTTTCTGAATTTTCTGCATCCGCCAGTTTTCCAGGGTGAGAAAGGCTGTCTTGCCTTTTGCGCGTGAATTGAATGCTTTGTCGAAATAGGCCATGATAGACTCATGCTCCGCATCTTCTTGGTACTTGTGCTGCAAAGCCAACGCATATCCATCAGCTGCATCCCCCAAAAGATTATCATCCACATCTTCTGCTCGTGCAACTCTGGCCTGAGCTTCGAGGGCCGCATCTTTTGCCCAGGCCTCGCCTCCTTCGCCAAAGCCAACGTTATCTGCGACGTCGAAGCCACCGAGCAGCCCATCACCGTCGTCGTCATCGTCGAAACCCATGGCATTGCTTCCATCGAGGAATATCCCTGTTTGGTCGGCTAGACCAAGGGGAAAATTTGTTGCTGGAGGGGGCGCTGGTGTTTGGGACCTTTTGTGCTCTTTCCAGTCTTCAGGGACTTTGAGGAAGGGTAAGTTCAGGTCTCCAGATGGGTCGCCCAATGTGAAGGATTTCATAGAAGGGCAAATGTCCTGTGAGTCCAGTACGCTCATATCTGGGAAGAACTTGGACGCTAGAGAAGCAAGATCGATTTCTCCGTCTTGGTCGTCGGCAACAGGCTCTTCGTCTGGAGCGGCGGAATCTGGCGCGTGCGGCTCCTTCCCTGTAGATTCAACCTCATCTTCTTTTTCTTGTTGGCCGTTGTCCTTCTCACCGCCCAAAGCAGCATCTCCCGCATCATCACTGCTGTCAAACACGATGCGTCCGTCAGAATCGATGGACAAATGATTCAGCAGCAAGCCCTTAGCTCCTCCCTCGTCAAAATCTGCAGATGCCTTCTTAAAGAGCGGGTCGACCGCAAACTCGAGTTCCAGTTTCTTGCCCTGGAAGGAGGCAAAGCCGGGTGCGAGCGTAGCTTCATGGCTTCGCATAGGTTTCTTCTTGGATTTCCTCTTCCCTCCGCCTTCCCCATCCTCACCGTCTTCACCGTCTTCACCTTCTTCATCCTCGTCCTCCTCTTCATTGCCATCGCCTTTGCTTCTCTTCTTGCTGCCCTCAGAGGCACCGCCGTCAGCAAGACCACTCAACAGGCGGCCAGTCTCCGTTGCCACGCTGTCCACTCTGCTCGTATATATTTTGACACATCCATCTAGCGTGCAACTTGCCTTTTGAAAATTAACACCGTCCCCTTCTTTTAAGAGACTCATGTCGTGAAAGTAGTCTATCAGTGCAAAATTCCATGAGTTGGCGGCGTTGATTTTATTGTCCGTTGCCATCTTCATCCATTCTTCGAAATTGGCCAGGATAGGGACGCGTTTCATGGGTGTGACCCCGCTGTCTTCGGCGACACGGCCAAAGCTGTTTCGAGGGTGGTCATTGTTATTGCGCTGTTGGTTGCTCGGCCCTCCTCTTCTTCGTACCTGTGCTCCATGGTCTTGACTTCTAGGGGTACGTGGGGAATCCGACATGTTGCTGTAATTGGATTCCCTTCGTCTCTGGTGGAGTTTCCGCACAGGACTTGCCGCAGCGCGGATTTCGTTCATATGGATTTCTTGGAGGGCGTGTCGAGAGTGCAATCGAGCAACTTTTTCGCCTTTGTCATCGTTGAGCGGTATTCTGTTGAAACAGCACAGGAGGTTAGTATTCGACGCGAACCAAAATTTGCGAGAACTGGGAAAATACTGCATATCACTTTGCAGCGCTTCGAGTGAATCTGCGGTCGGAGTGGCCATACTTCACGGGCGATGACTTGCTGTTTTCGCGCGCCATGTTCATAACAACGGCCTGTCTGCTAGGGCGCTCACTGGCACCTCTTGCAACACGAGGCATCGTTTCCTGATATTCCGATTTCGCTGTCGTACTCTTATCCTGCCTCTGGAGGCCTGCTGCTCTCAATTCATACAGCAAGGCGTCTTGTCGTTTCTTTTTGTATTATCTCAAGGATGTTGCAATCGTCTCGCCATGGCCTGGTCTGTAGTTCTGGTGTCTCTCGAAGATTGTTGTGAGAGTTCTAACAATTGGAGTCGTTTGTTGACATGTACAAAAACAGGCTAGTGCATTCACTTCCGTTATGTCACGTGATACGGCTGCAACTGCGAACCTTGTCACTGCCATGCAGATCTGACAACCTGTACTCGGTACGAGGACAGTTCAAACAGTGTTCTACGACATACATAGTATAACGACGGAAGGATCAAATTGCGCGCAGGTTATATGTCTGATGCTCTCATTCAGTCTCGTCTAATTCTCCCTCATCGCTCGTCCTCTATCGACCGTTATCTAATCCAAAACCCTTCCAGCGACGGCACTGGCACTCCTATCCTTCGTTTCAGTCTTTCGCAGTCCTTTACCTTTCTGGATCTCACCCAGCAAAGCACCAATATCACCAGTTCCAGCACGAGCTGGGGCAGGCATCGGCGGAGGCGGCGGCGGACCTCCGGGTGCACCAGAGTTAGGGAACGGAGGAGGTGGCGGTGGTGCATTGAAACCACCAGCGTCTGGCATCGGGGGTGGAGGCGGCGGTGCCGTTGGTGCACCACTTCCGGGAATCGGAGGAGGCGGTGGAGCGGAACCCGAGTCAAACGTACCTGGAATAGGTGGCGGCTCTTGGACGGGCGTCTGGGGCTTACTGTCCATGGCGGACAATGGCCTGGGTGGTGCCATGGTACCGAACAAGATGGAAGCCAAATGCTTTGCAGATCCCCCACCCGGGTGATCGGCTTCATCGTCACTGTCTTCATCCCTGTCAGAGCCCGCAGCAGACCATTCGTCCTCTTCGGGACGACGCCGTGATTGAGCCCCAGTAAAGCTCGGAGTCAATGGCTTAGCAGCCTCTTGTTGAGCAATGCGGTGGAAGGGATTAGTTGATGGCAGACTCTCGGCAGGCGGCGCAGGTGGATGAGGCGCTGGCGGAGGTGAGAATGCCTGAGCTTGCGGGATGGGGGGTGGAGAGAAGACTGGCTTTCCATTCTCTGATGGTTGTGTTTGGGAAAGCTTTCGGAAATATGGGTTCCTTGACTCTTCGGCAGCGGGTGGGCTGGAAACGGGGGTCGGCTCATGGCCACTGCTTGCAGAGGGTTCTGGAGGGGCAGTACTTGGTGGTGGTGAGGCGATAGAGCCAGTCAGCATTTGACTGGTTGCCGGTGTGCTCTCTTGGGGCGTAATCTGTTGCGGGCCCTCGTCCTCGTCGTCAGACGACGACTCATCTCCAAGATGTTCAAGTTGAAGCTGGAGTTGCCGCTCTCTTTCTCGGGCAGCCTCCAGCTCGGCTCTTTGTGCAGCAAGCTTGGCCTCCTTCTCCTTGGCCTCTTTCTCTGCCGCTTTCTTCCGAGCCCTTTCTTCCTGTTTCTTCACCTTACCTGCCTTGACTTGCTCTTCAAGCGCTCGCAAGCGAGCCTGGGCGGCCTCACGCTCCTTCTCCAGCTCGTCTTCTTGCGCCTTGGCCTGGGCCCTAATCAGATGTCAGTGGAAGTCATCCCAAAAGGAGAACAATTACTCACTCCAGCCGTTTGCGTTCTCGCGCCTCTGCTTCCTGCTCTGCTCTAATCTGCGCCGCGGCTTCTTCCTCCGCCTTCGCACGGGCTGCTGCCTCGGCTGCTTTCTTCGCGGAGAGATCTGTGCTGTCTTGTCTCTGTTTTCGAGTTGGTGGCGGGGGGGGCTTCTTTTCAGCTTTCGGGCTTGGAGGGGCTACGCCCTCATTGGCTAGTCTCTGCTGTCGTTCTTGCTCACGTCTAGCATCTTCGGCTTCGGCTTTGCGAAGTCGCTCGGCTCTCTCTCGTTGCTCACGTTCCTGGCGCTGCTGGGAAGTTTCACTAGGCTCCCCAGCTGACTTGATACCAGCTGCAGCCATTCTCTCTTGGATACGTTTCAAGGCCTTCTCCTTGGCAGTGGCAATGCGGTCCTGCTGCGTGTGGCCTGTCGTTACGGAAGAGGTTGAAGGGGCCGAAGTTGGAGCTGGTCGCGAAGGCAAGTTGCCATTTGTGGGCTTGGCTTCGTCGTGAGAGTAGTCGCGCGACGATTGTCTGACCGGCCGTGATTGCCTATGTTTGTCAGTCTCATGTTTTCCGTCAACAGTTATATGGATCTTACTCTTCCTTGCGGATCTTCGCGGTTCTACTGCTCCGCTGCAGATCGTAGATGAGTTCCTTTATCTCATCTTCGACACCAAGAGCTTCCTCCCACCTTCTGCGTTCATGCTCTTGAGTTGCGTTTTCCCCTTGGTCTCGCAAACCATCTTCGAGACTCGAAACAAAGTCCTTTACGCTCTCTTCAACGTCTCTAGTCATGGCCTCGTGCCGTTCTTGTTCCGACTTGACCTTGGAAGTCTCTTGTTCTAAGCGCCTCTGCGCACCTGCTTCGTCATCGGCAGCGGGGGCAGGGCGACCAGCAAGCTCTGCAGCTCGAGCTTGCATCCTAGCCCGCGCTCGCGCCTTAATGCGGTCGGCTTCGGTCACAGTGCCACCAGGGCCAGTTCCAACAATGTTAGAAGCGCTGTTCGGGTGAGCTTTGGCGTCCTTTAAGCGGAAAAGTTGCAGCTTGGCTTCAGCAATGCTCTTCTCAACCTTCCTTACGTCTGACGCTAACGCTGGCAGACGATCTTGGTATCGCTGTAGCTCCCTTCTCATTGCTCTCCTCTCTGCGCCAGTGTCACCCCCAGCGAATCCGGAATTGGGATGTGTGTCGATATCGTCCTGAATTCGCCGGATTTGCCGGAAAAGATCTTCAGCCTCTCGTCTGTCTCTTCGATCCAAGACATCATCATCATCCGCTTGTCGCTCGTCCTGGAAATCAGTAGCGTCGAGCAAGATCTTCTTCTCCCGAATCTTCTTCCTAATTTGATCGGGAGTCAGGTCATCGTACACGCTATCCCCCATATCGGATGACGGTGCGGGGGAAGGGGTTCTACCCCCATGTCCAATACGGCGCCTCGCGCTCGAACGATATCCAACATCATCGTCATTATTCCGAAAGACAGTTGCATCTTTGCGACCAAAGTTGGGCGATGCAGAGCCGCTGCGGAACGAATGATCCTTAAGATAGCTCACACCGGTCTTTTGTGGCTGCAGGAATGCGCCCGATGACTTTCTAGCCTCTGCATCTTGGGACAGGAGAGACTTGACGGTATCGATCGAGCTATTGAAATTCTTCGTTGAGGGAGGAATGAGTTCCGGGGGAAGTCGGGCGGGGATTGGGTACCCGTTCAACTTCCGGTAGATAAGGTGCATTGCCACGGCGAACTCGTCCATGTTCAACCGACCCTTATTATTAGGATCAGACAGGGTCCAAATGGCTTCCAAGTCAGATCTCTCCAGACCACTCTGACCCATGATCTCAATGGCCGTTTCTCCGGCAATGAAACCTCTGCCTAAGCCGTCCCAAGCTCGAAACAGTTGATCATAAATTCTCTTCTCGTCCTTGGTGACCGCCCAAGGAATCTTTGCGCTCCCGGATAGCCCTTGCGTAGTGTACCCACCGGCCTCGCGGCCAGCTTGGGGCATTAGACGCTGTTGTAGAGCTTCAATGTTGGGTAGACCTCCGGCAGGCGTATTGACAAAACCCCATTGACCGGGAAGTCCAGTCGGCTGGGTTTGTAGATGACCAGTTTGTTGCGGCGAGACATTGGAACCAAAGCCACTCGTGGGCATGAGAGGCATTGAAGGCCGAGCGCCGCCAAAAGCAGTTGGCTGGGCGGGATTTACAAAACCAGTGGGCTGCGTCTGTAGTCCCTGTGATAGCCCAGGAAAGCCTGTGGGCTGCGGCTGGAGTCCGGGCTGAAATCCTGTAGCCTGGTTGTAAAACCCCGTCGGTTGAGAAGTCAGTTGCGACAAAAGCTGCTGATTTGAGGGCTGCTGTGGGGTCGGCTGCTGAGGAGCAGGCGGAGAAACAGCATTCTGACGGAGCGGAGCGTCGAAGTCCGGTACGTTTGACCGCGTTGGCGGCAGAGGCTTCTCGTCCGGGACACCAAAGGAGATGATATCGACCATACTCGACACCTCGTTCTTGATCTTCTCGGGAAGGACGCTAGGCAGATCCTTTCCGGTCAACCTCAGATTGCACAGATACATTGCCAGAGCAAACTCCGGGAAAAGGAGCTGCCCTGACTTTGTAGTATCTGAAAGGATCCATATTTGCGATAAGGCGCTGCCCGGCAATTTAGACCTGAGAAGCAGATCTTTGGCCTTCTCTCCACTCAATGCCTGGCCATCTCCCGCGGCGGACTTAAACAGCTGCTCGAATTTCGCTTGGTCGGTAGCAGTGATGAAAGACAATCGAATGTTCGGAATCCTGCTGGAGCTCTTGCTCTGCCTCCTCTTTGCCGCAGATGTGCCGGTGGAGCCTTGGGTAAAGGAGGCCGCAATCTGAGCAGAAGTCTGCTGAGGGCGAAGCGGGGCAGCTACAGGTGGTTGCTGTGCCGGAGGAGGAGGAGCTGCTGGAAAGGATGGCTGTTGCTGAAAAGCTGGCGCCTGCGGAGGAGGCTGCTGGAACTGGGGTTGCTGGGGTTGATTCTGAGGAGGATAGCCCGTAAACTGAGGTTGCTGCGCAGGAGCCTGGAAACCCTGCTGCTGCTGATAACCCGGAAAGCCGGTCTGTTGAGCTTGTAACTGACCGGGGAAGCCGGTGGGCTGCGGAGCAAAGGGCGATTGCTGTTGCGGAGGAGCTTGATTGAAAGAGCCGAAAGATTGCTGCGGTCCAAAGCCTCCAGGCGCAGGACCAGGACGGGCGGTGTTTCCGCCGCCCAGAAACGAATTGGAAGACGAGTACATGCTTGCAACAAAGGACGTGAAAATGCAAAATGCGAAAAGCGGATGGAGGACAGAAGACACGGGAAAATGAAAATGGGGATGGGAATTGAGTGAGATGAGCAACAGCCAGAGTTTCAGGAATCAGGAGCACTAACCGACCTCGCCGCTGGGAGGCTAGTGAGGCTTCGCAGGCTTCGGCGGCTTGCTGGCCACTGACGCGGTGTTTGCGGTGTTTGCCGCTCAGCTTGCGACTGGTGAGGCTGAGCCGGGCACGTGACGGTGTCGCTGCTTTAGGCTGAACTGGTTGAGCTCTATTGCTGCCAACTGCGCTCCGAAGCAAGAATACTGCATGCGTGGTGAAAGCACACTTCACATCCGAATTCCTACCTGAGTTGCTGGCGTCCAACATATTCAGAGCTTCAACTTATGGTGTTGAGGACGACATTGTCATGAAAGTTATTGCTGACACGAACAGTCGTGGAAATGCCAAAGAATGTGGTTGAGAATGCGCATTTTCGGCCATTGTGGGCAAAGAAAAGCGAGCATCAACCGAGCATTGTCACTGATTCAATTTCTTACTAGCGAGCTAGGTACTCCATCCTCACTCAGACAAGTTTGTTTCAGTGCCCATCGAGCGTCTTCCTTTCATACAGTCATCCCTGACGAAACTCTCTGCTTGTTTCCTTCTCGCCATCCTACCCTGATGGCCATCAACTCCGGGAACCATAGAAAATGTACCTCCTCATGTGTCGAGAAGACCAGAATGAAAAGCGGCTGTCATGTGCCAAGCATCTAGCCAACAAATGGACCACGCTGTCTGAACTTCATACCTTAAAAGGCTGGAAGGGGAGAGCTTTAGCCGTCGTTCGTCGGTACGACTCGTTCCAAGGAACAGCGCAATCTTGCTAGGGCCACGGCACCCAGCATTGTACTGGGTAGAGACAAGCCTATGATGGTCGCTGTCTTTCGGCCGAATGGAGGCTGGGGAAAAGGTGGGCCACCCAGGCGGAGTAACACGAGGGATGGCTTCCGTATGCTCCCCAACTGCAATCCCCAGATTATCCTTCCCCCGGCTGCGGCACGGGTAAGGATCGTTCTGACTAGTCATTGAAAGGTGCAATACCCACTTGTGCATAGGGACAAAATGGAGCAGGTACGTGATGACCGATGTTGAATACTTGTGAGAAAGAGAGCAAGGGCAATGGACATGACAATCGTCTGGCTCTCTGCATCCTAACCAGATAAGCGGGGGACAGAGAGCAAAGGAGCTCCGCTACGGTTTGTTGAGGCATTCTCTGAGATCCACAACATCCAGAGAGCCACGAGTCATAGGAATACACCAGACCGAGGTTCTAGAAAGCATCGAAAAACAGCACGCAGCGCGGGCTTGGAATTTACCTAAGCAGCTCCATACCACCTTCCACGCTCAAATCTTTCGCTTTCCATCAATCTAGTCTTTTTCCGTCTCCATGAACAAGAACACTCCCGTAAAGCGGCGGCGTTATCGGTGCGTCGAGGCATGCAGCACCTGCAAACGGAGAAAAGAAAAATGTGACGGTAACAGACCTTGCGCTCGCTGCATCGAACGTGGCGTCCATGTGGCTTGCCAACCTCCGCCTCCTCAAACCTCGACGGGCTCTCCAGACAACTACAACGTCAATTGCGAAGGGTCTGTTGCCTTAGAAGCGGCGAACAGAGATCGAAATGTGCAAGACGGATCGTCACAAGGGTCACTTTATCCTCTGGCCCTGGTGACGAGCAATACATCTGCCACTTCTGTTCCCGAAACGTCACGGCTAATACAAGACACAAGAGGCAAATATATGTTCATTGGCGATTCAGCAAACTTGTCACTGCTTCAAAGCATTTGCAGTCTCGTCGGCGCGTCCATAGGGCCGTGTGCGTTTGTTGAAGATCCGTTCCGATACCAGATGGTCGAGTCGGCGCCGGAAGGACCTGCTACTTGGCTTCATGCTACAGACCACCAGCTTCCGGCCAAACCGAGTTTTGATGAGGCAGCCTATTTGATTCGTCGATATATAATGGCAACCAATTGTGTGCTGGATCTCTTTGACGAGAGCGACCTCCTGGACAATCTTGCAAGTTGGCTTGACAGCGAGTCAACCCCCACATCTATTCTGAGCGCAATATACTACCTGGTGTTCGCTATTGGGGCGCAGACATGTCCAGAGGATAAAGACGCACTGGCCAGCGCCTACTTTGACTATGGTCGGTATCTCACGGCATCATACTTTATGGAGGATCCCAGTATTCCAACTGTGCAAGCATATGCCATGATTACCATGTACTTGCTTGGAGCATCTCGAAGAAATGCTGCTTTCATGTATCTCGGGACAGCTGTTCGTGCCGCTTACGCTCTCGGGTTACACCGATCTGACATCGCTGGGCTTTTCACCCCCCCAGAGATCCAAACCCGGGAGAGGCTATGGAAGGTCATGCGCATCCTAGACCTCTTTATGAGCGCCTCGTTGGGAAGGCCTCCGTCAACCGAAGAAACACGCAATACCGAGCTAGACGAGAACTACTCCGCATCAGTAGACCTATGCGCCATCTTCGAAAAGATCTTGACCGATATTTACGCAAAGCGAATGATCTCCACCGAGACTCTCCAGAAAATCAGCCAACACCATCGTCGATGGACAGTTCGCTTTCACGGTGGCCTTGATACAGACCGGATAAAGGACGAGGAATTTCTCGACGGCCGTCTGCCTAATGTTGGCCTAATACACGTCAAGGAGGCGTATTACTGGACGATTATGCTCCTGACACGGCCATTCTTCGTGGATTATATTTCCAGTCACATTGCACTAAAGGCACAGAGCCGGGGTGATGGAGCGAGAAGTCCTGATCCTCTCAAATCTTCTCACCGAGTCTTGGTTCATGCATGCGTCAACTCTGCAATGAGCACAGTGAACCTGCTTAGAAAATTGCTTGGATTTGAGGGGATACCGAAGAGACTTCCTTTTGTCGTCAATTCCCTCTTTGTCTCGGGTCTCATACTAGGGTTGTCTTACTTCGGTGACTTGTACAAGACATATTCTCTAGATGACAGTCTTGGTACCGCACTAAAGCTCCTTGCGCTCTTTCCCCATGATGCGGTCGCAAAGAGGAATTTGGCGATTCTTCAGTCGCTATTAGATGCCTGCAATACTTATGTCAGGCGCGAAGCAAAGGAGAACATGGCAATACATTCTCAACTGGTGAGTGGTATGTTTGGGCAAATTCACGGGGAGGATGACATGGAAGATTCAGTCACGACAAATACTCCGCAGGAAGGTCCATCGCATCTCGGCAGTGTCGAAGACCTCAGGCGACCAGATGAGTTCAACTATACTAGGCCACACAGCGCCATGGATCAGGGAGCGACTGGTGTGTCCACCAGTGGCAACAGCGAAACCATTGAATTAAATACGCTAGATCGCGCAGAAACCAACATCCTCAATCTAGATTCGATAGTTGGTCTCCCGGCATTCCAGGACGACTTCTCTATGCTACCAGGCTCCATGCTACCAGCGATGTCTCCGAGGACGTTATGGTTCGGCTCCTACGAAGAAAATGTGCCGCTATTCTCGACGGTCGACGCCCGAAATTTTCTGGAATAGCAACGACTATCGAGAACCTTTCCCGAAAAGCTGCACGCGATATTACACATTCGAGAGAAAGTGTTCATATGAAGGAAGAGACGGCGTTTACCCGAGGCCAGGGACACTAGAATACTGAGCGATGTGCTTTTCTTTTGCGAGTCCTCCTAGCTTCTAGGCCACTCCTTGCCACCCATAAGACGTGCTGACCCCGTAGCCCTTCTTCCAACAATGCTGATCCTCTCACGGCCTTCGACCATCTGCAGTATCTACCACAGCCATTTACGCGAATAATGGATGGTTTCTTTGAGGCTCATCCTTGAGACGTGCGAGATGAAATGGAACAGGCAGGAATGATTCTTATCACTTCACGGTCCTTGTTGACTTGCAAACCTCGAGGGAAAGGTGAACTTATACTGCACAATCGAGACCTGTGGAAGGCTCCCCGGGTTATATCTCCATCTATACGCGGAGACAACCTCGCCCATGCTTGTCTTCTCAGGCCTGGCGGTCGCTTCCCGAAGGACCTCAAGACCTGGGACGGCACCATTCAGTCATGGAGTTGCATTTGTGGACCAAACCAATGAGAGAAGTTGCCGAAAGCCATGGTGCTTCCGATGGAACTCCCCAGATTTCCGACCCCACAACACCTTGCCGACTCCATCTCTCCATCCGATACTATCAAGTCATGCAGGGGTGAAGAGGGATAAACCGTTCGTCTAAGGCAATGACCATCTTTCAACATGGAGAAGGTCTCGGCAATGCGGAGGATTCTGGGGTAGCTGAGTCGGTCTAACTCGCTCATCCTTTATGCGGACACCTTGCCTTACAATGGCGTATCGAGTTGATCCAGACCGCGCGGCCGATCTTACATTCGATACTGCACTTAGAGATTTTCGTCTGCTTTGCATGATTCGCGCTGTCGCCGCAGGGACCTTGATAACCGCACTATCGCGAGCGTCCCTCCATTTCTACTACAAACGTGCAGGCTGACTGGCTTCATTTCCAGCGAGAGAAACACCACAATCGAACATGTCTCATGATAGCGTCCGTCTCCCAAATGAAGTGATCCTTCGGATGGCTTCGGGACAAGTCTACTGGTCGGGAAGGCGTCATATATTGCTGATATTTGTTGAGGATTCTGAAACTCTAGCAGAACTTATCGACCGATCCTGCTTCAATTCGGCCTGGCATCCACTTGCACAAGTGGGGTGTGTTGGGGTCCGGGGTTTCTGATATCGTCTTCGCACGGGGCCTTCCTATGCCTTCCTCGGGAATGCCATTGATTGGGCAGACAATTGAGTTCACCAAGCTGCCTCTCAATAGCATCCGGTATTTAAAGTATTGAGTCCTTGGAATTGAAATTCAACATGTGCTCCCAGAGAGGCCCACGCTTGCCCCAGAACGCCTTCAAAGTCTTTTGTTTCTATTCTTCTTGAACACTTTGATTTCAGATCCGAACTGCTGCGGTCATCCTAGAAGCACCTAAAATGGGGTCTCTTCCTCCTCCAATTGAGCTGGATGCGCTCGTTGTCGGAGCTGGTTTTGGTGGGGTCTACCAGTTGAAAAGACTACGCGAAGAAGGTTACAAGGTCAAGCTCGTGGACAATGCCTCGAGCTGGGGCGGTGTATGGTACTGGAACCGATACCCAGGCGCCCGTGTGGATAGCACGATTCCTCACTACGAATTCTCGGATCCTTTGCTCTGGAAAGAGTGGCGTTGGAAGCAGCGATTCCCCGGAAGTGCAGAACTTCGAGATTACTTCGCATTTGTCGCCGAGAAATGGGATCTAGATAGGGATGCCCAGTTCAACACCTTGGTTACAGCGGCCTCCTGGGATGACGAAACCGCCAAATGGCACGTAACCACTCAGACAGGCCAACAGTTTATTGCAAGATACTTACTTTTGAATACCGGGTTCTCGGCAAAGAGACATATCCCTAACTGGCCGGGCATCGAGAAGTTTCGCGGCACTTTTGTTCATCCTTCCTATTGGCCCAAAGAAGAGCCCGATCTAAAAGGCAAGAATATCGCCGTGATTGGAACTGGGTCGACTGGTGTCCAGCTTGCTCAGGAATTGAGTAAAGTGGCCAAAGACTTTGTGCTGTTCCAGCGAACCCCGAATCTGGCACTCCCGATGAAACAAATCGAGTATACTGGCGACGAACAGACTATTCCTCACAAGCAGTATCCAGACCTCTTTGCCGGACGGTCAAATAGCTTTAGTGGGTTTTCGTTCAACTTTTTGCCGCGGGCAACCTTCGACGACACGCCGGAGCAAAGGAGACAGACGTATGAAGACCTGTGGGCCAAGGGCGACTTCCACTTCTGGCTTGCGACCTACTACGATATGCTCTTCACTGAAGAAGCCAACAAAGAAGCGTATGACTTCTGGAAAGCCAAGGTGCGCGCGCGAATTCAGGACCCTGATCTCCAAGAGTCGTTGGCCCCAGAGATGCAGCCGCACGCGTTCGGATGTAAGCGCATCTCGTTAGAGAACGGCTTCTACGAGATCTTCAACCAGCCCAATGCCACGCTGGTGGACATGAAGAGGACGCCGATCGTCGAGTTCACGGAACGCGGCATCAGGACCGTCGGCAGAGAGTTTGAGCTCGACTACATCATCTGTGCAACGGGCTTCGACGCCATCACGGGCGGGCTGAAACAGATCGACATCACCGGCGTGGCTGACCAGAAGCTCGCCCAGAAGTGGGAAAAGGGCACAAAGACGTACCTGGGTCTCTGCGTCGCGGGCTTCCCCAACATGTTCTTCACCTACGGGCCCCAGGCCCCGACGGCCTTCTGCAACGGCCCAACCTGTGCCGAGCTGCAGGGCGAGTGGATCGTGCAGATGGTCAAGGACATGGACAGCGCGGGCCTGACCAAGATCGAGGCCAGATCCGACGTCGAGGACCAGTGGGCGCAGGATATCTGGAAGCTCGCCAACGCGACGTTGCTGCCAACGACTAAATCGGTATGTCGGCCGTGAGTTTTCGCTTTCACCGTGGTTCACTTTTCCGCCCTTGCCTTTCTCACTCCCCTGATTGACCATATCTGGCCTTCTTCGGATGGCGGTCGCTCTATACCAGTATCCCTTGCTAACGATGTCGCAGTGGTACATGGGTGACAATATTCCCGGCAAGCCGAGGGAGCCGCTCATCTACCTTGGCGGCGTGCCAAACTACTACAAGACCATCAATGACTGCGCGCAGGAAGGTTATAAAGGATTTGTGCGCGCGTAGGATAGAAAGAATGCAGAGACAGGCAGACACAGTCTTCTTGTGTGAAAGGTAGTTCGGCAATTCCATCATCACCATACCAGTAATCTCTGCTCCCTTGCGATGCAATGCCATATGCTATGTGATGCAGCTTTTGTCAATGTGCCGAGTCCTTCCACCGTCGAGAAGCTGTTTCCTTCTTCGTCGAAACGCCTATGTCCATCCAGCACTCCATCCAGGCCGCCGCTAATGGTACAGGGTATCTATCACCAATGCCTCGTCATCTCGTGTTTATTTCCCGTGTAAGAACCATGCTGCCTGCCTCCGAAGAAAGGACAACAGGCCAGGCCAGCCCACCTGGTTGATTGATCACTGTCCATTCTGTGCAGCACCGCCAACCATCTTTCTCAACTCGTACTCTCGCGTAAAGTTGGTCTTGAGGACGTCGAGGTCATGGACCAGGTCGCGGGAGCTGGCCAGCACGGCTTCCTTGGGGGTGATCTCGCCGTCGGTCTGGACTCGAAGTTCAAATTTGGCAAAGAGAGGATGCGGGACCTGCGACAGTCGCGTCAGAATTCCTCGTGGTTCGTTTTTCTCCCCCTCATGACTTACTCGATAGGCAGCAAAGGTGACATGGCTGTTTTTAAGAAGCTTGTCGCGGAGAAGGTTGGCGAGGGTGTGGTCTTCCTTGTTGAAGGTGAAGATAGTAGTGTTTGGAGTACCTGAATGGTTGTCATTAACCGGGTAAGAAATACATGCACACCGACGTATGAACCCACGGGTGTCGATCTTCTCTTCAATTTTCTTCTCATCGTCTCCAAGGAGGAAAGCCTCAGTGCTGTAGAACAAGAATTAGCCAATGTCAGCCTGCAACTCGAACGCAGAAAGCAGTAAACAGATCAGGCAGCAGGCACTCGTGGGTGTTCAGGCAAGAAATCTGTAGAGGACGCAATCCAGATATCGTCTGCTTTTGTAGTTGCGCACCATTCTTGTCTGTTGATCTCGTCGTGGTGCATTTGCTCCATTGCGAAAAACTGGTATCGAAGGTTCGCGGGGTGACGTCTCCAAGCATGGCCATCTATTGGGTAGCCGCCCGGTCCGGCACCAGGGTACGGACTTTGCGAGGGGCGTGATTTGGCTGGCGACAGAGAAAGCGGATCAAGTACAGACGGCGGACCAGGATCTTCCGTATCGGTCATTTCGACAACGTCCTTGCAGCTGGCCTTGGATTCCGTGACCGTAACCCCATTACTATGATATTGTGTCAAACAGGTCGAGGTATCCTTGGTCGGTCCAAGTCTAGGTCCAGGTCCCAGAAATGATCCAGAGTCCAGAGGCCAGAGCAGGCGCGACCGTGGGGGGCTGAAGAAACTTACGTGCCTGGGATGTTGACACTATTGGTGTCAACACCAGAATTGACTCCCAAGTGCTTATTCTTTGGATGGTTGGGCCAAACTTGACTTTCAACCGGGACGAGGTGGCCAGAGGACATTCGTTTTGGGGAGAGAGTAGGCCTGGGAGGGGTCTTGTCTCCTGTGGTCGCAGCCTGGCTGGGGAAAGTATCCGACATGATGATGACAGTTTTCTCTGACAGGAAGAGCTTGCAATGCGGTCCACAGAAAGGATCGAGGATCAAGGATAAGTTGCTGGGGAGGCAGTGGACGGCAGAGGTGAGGTCTGAATTCAGGTCGGAGTGAATGGCGCCAAGACCCAGCTTCTTCGAGGCAGCCGGTTTTCCGGGAAGACATCACGGCAGCCAACGAGACATTTACGAGAAATGTCGTCCAAATGATTCTTCCATATCGCTGGAGCTGAAACGGAAGGGTTGAAACGGTCGGAAGATGTTTGCTCTCTGGTTTGTTTCCTTGTGCGCATCTCAAACCCCGTCGGGATTCCCTTCTTCTCGATTTCAAAACGGCGAAATCCAACCAAACAACAAGAGAGCACAAGGGGAAAAAGATGCGAAACAACTCAGAACGTACCGATCAGGGGCGTTCATGTCGTCAAATCAAGCGAGAAAATATCCAAAAGGTTCCAAAAGGGATTAGGAAAAGTAAGAGATTCCAAGTTAAATGTGTCAGGGAAAAAGGCGAGGTTGGAAGATGGTCAGGATCTTTTATGAGGAGTCGTCTCAGTGGGTTGAGGAGATGGCACTAGGGCCCCAAGGATGTAAAGCGACGGCGATTTAAATAATAATGATGAGATGGAAGCGGGTGAGGTCCTCATCTGTCTCCTTGGGCCCAGCCTCATTCATTTGAAAAGTTGGACTCGATGAATCGGTCGACCAACAAGAGAAACTTGCCAAGTCCCACGTGACTGTCGAATTCATCGCCTTGACTCCCCCAACTCCCCATATGCACTCCAACTACCAGCTTCTCCGCGGCACCAGTGGCACCAGCGGCACGAAGCATTAGTCTTCCACCTGTTCCCGGTACTCGAAAATCTATTGGGATGGCCCATTCCAAGCTACTCGGCCCTGTGGAAGCTTCTATTTGCTGGCCGCGGGCTCGGGCAACGCCATCACGCCTTTTGCATTACGAAAACGGTGGTCAAGCTGCTGCACTTCAGCCTGTACGCGGAGATTTGCAAATGGACTGCGTATCGTCCGTCATTAAAACGGCAAAGAAAGCAAAGAGCTCCTTTCAGTTGATCTTTTGTAAGTCATTTTTCTTTTCTGCCCAGGGGCTACCTCCTGTGCAATATCGTCACGAATCACGACCCTCTTCTCCTCAGCACCTGTCTCAGCCATGCCCTCCAACATCCTTCACAATGACTATCCATGGACATCCCCCGATCTCCCCTTGGTAGTATCCGCACCTATGATGAAAATCACAATGGGGCGTCTGGCAGTCTCTGTCTCCGCAAATGGCGGCATCGGCTTCCTGGCGGGAGGATTCGACCTCTCGTCCCTCCTGCAAAATCTTTCGGAAGCGGCAGAATATGCCAAATCCACCAATGTGCCCCTTCACAACGGCTTACTGCCCATCGGGGTGGGTGTTCAAAACTGGGGGAGCTCCCTCCCACTGCTGACCGAGGCCCTCGAGGCACATCCCGTCGCCGCAGTATGGTTCTTCGCACCCAAACACCTCTCCGATCTCCTCGACTGGGCGAAGTCCATCCGGCAGCTCACTCACGACCGCACCAAAATCTGGGTCCAGGTCGGCACGGTGGCCGAGGCGATAGAAGTAGCCAAGACGACGAAACCAGATGTCTTGATTGCGCAGGGCTCCGATTCGGGTGGTCACGGGCTCGCGCAGAGAGCGAGTCTGCTCACGCTTTTGCCCGAAGTGAGAGACGCGTTTGATCAGGGGGGTATTGATATCCCTGTCCTTGCGGCTGGCGGAATAATGGACGGAAGAGGGGCTGCCGCGGCATTGACCCTGGGGGCAGATGGTGTATGTCTGGGGACGAGGTTTCTCGCGTGTCCGGAAGCGGTCATTGCGAAAGGTTATCAAGACGAAGTGTTGCGGGTCACCGATGGCGGCACCAGTACCGTCGCAACCACCATTTACGACGTCGTTAGAGGGATCCACGGATGGCCGCCGGCCTACATTGGCAGGGGCGTGGCGAACCGGACTTATCTAGACGCAGTCTACGGCGGCATGGGAGACACGGAGAACGTGGAGCTCTACAACGAGGCGATCAAGATGGGCGACGCCGGCTGGGGTCCCGAAGGGAGGATGACCACTTACGCAGGCACGGGGATAGGATTGGTCAGAGAGGTCCTCCCGGCGGGAGATATTGTGAAAAGCGTCCAGCAAGAGGCGATCCAGGTTTTGCAGAAGTCGGCTTCGAGATACGACACGAGGTGAATGAAACATGATTGATTTGTCCTGTGTCTTTCTCTCTTAGTCATTGAATCGATCGACCGATCGATCGCCAGATTGTCTCGAATTGTTTTGTTTTGTTTTGTTTTGTTTTCGTTTGATAGGTGAATGTAGGCCTGCGCGTAACTTCTTTGAGCCACCAACTTCAAGCTCCTGGCGGAGTTTTGGGGGGCATTGTATACCACCTATTGCCTACGTGTCTTCAATCGACTCTTATCTCCAAGGAAACAATGTGGACGGGCTGTGCACACCCTGTTCCGACAGTGACGGCTTCTTTCGCTGCCGGTTTCGTCGCCACTTTTGCGCGCCGTGTTTTCCCCTTTCCCCCAACCCCCGAGAGCGTGGTGATTTCTTTGCAAAACCTAGTGGTATGCTCAAGACGCTGTCGCGGGGACTGGACCTTCTCCGCCGGGTATCAACTATGTCCAGAATCAGCGGATCGGCTATGCAAAGAGTAAAGTAGTGCGCAGACTTGGAGCAGCGCGGATGTAATTGGGTGAGCGAAAGGAGAAAAGAGAGGAAGGAGAGAACCCGGTTGATGATAGGTTTGTGGAGGGGAATCCCCTTCGCCGACTGAGAAGAAGTGTGCACCGGTGCTCGAACACACAGCTCTCACGTACCATGCAGATGTTATTCCCATTCAGTAGGATCTTGGGTAATCGCGTTTGCGCGCCGGTGTAGTCGCTTGTTCAGTAATGTCAGCCTTAGTTCGTTCAAAAGCTCCGACCAAGGGTGAAATGGGTGAGTGGACGAAGGTATGCCGATGAAGGCGAGGAGAAGGAAGAAGACCTACAACTCAATCACGTCTTCAAGCACCATGTCTTCACACACGAGAACGAAAGATGCACGGTTAGCTGCTGTAACCCCTTGCTTCCCGCTTTGCCATATTTGATTTCTGGCGTACGGTATTATGCCAGCGGAGGCAGCCTGGTCGATGACTTACTGACATAGTCGTCGAACCCGATTAATGTACCAGCGAATTCTGCCGACCGGAGATGAAGTGTTAGTTAGTCAATACACGGAATTGAGATTGGAAAATGTAATGCACGTGTCTCGGGCCAAAGATGGAGGCGGAGGTTGAATCTGCACCAGATGCCAGGGAGGAGACTAGATTATATCCGTTGTCGAAAACGCCGATGGCTTGCCTTGGAATCCTCATGTACCATGATCTGAGTTGGGAAGCCCATACCTTTGTCGCCCTTCATAACGATCCAAATCCTCGAGCCGACGCACTTGTCGATCAATTCTGCCCCCCGAAATGTGGTTAGCTTCTGTCTATTGCGAACCTCCACCGAGAGGAGACACGGTTGAGACATAATGGAATAATACCTAAGGGGAGTAACTGTGATGCCATGGGCGGCGGTTTGGCGGTAAACATGGCTTCGTGGAGAAGGAGGAAATCTGTGGGCCTTATATTAAGACGTATTCAGCAGACTGTAAGCCGGGCTAACAAGGTCTCGGACAGGATCATGAGGTCTGTGAGGGAGGACGTTGCGGAAATCAAACAATAAAAGTGACAGAAGTCGATGTCGAGGCTGTAAAATGAGAAGAGCCTTGCGCCAAGGCCGGAACGGCAAAATATGGAGCCGGCCGGGCGACGAGCACTGGGACTGGCGGGTTTCTCGGAGGTGGTGAAGGGGATTTCGTGGGAGGTGACGGCACAATTCAATGTGAACATGATAATCTCAGTGCATTATGTATACCTGTTATGATTATGAACGGGATCCTGATTTTTTATTCGCCATAGACTTGCCCAACGCCGCGCTTTTGTTGCATAATGCAATGGTGCTTGGGGAAGTGAACACCCCTCCCCCGGGGGGCGAACCAAGCCCCTCCGTGCATCATTATCAATATCGTTACTCGTCATTCATGATGGTTGAATTATATTTGCCTCTCGACCAGTCCCAAGGGTCTCCTCCTGGAACACAGAGACCCAGCCGCCAGAAATAGTCTCGGTGGGCAAAGAAGAGTTGCCAAAATTTATAGCGCCGCCCTATCGCCCACATTTCCTCGATGCCGGAGGCCGCATTGTCAGCTTGCCGGGTCGCAGTTCTTACCTTCTCGGTCGAGACGCTATCGGCAATGCAAGCGGGATCCTCGTCGCCCACACAATGCTGTACGTCAGCACGAGTGGGAGGCAGCGAGGGTTTGGAGATGTAGATCTCGCCAGCATGCATTCTGTACCCCCATTCTTCCAGTGGTAAAAGCGGGACTGGATCATCCACATGTGTCACTCTTCGGTATGTCCACTCATCCGGTGTGGTGGTGTTCAGGTTGAAACGTTTATCAATGAACTGATTCAGCGCCAGATTCCCGACCCGTGGCTCTCCAAAGGTTGTGACATGAGGCTGCCATCCTCTTGCT
This sequence comes from Cladophialophora bantiana CBS 173.52, assembly GCF_000835475.1. Lineage (NCBI taxonomy): Eukaryota > Fungi > Ascomycota > Eurotiomycetes > Chaetothyriales > Herpotrichiellaceae > Cladophialophora > Cladophialophora bantiana. The sequence goes on along the minus strand of NW_015971575.1, from coordinate 627,303 downwards.
TGAAACTCGAGAGACGCCAACGCTGCAACGGCCCCTCCTAGCGAATGGCCTACCAGCACCAGTTCATAATCTGGGTAGGTTTTCAGGGCCACTTCCACATGGGGGATAATTGTGCAGCGGGTGTTTCGCCAAGACGTCATGAAGCCCGAATGTACAGTGCAATTGGGACACTCGACCCGAACCACACTTCTTTTCTCCGGTTGTTTCAGCAGTTGTGGAAGTATCGGGCCCGTTTCATTCTGCGACCCATCGGTTGTGCAGAACGAATCATTATCTCTGTCGGAGGGGAAAGGAGCATATTCGGATGGGTTTGTGGACAGGTCTGCGATGGTGTTTGCGATGGAATATGTCCCGCGGAAGGCGACGATGACTCGTTTCGGGAAGGGAGGGTGCGACAGGGCGATGTAGCCAGAGGAATCGGACAGAAGAGGACCGGTGTTCCAGGTGGTAACGAGTTCGAAACCCTCGAAGTCGCTACATCGGCTAAGGCATTTGAACGGCTTTTGTATGCCAGTCGTCCCGACACAGTAGGATATGTCGACAATGCGAGCGAGCTCTTCTAGGGACTCAAAGGTCTGCTGGGAGATTTCTTTGTCGCTTGCCAGTAAATGCGCCGGAAACGCTCCAGCTACCGCTATTAGTGCGCATGCCCAGAAACCAATCCGCAGGCCGAGCATTGGAAAGTGCGATCATGCAGGAAAAGAGAGCGAGGTGGTCGCGCCGTACATGGGGAAGAGAGGCCAGAACGAAGCCCGACATCAATCATCCAAAATCTAAGAGGCAAAGAAGTCGAGTCGCATGAGGTCCGGGCGGGTGCGGCTTTGGGGAGAAATCGAAGTGGTTGTGCTCACATGACATTTGACGTCACAGCCCTGGTACCCCTTGTTCCTGGCGGCTGCTGCCGCTCCATCCTCCATCCTCGCCTCCATATCCACTTGCCGACATTCCCCGAGGCTACCAGCAATCCTATCTGACACACCCATTTCTGTCTTACGATCCCAACTGTAACAGTATGGAGATAATGGCCCGATGCGGGGACTCCACAGCACACATGACCAAGGGGACGATTTCCTACTGGACCAAGAGGATTGGACAAGCAACAAGCGGTCGAGGAAAGGAACGGTACCCCCGGGGTTGGATCCCGACATCTTGATCTTATATAGTTTCTGATTGCGAACGAGGACAAAGACTCATAGTTGAGTCCCTCCCTCCTCATCACCGAGACTCTCGGGATCACTAACTTCATCGTCTTCGTCGTCAAAGTTCGCAAAATCATCAGCTTGTTCTTCGTTGCTCTCATCTTCTGCTTCCTCGTCATCACTGGGCAATGACTCCTGTTCTGCACTGGCATCAAGTGAACTCTCACCACTCATTGCGAGTTGCTCGGCCTTCCTTTTGCTGGGCATCTCGCCTAGCCGGCCTTCCCTTCCTTCAATCACTTCTGTTGAAGGATCGCCATTCACTCCATCCTCTCCGTCTTTCTTTGGCGGGGGTGTGAACCAAGGAATCTTCCCCCGCAGAAAATCATTGAGAACCATCTTGGCAACACCATCCACATCGGGTTCGCCGCCTTTCAGTAGCCTCCCACCTTTTCTTGCCAAAATACTGAGAAACTCAACTGGGTCGTCGCTATAATCTGCGGCTTTGATATCGTAGGTCCGCTCAATATGTCGGGTCTTCGTCCGCCGTAGAACAGCCTCAACATACTGTGCGGGATGTTCGACATTCTCCACCCGGACCACCCCACGGAGGAGGATGTCTTCTTCGGTGTCGCCTTGGCTGGGTGGAACCACCCCCGGACAATCAATCAAGTAGATTCTCTTCATCAACGTGATGTATTGCCAGACTTTGGTCTCGCCCGGAATTGGGGCAACTGTGCAAACTCGCTTCTTTCGTAGTGTATTGATGATCGAGGATTTGCCGGTATTCGGATATCCAATAAAACCTACCGAGATTTGTTTTCTCGACGAATGGAGCGTCGAAAATTGTCGCAACAACGTGATCAGCGAACCTTTCCCAAAGGAGTTCGTCATCGATGCATGAAATGCCAGCGTAGGATATTCTTTTGAGAGCAATCTTGTCCATTGAGCCTGAAATTGAGGGGTTAGCAGAGTTGTGTGAGACATTACTAAGAGACGTGCTATAGATAAAGAAAGCAAACCTCAACTCAAACGAAACACGCCGTGCACTCTGTGACGGATATGCTTCCAAGACGGATGCAGTTGTCGGAGACCACCCCATGAGGGTGGCGAGCGCGGCTTGATGTACCAAAGCTGTAACAGGCTACTTTCATTGAGGAATGGTTGCGAGAGAACGCAGAAAGGAGCCTTGACTTAGCGATGGAGCGGGGAATATTTTCTTCGCGTGTAGATGTGTGACTGCCAGAACTTTGAACGAAAGAAGGACGAGAACTCACCGCTATGCTCGTCGGTACCAAATCGCATTTGTTCAATACGAACACCAAATGCTTATGTGGTGCCTCCTCTCGGATATATTTTTCCACGCTCCTACACCTTGTGCCCTCGGGATCTCGAGCGTCCAGCACATGAATAACGACATCGGAGGAGTCGATGACCTTGTACAGTTCGTTCCATATCCTTTTGCTTTGGCCTTTTGAAAATATCGGTTCGCGGGCACTGGTGAGTTCACCGTCTTGTTGTCCCTGCATTTGTTCGGCCGTTTGCCCGCTCAAGAGCTTGTTCTCTTCCAGTCGCTCGAGGTAGTCGTCGTGCATTTTCACCGACTCGTCAGCCAAATCTGCAACAGAGCTTGCGCTCAGCTTCACACGCTTTCGCTGTGACTTTGGCCCAAAGGTGTCGGCGAATGGAGCAGACTCCACCGCAATCTTCGCTTGATGTTGTTTTATCCCATTCTTAGTATTCTCTGCGTCTCGAATCAAGCTCATAGGTAGTTTGTTCGTCTTAAGAAGGACCTGGTAGGGATCGGCTGCTCGCTCTGCCACAGCCTGTCTGAAAGAGTCCAGCGCATCTTGAGATATGACTCTCGTATTTCCAAACCACTTTCGATGTGGCTCAACTCGGGCCTTGGGGATTTCGCGGGACTGGTACGAGGCAGCTTTCGTGATCTTCCCCTCGGCATTCCGCTGAGCTTTGCCGTCTTTCAGCATGTTCAAGGTCTTGAGTTTTTTGGCATTGCTGAGAATGGTCCGTTAGCATGGACCGTCCAAGTTGTGCCCACCCCGATCTGGACGCACCGATAGAAGTTCTCGCCCTTGACTTTGACGTTTGCCATTCCGTCAGTCGATTGCCCCTGCCGCTCACGGCGGGCGGCTTCTTTCTTTCGAGCACCCATCTTCGTCAAAAGCGACTCCGGCGAAGGGGGAACAAAAGCAAAACGCAGGCAAGGCCTGGCAGTCGAGAAGTCCGTTACGGAGGAATAATTGGCAGAAAAGTTGAAATTTTCGGTTGAACTTCGGTGGAGCGACTCTGGCCCTTGGGCCTTGGCAGCGAGGCAGTCAGTGACAGAGGCCAAGAGATGTAATGACCGTCAGGCTGCACCCCCTTTTGTCATTTCCCTCAACTGCCAAACCAGCTGCGCAAACCATTGATCTCTTCGGACACCACCGCCGCATCTTGATCTGGTCTACCTCGTAAGAGGCACGATATTTACCCCCTTCGATCTTCTGATAATAGACCAGAGGCCCCGTGGAATATAGTCCTCACAGTGACTACGGCTCTTTCTTCCTCTGAAAATTGGAAAAGTGTTGTGAGATAGTAAGCGAGAACAAGAGCGCTGTGGAATGGGGATGCTATCCCAGAGTTGAGAAATTAGGTCGCGAGTGTATGGAAAAATATGTCACCCTGTTTATCACGAATGATGAAGATCTAGCCTCGTTGGTCTCTATACTGGGTGAGCATTCGACAATGCCACTGTTCATTCTCCAGGTCACGACTCTTTTCCAAGTCACGCCACACGCAAATCCAACATTCGACATTCTACCTGATCTATCTTCGATCGAAATAATGTTATATATACACCCCTTTCCACTTTTGACCGTGCTGCAGCCCTCGCTTGGAGAATTTCGCATCTTTTTGCATGATCCTGAAGTGGACTTACGGGGATGGCTCGTACTCGGGCACAATCACGTGCAAGCGTAAGGGGCGAAGCATGGAGTTCGACCACAAAGGAAAAGCCTTCCACAGCTGCATATAAACCAATCAGTCCGATCAGAAAGCACAAGTTAGGACATGAAGAGTTACCACCCGAAAAGGCGAAGAAGAGGAAAACCGCTCGAAGGATCAGTCCCACCCCAAAGAGTGGTGACAGTCAAACCAAGGGAGCAACAGAAGACGCTGAGATGGCAAGTGAGAAAGTGGTCGAAGACGAAGCCACGACTAATCAGTCGATCACGCATGCCAAATTTGACGCCCTGATCTCAAAATACGGGAAACTTCCGCTTTCTGATATCGATTTATCGTCGCCGAATCAGCCAACGCCCGGAACCATCCTCGCTCATATCTTGAATGCGCTCTTGTCGTCTGCACGTATTTCGCACAATATTGCCAAACAAGCACTGCGAAATCTGATCAGCCGAGCATATCATGATTTTAGCACGCTGAAAGCCAGCACCTGGAAGGAGCGCGTAACGTTGCTGGACGAAGCAGGATATGTTCGATATGATTTCAAAACTGCTACTGAGCTGGGAAAATTGGCAACCTTGCTAAAGAACAAATATGGTGCGATGAAATTCTCGAGATACTCGTCCATGGTTGATACCGTCACTATATCATTCCAAACCTGGATAATGTTTTCGCAGATTAACTAACAATCTTACATACTAGGCTCCGACGCGACCAAAATTCTGCCCGTGGGACACGATCCCACAGCAACTCGCAATATCCTCGCGAAGCGTCTGATGGAGATCAACGGACTGGGGCCTCTTGGAGTCGAAATCTTCATCTCCACTGTCCAGATGATTTGGCCTGCCGTTTGTCCTTTCATCACCAGCCGTGATTTGAAGATAGCCGAGCAGATAGGGCTGGGCAAAGACGTGGATGTGATCTACGACCTGGTGGGAAAGGATCCAGAGAAGATGGCGAGACTGAGTTCTGCGCTTTCGACCATCAGGTTAGAGAAGCATGTTGGAGAGTTCATATGACACAAAGCGATCTGCTGGTAAGCGGACAACCGCCGGGTAATCCTACACAACGCTGTCGACTCCTGACTATGCCTAGGAAAACCTTCTTCCCGCCGCTTGCGTGTCATAGACGATGTCTTGAAAGCCACTTCGTTATGATCGTTTATGGCGGCGTGTCCGTTAATAAATTCCAAGGACGCGTAGTTCATCTAGGAATCGATGAAGAAACTTGATTGTTCAAACAATAAGACGGTAGATCCCGGATCTGTTTATTGACCAAGGTTTCGTGTTGAGACAATCTTTGTCACGGTCGAATCGTCTCCAGGTAGATTGTTGCGATTCTCCCCCTCCTTGTACCAATCTTTCCAAGAACCACACTCTCGTAGATAACCCTTCTAGAAAGGTCCATTCCGATCTCCGCAAGCCCTACCCAGCGTCGCACTCCCGCTCCGAATGTAGCAAACCTTTTGCTTCGCGCATGCCGTAGTAGAGCAGCTCTCTGTTACCACGCTACTCTTAGTCTCGAGTAAGTTATACAACTCCACCAAGGTCTGGTTGGTCAGCATGCTCCGCGTGACGCCGTCCCAGAAAGTCGCGTTCAATGGAGCACCGCCGGGCCAACGTCCAGAGAAGCTGTTGTGGGCGGCTGCCATGGAATAGACAGCTCTGGCATCATATTCGAAACGCCACTCGGGTGTAGTCCAGCTGTTGGCCTCGCTGACGTTGGCAAAATAAGTTTGGATGCCCGTGATGGAGAATGTAGCCGCGTCGACCTGGTAAAGTTGATATCCTGCATTGTTCCCGGTCAGAGGTGTGATCGAAGGACCAATATATCCAACTGTTAGAGGCTTGGAGTAGTCGACCATGGTCGTGTTGCGATACGTCTTGCCATTTATGGTATAAGTGCTATTGGGCAGGAAATCATAAAATATCTGGATCTGGTCTTCGTGGGTGTGGCCGAAGAAGACGCCAGCAATGGTTGCTGGGGAAAATCGCACCACAATGCTGTAAAACAGTGCAGAGGGGTTTAGAACGGCGTTGCTCCCATCGTAGCCTGAAGGCACGTGTCCAATGATCCACGCGCGTTGACCTCGAGCTTCGCATGCCGCAAGCTCAGATGCCAACCACGTTAAGACGCCAGAGGTATCCGGATTTGTGACGTTCCAGTAGTTGAAGATGTTATCGACGTACCAGAAGTCTGTGTTGATCGAGATGATGCGAAGACCTTGGGCGGTGGTGTGCGCATATGCGCCGTAGTGCGTAGAGGCGTATTGTTGCTCGGTGCTGTTGATCCAACCGGAATTACCCCAGAGGGAGGAGAGGAGCTCATAGTTCCACCCGAATGCATTGGCAGAAGCGGCTGTCGAGGTTCCTGGATTGAGACTATTTTGTGCTGTCACGGAAATGAGTTCAATACGTCGGCAATTTGAGGCAGAAGTTAACTTACTGTTCCACGCTTCCGGGATGGAGTCGTGGTTTCCTAGTGTGGCATAAACCGGAATGTTGCCTAGTTGAGCCTTGAATGTTTGGTAGGTGACCGTTTCTTCGTATTCGGCATATTCGCGAGATATCTAGCGATATCAACCTTTCGTCTCTGTGCTTTGATACTCGCCCTTACCTGGTCGTCATTATCGTGTGACAAAATGTCGCCAGTAAAGATTGTGAATGAGACGTTGCTCAAATTGAAAAACTGATGCATACTTGTAAACGAGCTTAATGCTAGATCGGGAGGCGAGTCGCAGTAAAGATAGCCTTGACAGAGTCAGCTGTAAAACAGTGCTATTAGGGACGGCACACCTACCGAAGCGTGAGGCTGGAACACTGGCATTCGCAGAGGTCGTCGACAGATCATCATTGGTGGCATACGGACGGCAGCAGAGATATTGAGTACAGTTTGCCTCACTTCCAACATCATATCGCGGGTCTAGATGCCAATCTGAGGTGTGAAGGACATTGATGGACTTGCCTGCATGTTGTTAAGGCGCGGAACTCCCATAGGCGTGGTCGCCTTACCTGACGGCGCTGGGGCTTTGCTTGCATTGGCTGGCTTGGGGCTAAAATACAGGCTCTCTTCGATGCCAATTGTCGGAGGCTCTGGACAGACACCCCAATTGAAATAGCAGTAGTAAGTCATGTCTCCAGTTGCAATGCTCATCTTGGAAAAGAGCTGAGCGTAATATGCCCCTGTAGCACCGCCCCCAGACGAGTAAGGAATCGAAGTGTTTTGAGTGCTTCCGTATTCTGCTGCGCAATTATCGGCGTAAATGTAGCCCTGCACTGTCGGGACAGCTTCGCATCTACTCAAACTTAGCACTGTTCATGCAAGTCAGTGCGCATCACTCACATTCTGATCAAGATATTGACAAAGTTGTCGACCGGCAGTGTGATTGCTGCCAGGTGCATCAATTCGGCCCCCGCAACACACTGAGAACAGTTGTTGGAGAATGTCGTGGTGTTAGCCATTGCATACAACTCAGTAAAAAACATGTCCTCTAAGACTGAGCTGTCATTGATTGGTGTGATTGGTGGCGGGACTGGAGAGACAAGATCATATGAGGGAACTGGCCCAGAGCCGTTGTAATAAAGCACAGGTCCATTTCCATTGGGAATTAGATTTGTATCGGTTGTATTTAGGGCTTGAGCGGTCGAGTTAATGGCCGCATGCACGAGAGAAGCGGAGCCTAGCAAGAGCGCACCGCAGACACAACTCAACATCATGATCGCTACTACGTAGAGACGAGGCTGCCTCGAGGAGTCACAGGGATAGAGGGGTTCAGAAACCTACTTGACGCGAGGATCCTCACCTTTAAGCTGCTCGGCGACGTCCTGGCAAGCTTTTGCGAACGACGTAGTGATAGCCTCGCATGACCAGGCAGCTATCTGCATTGAGATACAAAGTATGGTCAAGACCACCAATAATGAGGCCCAAGTCAGGCACGCGAGGATCAACAAAGGAACCTTGGAACTTAGAATGCTCGAGGTAGCGAAAGGCTTAGCGAGCTTGCTGAAGCTTGACTTGATCCTCTTTAGCTTGGACCTAACGAGACAAGATGAGAGGTCATGATACGATGGCAGCAACATGCACGAGGACGCACGAAGAAGCGAGACAATCCAAGCTACCAGTGCGACGTTGGAACAAGGAACGAGGAACGGCGTGTCTCCGGTTATCGATGCTGGTCACATGTGTCCGTAGCTCGCTAGGTCATGTGATCTCGGCAGAGTTGCCGCGACAGTGTCAAATTCCGCCTTCCGAACTCTAGTGGTATCTCTCAATGCATGCTAACACTAAATCTTTTCTGTAATATTAGCAGCCACTGACTGCACAACCCTTGCAATCGAAAGAGCTATAGTGTCAGACCTGAGCGCAATGGACACAATTTCAGGCTCAATATGTCGAGCTTGCCGACTGCGACTGCTCAAGCCCTCTCATTCACGAGCCTTTGGCACAACCTCTCCTCGCCTGTACATCCCACCTGAGTCCCCTGCCTTCATCGACGTCCCACAGCCGCAGCAGCCAGTCCGAGAATTTCAGCCTCGAGCAAAGGGTATTCTGCCCGTGCCTCGCGAGCTCTTCCCCGCCCGCCGGCCCGACAAACCTGGCCAGCAATACCTTGACAATGTCACACCTGATCCTCTTCCAAAAAACATTCCTCCTCCAGACCACCTAACCGAGACAGAAAGGTACAGACGGCGCATGGCCGAGTTGAGAAAGGCCCATCTCCGTTCGGCGCTGAAAGAACTACACACTCGGAAGACGTCCATCGACGCTGCCATCGCTGCTCGCAGCGCTGCCAAACAACGCGAACGTGCTCGACTCCTGACCCAACCCGAACGTGAAGACGTACGTCTTACCAACGTCTCTGTTCCTACCGCAATGCAGCCGCAAAAGCTCCACCAACTATCCCCCGAAGAAGAGCTCGCTACCTACAATGCACGCAGCGCTGCACATGAGGCTCGTTTGGCGGCAAAACACGAAGAACGTCTCGACAAACTCCATACACTGTATATGAACGCGCGGACTTTTATCACAGATAAAGAACAACTCGACGCCGCGATTGAGAAGGCATTCACAACGACAGGAAGCATTTGGAGGAAAGATGGCAGGCCAGACACTGTGGAAGAGATGATTAAGCGCGGAAGGGACAGGACAGCGGATCAGGGACGAGGTGGCATGATGTTGTTCAGTGATGTTAACGAACGGGCATTGAAGGATCAGGAGAGGCTGAAGAAGATTGCGGAGAAGTTGAGTGGCGGCAAGCTTTGAGTAAGGTCGATGTTTACCACATTCTGGAGCAATGTCACACCGGATTCACGTCAGCAGGACAGAGCGGGTTGGAGCGCAGCGCCCGGGAGTTGTCATTCGGGGCGGGAAGGTCAATAGAAGACCGGCATTGGGAAGGTAGTGTATGAATATGTCGAAAATTGAGCGGGAACCAAACGTTGGCTCCGGGTCCAATTGTATACCTACATCTTTGCGAAATTCTTGCTGAAAACTATTCGATCCTTTCCTCAATTGAATCCTTGCCTCGCAAGTTTAATACTCGCATCTCAACACAGATCCTTCTCCAGATGATACACGCGCATTCTCTTCCAATATGATACACAGAAGCTGCGTGAGGTGTCCCATCCTCTCCAATCCCGAATCTTATCTATAGTGTTGTCCATCTTCTTCCCGCTTTTCCCCCTGCAGTGAGTGAGGACATGTGAGGAGTCGAGTTCTCGTATGACGAAAAGCCATTTGTCAGTCTTCTCCGCCGTCGTGTGACGGCAGCGGCGATGTCTCCATAGAAAAACCTTGATCTGAAGGGCGAATATGTGACACGTGGACAGCTCTGATGGTTTTTTTTCGACACGTGAGCGTGCAGCGTGGTTCACAGAGACGCCAGAGTCTCTTTGCCATGGAGCGCTTCGGACTTGGAATTCGACCGGTAAAAGTATGACAATGCTAGCCCGCTGTCTGTGAACGATCGTTTCACAGAGCTGGCATTGATTGCGGTTGCTGAAAAACGCTCAAGTCACCGCACGTACGCCGAGGCCGACGCTGCGAGTCTCAAACAACTCGATTAAGCCAGCACCTAGACACTCCTCGAGGATCCAGTCAAAGTTCAGACCATAGAGGTCCTTCCACTTCTTGGTCTTGGCCGGCGTCACGTTGGAAAATTCTCCTCTGATTTGTTTGGCAGTAGAGACTCTATCTTCCGAGTCAACTGCGCCATCCCACCACTCACGTAGGAGATACAGCGGCGCTTCGTTGTATTTCGATTTTCCCAAGAGTTGAAGAAGACGCACCCGACCCGAATGTAAAAGTCTCAGAAAAGGGCCAATATTTGGCACGGATAGAGCCAACTCTCCTTCTTGAGAGTCGCGTGTGAGATGGAGGGAGGGATTTGATCGCCTCGCAGCACCGACGCCGCCGAGGTTCTCGAAGGCAGCGTCTCCACCAACGGCGCCGGATGAACCCGAGGCTGCACGGGAGATTTTGGGCATGGAAACTAGAGATGAACCAGCCAAAGAAAGATTTCGAGAGCCGGTCAGCGACGAGGAGACAAGAAAGCCAGTTCGGGTCAGCGTAGTCACATGGGATGGAGGTAGCTCTTGAGAAGAGATAGATGCGGCTCGTGGATAACGACGGAGCACATGGCAGAAGTCTTCACGGACGTCTGGTGCAACATCGCTTCGCTCCAGCAAGGCTTGGAGATCATCCATTGTGATCAAGACCTCACTTAAGCCACTGATATCGTTTCCTCGACCGGTGACCTTGATCTTCCGAAGCTTACCGGCGGTTTGCAAGGCAGCAATCTCTCTTTCAGTCTTGGACGAAGCAGCAATGAGGGCATGCACGTGGGCCAAAGAAGCTATGGCCGGCATGTTTCTTTGGAAATTGAGAACCGCAGCGATACGGACACTGTTCATTCCCGCCCGTTCTGGCAGTGCCGCAAACATGGACGCGCGAGCATATTGCACGGCAGTCAAGACATCTTTGGCACCCTCAATAGAGACGGTGGAGATGGCTTTGCCGCTAGGAATTAGCCTATCGCCTTCATCATCTTCTCCCACGTCCAGGTCATCGTCGATAGCACCAGCATCTGGCCTCGGTTTGTGGTGGGAGGGTTTGGTGCGTGGAAGATTCGCGAACGGTGAGGAGGAAGAAAGTGAGGAGGCGGGTCTCTTGGCCGGCTTTTTCACCCTCGATGAGTGGACCGCGGTAACATATAGCGGCATGACGAGAGAAGTAGAGGGGGTGGCGAGATGGGAGGAAGAGGTGGGTGGATGGCTGAGAGGAATGAGATGGCGCCAAGTAAGTTCACATTGAGAAACTAGGATATGCACATGCCTGCGGTCTCAGCAAGATGAGCAGAATAGGGTTGGGAAACAGAATGCTGTTTGTGGTGTGAGGATTTTCAAACGGACTTCTACTTGTTAGAGCGCGGGCGAAGGGTGGTTCGAAGTAAGTTTGACGAGCCTGGCTGCCTGGATGCTGAGTTGGGCGTTGCGGATGAGATGCCGAGCCAGTGGAAGGGTGAACACGCTGATGCGCTTGGCTGCAATGGGTAATGGGACGCCCAGTTCCGGGCGGTGGCACCAGTGGCTTGGTTTGGGCAGCTTACCTACTTGTAGGAGCTTACTTGGTACAAGTACGCGCTGTGGGTTTGGTGGAGGGGCTTCCCTGGGGCGCGTTGGGCGCATTGGGCGAGGGATGCCTCCGAAATACCAGTAACTGTTCAACCGGCTCCTGGGGGCTTCAGGACCGCTTGGTGGGGAGGTCGCTGGGCTCCACCACGTGCGTCATGCTGCCCAGTCCCGCCCCTCAATGTTCGTTTCCCGCCCAAACAAACCCGGCCATCGAGTGCCAGCTCCAACGACCAGTCGTGTGTTTGCGCGTTTGCGCTTCGCTCTACCCTACCGTCACATATCCTTTTCTTTCTCTCCGGCCCATCGTCATGATAATGCTGGAAACCATGGGATCCAGTACTCTGCACACCTGCCCTCGACGAACGGGTCCTGTACCACTGCACCGTCCGTGATCAATCAGTCAATTGACCGGAGTTTCTCGCCCTTGCCCTACCTCACTTTTTTTGTTCCACCCAACCCATCACCACTACCACCACAGATTCACCTTTATATCCATTCTCCCTCCTTCCCCCTGTTCGCTCATTCTCTTTCCGTGGTCATCACCATCCGTGGGATCTAGAATTGGCTGGAACCTGCACCAGTCGTTTCCTTCACAGCGTGTCGCTGTGCGTTCCTCGTTTCGTCCTCGACCACCAACACCGCCACCCACTTCTTTCCTCACGCCTTCGCTCTCGCTGTCTTTGTTTCAATCCCTCATTTGTCCAAAAAGACAGCGTCAGTCAGCCATTTCACAGCAATTGGGCTGTTACCAATAATCTCTCCTACCCTTGACATTCCTCACCTGTCACGCCACTAGCTCTCATCGCTAACATCCACCAGTAACGATGACCATCTTTGTTGCTACCCTCTTTCTGCCCTATACTATCAACTTCGACGTTCCAGCCTCTGGCTCCCGGCCAGACTCTCCAGAACTTCTGAGACCGCAGTTAACACTCGCCCAGAACACCCCGAATGAGACTCAAACCGTTAGCTTGTTCACCCCGGGTGCGGGCAGCAGCTCCCATCTCTCCCAGAGTCCTGGGCCTATTCCTCCGACCCCGGGCGCAACTACCGACCATGAGAAAATCTTCCGGCCACATACTGAGAGAAAAATTAGCCTGAATCTTCCCGAGCTCAAACAAGAGGCCTCACTCCCCGTGCGAGCGATTTCTCGACATGATCTTCACTCGCCCGGCTGGGGGAAGACCTTTACTTGGAATCAACCTCCCTCGCGAGCCAAGTCCCCTCCTCCTAGTTCAATTCTAAAGCATGCGGTGGTCATGGCCAAAGACGTTAAGGAAGTCAAAGAGAGAGCTGTTTCACTCGGCCACCATACTGCACACAGACTTGGTCGTCGACAGAGAACGAGGACGGTTAGCCACGAACGGCACTTTTCACACGACAGCTACACAGTGGAGAAGGCCATCATCGGCAACGGAGGGCTATACAACGCCATTGACGCCGCTGTTGATGCTGGAATATGTGAAGAAAAGACTTGGGTCGGGACCCTGGGTTGCCCTGTCGACGCCCTTGACGATCACCTAAAAGAGAATATTGCAGAGAAGCTGGAAAATGACTACGACTGTCTGACTGTCTATGCCAGTGATAGTGATCTTAATGGTCATTACGAGCACTACTGTAAGACCATTCTTTGGCCAGTGGTCCACTATCAAATCCCGGACCATCCTAAGAGCAAGGCATATGAGGATCACTCTTGGGTATTCTATGTCAAAGTCAACGAGGCATTCGCCGATCGCATCGCAAAGAATTGGAAAAAGGGCGACGTCATCTGGATCCATGACTACCATCTGTTGCTCCTTCCCGGCTTACTGCGTCAAAAGCTCCCCGAAGCTCAGATCGGCTTCTTCTTGCATACGGCATTCCCTTCGTCAGAAATCTTTCGATGCCTCGCCGTCCGCACGGACTTGCTCCAAGGCATGTTGGGTGCCAACATGATTGGATTCCAGAACGACGAATATGGCCATCACTTCCTCCAAACCTGCAGTCGTCTTCTCAACGTCGAAGCCACCAAACATGGGGTCATTCTCGAAGATGGCAGATTTGTCCATGTCAACACGTGCCCTATTGGGATTGACCCCAAAGCAATCGACCTGCAGCGACAAGCAAAAGAAGTCAAAGAATGGGTGCATACCATCACCGACAAATATCGCGGCAAGCGGATCATCGTGGCAAGGGACAAATTGGATAGCATCCGTGGGGTCCGTCAAAAGATCCTGGCCTACGAGCTGTTCCTCAACAAATACCCGGAATACAGAGATCAAGTCGTGCTCATCCAAATTGCAACCTCTTCTGCCGAAGACCCGGAACTAAGCGCTACTGTGGCCGACATTGTCACTCGGGTCAACTCGACCCACTCGACCTTGGCCCACCAGCCGCTGGTGTTCCTGAAGCAAGACATTGACTTCTCTCAGTACATGGCCTTGCTCACGGTTGCAGAATGTTTGATGATTACTAGCTTGCGAGAAGGCATGAACTTGACGAGCCATGAGTGGATACTCTGCCAGGACGGTAAAATCTCCCAGAACAAGTACGGCCCCCTGATTCTTAGTGAGTTCACTGGATCCGCCACGGTGTTTGGGCATAATGCCCTTCTGGTCAACCCATGGCATTACAGCCATTGTGCCGACGCTATCAAACAAGCTCTCGACATGTCACTTGAAGAGCGGGAGAATCGGTGGAAAGCCCTGTACGATATTGTTGTACACCAGAATGCGGTTGGTTGGTTCGAGCACTATATCAGGGGCTTGGAACATGCCTGGAAAGAACACACTGTCCGCGATTCCACCGCGGTTCCCCGGCTGTCGTTGCCTTCTGTGAAGTCCAAGTACCAGAAAGCCAAAAAGCGCTTGATAATCCTCGACTACGAGGGGACTTTGGCTTCCTGGGGTTCACCCACTGATATTATCTTGACCACGCCCAAGAGATCGGTCGACGTGCTCAATGATCTTATCGAGGACAAGAAAAATATCGTGTACGTCATGAGCTCGAGAATGCCAGAAGAGATGGAACGCCTCTTCAGTCCAGTTAGTGGTATTGGGATGATTGCCGAAAATGGTGCCTTTGTGCTGGAGCCGGGCACAGATGAGTGGCAGGAATTGACCAATCTCGAGCACGTTCGAGATTGGAAGAAAGGGGTCAAGAGTATTCTTCAATACTATGTCGAAAGAATTGAAGGAAGCCGAGTTGAAGAGCGGCATGCCTCGTTGATATTTGACTACTCAGAAGCAGAGGACCGGCAAGGGGCCTTCAAACAGGCGGGCGAGTGCGCCAATCACATCAATGACGCTTGCCGCGGACAGAATGTGAATGCGATACCGATTGAAGATGGACTCAACATCTCGGAGATGGATGTTCACAAAGGATCAGCCGCCCAGATGATTGGCGAGAATCTCGAAAAATTGTCCCGGGAGAAGGGTGTGCCGTTCCCAGACTTTCTCATGGTGATTGGCAATTCGCGGGAGGATGAGTACGTCTTCAACTGGGCTCACCGGTTGGAGAAGGCTGGAAAGATCCAAGACGTTGTAACGGTGACATTGGGTGCCAGAAGCACCGAAGCATCGGCTACATTGACTCAAGGCGTTACTGGTGAGTTCCGACTTTCGCAGTCTTTCAATCGCTGCAGCTAACGTATTCTCTAGGTGTGTTGTCAATCCTCGAGAAGCTTGCACGGACTCTGCAAAGAGTGTGAAGTTTTTCCAAGGCCCCGGTTGGACTGAAGCTGTCCATGGCTATTGACTCTCGGATACATCGGCTGTCCAGCAAAGGGTCCTGGGGTTTGCACGGTGATATGACGAGCTTACGATGAGATGCATAGAGCGGGGCACAGCCCCATTTTAGATACCCTGTATTAGATCGGTCAGGCAATAGAGGATCAATTCGCTGCAACGGTGGAAAAACGTCTGGACGGCAGACAAAAAGATCAGTTTCTCTCATGCGTAGATGATACAGGAGAAGCATTCGGTCGAATCTCCACGCTGCTCTCGTTCCAGTTTGGGGTATACAGAGAGGCGACCATAGGAGCATTGGTCAGGTGTCAGCTATCCTCGTCCAACTCCAATATGGCATGGTATCGCATACAACGGATAGTTGAGGAAAGTCAAGTTCGTTTAATAATAAATCACGACTTGCACTCTGTTCTTTCCACAGCCTGGTCCATTAACATTGGCGGTCCTCACGGTCACTTTGGGGAAGAATTGACGTTGGTCCAAGTACCGAGTTTGGCCTAGCGCCAGTCGGCCTCGCGAGGCTGTATAAAAGGGATTTGTCATCCACTGCTGCTCTTGATTGCTCGACCTGAGAATTTTGAGATGGACGAAGGGAAAAGGTGTGCGGTGTTTTTTTTTTTGGCAAGTGTGAGTGTGTGCGTGTTTTCTCCCGCAAGAGTCAAATGTGAGTCCAGGAAACCCTTTTCCGGCTCCCTCATCATCATAGTTGCCATTGTCACTCTGGGGCAGGACTTTAGCCGACGCATGTTGCTTGGGTTGTCAGTCTATCACGCAGTCCATCAGACTGTTGGCCGCTATTTGTAACGCGTTTCCGTAGAGCAGGGGTTCGCGAAGATCTGAGCTCAGTTAAGTTTGTAGTTTCGAACTAGTATATGCATATATATTAGGGCTGCCGGACTTTTGTTTGAGACGATTTTGTCACAACATCTTCGTTCGCGATCGAGAGGCGTGAGTATTTTGAGGAATATCAGTGGTCGCGAGTCAATTTTCAGGAAGAACTCTACCCACGACAGACACTTGGAAAGTGTTCGTTTGGATCTAACAGATCGCAATCGATTATGGCGCCTGTCCGGCTAGGTTTCATCGGGTTGTCCGCTGACGGGTATGTTGGCCCGGATAGAGCATGGCGCCAACTTGATCACCATACCGGCCGGACATGCCATGGATGCCCTCTGCTACGTCCTTGGCGAGATGACGGATTTGCAGGCCAAGTTGGCGACGCGACGACCGACAATGGACATTGTTGATCCCTCGGGAAAGGTCCTCAGGACTGTCGACAAGACTTCGCATGACTGGATGTCTCGAGCAGGGAGGAGTTGTCGCCACGGTCGTGTATCAAGGTGGCATCTCAGACACGGGCAAGGGCTTTTACTGGGAAGTAAATGGGACCAAAGGAAATCTTGTGCTCGAGGGACCCAACGGCCATATTCAAATGTTCCACCCGACGATCAAGTTTGTGAAAGCAGGCGCTGGCGCTGCACAGCTGAAAGAGATCGACGTGGAACCAGCCACGGACTTTGCGTACAATGTGGGAAAGGCTTGGGATGCGGTCATGGGTGAAGGAGATGGCAGTGTAGTGACTTTTGAAGATGCATTGCTTAGGCACCGCATGATTGACGCGATGTACCGTAGTAACGAAAAAGGGACACGCGAGTCATACCTTTGATGCAAGGAAGTCCTAGAAAGACCAATACCAAAGCGATGAGGATGGCGTGGTGGGGGATTTGGTCGGATCCAAGCCCTTGGCCTCCTTGACCGTATCTCAATGCTTGCGTTGGGCGGATTCACATGTCATCGTTTCTGGCTTCTGTTGTCAGTGATGGGCCGTGGAATGAGGCTGACTGGTTCCCCGGCGCCAGGTGGTGTGCAGCGGTGTGGGGCGGTATGTGGGTCTTTCCTTATATAGGTATAGACACCCCGTATACTCCCTAATTCTTCACCGCGCCGATTGCACTCTCAGGGGCATGTTTGTGCGTGTCAGCCCCCACTTTCAGGCGGTGGCATCTCCATCCAATGATGCGTCCACTGCCACGTGTGGTGCCCATCAGCCCTACAGACTGCAATCTCTGCTCTTTCTGGACTCTTCGCCTGCTGCGCCCTGTCAGCGCTTGTGCCATGTTTGAGACTTGTTTTCGTGCTGTTGATTCTGCCCCCATCCTTATTGGAAAAGGGTCCTGACATTGGTGCACGTCACTCACACTCTGGTCTTGGATGTCGCATGTGGTCAGCTTTGGCATCATGGTCGGTTTGTCGCGGACATGGAAGGCCCAGGGCCCGCACGATTCTGGTGATCGTTTTGATTCGTTCTTCCCAACGATATCCTGCCCGTATCGAGGTGTTTCCGCTGGACATGCACTCACCTCAGGCACTGCCACGCCATGAGGACAACGCGTTCAAAGAGACCGACTAAGAAGCAGTGGTATAAGATGTTCCAAGATCTCCCTTGTCTTGTCTCTCATTCTTCAGCCTTTCAATACGAGGTTAGTTGTCTTTAAACAAAGTTACCGTCCCCAGCGCTCCCCTGAATCATCAAGATACGTTACTGCTTCACAGCATTGGCCTTTCCTTTACCTGGATAAGCACATCGCGTTTCAAGACTTGTCGGACGAAATGGCATCTGCATTCTTTGCCCGCAAATCCGTTCTCTCCATGAACACAACGCCCAACGGTCCATCCAACCTCTTCCAGTCATCTTCCACCTCATCCTCATCACGGCCTTCTACTTCCGTCACATCAAACCGCCAGCCGAACAGCTCCATAATCAGAAATACACCTAGTGAGAGAGGCTCCGAGACGGATTCCCTCTCGAGTTCAATGAGCAACAGTCACGGATCGTTTGTGCGCTCGACGTACGCCAGGGGTTTATAAAAGAGGGTCTCTTTGAGAGCCATCTCAGCGGGGATCGTATCCTTTTGGAATCTTCCGGCAAGCAGAGGAGAGATAGGGTTTCTCACACTAATATCGGTTCTCGACAACGGCGTTTTGGGTTGCCGGGGGGGGGGGGGGGGAGGTTACACAGGACTGCTAGAGCTGAATTTTATTCCGGATGGTGAAACCGTCACCAGGTTCGATCGAGCAAGATGTTATTACAGGGTATGGTCCTCCCAGAGTGGCTTCTCCCGGTTGATTGTCACTGCTCTATCCATGGTTCTCGATGAGTCTATATCGACACTGCGTCTACATCTTTTCGGTGCAAATTCTTATTATCTCGCCTCGGTTGCGACCGATGCTCTTCTCTCAGTCTAGTTCCACTGTACAACCTCTTCTTATTTCAATTCTTATGACTTCAACAACAACCCAATACTTTCGATACGAATTACGAGATCCTTTGGAAACGTTGATGCCGACGAAGAATTGACTCATATGCCTACCTCTGAGACTGTGCCTGGCAATAACGGATTCCTTCGGAGTGGAATGCCAAATTCGACATTTCAGCATCGAGGCAAGTTGGCAACATCATCACAAACATGCCCAGCCCTGCACCAACGATGGTCTGTCAGCAACCCTGGGAACAGCACCTGAGACCACGGAACGCCACAGTTTTCCGGCCCTCCAAAGCTCGAATGAGATTGGGTTCTTCATGCTATAGCCTTCGCGAGACAAGTCTGCCATTCCATTTTACATAAGACACACTGTGCCAGTATGTCTCCCAGCGTCGCAGGCAGAGCAGAAAGATGCCTTTATCAATAGACTACGAAAATCGACACGGGGTGTGAAGAGTTGATGAAACCCCAGTCTC
The DNA here is from genome assembly GCF_000835475.1 of Cladophialophora bantiana CBS 173.52. Lineage (NCBI taxonomy): Eukaryota > Fungi > Ascomycota > Eurotiomycetes > Chaetothyriales > Herpotrichiellaceae > Cladophialophora > Cladophialophora bantiana. Next base: position 608,108 of record NW_015971575.1, on the reverse strand, counting down.
TGTGCCTCTCTATCTCGTCGGCTATGCGAGGAAGAAGCAGTCCTAGGGTTGAACATACACAAATTAGCTTCTTGCCAGTTCGGTTTAAGCGCTATCCATGCACTCTGCCACTCACCTCTAAAAGACCATGATTGGACAAGAACGCATCGTGCGCGAGCATTTCGAAACTCAACGTTGTGTCCTCACTAAATGTCCAATCCCATTGATCAATAAATCCTGATGGCATCTGTTGCGGCTCGCCACTATTCGCAACGTTCCCGGCCGTCCGGTGTTTAGTGCCAATTTCAAACCTGTCGATGGCCACAAACTCTTCCTCGCGCACTTCACAGATGTAATGGCTCTCGAGTTGCGATTCCCGCTGTCGGCTTTTATTTGCCCGCTCCTCGCCATTACCAGGCTTCTGGCCGTCTGAAAACTGTTGTATCTCTTCCAATTTTGCGATTATGCTGATTCAGGAAGCTTGGGGGCAGGCCGAGCATTGTGGGAGCTGATCGAATGCCACCGTTGAGAGTTTTTGGATTCGCTCGAGAGCTTCAGAGCTGGTCCGGGCCCCCCTAGAACGCTTCTGCAAGAAATCTGACACAAGGTTCAAGGCTGTGGCCACATGATGTGGATAAGGGTCAACGCTTAGGAGTGTCACCGTGTCGTCACGAAGAGCCGCTGGCGTCAGGCCGAATACATTTCGCAGAGAGACAGTGCATTGAAGACCTTGCAAGATAATGCTTACAGTCTCCTGTACGGCGGCCAATTTCGAGTTGTCTGAGTTCGGAAACAAGTCTCTTCTGTCGAAGATATCCAGGGTATCGTACAGAATCAACCGTGCTAGGTGATAGTGCAGAGCGAGAAGGTCTTCAAATTCGTCAGTTTACTTTTGAGTGCTTGCGTTGTTGAGCACTTACACCAATTGAGTTAGGCTTCGAAGTCAAGAAAGAGTAGGGCCCGCTTGAAAGCATCAGGCAGTGGAGCATAAGTCATGTCATATCGTTGCATGCCTTGCAAGGCGGCCGTTTGTGCCCAGAAGATCACATCCGGCTCATGCCCATAGTTGAAAGCTGCTCGCAACGAAACCACGGCTTTCTAAAACACGCCTTTCCAACCGCTGGCTGACTGGACTATCCAATCGTCCGTTGGTTGGTCACCCCGAAACCATTGATCCTCCAGTCTTCCGTCTTCTCGTGAAACTCCTGTGCGGTCTTCTTCAAAAGCTATATGGTTCTTTCCTATTCGAACCCCAGGATGCTTGCATAGAGTATCGAAGGTAACCCAGTGGTCGGCGAAGCCGAAGTGTCAAATACAAACCCAGCCCAGTACGCTATGGTTTCTCGCAATTGGTAACCCTCGTCAATTGTATGGGATGATGTATCGTCTGACGCTGTGGCAGTTAAGGGTTCAACAGCAATCGCCGCTGAAGAGAAGCGGATTACGTTCGGACACTCTGCAGCTGTCGCAGGGCAATGTCAATGCAACCTTCGCCAATGTTTCCGTGGGCTAGCTCATGCTCTTCGAGGCCTGGAGGAAGCGGGGTCATTCCGAATATATTCAGCGCCAATATCGATCTGTAGCTGCGCTTCTGTTGTAAGATCAGCAAGATCTTGGATCGTGCATTGCGCCAAAGCTTCCGTGCCAGCTCATTCAGTTTCTCGGTGGGAATACTTGTGCCTGCAATCAGTGGAAGCCATCGGACACTAAAACCATGCACAGCTGCATTTAGAGCCCGGTTGACAGCTTTGTCTGCTTTGACACAAACACTTCCTGCAATGGTCTGACTAGTATCTGCCTGGCGGCCGTGTTGTCGGCAAGGACATTTCCATTCATCCAAGCTCACGAACAGCCGTGATATGATCGTTCTCGACCCCTGTGCAACCTCTTGAGGGCAATTCTTTTGTGGATAATTAAAGGGTGTCGTGAACTTACATCTGGAGGAAGCCCTAGGTATGGGCAGCCGCCATTGCCGAGCCATACCCGGACGGCCGTCTCGAAAATCGAAGAGAAGATATGCTACATGGAGGAGTCGATAAGTTCCTCGCGCATTTTGAAGGCCTGGGTAATTTTGGATGAAGATGCATCTCCCGGAGAAGGTGTTCCTTGTTCAGGAGATCTGCCCGATCAGCAAGTTGGCAAATTAAATGCGACTTTATACTAACGAGTAGATCTGTTGGATATTCCCTTCACGGTCGGGTGCTTGATGCGTCCGTCCCTCCTCAGTCCCGAAACTAGCGGTAGAAAGGACCGAGTTCGACACCCGACGGCGCTTTGCTGTGTGAAGCCACTGAACGACTCATTATGCTTATGGCCATGGAGCAAAGTGGGCAAAAGTGTAGAAGCATGGTTGAGTTACTCACTTTGAAAGTACAAGGACAATCTTTCCGGGCACAGTTGGTGCATCTGCGGTTGTCACGAAAAGAAGTGTTCAACAGTCCTCCGCCTGCGACGAGTTCTCTTACTGGCAAAGCATAACAGCGTATCCTGGACGAGCGACAGCCATTGCAGCTTGAGTTCTGCTTCCTCTGAGGACGGCGCAACGACTTTGCGACCATTGTGAATGGACTGCCTTCGTTTCAGTTGATCCGAAGAAAGGATCGGTTGGGCGACTCAGGCGGTTCCCTGGGTTGCACGGAAAGAGCAACAGGAAAGGAACATTCTGCCATGATATTTGGCCGGATCCGAGCCTGTCCTGAAGATCGGCAGCGGGGGATCGGTAGTAGCCCCCTTTTCTGAGCAGCCTTTAGTCGCCGAGGCTCCTTTCCTACCCCACTTGGCTCTTGCTGTAGTCCGCTTTGGGTAATATCAAATCGTCATTCCCCATATCTGTATTATTACAGTGGACCGCGCTAAATCGATGGTGACCTCTCTTCGAGAATCGTGGAGAGTCATTTTAGCGAGCATTCCTCTGTCTAGATCGCTACTTCGGTTTGCGGAGGCGAGAAGCTTAGGCCAGACAAAGTTCCTAGCCTTCCGTTTCGGAAATCAGTCGCGAAGACCATCGCTGATGATGGGCAATCCGAGACTCCATCACAGACACTCTCACCACTTGTGGGCTGAAATAGTCGCTTCCGAGGTCTTAGCTCTGCAGCCTGGCCACGAGCGTCAGGTTTCTCTGCTCCCGGATCTCATATCGGGAATACGCCGGAACCATACGTGGTTAAATCTCTTATCTAGCCAAATGCCTCTTCCCTCCAGAGACCTCACGCAACGGACATAGCATGCACAGAGCTCCATGCGAGGTCAGCGATGATGGCATCCCTGCCGGACCCCCGAAGAATCGTCACCGACTACGGCGATGAAGCGACAAAGCTGGGCGCCAGTGTCGGCGTGCGCTGGGAGACGAAGCAATTTCCCGCGGACAACTCTGGGACAGAAGATCAGGTGACGGCGAGGACGACGGATCTCGCGAACAGAAACGGAGTGATTCTCAGAGTCGTCGACGTTGAGCCGGGCACAACGCAGGTGAGGGTGTCCAGAACCTAGATTTCACGAGAGGGAAAGGAGCGGGAAATTGCGAAGTGGGAGAGAGCATCTAACTGACATTACTTACATTTCTACTAGGCCAAAATGCTATTCCACAGGACAGGGTCTCTGGATTTTGGGATTTTGTTTAGCGGGGAGGTGTCATGGTCAGTCGTGTCCAGCCCGTACTCTTCCCGTTTCCTCATCTTCTCCTTCAGAAACGGACAATAATGGGTGGACTAACATACCCCCTACTGGGTGCCGATAGCTACCTGGATGACAGCGCCAGAGTCGACATGAAGCCCGGCGACGTGTGTGTCCAGTGGGGCACGATTCATGGGTGGACGAACACAGGCACGACACCGGCAAGGCTTTGCTTTTGCTTGGTTGGTACGCGTGTCCCCAAAAATCCTCTTCCCCCTCTTGATTCTGAGGGTTGATGTTGCTGTCGTTCATCTCGCTGACCTGTGGCGCTGTCATCGAGCAGCTGCGAAGCCGGCCAATGTCGGAGACAGGGAATTGGGTGCGCACGGATACTACAAGGAGGATATTGAGTCGGGAGGCACGTAAGGAGCTTGGAAGAAGGACCAGGGAAGAGAAGATAGACTGGCAGTCTATGTACAACCCGGTCAAACATTGTCTTGGACATAAGCAATTCTTTTCCTCGAGCCGCTTCTTCCGGCATTCTGGAGCTTCCAGAATGGACGCTCTACTTACTGTCACTCCGTGGGCTTCGTCCCCCTTGAAATCGCGAGGAGAAAGAGCGTCAAAACAGTCAACGGAAACCCATTCCTAACACTGGTGTCGGATAGGAAGTTTTCAACGTCTTCCTCCACGTATTACCCTTGAGCCCAGAGAATTTCGATCCATCTTATTAGTTAGGAGATGAACTTGGATATTCCAGGAAGAAACGACTAATGAGGCGGAATATTTATACTTCAGGTTTGATTTTTCCTTTTACTTTATCCCATGGGGCTGCTCCCAGTGCCCTTTCAGTGTTTCCAGTCTCCAAGTTTCTATGAGGTAAACCCCTCACAATTCCCAAGAAAGTCATGCACCCCATCTGGCTGCCGGCCCCTCGGCACCTTGATATACCCAGGCCTCAACTTGGAGAAGACCTCGTTCGGGTCATACTCCCTAGCAACCTCTCCAGGTTGTCCTGGCCGTAGCTCGCGAACACGTCCTGATCACCCGCCGCGTAGGTGAGGTAGACGTAGCGGTGGACTTGTCCTGGGCTGTCGCCGTCGCCGTCACCCGCTGTGTGAAAGCACGCGCGAGGGATCCGATAAGGGCGTCAGCTGATGGTTCGGTCCAGGACCAGAGCAGGGATACCACTTTTCAACGAAATGGCGAGTTTGTCTTCGTGGCGTGGGTGATTGCACACCAGAGATGGAGAGTGGTTACTTACCAAACGGTGGTCCGTCTTCTCTGGTGAGCCCCAGCGTATGTTCGCTCCCGGAGGCCGGTAGCATCCGTGGAAGCAGAGGTTGAAGCAAGATCGCAGGCACAAAGTTCTTGACGGTGTCTTTGTGTGGGCTGATTACGTCTTTATAGATCGCCAGGACGCCGGTGCGGATCTCAGCGTTGCTTTTCACAGTCAACGCCAGTGTCTTCGACCCTCAGACCTCAAGTCAGCAAGTGAGTCTACCACATATGATGCCAGTTAGAATGCCATGATGAACATCATACCTGAGCCTGTGCGGATTGTTCGCATTCAATTCTACTGCAAGGTCAGCTATGCTTCGAATCTTCGTCGACGAAGCGATAGACGGTAACGCCGTGAATCCGCCAAACACGGGAGGATCGTCCTCGGGTTTGCCGTGGGACGAAACCGCCGTGGTGATGAATTTGGCCATGGGAGCGACGTAGGCGGCGATGATGAAGGCCTCGGCGTAGGCGTCCGCAAACGACGACGACGACAGATCTTGGCTTTTACAGAACGCGTCAAGCAAAGCGATTGCTGGCGTCTCCGAGTCCTCAAGATATTGCTTCACACCACCCCAGATCTGGCTCCGTTCGAATGCTACGAATTCGAACGTCGTCACGACCCCGAATTCGTCCCTCCGCCGCGGAGTGCCCAGAAGAGATCTGGGAGAGTTTCGCGCGTGACAGATACTATTTTCCCGTCGGCGAGAACTACCTGTGTTTTCCCCTGTCAGTAATGTTTGCGCCATGCGGCATCGGCAAGACATGGTGTACCTCATAGCCTTTGACGTTATTGCATGCAAGGCCGTACCGGCTGGCCGCGAGGGAGATCCCACCTGCCAGTTTCAACTGAGACATATTCGACGTTGTTGTAATCGTGGTATCTCACCTCCAAGTGTCAGGCCGCCAACACCCACCGTCGAAATACGTCCTCCAGGTACGCTGATGCCCATTTGATCAAGTTTGCCGTAAACGTCAACCCACTTCGCCTCCGCCCCTAAGGACACCGGACCTACGGTCAGGAGCGACCTCCACTGCGTTTATTCGCTCAAGTCAGTCAGGACACCGCCCTCAATGCTCGATGCGCCGGCCTTTACTCCGTGTCCACCAGCCTTCACGGCAAAAGAGGTCTGGAGATCCTGCACGACCTGGAGTACAGTTGAGATTTCCTTTGCGTTTTCCGGAAACACTTGGACGGCGGAAACGAGTGCAGCCGACTGTGCATTGAAGTATTTCAGCTCCCCGGCTTTGGGCTTTGCGATCTTGCTCTCCCCGAGCTTGTCACGGAGCATATTGTACTATCTGATGATTAGCAAGTTGATATGCCGGACTTGGTGGTGACTTACAACTTCTTCGGTCGCTATTACTGTCGACTTAGATTATGATGTAGGAACGAAGCGCTAGTGCTTTCAATATGCTTCGTATGCTAGCGGAGCATATTTTGCAATTATCTTCGGCTGCTCAAACCTTTCTATAGTCAGTGTATGTTGGACTTGTCGCGGATAGTCTCGAGCATTGATTAGGCCTCCCGCTTAGCGATTCTCGGATCCGGGAACCGAAGGGCCCAACCCCATGAACACCCAGATCCCCAGATATGTGAGTATTCTAGAATGACTGCCTATTCTTTGCGCTTCTTGAGAAGGCGGAGTCATTTGCGGAGGGTGGAGGGCTTCCGATGACGGTACTTTGCGTCGGGAGTTCCCAAGATTACTCCTGTCAGAGTCGCATGCAGCGTGCCGACTGAGCAGTCTAGGTTTGTGTCTTCCATCCAGTATATGGAAGGTATAATAGCGCTTATTGCCCTTAGCTGTAACAATCTCAATCACCCACCTCTGTAGAGTCCTCTTTGCCCGAAGACAATCTTACAAGCATGCCTTGCAAACTGCAAATCCTCATCAATAAGCAGGATCACCTCAGTGACGAGGACTTTCACCATTAGTAAAACGTGCCCAAGAGATATGAGAAGGACCGTTTTGCTGAGGTTTCACAGTTGGGCGGTGGAACATCTCAAAATCTGGCTGAACAAGGAGATTGTCAGGAAGAAGATTGGCCAATGGGATGGCATCGTCACCATGGCTGCCGAAAGCATGGACGAACTGTTGAGCGTAAGGTGGCCCTAAAACATCGTTGGAATATTTCAACTGAGAGGTATGTGTATGTTTTTGCAGACGAAGACTATCTCCGAGCGGTGGTTCCAGATGAAAAGAAATTCCTCAAACGTGAGACGGCCATTATGATGATCGGGGAGGAGCAACCCAAGAAGGTGGACGGGAAGGTTATGGTTGATATTGGCAGCTTGAGCAACATGGCGGGCATTTAGGTCTGAAGCAAAGACGTAAGGTGAACAGACGTGGTGACGGTCGAGGATATTGCAGACGCCTGGTAAGATAACGACGTCAGGCTAGTAACGACATAGTTCGCCGGAGCACAACGATTCGTACAACATAACAAACGTAAAAGGCGATTTCCTTCCAGCCCTCGACCTTCGCCTTGGTATGGTGAAAGGGGTATCGGAGTAGTTGCTGTTGACCTATCAAGTAGTGTACAACATTTCGCACCTCTGATGATACTTCGGCTTTGGGTGGCTTGACTTCGTTCTGTCCTGATTACGGAAGCGGACCTGAAATAGTCCAGAGTCGTCTAAATAATCTCGTTCATGATAATGAGTGTGGTAGCACTTCGGGGAGGGAGAGGGAGAAGCAGGTCGGGCCTGGGTGGACCATCAGTCGCGTTGTGAGTCGCTGGACCAGTTAACATGGCCAGTCCGTACTATAGCGAGTGCACGGTTGGATTGTGTAGTGCAATTGAAGAGCAGCGTTTCATAAAGAGGATCCACTTGAGAGGCTGCCACCCTCTCGAATGCTGTCGATTGGTCGATAATCCGAATGATGCATCTTGACTCAGCGGTCTTTTTTACTATTATTCGTTCACTGAACAGGTGGACTATAGTGATCTGGCCACTCACAAACACGAGCTGTCAAGTTCGCCTTGTCGTGCTTGTTGAGCTGGGTGGCTCTTTTCCGTGAGGCGCGGTAGTTCAGATATATCCCATGTCACTTCGCAACCTGTCCTTGGCCCACCCCCCTCGGTGACATCCTGAACCGCCAGCCTTATTTCACAGGAATTCCATGAGCTCACTTCTGCGGGTCTTGGTATAACTTGCATAATCAGCAAGCCGGGAGACTTTATCCCCGTAGACCGAAGGCTCGTCGCTCGTCGAAGACCATGTCTGACCCCAGTGGTAACGCTGTATCTCAAAGAGGGTGGGCATGGAAGGATTTTCGCGAAAAACTCGCTCAGCTGTATTGCCATGACAATATCAAACTGCGGATAGTCATGGACATAATATGGTGCTTCTATCATTTTCGCAGAACGTTCGTATAAGTCTTAAATTCCTCCTCCTTCCATGTTTTTGGGCCCCTCTTGAGGCCTTGGATTGCTTTTTCCAGGCCGGTGCGATTTAAGAGATGATGATAATCCAGTAACGGCTGCGCAGAGAAAAAACTGTAAAAGAAGAAATTGTCCTTCTTCGGCATCAGAAAGAATAAGGCGGACAAAAGGCCTCGTGGAAAGGAAAGGTCAAGACGGCGCGCAACGGCTATACATCCAGTCAGCGCGATCGAGATAGTCATTGCATCAGCAAATGAATTTACTTATTCCGGAACCATACCAAAGGAGATATCGCCGAAGCAACACGAGCATCAAATTTGTGTATTTGTCTCCATTCACAATTATCTTGATGGGACACTTGATCCTCGAGGGGGAAAGACTCCTGCTGGTCCGCCAGCATGTTTGAATTCATACATCCCACCGGTGTTTCAGCCCGCACGTCAGCTTGGCAGACACTCTCGGACCAAGTCCATAGAGCCTCTGCTCTCCTCCAATCCGGGACTATTGACAGAGACGAAGCGACGCCGGACCGGTTCTTTCATGGACTTAGACAGGCGGCTAAGCATCTTGACCCATCCTTCTTGGCACAATTCTGGCGGATCTGTCTTGGAATAAAAAGCATCGACGGGCGCATCCCCGGAGGTGCGTGTCTGAAGAGATTCTTCGATAGCCTCATTGGAACCATACTGGAGCGCAATGGCCAGAGACATCCGTTGGCGGTTCTGGTGACCGCCATCAGAAATGTGCCGCCAAAAGAGCTCATGAATACACTCCGGCTGGGCTTTTGGATGTCGATTAAAGTCTTGAAACAGTTCATCGGTGATGAGAATACCATGGTTCTTCGTATGTGGTCAGTGTTTTATCGATATTGGGGGCGACAACCGAGACCCGGCCGGTTTTCTGTGGAAGTTCTGGTACATCAGCTCGAAATACTCCAATGGTCAAATTTATAACGCTGAAACGGCAATCACCCTGTCGTATTGTCATGTCTATGCAGCTTATTATGTCTGCTGCCAGAGGGACCTAGCCAGATCAATCGCCATGTCGCTGTTCCAAGATGCGAAAGAGGAAGTTGAAAGGATGGCCACGAAAGGAGATGTGCATTGGAGTCTCGTGACTCACGCATTGGCATATTCTGCAAGAGCTGTTGCGTATTTCCATTACGAACGCCATGAGATGTCCTGGTCCCACGGGGCCACGGACATTGCAATTACATTGCTGCAGACTGGGGACGAAGAGTGCCGAATACGGGCAGCGACGCTTTCCAAGATGCTCCTGGCATGGTTGAAAAATACGAACACGCCTTTCAGGGCACCGCAAGAGAAAGTACGATATCTCCAGATACTGCGGGAGATTCCTGGGACGGGTTGTAAAAGGTGCAAAAGGTCAAACCTTCCAGGAGGTGCCGAAGGTGCTCACTGAGAGACCGAGGTACTTGATGAAGATGCCAAGGTCCACGGCTCGCGAAATTTCTGGAAATTATAACCACCTGATGACAGCGAAATAGGACCCTTCAGAGCATTTGAGACACCAAATCCTGAGAACTTGGGGTGCCATATAACGTCCCACAAAGTGTTCAGACAATGCTCATCCTCTGCGGAAGAGGTCTGAGGGTTTGCCAAGCCATGCTCAGGACTACACAGTCACAGCTCAGATAGGATTGCTCAGGGCTCAGGAATGAAAAGAGAGGTGGACTTTGCGCAGGTCAAGATCAGGGGCGAGGCTGAACAGGTTTGTAACGTGATCAAGGGAGGTGTGACATAACGCTCTGCCCCTTTTGTCACCTGACGAAGCTGGTTGGCCAGATTTGGCCAGATGGAGTACATGTGATTCGGCTCACTTGCCTCTTTGCTTCCATAAGGCCTGAAGACTAAGCCCAAAGAGCTCGAGTAAACGAGCTTGCCAATCATCGATGGATACGGGGTAAGGCTGTGGATTCACTCGAGATACCAACCGAGCACCTCGAGCAATTTTGTCTGTCCTGCTTTCACCACCGTTCTAATCCTATTCTCTATACGAGATCAAAGATCGCACCAGTTGGTCTCGAGACTGATCTGAATGAGACTGACTAAGGATTTGTTGCTTGAGAAAGGTCGCAGCGGCCTGGAATGAGGCATGACTTGGTATGTGGCGGACGCCCCTTATTTGAGCCCCCTGTTCGTGAGTCCTTGCATGTCGGGGCATTAGTGATATGACAGTCATGTCTTCCGAATTGAGCTTATGCAAGAGTCCTAGCGAAGCCAATAAATACTCCGCATTAACAGCGAGATGCAACCACGACGTGCAAGTCACGAGAAGTCCAGAAATGGATGCTTAACCTGCAAGTATGATTCCCTGTACGATTGTTCCTGCATGAAGCTGACACAGGCTAGAATTCGAAGAGTCAAATGCGACGAAACAAAACCGTATTGTCGGAGATGTACCGAAACGGGCCGCAAGTGCGAAGGCCCAGTTGTTCGCGAAATCCGCTTCATCCAGAATAAAACGGTCAGCCAAGCGACCACTCCAAGTCCGTCGCGGGTGGTCTCTCTTCTCGCTCCGCATCATGCTGAGGACGAACGGCGTGCATGGCATTACTTCATGTATGGCGCAGCACCCGCGTTTGCGGGGACCGTCGAAACTACCTTTTGGCAGGACCACGTCCCTCGACTCGCCCAGGCATATAGCTTTGTCTGGGACACTGTTGTGTGCCTCAGCTCCCTAACAGAACACGTGCCATATGTGTCGCCGACTGCCGCATCTGACCGAACAGGTCTGACAAAAGCCACCAACCAAATGCACCGACAGGCACTGAGGTTCTACCACAAAGCGATTGTGAGCGTTCGACGGCTGGCCGAGCTTGGGCAAATAGATGATTCTGTTGTCGCCTTGAGCTATCTACTATTCGCATCGGTGGAATACCATCATCGAAATGTCATGATTGCGAACGATTTGATGAAAAGATGTTCCAGAATTCTCACCGACAATCTGAGGTCGCTTGATACCCGACCGAACTCGGCCTCAGGTCAAGCCGTTCACCAAATGGTAGCATCATACGTTTTGAAAAAGACCATTGTGCTTGCCACCTTCCGAAGCTCTCTATCGCCTCACCACGTTGCGAACAACGAGAGCAGCAATCTCTTCGAGACAGCACTGTCCAGGTCTCCTCTGCTCAGCGAGGCTAGGGTTCAATTTGATAGTCTGATGAACCAGTCGTACGAAGCGATCAGGCATGCGGACTTCCTTCCTCACATTGACGATGATGAGCCGCGGAAGGTCCAGTACTTGTCACAACGCCTGTCGTTATTGGAGGAGTTGTTGCAATGGAAAGCCTCCTTTACTGCTACAAAAAGCCAGACGCCGGATCCGGAGGGCTCCTTAATATGTTCGTATCTTTTGATGTATTGGGCAGTCTGCTACATATCCGTGGCAACATGCGTCAGCCCCCACCAGACCATCTTCGATGCCTACATGGACCACTTTGCGGAAATCATTGAGCACGCCACGCTTTGTCTCGGGCAGACCACCCAACCGACAAAGGCTCAGTTGCTAATGTCGAGGTTCGACCCGGGATTCATCCCACCATTATACTTCTGTGCGACCAAATGCCGAGACCCGATGCTGAGACGAGCTGCGCTACGTCTCATGCGTCAGGCTCCAAAGCAAGACAACTCCTGGGCATTCGTCGCGCCTGACCGTGTGGTTGCCACGGTGATTTCGGCCGAGGAGGGTGAAGGTCATCTCTCTTCCTCAAAGGACTCGCCACAGTCCCACTATACTGGCCTGCTGCCACCAGAAGAGCGCCGCTTTGCTTTTGTCAGTCTTGTGGGCCGTGAAACGCCGACCGGGAAACAGCGTCAGGCTCTCGATCTGAGCAGATTTGAATATGCAGTTGATGGATCGAGAAGGCTGGTCCATGAGTATGCTTGGCTGGACGATGGGCATGAGGTTTGGTCCGATGCTCTTCGTGCGAGCCTGGAGCTCGGTTAGGCTCCAAGGCTGTGGCCCCATACACCGCTAACCAGTATTAGAGTTAGTTTGAGTACGAGTGCAATGCAACAACACAGCGCCAAGGCCGTTGATACAGTATCAAAAAGCCTCGCCTTCGCTCTTCCTAAGGAATCTCGGAATCATTGCAGAAGTATATGGTGCTGCTCTCTATCGCCCCATGGACAAGTACTACGCAGTCATTTTTATCCACTGCATTTGGACTGACAACTTAACGCTCCCCTACCGATCTAGATAAACCCCCTAGACATAGTCCAGCTATTGTAGAGCTAGGCGTAACAGTAAACCAAATCTTAAGCATGGTGGATGTGCGACGGCCGGATTCCCGATGTCCATCGTGTGGACACGAGGAGGCTTCCCAGAGACTTCCCCAACTTTAGCTTCCAACCTTTTCTCCAATACTTCAGAAATCGGTGACGTTGGATTTAGTATTGTTAATGCGCTTGACCCTTCAACATCAAAGAGCTGACTTTCATCCATTCTTCCCTCACTACATTCTCCCGTCAAACAAACCATACCTATCTCTGTAGTCGAAACAAATCATCATAGGGGAAAAAAAGGAATGCCTCCAACAGGTCTCGCCATCCTGCTCGGCGCCGGCCCCACAACGGGCTCCGGTATCGCTCGGGTCCTCGCCCGGCCATCCCAAGGGAACCTCGCCGTCGCCTTACTCTCGCGCAGCGGCGACGTCCAGCTCGCTGAACGCTTGTCGCGCGAATCCAACGGCGGCGTGCTCAAAGCATTCAAAACCGATACCTCGGAACTGAGCTTGAACAACGCATTCGACGAGATCAAGCAATGGTCCGAATCGCTGGGCAAGGAAATGAAGTTGAAACTGGCCGTCTGGAGCATCAAACACTCGCACAAGACGCCCTTCGAGGACGAGTCCGCCCAGCGCTTCGGCGATAGTTTGCAGATCTACGTCACCGGGGCCATGGTGTTCAGCCAGCTTTGTCTCAAATGGATGCTGGCCCAGCACCCAAAGGACGTGGAGAAGAGCCTAGAAAGTGGGGGAGAGGAGATGATCAAGAAAGGAACGCTGATTTTCACGGGCACCTTGGGCGCTTTGAGGACCAATCCGGGGTACGCCGCCTACGGGGCCGGAAGGGCGGGCGTGAGGATGCTGGCGCAGAGTCTGGCAAGGGAGTACTCTGCCAAGGGTATCCACGTTGTCCACGCTATTGCCAACGGCGGCATCGTCGATACCGATTTGTCTACCGAAAACGGCGGGGAGACAGAGGCGGAGGCGAAAGATAAAATGGCCAAAGTCATGCTGGGAGAGAGAATCCGTGCCGAAAGTGTGGGCAGATTGTACCTGGACTGCATGCGGCAGAGCTGCGATTTGTGGGTTCATGAGTTGGATATGAGGCCCGCAAGGGAGAAATTTTGATTCCAGCAAAAGAAAAGTTCAAGGGAGAAGATTGCGGTTGTGCGAAAAGAACCTTGGAGCATGAGAGAGATGGAAAGAGAGGTTGCATGCATTGATAAGGGGTGCTCTCCGCGGAGTCGCACAACCTTCGCCGTGTGCCTAACATACTCACGGTAGTATGTTCGCAAGCATCTTCTTCGAGAAGCATCCCACTTCCTGGGATTAGATGGTGAGATGTATCGCAGACCAGCCTGGCTTGAAAGAGTCCTACAACGCCGATAACGCTGCGACTCCGATCGCACAGCCCATGACACCCACAATTGCTGAATTCAAACCCTCTCTTTTTCACGCCACTTGGCTTTTGAAAAGACGTACACATTCACAACAAGCTCCTCCAAGGGATTCATCCTTTTGGTATCCCGCTGGTTATATCAAGGGAGCTGTCTTCCGGTAGTTCCTGCGAGACCTTTTGCTTCAATTCAAGCAGCCAGTCTTTGATCTTCTGTGTCACGGGAGATTCCGCGTGGTTGTATTCCTCGTCAAATGGACGCAGGGGCACTTCCGAAAACTGATGGCCTTGACACAGGTATATACCCAGCCGCCCTCTTTCGTAGTCCTCAAAACATTCTTCGCAGAGGTCGACATATCTGCAGGAACGACACAATCTCGAGATTCGCGGGTCATCTTACCATTTGACAGACCCTTCGAAGCCGTCGCAGATTCGTCTGGCATCCTCCCTGTCACTGCACAAAACGTCCATCTGAAAGACTGAGATGGCTTCCTCTAACCACTCTAAGTGTGCAAGACAGTGACCCAGCCGATTCAGAGCAACATGCTTTCCACCAGGTCCACCCTCCAGGGCCGTCTCAATGCTTAACATAACCGTGCGACGAAGGCGCTGTTTCTGGACATCAATCCTGGTCGAACTGTGGTCAACTGGCAAAATATTGAACCCTAGTAATTTCCCCGCGGAATACCCCAGGCAATAATCGAAACAGCTGCGTCCATAGCAATCGAGAGTGGCGATATCGGCACTATATTTCATCAAGGTATCAAATTGAACTGGGGCGGAGTCGAGTAAAGCTCGATGCAGCGAAGTGTCGCCCCATTTGTTTGGCGAGTTAGGCGAGACTCTGGCGTCTTAGAGCAGATCTAATAACTCAGCGTGTGCACCGTCATAAGCATATGAGAGGCCTTGGTATTCATCGAGACAATGGGACAAAAGCAGACGTACGACCTGACCATGGTCGGCTAAGTTTTCTTCCCCTGCAAGTTCGATATCTCGCCATCCTGCTATTTTGTACCGGAGACCCTCGGACACTGGAGATAGCAACTTGGGGGCGACCTTGGTCAGCAAACTATCATCGGCCTCGAAAAGGGCTCTGAAGATTTCGACACTGCCCCCAAAGCACGCCGCATCGAATCGAGCTCCGTGCCGCTCAGCTGCAACCATGCCCCGAGAGTAAAACTGAATCTCCAGGGTTGCGATGATTTTGACAAACATGCACTGGCTGCAAGAAATAGTCGTACCATGTTCAAGTTTATCGCAGAAGAAGCTAATTGAAGCGGAGTTCCGGCTATTTCATGTCGCTGTTTGACTATTCCCCCATTCTTCAGAATCACTTGGGTGACTTTTGTATCACCTCTGAACGCGGCAGCGTACGAGATTAGTTGGCCACAACGTGAGCGACTCCCGTCGCAAATCTGTATCGGTGGCGTGCATAAGATTCAGATCTGACCTTGCATTCCGTTTCCCGTCCGCAGTTTGAGATCCATCCCGAGGGAGAGCCTCGTGGCACAGATGAAGCGTATAAATCAATGATATTTCAGCCATCAATGTATAACCTGCGTTTGTAGAGAAGAAACTGTGTGAGAAACAGCGGTCAGACAGCAAATACTCCTGGACCGAAAAATGTGCCAATTCAATGATAGGGTCCTCGAGATCCAGGATGGGATCAAACGATCGGATACTTTGGGCGTCTTGCTCTTGAATCGCAACTAGACTAGAGTAGATAGTAACGATGTCGTAAGGGTCCGGAAGTCGCTCCTCCACCAAGAAGCGGCCGTTACCTTCTACGTCGGTAGCAAGCACGTCCATCAACGATTTCAGACTTCGCGGGGCCTTGGCGAAGCAAAGCCATTGAAGAATACGCACGGCGTCATTCAGCTGATCATTCGTCTCGATCATGCGCAGTATCCTCTCGTATGTTTCGTCTAGTGTTTTAGGGAGGTCGAAAGCATTTGCCTCACTGCACCGAGTTTGATGCATTTCCGAAGAGAGTCAAGCTGGCAGTATGCCCATCTGAACCTCAGACAGAAAGTTAGCCTCACATTTGCGGTGCCAGAAGCAGCCCGTACATTCCATTGGCCTCCTCCGAGATAGTCCGTTTTATCTCGCTTTGCACATCTGCGGGTCATTTCCGAAGGTGGACGTCATTCTTGAGAAGATCTTCGAGGTAAATAATATCCACGTTGACAAGCGCGGCCTTTACAGCAATATCGGCAGTAATCAGAGGTCGTAGTCGGTTTTCGAGTTCCCGTTCGGGGCGGCTTGTAGCTAAGAGGTGCAGAGAATTTCGATGGCTTTGAGTCGGCTTTTTGGATCAGGTCCACGACGTCTTGATAACCGTCACTCTGGTCCAGGGCATCAAATATGGCGTAAGTATTGTGAGATCTTCCGACCAAGCGGTCCGTAATTTTAAGCTAGGCAAATTCTTGGGGGTGTAGCTGACCATCTCGACATTCGAAATGCAGATTCCGAACCTCCTAAATGCCGTTTGACACTTGCTTGGCCAGCTGCATGATCAAAAACCGAAGGACCATGTTAACCTTTCTCTTTCGATCATCATTGAAGTCGAAGTGGAAGTATATCACGCTCGAATGAGCCATGTCCAGAGCTTGGTCGATGATTGTGGCACTAAGAACAGTCTTCCCGCAACCAGGGATGCCGTAAAGCCACAGACTCGAGCCTGCAGACTCCTTCCAGGCGATGAAGCGATTGTCTTGTAGAAGTCAAGAGCCAGTACCCTGTTGCCTTCGCTTGCTCGATGTTGCAAAGTTTGAGGACGGATCAGGAATGTCAAGCCAAGTGGACAACTTCGACGGCCATTGACTCTCAGATTCGAGACACAAGGCGTTCATGGTTTGTGCCGTTTCGGATAGATCACTCGTGACGGACTGGGTCGGAATCACGAGATCGTTGGTCAAAGCGAGGTTGGTCGGTGACTTCAGACACTCTATCCGACCGAGCACTTCATCAATCTCCGCCTTCTTGAATTTCCATAGCAGGTCTTTCAACTTGTTTGAAAAATCAATCCTAGAGACTAGCCTCGTGAGGATTGTTCAGAGTTGGCTGAGGGCACCGTTCTCGAACCGCTAGAAGTTTGATCTGATAGAACCATGGTTCATTTGTAGGAGCGTCTTCCACTCGAAAGCGAAGAGTTGTGAGCAAGGCATACAGATTGCTCGCCTCGTGCGCAAGCTGAGCTCGCTGTTTTGGGGCATGTCGCACCTCGTTGACATATTTCATCAATGTTCCGGTCAAGTCGAGGATAGCAATGATGCTGGCAGTCACACTGAGAGGATCCTTCCGAGGCTATCCACAGGTACGGAGTAATAGTATGCTGTCGTTAATGTTCTTTTTAGGCAGCAGGAGATCAGGACGTGATCCACCCAAAACATACTCGGTATTTAGCAAGACTTGGCGATGCTTGGATGACAACTAGCGCCTTGGCAGGGGTATCAGATGTCGACGCTTGCTAATACCCAGTACACCACCACTTGTCAACCATAACGCGGTACTATCTTGTTCGCAAAATATTCGACAGCGCTTTGTCAAACTACCTTTGACTAAAGCGTTTGGCTTGACCGCGCCAACATGCCAAGTTCTTCTCACGTCTATGTCTATCCCTGGCTCCAACTGCTTCTCCCAAAGGTGGCCTTCCTAATAGGGCGCCGAACCTGCAAACCTCAAAAAGATGATACAGTCCTATAGCTTTGTGTCTTTCTTTTCCTTGCCTTTTCTGGTAATATTACGACTGGCGTCCACAATCAGACTCGCATGGGTACTGCTCGCCACCAGTTCCCCAGCTTCATCCCAAACCTCGATGTTCAGATCAAACCGTCCATTCCTAATCGCCTTGGCCGTCACTCGCACAAATAGCCACTCCACGCCCTCCTCTGGCAATAGTTTTTTAACATCCAGGTTCAAGGCGAGCGTCGGATACCAAAACTTGGCACGCGGTTCGTTCGATTCCAGGAAATTCTTGAGTTCGGATTCGCTGTATTGGCCGATCGCGGCCTCCTCGACGAAGGGGTTGACGTATGACTCGACAATTTGTGGAAACATGTCGACCAGAAAACCGAGAGCGTCGTTGGTCCAGCGGCCCGTCATATTCCAGTCGAGATTGAGAGAAGGCGTTTTAGGCGCAAACCGAACCCACTGGTCAACTATTGCTCGGGGTCTCCCAGACTGTCCCGGTTGTGGTCGGCGATCAGGCTGGACGAGGAATATCTGGATATTTTGTGCGGCGCGGCGGAACGAAGGGAAGGGATCGTTCGCACGAATAGTATAGTTTGTATCATGGCCTTGTGCACTCAAAAGTGAGAGATCCACAGGTAAAGGCGGGGGCCAGAGCTGATATTGAGTGTCAAGGCTCAGGCCTTCCTCGGTCGCAATGTTGCTCATGGTTACATAGCCCTGCGCCTCGTCCTGCCACTGATCGTTGTGCTCTTGTTTCTGAGCCAGAACGACGTGTAAATTGCTGATACGTGCACCCAATTTAACGTCTTTCACAGTGAAGATTGCTGGGCCAACAGAGGTACGGCGCAAAAATTCCAGATGTAAATTGATAGGGTGTGGTCCAGAGCGAGTACGATGGGTGAGGAACATGTGGGTGCGCGCAACCATGAGGAAGGCTGAAGTCACATAACCGCCATTGGGCACTAAAGAAGGGTTATCATTCAATGAGGACGACAGAGGATTCTTGCATCCTACCCGTTCCTATACACCATTCATTTTCCAAGGTGAGGGCATATTGGTGTGACGAGAGCTGCTTAATAGGAAGGACATCTGCGAAGGTGGGAGGCACCATGGTGTGCGCGCCTGACAGGTAAAGAAGCCAGGGGAAATTGGAGACCGGTTCAGAGAATCAACGCAAGCACCATAATGCAAAGGGACAAAAGAGCGACATAGAAATCCAATGGAGATTAAGAACTGCCCGAGATGAAGATGCCCCAAGGGAAGAGGTGAAAGAGGCTTCGGACAAACCTGACAATGAGCCTCGGCAAGGGACGCACCGAGATAATCCGAACTGGTACTGGTACATAATATTGGGGTTACCACTTGCTGGTTGGAGGGGAGGCCCCTTGCCTCCAGTAGGTCCAGGGGCACACATAGGCCTAGAAGCACCCCTAGAGCCCCTCCATGGCGAGATGCCCAGCAATGGCTCGGTCGAAATAAGTAGGTGGCAAGGCGGGTAATTGTTCACCACGCCGCTAATCTGTGGCGGTGCAACGCCTGCACAATGACGAGGTCTCGGGGCGGCATCCCTCTGGCCCGCTCGCCCTCTTGGTTCTTGCCGGTGCTTGTCGCCGCAAAAGTGGGATTATTAGTGGAGTGACGAGGTGAGGGCCATGGCATCTCTATCTCTTGGGTGATTGCCCTCCGTTTTCTTGCTGCCTTGGTATTGCCATCACCTTTACTTGGTACATATCCCTCGTATCATCCATACATACATGCATCGTCCTCATCTCCTTTGCCGTCGCTCCGTTCTGTGTCCAGTATGAGGCAGCGCAATTACGACGCCCGCCATGACACCCTCCAATTGTCCCAAGCGACTGCGCCCCATCCGCCAACGAGGTCGCGCCTTCTATCTAACTGCGCTCATAATCACTCTCTTTGCTTGTTATAGCTTCGTACGAGACTTTAATCATGGCCATTCTTCCCATGGCCAGAGGCTCGATGCCCGCTCTCTGGCATCACGCGACCTCGAGGTACCAGATCGACCCAGCTCCCCATTTACCTTCAATCCAGCTCCCCAACTGACGTTTGGTCGATTGATAGTGTCGACTTGTCCATAGCGCCAAAGACAAATGTACGTTTGTCAAGCAAAACTGTCCTGACGAAGAAGCCGGCCTCCTCTCCTACCTCCAGCTCTATTACTGCTCCCTCGCTGATGCCCAAGCACTCGCCTTCCTGTTCCTCGTGCTCTGGGTCAGTCTCCTCTTCAGTACGATCGGCATTGCTGCCTCGGATTTCCTCTGTGTCAACCTGAGTACCATTGCGAACATACTGGGTATGAGCGAAAGTTTGACCGGTGTCACTTTCCTGGCTTTTGGAAACGGCAGTCCCGACGTCTTTTCCACGTTTGCGGCCATGCGCAGTAATAGTGGCAGCTTGGCTGTGGGGGAATTGGTGGGTGCAGCCAGCTTCATCACGGCAGTGGTCGCAGGGAGTATGGCCTTGGTTGCGCCTTTTCAAGTCGCCAAGAGGAGCTTCATTCGGGACGTGGGATTCTTTGCTGTGTCGGCGAGTTTCAGTCTGGTATTCCTAGCGGATGGGAGCCTCCGACTTTGGGAGTCCATTACCATGATTGCCTATTACGTTTTCTATGTATTCTTTGTGGTGGTCTGGCATTGGTGGCTCACCCGACGACGGAAGAGGAGGCTCGCCGAGACTGCGGCGAGATTGCATCACCACATCCCAGAGTCGCAGGAGCTGGAAGTGCCTGAAATCGAGGAGGACGAAGAAGCACGCCCGGCTACCGAGCGGACTGGCCTGTTACGCGAGCAGTCAACCGAATCCATCCCGACATTACGGACACCCGGGACTCCAGCCTGGAAGGTTGAAGACCTCGACGAGGACGACGAAGCGCGAGACCGATACCTTGCTGAATTGCAAAGCAGGATGAGAGTCGGCCGCCCAGTTCGAGGCGAGCGGAGGAATACGATGACTCCCATTCGGCCGAGCTTGATAGGCGCGCTGGAATTTAGATCTCTCATGACTTCGCTAGAGAAGAAGGCCACCCATGCCCACCAACCTATTGGCCTCCGGAGATACTCTGACGACGCATCAGCCGTCTACTCTCCCGTTCCCGTCAGTGCGCCGCCTGGCGCTTCTCACCCGGAGCTGGTCAACACACAACATGCAGATTTGGAGGCTGAGAATCCGCGTCGTGCGCGAGCCGTGTCGGCGAATGACGCCACTCATCTGCGCATTGATACGGACTTTCTCAGTGACAGACATTCCGATCGAAGCTCGGAGAATGCCCTCAGCAGTGGCGATTCTACGCCGAATGCACCCGCTGGGAAACGTACGAGGCCGAGTGCCCCTATTCTGAGAACGCTCAACGAACCATCCACTCAAAGACCGCCCTCTCCCAACCTTATCGTGTCTCCGTCAGGGGGCCAACCATCAGAGACAGGATCCCTCTCTTCGGAACGTTCCAAGTCACCCAATCTTTTGGCGCCGCCCGCAACGACCTTCCGCCGACCGGATTACTACGAGGACCATCATCCTGCTGGTCGAAGCCCGGTGTTGTCACCTCGTTCCGGACCGACACTGCAAGTACCAATCCTGCATACTCCACACCCAGACCATTCAAAAGGAGCACTGCGCCACGAGGATTTCCCAACATACGTGGATTCTCCATTGCTTCTCACTCCCCTCTCTTCTCGGCCTCCAAGCATTCACCTGCCTGCACCCAGTATGTCTCCAGAGTCCACTCAACATCTGGGGCTGCTGCCGGACGAAGAGGAACCCATGCGGAGATTTGCATGGTGGCCTTACCGATACCTTCCTGCTCCTCAAGTCATATGTGCGACATTGTTTCCCACCATTTATGGGTGGCGGGAGAAGTCGTTCACGGATAAGGTATTAGGGGTGGTCACCGCGCCCAGCGTCTTTCTGCTTGCCATCACCCTCCCAGTCGTCGAGCCTAAGGAAGAAAAGCCCGCGGAATCAGACATCGACCTGCTGACCCCAGCTGATGGTATTCGCCGCAGATCTATGAGCTACATCGAGGCCGCGCCAGATGGGTCTGCTTTGAATCCGCGGTCGGCATCTTCTGACGGTCCCCCCCATCCGCACGGGACCGGAATCTCCAGATCCATGTCGGAACATGCCAAAAGTCCCATGCCAAACGTGGATGAGTTGGCTGGGCCAAAGGAATGGAACAGATGGTTGGTGTTTTTGCAAGTCTTTACGGCTCCGTTCTTTGTTGTAACCATTGCTTGGGCCAACATGGACGACGATCATACAACTAAGCTTTATGTTCGTATGGTGTTGGGATCACTGGTATTTTCGCTTGTATCGCTTCTTATCCTCCTATCACTGACCACTCCCGATCGCGAGCCCAAATATCGGCCGCTACTCTGCTTCTTGGGGTTTGCCGTGGCCATAGGATGGATCTCAACCATCGCCAATGAAGTGGTCGGAGTCCTCAAAGCCTTCGGGGTGATCCTGGGCATATCGGATGCTATTCTGGGGTTGACCATATTTGCTGTGGGCAACTCCTGCGGTGACTTAGTCGCAGACATCACCGTTGCCAAACTTGGATTCCCTGTCATGGCACTGTCAGCGTGCTTTGGTGGTCCCATGTTGAATATTTTGCTTGGAATTGGCATTGGAGGGATGTACATGAGCATCACCCACGCCACTCGCAAGCACGCCAAACACCCTCAGAAACCGATCAAATACAAACCCTACGACATCGACGTGAGCACGACCTTAATGATATCGGGAATCACCCTGTTGGTGACGCTGGTGGGTTTGCTCATCGTGGTGCCATTAAACGGATGGAGAATGGATCGCAGAATCGGATTTGGATTGATCTTGCTGTGGTCGGTGTCGACCGTAGGCAATGTGATTGTGGAATTGCTTGGATATGGGGGAGACACTCTATTGTGAGACACGTCGAGATGACCTCGTTATACCCAAGAAGTTGGATTTGCAGGGCGTTGAAGCTGTCGAGGCACAAATTAACTACGGTAATATAACCGGGAATCCCACCCAAGTACATATACTATATTCTGTGTGCGCTGCTTTATGCCAAAAAAAAAATGCATTGCCTGTTTTGGAGTGCTAACAGATCTGTTGGCATCTCCAGTTCCCAACACGTGCAGACGGTTCTTCTGGTCGCGGTCAGGTTAAGGCAAGTTCCTCCTGTGTCAACAGAACATGATCAAACGAAACGTGGAAATCTCGGAGGCGTCGTCCCCTGTCGCCCACAGGATCCCTACGCACGTTAAGCTGGTCCGAAAGTCGTGGACAATAGCCGACTCCGGTGCCTCTAAGGCAATTCGGAGTCCCTTTGATTGGCAAATGCTTGCGAACCTCGGCTTCTTTCACAGACGAATGGACGAGATACGGCCAATATCGGCCACAGCCGCATCCAGACGGAGAGGCGAATAGGAAAGTAGGTGACGCTGCGGGAAGCCCCCAGAGAACAAGGGGCCATCAACGCTCCAGCTACATTTTGTTCGTCGCAGTCAATGCGGACTTGAATCGGCCTTTTTCTTTTAACCCCAGATCAAGTAAAGTCGCAAAAGCTGGCCTTGGAGGCTATACATATTTCTCTTGTGGTCTTTCTATCAACCCCCAAGGTATCACCGCTGATCGCTCTTCTTTTCCATCATACTTTTGCGTTCTTGGAGCACAGCATTCTTCCCTTCTCGCTAACTGGTGACTAACAAAGAAGCATTACACGAAGAGTGGCTTTCGCCCACATCACATCCCACTCCGTCTAGAGATTATATATACTTCCACGCCAGCAAAAGTTTCTATTGTCGATTCCAAACCATCCCTGAACAAATCAGGAGATTTTGAATCATGCCCATCAAGTCGGATTTCCCGGACATCGACCTTCAGGTCACAGACATCTGGTCGTTTTTGTTTAATAGAAAGGACCGAGAATTTCCTGATGATCATGGTGAGTCTATTTTCCTCCTCTTCTGGTCAACTTGCTTCTATAGCTCGCGTGGGAGTATGTAAGAGCTGGGCGATGGTCTCTCTACAGTGGGCTCGGGCAGGAAGAGGGAGATCAGAAAATGACAAGACATCACAACGGGGAATCATCAAAATGTCGCTATTGAGCCGAGCTGAAACACATTGTGCGACTTCCATTGACTGAATAGTTCTTCCAACAACTGTTACGAAAGCATACGAGAACGAGCCGTCACTGATGTGAAACTCATTCATAGTTATATTCCAATCCGCCGACTCCCTCTCCAGACAATACACCTACTCCTCGCTGCGACAATCCAGCATCGACTTCGGCACGGGCCTCAAGTCCAACTTCAACTTCCGCAAATCCGATGTCCTAGGCCTCTTTGTGCCCAACGACATTGATGTCCCGCCTGTGGTCCTGGGAACTCTCTGGGCTGGCGGCATCGTCTCACCCGCAAACCCAGGCTACACCGTCCCCGAACTGGTCTACCAGCTCAAAGACTCTGGCGCCAAAATCCTGTGCACACACCTGTCCGCCCTCGACACGGCGCGAAATGCGGCCCGCGAAGTCGGTATTCCAGAGACCCATATCATCCTGCTTGGCGAGCAGCGCGATGAATCCCGGAAATTCAAGCACTGGACACTCATCCGCAATCTTGAGGGAACGGCCCGCTACCGGACGCCCAAACTGGATCCGAAATCCGACCTCGCCTTTCTCGTCTACTCCTCCGGCACGACCGGCCGTCCCAAAGGCGTCAGACTGACCCATTTTAATATGACAAGTAACGTGGAACAAATCCACACTGCTGAGGGGTGGCTGACCTGGAACGGCACCAAGACGCCTCCGAATAGTAATATCCCACACCCTCCCAACGGCCGGGGCGACAAGATCCTGGCATGTCTACCATTCTTCCACATCTACGGCCTCAACTGCCTGGTGCTCAGCCCGATATTCAGCGGTGTGCACACGCTGGTCATGTCGCGGTTCGAGCTGGAGAAGTGGTGCTCGCTCGTGCACAACCACAAGGTCACCTTCAGCTACATCGTGCCGCCTATCGTGCTGCTCCTGTGCAAGAGCCCCGTCGTGGAAAAATACGACCTTAGCTCGCTGCGCATGACCAACTCGGGCGCCGCGCCGCTCACCCGCGAACTCGTCGAGAACCTGTACAAGCGCAAGGGCGTGCGCGTCAAGCAAGGGTACGGACTGAGCGAGACATCGCCCACCATCTTCATCCAGCGGTGGGAGGACTGGTGGTCTGCCGTGGGCACTACGGGGGTCATGGTGCCGAACCTCGAGGCCAAGTTCTGCGCCGTGCCCGGCTCCGGCGAGGAGTCGGACGGGTCCAAGGAGCTGCCTCGAGGCAAGGTCGGGGAGTTGTACGTCAAGGGACCCAATGTCTTTGGCGGCTATCATAACAATCCCAACGCCACCGCCGAGTGTCTCGAGGATGGATGGTTCCGGACCGGCGACGTGGGATTCCTGGATGACAAGGGCAACTTGACCATCACGGACCGCGTCAAAGAGTTGATCAAATATAAAGGTAAAAGCACCCCCTCCCTTCTTTGTTTTCACCCGTTTCCTATCCAACCGGATGAAATCCTGCTTGCAACCAAAATACACCTCCCACCGCAGAGCCTTGGTCTGCCCATGACAGAAAACTATGTGACTAGCGACTAACTAATCCAACCACAGGCTTCCAAGTGCCCCCCGCCGAACTGGAAGGCTACCTCGCCTCACACCCTCTGATCGACGACGTCGCCGTGGTGGGCGTCGACTCGCTCGAGCTCGGCACAGAAGTGCCGCGCGCATACATTGTGCCCAAGAACCGCGCTCTCGTCTCGCCACCCTCGTCTTCTCCCGCCCAACAACAACAAGAACAACAGGAGCAAGAACTGCAGCAGCAAAAGCACGCTGTCGAGATCGTGCAGTGGATGAACGCCAAGGTGGCCAACCACAAGAAACTGCGAGGCGGGGTCAAGTTCGTCGACGCCGTGCCCAAGAGCGTCAGCGGCAAGATCTTGCGCAGGGTCTTGAAGGAGCAGGCCAAGAAGGAGTTTCGCGACGAGGAGGAGAGGAAGTTGGGCAGGGCGAGGGCGAAGCTGTAAGTTGCAAAGAGTAAGTTGGTGATGGGCCGGCGAGAACGCGAGAGGGACATTGCATGGAATGAAATGGACGTGTGGCTGTTGTTGGCTTCTCTCTCTCTCTCTCTCTCTCTGTGGTATTCCTTGGGAGCTGGTCACTGCTCATGATGAGGCTGAAGCTGAAAATCTTCTTTTTCTTGTTTTTTTAATCCCTTGCACAGTATGCTCAGCATTATCATGACGTCGAAATCTGCTTCCGGAGTCTACCCCGTCGTTTTGATCGATGGTGGCCCTATTTCAATACCTGTATCGCCTCGGCACGGCCAGTATACAAATTTCTTCCTCTACCTCTCGTGTTCGAGGCATCGGATTCTCAGCAAAGTACGAGGTAAATGCAACCTTGAAAGTCCCAGTGGCTGTTGGACAGACCAATCCCGATACAGCTAACACAACTGCCAAAAAGTGCAATATTTTCGAGAATCACACCCTTGCAGGGTTTCTTCGATTCGGCTCAAGTCGGTGCATTCTTCAGACATGCGTTCCGTCGAGGGAGAAGCTCCTATTGGTGGTCTGTCCTGTCTGGCTATCCCGGCCTTCGCCAGGTGCACGGTCAACTGGGATGAGCCTCAATCTGGATTCCTTGTGTGCTATACTAAACGTCAGCGCTGTTTCCCCGTCAATTTGGCCTATTAGAGAGTGAATAATCTGGGCTAGCGTCTGCAATCAATTCCAGGTATCCTTGCAGCACCCTCTGTATCACGGAAGATCTGTTGGTAGTACCCATGTTTCTCTTTCTCTTTCTTTCCCGTGTTGGTCCCTGAAGTTTCAGAGAATGGTCTTCTACGGATTTGCCCCTCTCAATCCGTAGGTATCCCTTCAATTGGTTGCGTAGAGCAGGACGGTAGGGTGCATGAGCGGCTGTTTTGGTGCGAAGAAAGTGTTTCAGAGGGATCCATCGAGCTGACGTTCCACCTCGCAATACCTCGTAGGTACTTAAGTACATCGGCACTCTGTCGTTCGTGATAGATTAGCGATCGACGGTGATCATTTTGGCAGATCGAAGCGTTCGTCCCAGGAAGAAGCCAATAAGCATGGCTGAGGGCGCAATTGTGAGGGCAAGCACATCGCTAAGCTCGCAGCTTCAGGCGCTAGACGCCCTGTTTGATTTCAGATGGACGTCCAACATTTGCCGATCTTGCCGACATCGTTCGCAGTTGTGGAGGAGGAGCTCCTCTCGGGACTCATTTACTTGCATCCGCGCCCAAGACGTTGCTGCGTGGCTAGCGGAGCCGGGGGAAGATCTTCTCAGGCAGCAAGGACGGAGCCGGCGGTGGATGTCAATGTGTCGATCAATTGGAGGGACGGCAGGGATAGAGGGGAAGGCCGCGTTCTACAAAGGTTTGTTCAGCATTCGCGATGTACTTGGTCCTCCGTCTGATACTCGATGCTATTTCGCTTTGCTCGATGGGGATTTTCCTGAGAAGCAGCTCAAAGGGAACGTCCTCGCTTCGACTTCGAACAATGATACAACGGGCGCAAGGACATGGAGGCTAAGTGGTGTGACGGTGAAGAGGGGGGACTTGCAGACACAAGTCGCAGGTAGTTCGAGGTTGGAGGCCTTGGTCACTGATTCCGGCAAGTCCTAGGCCCTGATGGACCGCTTAGGCGCAGGCTATGCCCCCAGACGCAGCGATCCCCGTCGCTTGTTCCGGGGCTACGCAACCTTACGACAGCCCCTGGGGTCCCCTGGACTCCCCTGGAGCGCCCCTAACGCACGCCAATGCAGGTCCTTAGTGGCTGAGGCGCGTCTAGCTGCTTTCCTTGCTGCTCCCGCAGTCCTTGTCTCTTACCAAAGCCCCTCCAAGCCCTCCACTGGTCTAGGTAGGTACTTGTCGCATTTCCAAATCCCTTCTTGAGTCCGGTCCTGTGCTTTCTTCTGTCGCACGTTCAAATGTCGCAGCTCTGCCCTTCCTGTGCTTCTCTATGCCCTCACTCACTTCGGACCGCAGGACTCTGAGATGAATTAAGCGCGATCTTGACTCGAAAACCTGCTGTCCTTGCCCCAAGCTCTAGCTCCCGCTCCTCGCGCTCTTTTCCGTATCTGTCGCGTCGTCTCCTTCTGGCTGGTGTTCAAAATGGGCTCGAGATCGATATCCACCGACAAATCCCGAACTTACAGCACTTCCACCTCCTTCAGTCTCACTGTCCTGATTTCGGGGTCAGGGACCAACCTGCAAGCCCTGATCGACGCCTGCGGCCAGGCCCCTCCTTCCAAAGACAAACCCGCCCCTCGACGGTTACTTCCAAATGCTGAAATATCTCATGTGATATGCAATCGCCGTGAGGCAAAGGGCATCGCCCGCGCCCAAGATGCCCACATCCCTGTCACATACCATAACCTGCTGTCGTATAAGAAGAAATTTCCGGACACAGAGGCCGGGATAACTGCAGCTCGGAATCAGTACGACACCGATCTAGCCCAGAAGATCCTCACGCACATCCCGTGCCCGGACCTGGTGGTCTGTGCCGGCTTCATGCATATTCTGTCCCCGGTGTTCATCAACGCTCTGGCGAAGGCAAATGTGCCCATCATCAACCTGCACCCGGCATTGCCAGGCCAGTTTGACGGGGCAAATGCCATCGGCCGTGCCTACGAGGCGTTTCAAAGAGGGGAAATTTCTGGGACCGGAGTGATGGTCCACTATGTGACTGATGAGGTGGACCGGGGCGCACCGGTTTTGGTGAGGGAGATCGAAATGAAAGCTGGGGAGCCGCAGAGTGATCTCGAGGAGAGGATACATGAAACGGAGTGGAAGCTTATTGTCGATGCGACGGGCAAGGTATTGGCAGAGCTGGAAGAGAAAAGGAGACAGGAGAGTTGACGGTGCTCATCTGCAATGGCTGAAATGGAACTCTTGACGAATGTTGCAGGGCTTATGAGCAAAGCAAGGCGAAAGATCTGTGATGGGCGAGGGGGCAGGTAACGGTCTGTTGGCTGGGACAAGCAAGGTGTTTGGGAGGCTTCTTCTTTGGACAAACAAGACAACATCAGGAGTTGAGGTCTGGAATGCTGGAGGGGTATTGACTTCCTCCCGTCTCCGATGCATCCAACTGCCAACACATTTGGTCTTTCTCCTCTACGATCAGAAGACGGCAAAAGGAACCAAAAGACAATCGCATCGGAGCGTGTGATGGTTGGAGGAATTAAAAGTGGTAACGAGATTCGAGCAAGACGGTGGAGGGCTCTCTTTCGGCGACGTCTGCGAGGCGACAAGGGAGTCACCAACCACCGAAGAAACAGATCAAATCAATTTGGAATGTCCCTTTTTCCTTGTCCATATCCTTCTCTGTCTCCTCTCCATGCCGTTCCAGCAAGTAAACGATCTCTCATTCTCTATCAAGCACAATTTAAAATCCGAGATGTCAAACGTCGATCGATGCGCCAGCCTGTGGCGTGCCACGCTGGGGGATTCATGTATTGATTGAGCTGAGTTGACGCAAATCCCCCAACGTCCTGTTTTGTTCTATAGCTTTAGAGTCAGTGAACTACCCCTCGTACCTATGTACCTATGTACCTAGATAGTAATCCAACCCAGAGCAGCTCCACTTGACTTAACCAAACCTTCTTTCGAGAGTAACGTTGCTACTATCCCCATTTTCTCCCCAGAACCCATCACCCGAGTGAGTGAGTGAGTAAGCGAGCAAATGGCTGAATGGTGAATGAATGAATGAATGAATAAAAGGACGGTGCATTATTACATTAGACGCGCCGCGGAAAAAAAATGAATATACCATGACACGCGCGACCCCTGGACATGGATAGAGTATGTACATATATGTGTGGGCGGTAAAAGCATACCACATCCACCACCACCGCGAAGTACACCACCCAGAAGGACGTGGTTGAACTTTTTGAGGTGGACACAGGCGACATTGAAGAGAGGGAAGGAAAAAGAAAGGAGAAGAAAGGGGTATCACACCGCACCGTACCGCACCGCATCACAGACAACAGATAGATAGACAGACAAACAGACAGACAGACAAGCCAGTGAGCCGCTCGACAAGATTACCCCAGGAGGAATTCGTCCGGAACCAAACAATCACCCACAACACGCCTCCTGCCTCCCTCCCTTCATCCTTCCCTCCCATGCCGAACCACAAGATAGAAGACCGGCTCATTCGGTCGCCCGCTCACTCAAAATCCAAGAAGCGCAAAACATGCACACAAACAAAACCGTAGAAACACAATGGTATCCCTCCTCGACCTAGTAGGTCATAAGGGTGGTTGTGGTGCTTCTTGTCGTTGGCATTGCGGCTTCTCACCTCACGGCTGCGGCCCGGCGGCGACTGGCTCGTTCGCGGGTGTGTCCTTCTCTTTGCCCTTTCCAACTGCATCGCCATGCATTCCGTCACTAAGCTGGCCGTTGACTTGCCCTGGCTTCTCGCGCGCGATGGTGATTTCTGCCCCGTGGTCCCCTTCGTCGTCTTCGTCATCGCCGTGGTGCAGGTCCCGGCCTCCGTCCATGAACTTGTGCATCTCTCTCTTGTATCTGCTCTCGTGGACCTGGCCGTCCGCTCCCGCTGCGGCTCGGCTGGCTAGATCCTCCTCGTCACTTGAGCTCAGACTGCTCATGCTCGTGTTCTGTAGGTACATGACCTGTTTGCCTCCGCGGGCTTGCTTCTTCCTTTCCCGCTGTTCGCTTTTGAGCTTCTGCTGCAATTCGGCGTCGGCTTGGCAGTCGAGGGTTCGGACCTTGAGGCCGGGCAAGTTTTCGGAGAGGTAGCTGCGAAGGACGGGGAGTTTGGCCGCATTCGGCCGGTACGTCCCGGAGTCGTTGTCGATGACAAGTTCGTAATGCCAGGGTTCTTTGCTCTCTGAGGAGGTCGTGCCGTTTGTCATAGGCCGTGCGTCATTCGCTCCGCCGGGGCTACCGCCGCCGCCGCCGCCGCCGCTGCTGCTACCAATATTGTCTCTTTCCTCATCTGACGGAGTCGAGGGAGGGTGCGTCTCCTCCGCCGGATGCACACTGTCATCGTTCCGGTGTGCCTTTGCGTGTTTGATTCTTCGGATGAAAAACTCGCCGCTGAATGCAATGTAGATGCTCACATTACTATGCATGGTATGTTTGCTCAACAAATCGATCCCGAATTCTTTTCCTGTTTCCGTGAAGCGTAGTTGTCCATCCAATGTCAACACATAAGTGAAGATGCGCCCTCCTTCGTCGTAGTGTACAAAGTCGAGAAATAGCTTCGTCATCTCGGGGCAGGGTTCTTGAAAGACGCCATACTTGGTGGTTTTGTCGTAGTTGTAGATTCGAGCGTGTTGGTGGTGCAAAGCACGGTTGAGCAGGCGACCGCGCAGGGTGTGGGCTGTAAACATTCCGGCAACAAAGGGCCTGAATTCGACGTATCGGTGATAGAGATCTGCTGGCACGGGTCCTCGCAGCTGCATCTGCACGGATTGGAAGCTGGATGAGTGATTAGCGGGTGGCTATTGGCAAGACAAAGCCCACAGGTGGACGTTACTTGTATCTCTGGATCTCCTTTCCATCTTTCCCTTGCTCTGACTCCTTCGTCCCCGCTATCCGCCCAATCAAAGGAGAGAAATGCCGACTCCATGGTAATGGACCGATTGTGTAGACGCGACCGCCGTCCTCTGCAGCGGTCTTGCCCAGATTCTCCACGCTGACAATGAGGCTTCCGTTCAATTTGACTCTCCTCGAGATCAGGGCGGCGCATCCGCGGAACGTGTACGCTCTCTTACTACCCATGCGCTTCTTCAACTGGAACTTCTGGTGCGAGAATCCTTTCCAGTTCTCGTCAACGTGGGGTACATCGATGTGTACATTCCCCAACCGGTCATCGTAGTCGGACGGATCCTCGTCATACAATCTGCACTTCAAATGGAACCCGCTGGCCGGGATGTTGCCGACAATCCACTCGGTCTCCCATTCCGGGTTCGTGTTGCGATGGATGGTCGGCGTCCTCAATTTGAGATCGGGGTCTTGCTTGTGCCTCTTGGGCAGATCCGTGCGGAGAACTGCTAGAACGTAGGGATCCGAAGAGAGAGTGCCAAAGTCGGAAAAGGGGAGGTTCTCGGCTTTGTGAAATGTGATCTTGACGGTATATCCTGGCGGCGCTTTGGGCAGGGGTGTGTCATCGAACCCTCCAGCAGGGCCTTTCTTCTCTTTCTTTTCGGAGAGGTCGGTACCGGTGGCCCCGCGATATTTCTCCTCCAGTTTCTCTGTTTTGCCCACCAGTTTCGGTCCTATCTTGTCCGCCTGGGAGAGGACTCCATCTTTGCGCAAGGCGGGTGTGCTCGGATCGTTCTCGTTCTCGTTCTCGGCCATTGGAGATACAAGCGCTCAGAGGGGCGTGTCCGTGCTTGTCCGCGTCAACATATGCTGCTTAACCTACGCGACCCAAGCAAAGACTTCGGCGCATACCTGACAAAGGAGACGGGTATGGCAAGATATACCCAGATAATCCGGAAGTACCTCGGTGGAGGAAGAATGAGCGCAGGCTGGGAAAAGGATGCGGAGGATCGTTTGGAATCTTGGATTTGGCGCAGCAACGTCGAGGGCGCATGGATTCGGCTCAGCATGGGCTTGCATGGGGTGACAGCTGCTGCCCGCTGGGCGGTTGCGAAGCCCCCACCATGCGAAGTATGCTTTTGTACTTGTCTTGACTTGGTCCTCGTAGGATGATACCTTGCAAGAGATGGCGCACGCTGGTGCAGGCTTCCTCCAATGGATGGTGTAGGGCTGCGGACGGGCCTCTTGTTCCTCTGAAAGACTGGCACTACCGAGTTACACTAGGTAGAGATCAAGCAAAATCATGGCCACCATGCGAGAAGCTTCAGCAAAAGCTTGGTCGCCCCTGTGGTGATCAATTTCCTTTGTCAGTCTCTCTCACGCAGGGACATGATTATGATTCAAGGGGACGCGCATTCGCAAGCATTCAATTGACATCATTTGTGATCTGGATAACGCCATTCAACCAGTGCATCCCACGGCTCTTGGTTCAACCATCGCCACAGCCCAGCGAACATAACGAATCGACCGAGGACTTCAGGGAAGTGTTTCATTTCGTTTACGAGGCCCAAGCCCGCCCCCGTCGTTGGGGCCAGTGGCACCATAAGCTGCCTAGAGAATCCAAGACAAAGACTCCTTCGCTCGCGCAAACCTATTCCCGCGCCATGCGAAGTCCAAAGACAGAAGTCCAATCCTTCCAGATTTTTATCAGTATTCTTCGAGTAACCGCACCAACAAATCAGACCCTGGACCCGTCAGGCTGTCCCTCATCTCCTTCTCAGACACTAAGCTCACCACCTGCTTGTCGTCCGCCCCCCTTCCGCTTCGAGACGGCGTATTTGTGGGTGTCAGCAAGCCCGACGTTCGCCCACACGTCTCTTGCACTAACCCTAGGGTTTCGAGGCTTGCAACTACGTCTCGAAACTCGGTGTTCTTCAGCGGCTGCAACAATCCTTCATCGCGCTTACACAGCTGGGCATATTTCTCAAACAGCCCCTTTATGGTAGGTATCCTTGTTCCCGACTTGGACGGTGTTGTATAAGGATCGCGGCGGTGTTGGCGGGTTTCGGACGCTACCAATGAACACAGCACAGCTTTCTGCTGGAGATTCAACCCGCCCAAGCGAGAAAGTGTACCGTTGTTGAAAATGGTGGCCGCGATCTTCGCGACGTGTGCAATCGACACTCGAGGCGCTGTCTCCCATGTAAGATGATTGAGGACAGATCGATGGTCAACCTTGGCAGGCGATGGAAGAGCCAAACTGGAGGACAGGTTCGAAATTTCTTGGAGTGGTTGCTTCGTTGGAGTCGTGCTCTGTTCTTGGCTCGTCTTCAAAAGCGTCTCTTGCTCAACCTGGTCAAGAGCACGACGAACCAGGCTGAAGGCCTTTCGTAGATCCCCAGTCTGAGATGCTATCTTTTTGCCCGCCAATTGAATAGCCGCAGGATGCACCAAAGGGATGAACTCGGCGGCGGTCGTGGTTCCGTCAGACACGAGAGACCGTAGCTTGTCCGATATAATGGTCGAGATCTGTTGAGCCGAATATGGAAGAAAAGGTAGCAGCTGGGGCTTGACGCCCCTTGACTTGAGACGGGGTAAGAAACGATCAGTCAAATCCAGAGCATTGGCAATTCCAACCAATATGAGACTGGACGAGGGATGCATGGCCCACTCAAAGATGCTGTACAGCACGTCGCAATCACCCCCGATGAGGGTGTCGATCTCGTCCAGCAAAACGAGACGCATTTCGGAGTCGACTCTCTTCGTCGTGAACAGCTTCGCCAGGGGGGCCTTTGATGACTTTGAGCTACCCTTGCCAGGGCAAAAAGCTTCGCTGAGCCGGGCGAGGACTTCGGCGGAAGACTTCAAAGACACGCAATTGATCGTGGTGGCTTTGATGGACGCCCCTTGAAATTCTTGCATGATCTCTTGGACCAAGGCGCTCTTACCGGTGCCAGGTGGTCCACTAACATATGTGCAGCCCCCAATCCCAGTTTTGATGGCCTTGGAAATGAAGTTGGTCAATTGATGTCGTTCAGCCTCGCGTCCGACAATCCTTCCATTGCCAGCTTGCGTAAACAGCTGTCGAGCGCGTGAGTATACATTTTGTGATCTTGATGGTGTGGATGAGCGGGACGATTGCGGAGTGAGAAGTCTGCCAGCAAGTCGTACGCGGTGTCTTGGTGTACTTGGAGCGGATGAAGCGAGGACATCTTTAAAGCGGACAGCGGCGGGAGTCGACACAATCGAGGGTGGAAGATTTTCGTCTGCGGCAAGGTTGGAATCTCCAATGGGTGTGGTCGTGCTCGTTTGGTTCTTTACAGGACTGTCTTGTACAGTATCGTTCGTTCGTCCGTTACGGGCTTTCACAGATCTGGTATTCGGCTTCTCCAATACATCCTTCTCAGCTGCATCTTGATATATCTCGGGTGTAGAGCGTCGCGTCCGTCTCTTTGGGGTGTGAAGTGTATTCGAGCCATCTGCCGACGCATCCTGTTAGTAGCATTCACCAAAATCCAGAAGCTGGATGAGGCAGACGGACCTTGTTCGTCCAGAACCCGGCGAGAACGCTTTCCCAGCACTGTGGCAGCCATTTGAGGTGGCAGTTGCTGCTTTTGATGTGTTGGAGTTGGAGAAGGTGAAGCTGTGGAAGGCGCGAGGGACACGACTCAAGAAGTGGCAGTCGCGAGTCATGCATCCCAGCCGCGCCTGCCAAGAGTCGACGCGACCGCGTTTTGAGGGAAGGAGCGTGAAGGAGCGTGCCACCACAAGCGCCGTCAGCGGCCGGGCACTGACCTCGGCTTGACTCAGGTGCCAGGCTTCGCCACGCCACTCAAGCCACGGCTCTCACTCGCGCACCCATCTCCTCTATGATCCGCCGTACTCTCACGCTGGTACTGTGTCATTTGAAATCACCTGCCTGGTGGTGACAACAGTGAATCCAGGCTTGGCATGTTTGTCCTCTCCGCTGTGCACATGGCCAGTCACCACCTGCTGTTTCATCGGGCTGTGACGCCGGTGGTTTTCGTCATTAACGCCGCCGCCTTGTGCGCTGTGGCTCGTCTTGTGCCTGCCTTGCCTCAGAACATCTCTCCCCATCACCAGCGACTGCAGTGACTGCCAGTTTACTGTTTGACACATGGCATCTTCCACCTCTTACGATTTGTTTCTTCATTGTCTTTTGCAATAATCCCACTTCAATTCCTTCATGATTACCACCTCTCCTTGAAGACTCTCCTAGGGGTCGTTTAACTACATCACCAGTCCAAATAATCAACCGATCTCCCTCCCAAGAACTGTATCCTCCCCCTCGCCATGGATGAAGCGATCGCCACTGTTGTCTCCGTATGTGGGACAACCCCAGAACTGGCCTCGCAGTACGTACAACTTGCAGACGGCGATCCAAATCAAGCTGTACAGTTATTCTTTGAAAATGGTGGCGCCGACCTAGCAGCCGCTTCCTCGCGTCCTCCTCCCCCCTCCGACTCCCGTATGCCTGGCGGACGTCTGAACCCCATCGACGCCGATGACGACGACAATATCTCGGATGACAATGATCCGGAAATCACTGGTTTCCGCAAAACATCACACAGAGACACTGCTTCTCCACCTGCACGAGGCGCTGATTATGAGGATGATGAGGCTATGGCACGGCGATTGCAAAATGAGATGTACGGCGAAGGCGCCATGGACAATGTCGTACGGGCTCCTATTGCCCGACAGGCCGAGACTTTGGTGGGACCAGGAGCAGCCGCCTTGCCCATGGCAGGTCCTGCATATGCCTCAGCCATAGAAGAACGAATGCGAGTCATTGAAAGAAGGAGAGAGCAAGGTCAGTGCCTTTGGCATCTTGGGGGCTCAGTATGTGACTAATCCCGGAGTAGCACGTGCGGGCATTTTTAATCAACACCAGCCAACTTCAATTTGGGACCAAGATGTGGGCATCGGTAGTACTCTCTCGGACGTCCTTGCAGAGTCCACCGGAGGGGCATCAGAAGCCTCTGCGAGGTCAAATCGTCTCGCTAGACTCTTTCAACCTCCATGGGACTTGATGTACAAGGGAAACTGGGATGGCGCAAGAGACGAGGGTAAAGAACACAAGAAGTGGCTACTGGTAGACATTCAGGACCCTTCAATCTTTGACTGTCAGGCATTGAACCGCGATCTGTGGAAGAACGAAGGCATTGTGGAAACGGTCAAGGAGAATTTCGTCTTTCTACAATACAACAGGAACGACCCCAGAGCATTGCAATACATTCAGTACTACTTCCCGAAGTACGAGAATCAGGACGAATACCCGCATGTCGCTATTGTCGACCCCCGAACGGGCGAACAGATCAAACTTTGGGCGCGGAAGGTGCCCCCAGCACCCGAATTTCTAATGCAACTGCACGAATTCCTGGACCGGTACAGCCTCGAGAACAACGTCCGGAATCCTGTGGCTAAACGCAAATCTGAAGCCAAAAAGGAGAAACCTATTGACCAACTCACCGAGGAGGAGATGCTTGAGCGGGCGTTGCAGGCTAGTCTGGCTACCCAGAGTGTAGAGCGCAAAGCGGCCCCGGCAGAAGATCCTGATGATCTCACACGGAGCGTTGGGGATCTCCGGGGAAATGAGGTGCCAGCAATTGCCGATGCAATGGATGTGGATCAGAATGGCGCAGAAGAAGCATCAGCAGAGTCGACTGCGTTTGCACAGATCCCATCCGACCGCCCTCACAGAGAGCCCCCTGCCGGACCAGGCGTGACCCGAGTACAAATCAGACATCCTGGCGGTCGAATTGTTCGACGATTTGCCGAACAGGATCCTGTGCAACGGATTTATGAGTATCTAAAGGCGGAACCACTTGAGGGCAAGGAAGGAATGGCATTTGAACTCGTGGCCATGGGCAAAAATCTCATGGACGTCAGGCACGAGTCGATTGAAGGCGCCGGTCTGAAAAACGGAACGGTTATGGTGGAATTCGTGGAGTAATGATGCGGCCGGTGGACTCGGCAGAAGATAGGCATTGCAAGGCGTTACTTCTTCTCGATGATACCACCGACCTGACTTTTGGTATGGATCCCGGTCCATGGATGTGCTTGGGAACGAAGTCGTCGAGCTTGTACTTTGCATCTGTAGGATGAATTGAGACCAAGATCTTTGGATCAGCCCATCTTCACTAGTCTTGAGTACAGCCAATGGGAGTCGGTATGGGCTCACCGAGAAGGGAAGGCCGTAAACATGCTAATCGTCGAGGCGTTTCATCTTCACCACCAGCACTCCTCACTTCATGCAGGTGACTGGACACTTTCTTATGAATTAATATGAGCGACGATGTCACGCACCCTAACGACGAGGATCAAGGAGCCGTAACGAAGGGAGACGCACGTCAACAGTAGCACCTGCCCAATGCGCACTGAGGAATTGACAGTGCATCTTCGCTCGAGACTTGAGACTGCGCCGGCATTTACGGGAGCCATCGCGCGTCTTTTGATTGCAGCTTCGCTCCTCCAGCTTGGTCGGCTCTACGAGCCATTCGCCCACCTGGAATCTCCGTATTCTACTTTCACACAGTGACCTGTACTACTCGAAGAGTGCGCCATCGGGATCAACACAATTCCACACCGCTTACCCTTGTCTTCGACCCTGTGAGAACAGAAGATAAAAATGGACCCTGAGGAACTCTATACCAAACAAAATTGTATTGGAGGGGGCAGCTTCGGAAAAGTATACAAAGGAGTGGACAAGCGCACCGGACAAGCCGTGGCCATCAAAGTCATAGACGTGGAAAATGCTGAAGACGAAGTCGAAGACATCATACAAGAGATATCCATCCTTTCCGAGCTGCAGTCCCCCTACGTGACAAAATACCATGGCTCATATCTTAAAGGCTCCGACCTATGGATTATAATGGAATTCTGCTCGGGCGGCAGTTGCTCAGACTTGATGAGGCCCGGCCTGATCCACGAAGACTACATCTGCATCATCATTCGAGAACTGCTCATGGGGCTGGACTACTTGCATTCTGACAAGAAGTTGCACCGAGACATCAAAGCCGCCAACGTGCTTCTGGGCCAGAACGGACAGGTCAAACTCGCCGATTTCGGGGTGTCAGGACAACTCTCGGCCACCATGACCAAGAAGAATACTTTTGTCGGTACTCCATTCTGGATGGCGCCCGAAGTTATCAAGCAATCTGGTTATGATCACAAAGCGGATATCTGGTCTCTGGGTATTACTGCGATCGAATTGGCCCAAGGAGAACCACCCTACGCAGACATCCACCCCATGAAGGTTCTTTTCCTGATACCGAAAAACCCTCCCCCAACATTGCAAGGAAATTTCTCTCGAACATTCAAGGACTTTGTCGAGCTCTGCCTCCGCCGAGATCCTAAAGAACGGCCCTCTGCTAAAGAGCTGCTCAAGCACCCGTTTGTGAAGAAAGCGAAGAAGACGACCTACCTGACCGAGCTCATTGAGAGGAACGAAAGATACATGGCAACGCGCGGCAGTCGCACCTCAGATGACGAGGAAGAAGACGAAGAACCCGTAAGACCAGCAACCCATCGACCAGAGGATGAGGACTTGTGGGACTTTGGTACTGTGCGACCTGTTGGCAGCCGTGGACCAGGACTTCGCCCGATGAACGACTCCGCCACCAATGCAAGGGCTTCTGCAGATCCCGCCGGCCCCATGAAGAGCACCTCAGACTGGGACGAGACTGTCAAAATCCCGTCATCCCCTCAGAAATCGCCAGTCAGAGGTGCGTTCCCGACGCCGGCAAAGGTGCAACCACCGTCATCTCCTGTGAAAGCGGCAGCTTCAGCCCCTGGGGAGAATCGGGCTCCGTTCGCTGTTTCTGTCCCTTTCGCTACTCCAAAGACACCAGCTGCTCGTGTAGCGACCGAAAACCCCCCTTTGCAACCCCACAAAGATAGTCCTGGGTCAAATGAATATAACAAAGCATTTCAGGCTCAACTGATCAAAGATATGGGGTTCCTAAAGATCGACACCGAGAATAGTCCGAAGTCGCTGCCATCTCAGGGCCAGACTCCTCCAGGCAAGAAGCCACACATGGTTATCCCAGAAATCCCGCCTTTCAAGGGAAAGCCAGGACGCGGTGAACCGGTCCAGAAGTCCCAGCCATCTGCATCTTCGAGACCTGTCAGCCAACAACCTCTTCCATCCTCCTCATCTTTGCTCTCCAAACCACTACCCGTAGGTCCTGCATCGATTGCCAACCAGCAACCACTGCCGCCACTCACGACAAAAACAAATGTATCGCAATCACCAACGCCCGGCCCAAGCGGCACTCCTGCATATCCACCTGGGCCAGACCCTAATCAGGAGCTCACTGCCCTAAACTCGGTCCTGATCCCGGCTCTTGAAGCGGCAATGCACCGTCGAACCTACATGTTGAAAGAGCTGGGTCGAACAAGCAAGTTGAGCTCCTCCGTGGTGGCAGAAATGCACCAGCAGCGAGCTCAAACGCACGAAAAGGTTCGCAGACTTGCGGCCAAAGTGGCGGGTGTGTTTCACGAGATCCAAAAGTGCGACGAGGAATTTCCTGTCGGTATGGGGGGTGGAGTAACGGAGTTCCTGGAGGGCTTTTTGGAGGAGATTCTGGTCCGGGTTGAGGCGGCTGATGAGCCGGAGCCCAGCCCTCCAAAAAAGGTATGAAAATGAGCAACATTATTACGACATGAGATATTATGGGTTGATTAGTGTATGTTTACAATGCGAGGCAAAATGCGCCTTGAACTGGGAGAGTAGCGTTCTAGATGGCAATGCGTTGAGCATTTGATACCGGGCATCATTTTGCTGGGGTGGATCCTCAGCCTTGCATGACTCGTTGTACGCAGATTTGGGGAAGGCACCCTAGTCGGGCGCCTTGATGACGACGATGATCCAAATGTGAAACGGCGCTGCG
Organism: Cladophialophora bantiana CBS 173.52; assembly: GCF_000835475.1. NCBI lineage: Eukaryota > Fungi > Ascomycota > Eurotiomycetes > Chaetothyriales > Herpotrichiellaceae > Cladophialophora > Cladophialophora bantiana. The sequence continues at coordinate 568,016 of NW_015971575.1, read as the reverse complement.
GCGTTTCAGCGAAGTCACGCCGCCCGCCTTCAGGGTGATGTCGCCAGTTGGATGAACGACAATATGAAGATCATCAGTCTTTGCTTGAACCACTTCACAATTCCACCTCAGTGCTCATGATATTTCAGACCCCAAGCCTTCGACTGTCATGAACTCGCAAGGCCACGCACCTTGACTGCGGGCTGACACCTCCCTGAGAATGGCTACCAACACCACCCAAAGCAACCTCATCCGTCTTGCCCCCCTGCAACTGGGCGAGCTCCCAGCACATTCGTCTCTCCCTTGCGCGGACAGCGTCCGCCCACAGCTCCTCCCCTTCCTGCTGACTCTAGTCGACGACGGCGTGGATTTCCTTTCGCCAGCCAGCTTCTCTGCCAACTTCAAACATCACTCCGTCAGGTCTGCGCCACCTAGTGAGGCCAAGGTCGAGGCGCTTACCTACTCGGTCGCGGCCAGAGAGTTGGAAGAGATTGTTGATTGGGGGGCATCCAAGAATACACCTGCTACCGCGAACGGAGGGCAATCGGGGAGGGCCTCTGGACATGGCGAGACTTACACCAGGCCTGGGCGAAGCAAGCCGCCGCCCAGAGTTCTTAGCGGAGGCGAACATTGGTGTGCCCGCAAATCGATTCACAGGGACGTGTCGTCGAAAGATGCTTCTACCCCAGGAAACGCTAGTTGGAAAGAGTTCATCTTCGGACTGCGCGACAATCATTCCAAACACGAAGAAGATTTTACACCCACTCTGTATGACGCGCACTGCGTGTGCACGTGGAACGAGGAGGTCAAAAGTCTCGAATCTCAGGAGAAGATTGTGGGAAAAAATGGTCAGAAATATTCGTGCGTGACCATGGCGATCTATGAAATGTGCCACGCCACTCCGCCGCCGACAAGTCCCCGCTGCTTTCCCGTCCTGGTCGTCACAGCGAGTAGAGGCGTGGATGAATTCCTCGCCGTCACTGTTCCCGTTACCTTGGGCACGAGCGTTCATGACGCCATCTATTCCTCGGGCCGCAACACCCGCGAAGGCAAGACCTCGCAACAACGAAAATCCGTCGTGCTGGGCGTTTATGCCGCCGTAGAGATCGTCCGGCGGAAAAAGGGAAATGCCAATGTGGGAAAAACCTGGGATGAGGTGGAATGGATCATGGCCACCGCGAGCGACGCAAAGGGCAATTTGCCCATGTGGATGCAGAAGATGAGTTTGCCGAGTATGATTTCGAAAGACGTGAGTTATTTTATGAAGTGGATCAAGACCGTGGTAGAGGACGAGGTGGAGAGCGTTAAGGTCGTCTGAGAACCGGGGTGAGGGAAGGGGTGAAAGAAAGACAACGAGAAGGGCGAGGTGCGACGTCGAGGACGTATTGGTATCAGCACTCTTCATCCTGCCTGTCAAGGGCAAAGGAATCTGAAGGAGCGCGAGTCTGACCATCACCTCTCTCGTGTTGAAAGGTTCGGGAACTCTACCAACCACGTACACCTACACCTCCACGGGGCATAAAACATTGTCACTTCTATCTTCACAACGCAACAGGGCGGCTCCGACCACGAATCCGAATTGGACGCGCAGGTGTGCTGACAGGCACGCAGCCCGGATGCACAAGAAGAGACAAGGACCACTTCATGCGCATCTCCCAGAGTTGCTGACGCTCCCTTCAGCACGCCTAAGAAATTGTGGAGAGCCTGAAATGGGCAATGTCTGTACCAAGTCAGGAGTCCGAGAATACGATAACAAAGGAATTCCTGTGCCTGCCTGGATGGACAAACCCAACATTCACTCTCAACGCTTTTTGTTTTGAATATAGCACTAGGGCGGCTGCAATCACCTCCAACAAGGGATGCAGCTTTCCCTGCAAGCAATGTCAGCACTCCACTTCGATGCACCCTAGCTAGGTGTTTCTTTCCGTTGAGATCGAAACGGTCAGTACAGAAGCGTGCCTGGGAGGGGCGGAAAGCAAAAGCCCCTTACGGCCGTTGGGCCCTACATCAGTCTGGTTTGCGCTGGCAGTCTATCTATTCGATTTCCTAATGGATACGACATGTTGCGGCTGGCTCCTGACATATGATGCGACGCTCTGGAAGACCTTATGGCCTCACCCACGCTTTCACGAGTCCACACTGGAATGTTTATTGTCAGCTCTCTCCCTTGGGCCTTCCAATAGAGCACATATGCACGCGTCTTAATGGTCCTGGAGCTTTCTTATACGAAGTATAATATCTGGATCACATTGAACGCCCATTGGGTACGACTTGCCATGATTGGACCAGTGCCCGGGCCCGGGAACGCAGCCCTTTGTACCCTGTTGGTCGAATCATTGTGGCTACGTAGAACCAGCTAATTAGCGTCCCTTCCGCAGCCGCATCGCGCATTCCATAGTGAGATATACTTCTTTGTCCACATCCTTTCCTTACTGCGTTGGCTGCCTTGCTAGGGACATAGCCGGAATAGGGTCTGAGAATAGTCCAAATACCTCAAACGGTGTGGTATTACGCAAAGAAATGGCAACTGACTTGTGTAGTCTGTTCCGATGGTTGACTGGTTCCCTTTGATTCATTGCGCATCATATTCTTATCCCCATGCCTGCCTGGATGAGCATCTCTCTATCTCCAATGTATCTATCTATCGACTGCTCCGCCTCTCTGTCGTGCTCCTGAACCGGCCCGGCATAGCATAGTCATCTCAGATATCTCTCCAGGTATCTACCGTATATAGTTCATTAGATTGGATACAATGCACCCATGGCCATATGCACGCCGTTGCGCTATAAAAAAAAAAATAGCAGCAGATTGGGGGAGAAACTCCTACTCTAGCTGGATAAAAAGGAGGAAAAAGAGGAATCTTGAGCATCCGCCCACCCGCCCGCTGAGTAAACGCTGCTTCCTAAGGGGAGAGGCGTGGACATAGACACACGCTGACACACGGTGACGCGGACAGAGTAAGACGGAGAGGGAGAAGGATCGATCAAACCACAACACCCTCCCTCGGCTTGAACTGGACGACGGGCCCCTCGCGATCACTGATCAACCAGTCCGTCAACTGATACTCGCCCGTCCTCTCCCTGCCTTGCTCTCCGCGCTCCAAACCGCCCTCGCCCGTGCGATCGCCCTGCTTCAGGCGGACGTCGAACAGGTACATGACGCGGCCCACCGCGGTGAGCAGTTCCATGTAGGCCATGTTCTTACCGACGCAGCCGCGGGGACCCGACGAGAAGGCATGGAACGCGCCCTTTGCGACCTCCACGGACGTGGGCGTGACGAGGAAGCCGGCGACGCGCGACGACTCGTCGCCCGCGATCCACCGCTCGGGGATGTACTCGAACGACTTGGGGAAGTACGTCTCGTTGTGGTGGATCGCGTAGATGGGCACGCCCACCGTGGTGCCGGCGGGGATGTGGTGGCCGTCGACGTCCGCGCCGCCGGGCAGGACAAGCCGGTCAAGCAGGCCCGGCACGGGCGGCGACATGCGCATCGCCTCGTCGATGCACGCGCGCAGGTACGGCAAGTTCGTCAGCTTAGCAGAGTACTTGATCTCCTCAACGTCGGCGAATGCAGAGCGGACTTCGTCTTGCAACTTCTGCAGCGCCCGCTCGTTTCGCAAAAGGTAGAAAAACATGGCCGACATGGCTGTCGAGCTCGTGTCGCTGCCCGCCCCAACCAGCAGTGCGGCCTCGCCTACCAGGTCCTTGGGCAGGAACTTGTCGCCCGTCTGAGGATCCGTGGCATGCAGGAGATAGTAGAAGAAGTCCTTGCGTTTGTCCTCTTCCGATTTCTCGGCGTCGGCTTTCTCCAGCGCGAAGCGTTTCTCCACGAAGACGCCGACGTCCTGTCGGTACTTCACTTTGTCGATAGCGGTCTGGGACCCGATAATACGCCCAATGGTGCTAAGTGGTTTGGGCCTCATGAAAGGGAAGAGGAATTCGCGAATTGGCACGAAAGAGACCTGCAAAGACGAAGACGTGAGTATTTTGTCTCCTTGTCTAATGGAAGGTTTGCGAGACATTTGCGTCTCGCGGGGAGGGATGGAGGGAGGAGACATACTTGTTGCTGGAACCGAGAGCTCGCAAGAAGAAGGTCCATGATATAGCACGACCCTGCCTTCATGGCACCGAAGCTGGCGCCAAAGCAGAGTTCACCCAGGACATCAACGGTGAGCAAAGTAGACCACAGACCCATGTCGCGTTCTTTGCCCCATGCTTTACCGGCAGACTTCTCCCTGTTCTCAGTCCCTTGAGCGAGATAGGCACACCAGTCCCGGATCCGTTCGAGCATGTATTTGTCCAGGGTGTTCATTGCCCGTTCCGAGAAGGCATTGTTGAGCAGTTTCCTTCGGGCGGCGTGGAGCTTGCGGTCGGAAAGGACGTGCGTCGTGATACCTGGGTTGATCATCTCGCCGGTATGAGTCCAGCCGGTCTTGACCATGTTGGTTTTTCGATCTGTGTAAATGTCGTAGAGTGCCTGAGCAGTCCGGAAGGAAAGTTTTTCAGGAGCAATGCGTACGATGTCGCCTGCCCAGATAGTAGGTCAATGTCTTGCTCTTCTAACACAAGACAGCTGGCGTTAGATTGGCGACTTACCATATTTCTCGTGCAGCAGATGCAGATCCAGATGTCTTCTTCCCGACCAAGCGGATCTTGCCTCGGGCCATTGTGTCAATTTCCACAGTAAAGGCCCGGGATATTTGGCTAGAGGATGGAAATAAAGTCGATAGATTGAGAGGCCAATGAACTATACAGCGTGTTAGAAGGGAGAATAGGCGTGCAGAGAAAGGGCACAACGGTGCTCACATAGACCACATTTACCGCCGCGAGAACGGCCAGGAGTTCTACCACTGAGAAGACTGCCATGATTTCTCAGATTGCAGCACCTATGGATCCTGGTGAGGCAATAAGGGAGACCTGAAGCGGAGCGGACGTAAGAGGCCGTTGTAGACGTTGAGGGAGACCAGTATCTTTATATCATGATATCCGAATACATGAGTGGATATTGCCATGCTGCTGACTGTCAGACACCTGGGCCAAACTTCTGATAAAGGGCCCTGGTGGCCCATTTCTGGCGCAAGTGGAGGTGGCAGCGATGGGTTGCTGTGCTTGGTGATGCAACACTCTCAAACCGAGCTGGACTTAGTTGAACCAGGGTCCGTTCGAACCGTCGAGGAAGTCGGATATCCACTGATGATGACGATCACTCCGCTAACCCAGAGGGTACTTTTTCTACGAGTTCCCTGTCGACCGTCTGGCCCTTGGTGTACTGGGCTAAACCTTTGTTGGCGGCCAGAGATCGAGGTAATAGCGTGCCAGCAATCGGCCCGCGCGGCGAGAGAAAAGAGTTGTGGCGGCGATTTGGTAATAAACGTAGCCCAGATAGGTAAGAATTACAGAAAACATGACTGGGAAGCCCTGCGCCACAAACGTATTGCAGTTAGTGGTAGATTCCTGTGGGGCTGAGGATCCCGGTAATTAGAGTATCAGCATTTAGTTGAAAGCTGGGAGAGAGCGTGGAGCCTTGGGCCTATTGACGAAGAAGGGGTCGTATTCTGTTCATTTGTCGGTGGCGATGCTGGCAAGACTTGTTTCGAGCAACATGAAGAGCGAGGTCATCTCCTATCTCCGATGGAATTTGGGCCTCCGGGCTTATGAAGGTTATCTCGGCAGGCTCCGTTAGAGGAGGATGGATTGGTTCTGCAGGATCATTGAGGAGGACGCCTGTCGAGGAGGAAAATACGCGTGCTCCATAGGACGCCATCTGCTGTCAGCGAGGTGATTCGCCCTCTTGAGATCATGTAAGAACGGCTAAGTGGCGGGTAAAGAGACCCAATCGACGATTTGAACATGAAACAATTTGCCGGGGGCCTCGAACATTGATGTGCCCACGTTTCCGCGGGTCATAAAGAGCATTCCGCACTGGATACCAGAAAATGAGACTGACCTTGACGAAAAGAACGTCATGGAGGAGCGTAAGCTGCAATAGCTACAGTTCCACCACCATATACTCCTACTTACCCGCTGAAGCAGGATTAGGTGCTTGTTAGTCCTGTGCGGCAGGAACAGTCCGCGCTATGAATGTGGTTAGACTGATATGGCGTGGTTCGCGGAGAATTCTCCCGCAGTCCAGCATGTCAGCAGCAACCGCTTGGCTGGATCTTGCTCCTGGTGGTACGACGTTGCCTCTGCACGTTATAAGAAAGCTGCGGTCGTTACGTCAGCCGAGTTCTAGCTGCTCCAGCTGGAAAAAGGCGCTGACATGGATAAGCGAACTCGCAGACAGAATATCCCACAGGTACGAGGTAGAGTGCACTGGATTAGTTGCTATTCTAGGAATGAGATTCGAGGATTCTCATTGGGTGAAGAATTCACCCAGCCTCGCAAGGCTGACTAACGAGGCTGGCAAGGCTGGCCACTCGGGTTGCCCCTTTGGTCATCCTTGACTTCTCTGAGTTGGACTCATTACACTGCACAAAGTACTCGGTATCAGCAGAAGAGAAAGCCGGCATTCGGTACTCTTGCCGAGAAATATCTCATTGGGAAGCAGGCTGCTCTTGAAACAGCAATATTCTAGAAGGGATATGTGGGTGGTGCCCCTCTCGTCTTCTGCACTTCCCCCTTCTCCAAACCATCGGAAAGGGGCATGACGCTGGCGGTCGGGCTGGGATTTACCCCAATTTCCTGCTTCTGTCTAACCTTCCAACGTGCAAATGGATTTCATTCGCGAGTTAATCATTCGCCGAGTGGCAGTGGAATCGACTCTAGACACATATCGGGGATCGACGCTCACAGTTTCTGCATTTCCAAAACATTTACTGAGTCGCCGGCCATCTCTTGTTTGAATGAGAAGGTTGTCTCGATTACAATTTCTCGAGCCTCGGATTTACGCTTCTACCAGAAGCCGGAGGCCGTCCACCACAGACTAACCATGGACTTGTCCAAGATTTCAGGCCTTGGGTTCGTAGGATTAGGGGCCATGGGGCTTCCCATGGCCGGTCACCTTGCTGCGAAACTGCCCGACAACGTCCATATATACGCCTATGACATCAACACATCAAGTATGGAACACCTGCACAATGACTACCCGAACAGAGTGACAAAATGCTCCGGCGTCAAGGAGGTGGCCGATAAATCGGTAATGGCTGCTCCATCATTCCTCTCCTCGTCTGGACAGTGTGTGCTGACACCGTGACAGGACGTGGTCCTTACCATGCTCCCGGAAGGAAAACATGTCCGCTCGGTATACATGGAAGGAGGCCCTGACACCATCTGCTCAAGTGACGTCTCTGGGAAGCTGCTGATCGACTGTTCGACGATTGACACAGCCAGCAGTCTGGCGGTCAAGGACTATGTCAACCAGAAATTCCCCACGACGTCCTTCTATGATGCGCCGGTCAGTGGGGGCGTGGTAGGGGCGCAGAAGGGCACGATAGCCTTCTTTCTCGGATGTGATGGGGCCGACGCGAACTTGCCCCAGGTCACCCGTCTTTTGCAACTGATGGGCAAGGATGTGATCCCCTGTGGTGGGCCCTCGAAAGGCCTTGCAGCCAAACTATCCAACAATTACCTGTCCGGGATAATCGCCATCGCCGTTTCTGAAGCCATGAACATGGGCATGCGGTCCGGTCTCGATCCCCGGGTGCTGGCAAAGGTCTACGCCGCAGGGACAGCGCAGAACACCATCTGTGACCGATTCTGTCCCGTCCCCGGCGTGTACCCGGAAGCACCGTCGTCGAAAGGCTACACCAACGGATTCAAAGTGCAGTTGATGCGCAAGGATTTCTCCCTGGCAATGGAAATGGCGAAGCGGGTTGGGGCCAGGAATGTTCTCGGCGAGGCTGGACTAGCGACGTACGACGGTGCCAGTAAAGATCCTCGATGCATGGACCTAGACTCTAGAGTGGTGTTCCGGTACCTGGGGGGAAACGAGGATTGGCAAAAGGATGCCGACGAGGCTACGGCCAGCAAGCTCTAATAAATCGGATCAAATGCATAGAAGGGACTGGAAGGGGATAGGCAGGTTTAGGTAGAGGGACTCTGCAATCTTCAGCCTTGGACCGGTCCGTGCTGGTGGTCAACTCTGCCATCTGTGTGTCCCCCTGTCCCTTTCTGCTCGCCCTCTTCCGAAACGAAAAGCCTTGGGTGGACTCACAATGGACCTCGGGGGGAATCCACCGGATTGGAGAAAATTGGAGAAACCATCGAGCCCTCCCGATTACGGAGCTGTCGAACAACGGGCTTGGAGGGGTAACACGGGTATGTAGATAAAATCAAATAAGAATGTTGGGTGGTGTGTTTGTGTCAGTCCTCTTTGGAAAGTACAGTACCGAGGGGAATAAAGCAATATCAGCCGGCCAATCTGCACTCCGCTTTGCAACAAGATCCAGCTCGTTGAGGAGAGAAGAACATCCACTGTGAACCTTTTCATTTTCGACGTGAGCGGACAGCCAACCAGCCAGCCAAAAGAAGTGAGAGAGAAAGGAATACAGGGAGTGAGAAAGGCATAGAAAGAGACAACAGAACGTGTCAACCCGAGTCATAAGGGCCCGAGACTTTACCGATATAAACCGTATATAAAACCCAACACCCATTCCCATCAACATGTCTTCCGACAAGATCACCGCGACATCCAGCACCGACCCGTCTCTGCGCCCCTTCCACGAGGCCCTCTTCAACGCGGGTCTCAACGTCCGCCGGGCCGTGGTGGGCGACGCATACGTGGACCGCGCCTTGGCCAACGGGTCGACCGAGTTCTCGCGCGTGGGCCAGGAGCTGGTGACCGAGTTCTGCTGGGGGTACGCGTGGACACGGCCGGGCCTCTCGCGCAGGGACCGCAGCCTGCTCAACATCGGCATGCTGATGGCGCTCAACCGCGCGCCCGAGCTGGCCGTCCACGTCCGGGGCGCCCGCAACAACGGCCTGTCCGAGGAGGAGATCCGCGAGGCAATCATCCACGCCACCACCTACTGCGGCGTGCCCGCCGGCGTCGACGCCATGAAGACCGCGGAGAAGGTCCTCAACGAGATGGCGGAGAAGGGTGAGATGCCTCGCCAGTTGGGCGCGAAGAGCAAGGATGCTTGAATTGCACACAACACACAAACACAAACAAACAGACAATCAACGAGGGGCCGAGGGAATAAAATCAGAGAGGCAAAACTTTTTGGAAATGGTTGTTGCATGTTGTTGGGATCCATTCAAAAGAGAGATGTAAATCTCTCTATCATAGGATTCATAGAAAGACATTCTACTACCTTGTGCCTAACCATTTCCGATCCATTTTGACAATAATACTAAGTCTCCTTCTCTAATATTGTGTGAGTGTGCTTGCGTTATGATTGCTTTTTTGCCCAAGCCAACCTTCGCTAATATGCAGCAGAAAAATGACTCCCAAAAATATTTCATGACAATTTTTCAACCTGCGGCTTCAACTTTAAGTTCATGAGGCCCGAGCTGGCTCGCTTGCTTACACCGCTTCGGCTGCCATTATATCCTTGCTTTTGATTTCCTTCTCGGCACCAGCGGCGGCCCGCGTGTCCATCGACTCCTTGGTGCTCTCAGACTGGGCCTTTGCGCGCTCAAAGTCGACGGACGTTGCGGCAGTCGTGGCCTTGGCTCTCAGCGCAGATCTGATATCCGCTACGGAGCGGTCGTTCCACAGTTCGTAGTCACTCATGCTCAGCGGGAAGAGGACCTTGTTTTGAGCCGTGGTGACGAAGTTCTCCGTGGTCGGGGCGGGCATGCTCGTGAGGATGTCGATGTCGGACGCCAGTTCGCGGCAGTATGCGTCGAGAGGCAAGTCGTTGACGTCCACGCCGAAGGGGTTCTCAATCTCATACCCAATGGCCGCGAGCCCGAGGATGATGTAGGCAGCCAGCACGACGCCGAAAATCGTCACCCAGCCCAACTTGCTGTAGATCTGAAAAGGGAGGGTCAGGATGTAGACCCAGGTGATTTGCGAGATAGAGATCGAGTACGCGATGGGGACTGGCGTGTTCAGCACCCGTTCCGTGCCCGTGAGGATATCCGCGAGCTGGACGATGCTGTTCATTGCGTTGGTCTGGTGGATCGGAAGGGACAGTTGGCCGCTGGTGCACACTTCATCCAGATACGCACCCAGGTAGTTGAGGATTTCGAGCGGAAGATTCCCCAGGTTGTCATGAGACCGCTTGATCAGCTTGCGAGGATTCGAGTGAGCGAATGTCACGCCCAGGTACTCTCCCGCTGCTTTCCAGGAGCTGACTTTCTTCGGTTGCAGCTTGGTCTGGTCGGCCTCGCCGGCAAGAGTGTGAAGATTCCCGATCAGGGGCTGCAGATCCGGATAGTCTGTCGATGGTTCGAACCGCAGACGATGCTTCAATGCAACCGCGAAAGCATTGATGAGGTTCAGGGCGGTCAATTTACCTAGCAGGTCGGCCTTCCCTTGTTCCTCGCCGCTGGCATGGCGCTCTTTGGTATGTATCCAGATGATTCTTGCCAAGTTTCTCGACGTCACAATCAATTGTGCCCAATATTTCCGGCCCTCGCTGTATCTTTCATAGGCAGTCGTCGACCGAAAGGACAGCGCCAAACTGACCACGAAACCGGTGATGGTGAGGAGGACGGAGTCAAAGACCAGTTCGTAGACAAACTTGTTTATGCACGTGAACAACGTGGCCCAGCCTGCGACGAATGCCAGAGGAAGGATCATCTTCGGCAGCACACTGCCGTGGATACGCAAGAAGAATGGCCATTTGGAGTGATGGTTCATGTCACGAGGACCGACAAAAAGATCTTCGATGTCGAGCGAGGTGTGAGTCGGGGCTCGCAGTGCCAGCGGTGTGAAATTGACGACTCGGCCTGGTGAAGCGAGCACGTTCGGGTTGTTGGACGATGTCGAGGACCCGTAGTCGGTGACCTCCAATCTGAGATTTTTGTTTCCCTCCATGTTGGACATGTCTAGAAATCGGTCTCAATGTGAATAGCCGCGTTGTGTGAAGAAGTAGAAGCCTGTCCCAGGTTCGAGGACGGGGTGGTCGAGATATATTAAATCTGGTGATCAACACCTACAGAAAAGATAGAACAGCACAAAAGACGAACAACGCTGGCAGGATATCAGTTTCAACAAATTGACCAAGGAAAGGATGGGACTTTTGAGGAGAGGTTGACGTGCAAGAAGATAAAAAGAGAAAGGATGTGCGACTCGAGGTTAGTAAAAGTACAAGAACCAACCTGACCCTCCTCATTTCGCAAATCCGTTATGTAACTTTGGGGCAATGCTTCCAGGTGCTTACTCCGTAGGCTGATAAATGGGACTCCATCTAGCATGGCAATGGTCGAAATCCCTGAGCAGGTCATGGATGCCCACTGGGGCCAAGTAACGCCATTCAGCGTTTTGTGCCAGGTCGAGAACTGATGAAATTTGTCGCACAACGGCCAAGGTCTTGGAGAGGGCTAGGACGCTTGAGCTGAAACATGGCGACAACGAATCGCCCCGCGTCGAATCCGGGCCCGTCCGCTGCTTCGACCCTCCAGTATGGAATTACCTAGGTAGCTTGAACGCACAGCGATCGATCAGTGGGCAACAGGCTGGAAGTTCCACTGGGTGATGGCAACGCGGCCTGAAACAAGGAGCACGCAGGGGGTAACAGAAAAAAAAAACGAGAGGAGGAAGGGGAGAAATGCCGGGTTAGGGGGCGGATTCAAGCTTTTTGGGCGGCGGCACGCCTTGTGCTATTGCAACTCGTACCATGATCCGGTTCGGTTGCAGCCTCGCCTGCTGCTGGTAGAATACACCGGTCCAGGCTCGCCAGGTCCAGCGGAGATTCCCCCTGCCTAGAGGCTCCCCGCGCTTACTGTTCAATCTTTGTCGTGAGATCAGGAAGATAGTAAAGCTCCATTCCGTTGGGCTCAGTACGAGGAGTAAAACTCGTACCCAGATGGAAGACGACGGGTGGCTGGCACTGGCAGCTCCTCAGTACAATACTGTACAGCGCCTCACGTGCGCATTTTATGCAGTCAGCAATACCTCGTATCGGATTCATGACAACGGAAGCCCTAAATATATAGCTTGCGTTTAGTAATGCTTCTGGTGGTATCATGAGCTGGCCATCAGCAGCGGCAATCCTGACATCAGACACTGTAGGAGTGGCCGACGATGTTGATTACATATTCAAGACCCGCGTGAAGCCAAACATTATACCTTTTGTCTCATGCAGCACTCATACCAGAGACATCTGCAGCTGCTGGTGGAAGAGCTGCGCCAATTCGTCTTTTCTGGTTGGGCATATATCCATAGAGGAAGCGTCCTAAGGACTAGGTTTGTAGGGCGCTTGTACTCATAACTGCCCTTATATATTGTATATGAACACCACTTCACCAGTACCTCGTAGTAGACAGCGAAAGGACAGCAAGACAGGGCGAGAGGTGCAATACGAGGCACTTTCTCGGCACTCCGTCCATGATCTGTACACCTTGACACTTGTTGCGGATCTGGGGAGGTGGACCTTCTGCATTAGGCGCGGAGCCCCTGATTAACAGTTAAACACTTCATTAATTGGGACTGGTGGGAAAAAGGGGCAGAGAGCCAGGGCAAGGAACAACTTTTACATTCAGCTGTAGAAGTGACACTCTGACCATTCCGTGACCATCCCGTGCCCCTGTACCTCGTACGAGGTACTCGGTAGAGCAGTCGTTGAACCTGCCGCTTTCGGCGATGTCTCTCTTGGCCCGCTAGCCTTTCTTGGCCTCTTCGGCAAGGGCTGTTTGGCTGGCGCAGCTGTGCAGCCAAACACCTCCATATTCCTCCGCCTAGGTATGTAATATGGAGTCCCATTCACCACGCACCGAGGACTGAGGGCATCCCTTGTATCTTACTCATATCACTATCCATCCTCGGATCTGCTGGAGGCGACTCTCGTTTTATGCAGCGATATTAACATCGTCACGCGCTCGGACGTGACATTCTTTCTTGATTCCGCTTGGTGTCTCACTCAGGCTATGTCTCTATCCTCGTTCACCGTCTTCTGCCTCTCGGTCATTGTCATTCGCTTTCGCTTCCCCTTGTGAGGACATTATGCTCTTCGCCGCGCCTGCTCGGCTCAACTTTGTGGTGGTTGGGCTCGTCATTACGGCCTTCCTCCTGTTCTACGGCTCCTTTCGATCTCCCCGCCTCGACGAGCAAGATCTCTTTGATTCCGCGGATGCGATTCCTACCATCCTCGAAGCTTCCCTAGCGCAGCCCCCGGCGAGAACGACGACTCGTGTCGAGGATGTTAGCCATCGTGTTCACTCAGATGATTTTGCCCATCGGGTTCAGAACGAGACGCTGGGGTTCCAAGAGATATACATGATATCACTTCCCGGAAGGACGGATAAGCAAGATGCTTTTGCAATGCAAGCAGCCTTTTCCGAAATCTCGTATACACAAGTGGATGGGGTTTATGGCCACGAGGTTCCTGTGAAGGCGCTACCTCACGTATGTTAGAGAATAAGGACTCAGGTTTATAATTGCTAAATCTCGTACAGACTATGGGCCAAAGTTCCAATGTCATCGGATGTTGGCGCGCACATCTGAATGTTTACCAAAAAATGGTCCATGAAAAGGTCTCGACAGCTTTGATTTTTGAAGACGACGCTGATTGGGACGTCTCGCTCAAAGAGCAGCTGGTGCAGTTCGCCAGAGGCTCGAGATTTATCACCAATACTTCCGAGGATGAATTTTCTCATTCTCCGTATGGGCATGACTGGGATATTTTGTGGATAGGCCACTGCGGCACCTGGGTCCTTCCTGACGACAACCGACGATTCTTCGTTATCCCAGATGACTATACCGTCCAGCCCCCCGAGGCCCGTGTCGATAATGTCGACCAACCTGACATGAGCCACTGGGAAAGCGGCCCTCGAGGCGACAATCGAACGAGAATAGTTTTTCATTCGGAAGGAGGAGTCTGCACGGCGTCCTACGCCATCTCCCAAAAAGGCGCACGGAAAGCTCTATATCATCTCTCCATGGTGCCGTACAATAGTCCGGTCGACTGGGGCTTGGCCAATCTTTGCAAGAACAAAGAGTACGAGTTCACTTGTGTATCACCATGGCCGCAACTCGTGGGGGTATCTCGGCCCACGGCGAACACTGCGAAATGGAGCGACATCGGATATGGTCCAGATTCAGAGAGAGTGGTCGAGCAAGGTAGCTCACTACATCTTGTCTATCCTACCCGCCAGAACATTCCGAACTTCCTCCACGGAAAGACCATCTTTAACAGCCAGTACCCTGATATTGCGCCACCAATGAGTATCAAGGAGATTGGCAAAGCGGTCGGCCACATTGAAATCCTGGAACCCGAGAACCTACCCGAACACGGATGACATGCTATGGTGATTGCCCTTTATTCTGAACTACACAAGGCCACCACAGGCCGGCTTCTGCGCGCCACCGTCTCCGGCGTTCGGATCTCGAATTGGATAACGGCGAATGTCGAACGAAGGGGCAACACCTAATCGTCAGCGTGACGTCGAATTGCGACCCGGTTGGGCTATACGCCTTGAGCAACATCCCGCACAAGATGTTTCCAACCAAGATTGTTGGTTGAACCTGGTGAAGTTTGTGCGAGCCCCAGAGACACGGCAACGTACCCTGCCGTTGGCAACCCCCCGTCCTTGGCTAGGGACATGGTGTAACCCAATGTCGAAGCGCACCAGCCACCGCGGTTCCCTTGATAGCGATTGATTTCCGCCACTACGAACTCTGGGACCGTCTTGGGCTGATTTGAGAGCCACGAGTTGGATGAGGATACGAGGTACTACTAATCAGTTGGGGAGGAAAAGAACTTTGGATCTGTCTTGTATAGCTACGCGAGACCCCGTTGGTTTAGAACCAGCCATTGACGTTCTATTCTTTTGCTCCGTACCTACTGTGGCTGTCCTCTCCGACCTGTGACGCGTCAAGACGCGTGTGTAAATCTAGATGTATGATGCATTGATCGATCGGTAAACAGAAACTAGGCAGAATGAGTGTCTAGTTCATTCTTGACGGGGACTTGAGACTTGGCCGTGGACGATATGCGAATCCGGACACTCCTTTGACGCAGGGATCCTCAGGCACAGGCAGGGATCAAGGATGGAAGAGAATCTTTCTGTTGCGCAACATCCCCCAGCTCAATTACAGCACTTACCTCCCTAGTTCCCTTTTTCGACTCAAGTCAAAGAGTAACAGACGATCAACATCAGTCTGAGATTACCGCTCCGTCCCTCGTACACCTCGACCCCATGTGCTCCGTAGGGTAGACACACATGTCAGCTCAAGCCACTTCACCCCAGTACTACACAGAGCTCGCGGGGGCCGAGATTCGAGACCGCACCAGATAACGAAATACCATGGCTACCCCCCCAGCCCACAATTGCCCCTGAACTTGTCCGACTCTGGAAGGATTAGACTTTGGTCTGAGATATGCCAGAAACTCTCGGCGTCCCTGGTAGACTCCTCTTGCTCCTCCCTTGCTGGGCGCCAGCATCAGTCGGCGGGAAAATGTGTCCTTTGTGAGACCGCCGTTGTTGTCCTCGCTCGCTGTTTCCTTTGTCTTGCCATCCGGATGTTGCCAACTCGTTGTCGCTCATTTAGTTGACCTCTGCAGCTTCGAGAGGCCTATCTCTAACCCAGGTCTCCCTATCTTTTCTGTCCTTTCTGTCGCTCCTTTCTCCTACAATGGATTTGGGCCCCTCGCCTCGAAACGGGAACCCGCTACAACAGCTCTATGGATCGCGCCGGTCGCTTCGATGGATTGTATTCCTCGTCCTCGCAGCCCTCGCAGTCATTTACATGACCGGATCGTCCTACCAACCCTACGGCGCGGCCAGCAGCGGCGACTCCAGCAGTGGCAGCACCGGCCACAAATCTTCTACATCCGGATTCAAGCACCCGCACAAGAAGCAGGCGAAGAATCTGAGTCCGGTCGATTTGATGAAGAGACCGATATCGCGCGACTTGCAATCCATGCCCAAATTGATGCACCAAAGCTGGTCCTCGACCGAGCTGCCGGCCAAGTTTGAACGCTGGAGTTCAATGTGCAAGCAGCAACATCCTGATTGGGAATGGGTGCTGTGGACGGACGAGGACAATGAAGAGTTGGTCAGGACACACTTTCCGTGGCTGCTGAAGACATATCTGGGCCTGCCCAGCGTCATCTACCGGGCGGATTTGGTGCGAAACCTCTACATGTACATGTTCGGAGGGTGAGTATCCACTACAACACGAGGGTGCAGGACCGGGCTGACCGATGATGTAGAGTCTATGCCGATCTGGACATTGAGTGCCTGCAGCCAATTGATCAGCTTTTCGCCGAATACAACGTGACGACTGTCTCGCACGGCAAACCACGACCCCAATCCACGCAGAACATGCAGAAGAGCGGCCGAAAAGCCTTCTTCGGCAGAATGGGCACAGACACGGGCTCCTCAAACTCGATCCCCAATGCCTGGATGGCGTCGACGCCGGGCCACCCCTTTTTCCTCATCGTGCTCGAGTCTGTCATGAAGAGGATGAGCGAAGAAGGTGGTGACATGGAAAACGTCGAGGGTATCACAGGGCCCGGAAAGCTGTACGACATGATCAACGAATACACCCAGCCCGAGAGCAAATGGGCCGGAGAAGCACTCGACAAGCATGTGGCCAAGAATCCAACGGCCAAGCAGTTCAATCCGCGCAAGGGATTGAAACATTCCATCGAGGTGCTGCCCTTCCAATACATTTACCCCTACTCGTGGGAGCGGGATGGCGAGGCCTTCCGAGACGTCTGCTGGGCCACCAAGGAGACATTCAACTCCGAGAGATGCAAACTGCTGCTCGCCACCGATCGCTGGCCCAGTTATACGGTTACCTACTGGAGCCACACTTGGACCAGCGGTGGCCATGACGACGGAAATGTACAAAAGCTTGAAATGTCAGATCAATGAGGAAAGAAGGAAAGCGAATTGTTTCCAAGCAGTCGGGAATGTCTGATGAAGGTTTTTCTCCCTGGCGAGAGGTTTTGGAGTACAAAAAGAGATTTCATGGTTTTCTTTGGCTGTCTTTTTTTTTATTAACGAGATCATCGATGAGAATTCTTTGGGCGGGCAAGGCTTTTCGCTCATGCCATGCTTTATTTGGCGAGGCGTCAGGAAATGGGGATAGATATCTGCATGTACTATACCAGTCGTCTATCGTCTGCTGGGCCAGAATTAGAGGTGACAGTCCATGTTCGGTCTTGATGTCTGATAGAAACGGTAATGGAATAGAATAAAGACGGGGTTTTTGAGATGAGCGCCTTCGTCTCATCAAAGCCTGTTGTGCATGTTCTAAGGGTTGATGTCGTAAGAGTCGTAAATAGGTCCTCGGCCAATTTCCGGACCGGTCGGTATCTATCTACAGTACTGTATCATCCATCCATCTATCTAGAGAGTAATATATAAGCATCGGCATCAGCATTGTCGTCTTATCTCGATGTACCTCGATTCAGCACAGCTTCTAATGTAACGGTCCTGTCTAGGTCTCGGCGCTTTAAATCTGGGTCTATGCGGTCTGCTGGTGTGACTCCGTTGAAGTCGAAAGGGCATACAAGAATTTAACACTGGCACTGACACACACCAAGAAAGGACAGAAAGGAAAGGAACGGGCAGGGAAGGGCCGGGCGAACCCGAAGAAGCGTTAACTAAGTTCCCCCTCGAAGATGCCTTACCACGACATCTCCCCATCCATACGGATAAACTACACCATCCACCAGCCCTCCACGCCCACGACCAGACCGTGGCTCGTGTTGATAAACGGCCTCGCGGACCCGCAGACAACCTGGGCCGCACAAGTCCCAGCCTTCACGGAGGCAGGATACACGGTGCTCACGTACGACAACCGCGGAGTGGGATTGTCGTCGCGCCCGGAGACCGACGACGAAGTCTACACAGCGGCTACCATGGCATCTGATCTGCGCAGCCTGGTCAAAGCGCTGAACCTGCCCGCCGCAGCGCCGTACCACGTCATGGGCGTCAGTATGGGTGGGATGATCGCGCAGACCTACGCGCTGGCCTACTGCGTGCCCGGGGCCGAAGGGGAGGGCGAAATCGCCAGCCTCACGCTGGCGTGCACGTACGCCGCGCCCGGCCCGTTCTGCGGCAGGATGTTTGCCCTGTGGCGCGAGATGGCGCTGCGCATGTCTATTGCCGACGTCATGCGCGACGTCGTCCTATGGGCGTTCACGCCCGCCTTCTTCGCTGACCCGGCCCGCCGTGACGACCTCGCCGCCATGGAGGAGGAGATGGCTCGTATTGACACCGACATGGGCCTCCGCAGCTACCTCGCGCAGTTGAACGTCATTACCGAATTCGACACCAGGGCCGAGGTGGGGAGATTGGCGGCGGCAGTAGCAGGGATGCAGGTCGTCGTGCTGGCGGGCGAAGGAGACATTCTGATACCTGTGGCGCTGTCCAATGAGTTGCACGGGTTGATTCCGGGCAGTCGTTGGCGCACCACAAGGGGCGGACACGCTTGTATGTGGGAGTTCCCGGACGAGTTCAACCGGTCGTGTCTCGAAGAGTGGAGGGCTCTGGAGGGGAGTGATGGCCACCGCCAACAAGGCATGATGGGTGGCCCGGGAGGAACGGCGCTGACGCTGCGCTATGTCGTGTCGTCTCGTTGCTGCGAATGAATGACCATGATATTAGCTACTCTGTATCTCTCCCACCCGGCCACATGTTCTCTGCTACTCGCTGCTATCTGACGAGTCTGAATCCGCGGTCCGTCTTCTCCCACTTCACGTCCATCTGCTCCGCAATCATCAGCACCTCCCGGGGACTCCTAACGTCGCTGACGACAGCGCGCGCGTCGCTGGTCAGAGGGTGCGAGAAGGCCGCCAGGCCGGACCCCTTCCACAGCAGTGTCTTCTCGTGCGCGGTCGCCGCGATCGTGCCGACCAGCAGCGTCAGCGCGAGGCCCAGCAGCGCCGCAGGCAGAGCCAGCCAGCCCCAGCGCACCTTAACATGCGGCTTGTCCTGGTAAGTGGCGCCGTCCGCCGTGGGGACCGCGTCCGACCCGATCGAATACGACCGGATGTTGTCGCTCATGGACTTGGCCAGGCTCGAAAACATCTGCAGGAACTGCGCAAAAGGGGATTGCTCGAAGAATATCCCCCAGAGGAACTGCGCGATCGGCGTTGTGGGTGTATTCGTCGGCGGCGTCCCGAACTCCAGCACCTGGCCGGCCCACTGCGTGGAGAAAAAATCCCGGATTGCCCCCAGCTGGTTGCTCTGATAGACGTTAGCGTAGCCTTTGTTCGAGTGGTTCGTAAAGGACGCCGGTGGTTCGAGCACGTAGACGTCCGGGGAGGTGAAACGGCCTTTTGCGTAGGTGTCGATGACCCTTTCGCTGAGTTTGCCCCTGGACACCGAGGCGTTAAATTTCTGCACGCAGTAGTAGATGGCGCACTCGATGGCTTGGGTGCTTGCGATGCCCATGATGTCGCTTGCCGGCGTCAAGCTCCCTAGATTCCCCCAGTCAGCCACGCCGGAGCCCCATTGTGTCCAGATGGTCGAGAGGACCGAGAGCGCCGAGTCTGCGTCGAAATGCACTGAATCGGCCGTGCTGCTCGAGATCTCGAGCGAAGAGTAGTTGACTGACGGAACTCCGGACGCCTTGAGCCCGTTGGGGAGCGAGTAGTTGCAGTAGGGCAGCGACATGTTGACGACCGACTGAACCCCATCGGCCTGTGATGACACCTGGGCCGTGCCACAGGTCTTCTTCAGCGAGGCCGTGACGTCGTGGCACTCGCTACACACGGCCATCGACGTGTACGTTTCCAGCCAGGTGCAGTTCCCCGTCGAGCAGGATACGTTCTTCATCTGCGACACGTCCGTGTACTGGTAGATTCCCGAATATATCGCTCCGACCATGTCGTTGGAAAGACTAGTGGCTATGCCCAGCAATCATTCAATCAGTCTCGAGAGAGAAGACGATAAAAAACATCTAGCCGCGCACAGACAGACAGAGAGACAGAGAGAGAGAGAGGGAGGGAGAGAGGGAAGAGGAAACACGTACTCAGAGAGTTGCTGCCCCAGTTGAGGTTCGTCCTCTGGATCCTCGCAACGTCCACCTGAACCGGCTGCAGCGGGTAGACCACCAGAGCTTGGAAGGAGAACCCAGTGCCCAGTGCGGCGATCACGATGATAGCTCCTAGACACGCGAGACGTCTTGCGTTGCGTCAGCTCCAGGAACCGACGAGGAGGACCGTGAAGGGGAGAGGTCATTTCTGGTTTTTCTTCTATTTCATAGCTTACCGACAACGCAGAGTCCACAAGAGTATAAGAGACCCCAAGGGGCCCCGAGCCGCTGACTCGAACTTTTGAAAATGCGCCAGAGGCCGCCTCCCCTTCTGGAACCAGATCCATTTCAACTGGCTGATGCTGGCGGCTACAGGGATCAAAAGCCCTGAGTTGAACGCGGTCGCAAAGACAGAGATGATCGTGTTGATGGTCAGTCCGAACGTCTTGCGATACTGGCTGCTCCCCACGGTCAACGTCCAAGTCGGCGCTTCTCTCCCGTTGTGTACGGCAAGGAGCGCAATGGTGCCAACCAGGCAGCCACACGCCAACGCCCAGCCGAAGAATTCGAACAACCAGTATCTCTCGACTGCATTGAGTAGATAGCTCTTCAGGCCGGGAGGTGTTGGTAGTGGCTCGCTGGCTTTCTCTGAGGGAGATGTACTGTTTCCAGCATCTGTGATCTTGATGTGGCCTTGCCGCTTAGAGCCATCGAGACTTTCCATTGCAAATGCGCTCATTTTTTGCTGTTGCTGCTGCAGATGTTGTTACTGCTCCCCCTGCCTACACATATACCAACACTTTCCCGTGCCATATGATTGAGCACCATCCTCGGGCAGCTTGCTGTCGCTTTTTTTCTTTTTGCCACGTGCCTGA
Organism: Cladophialophora bantiana CBS 173.52; assembly: GCF_000835475.1. NCBI lineage: Eukaryota > Fungi > Ascomycota > Eurotiomycetes > Chaetothyriales > Herpotrichiellaceae > Cladophialophora > Cladophialophora bantiana. The sequence goes on along the minus strand of NW_015971575.1, from coordinate 547,119 downwards.
CAGAGACTGTATCGAGACCTCAACGGCGACGCCGTGGTGGCGTCGAATTGGGGCAGCTGGATGCGGGGCCATTGAGCAATAGTCATGCGAGACGCTAACAGATAAAGCAGGATATCAGTCTACTTTCAGCCCAGGATTCCTGAAAAGGGAGACTACGGCTTGAATAAGAATGGAAAAGTGGAAATTGCATAAAGAACCACGCGGTCTCGACTTGTGATTGCGAAAAGGGGCTTCTTATGTGGGTCCAGCCTTGCATCCACTTTTCCCAAATTTGTGTCTATCTTAGAAAACACAACATCCACGCTTCCAAACGGTCTAGGGCTATGTGGGGTCTCTAGAGGTACTGGGTACTCGTACATCGACTCTGTGAGTTTGTGCTTGCCCTTTTGGAGCAAACCTCGCAGCGTCATCTCGCCCATTGCCCATGTTCAGCAAAGAAGCCTCGCTTACAGCTCGCCGAGGACTTTTGTGCCACCATACGAACCTGTGCTTTTTACCCCCTGGTTTGCCACGTGTGATAGACTCACGGGGCTCGCCATCGTGCTGTACAGTACATGACCCATCCCCCTGGATGCTCGAACACCGGCCAGGCGAGGTCTCGTGCCACCGCATCTTGATTCTCCAGGGCCAAGCCAAGGACGGGACCTGGAAGTTAGTCGGGTCATAGCTCGGTGGATGGTGTTGAGTTTCTTTCTGCCCATTTCCTTTGTATATGTGTGGCTTGCTGGTTCTCTGCTGCCGTGACTGTTCTCGGTGCATCTGAATTGAAACCTTAACGCCGCATCAGGAGCAAGTTCGGACTGTGGCACCGACAGCGGATGAAAACATGACGTGGAGTTGTGCCAGTCAAGGAACGGTCTTCTCGTTTGCAGGACTGCTAGAGAGGTATGAAGCTCTCCCCGATTGTGAACCCAATTAAATAATACTCCGTGTTACCCTTCGACCTTTGGAGTTGGAGAGTCTTTGCTTCTCGGACAGGAATCATCTCGGGTCAAGTTACATACCGTCTCTTTGACTGACCATCCAAAATGACCGTTAAAGACGCCATTGTGACGGTCCAAGATGCCATCTCCGACTACCAGGATAAGCAGTCAACGCGTCATGCTCACGGCAGTATCGAGATGGTACGGCAATCCTCAAGACCCATAAACAGAGGTCTATATCCACCCCAGAGACAATTATCTGACAGCGACTCCGACGATGAAGGGTTAACACAGCTCGGTCTAAAATGGCAGCGGCTGAGAAGGAATGTCCTCCTTCGGTACATCATCTACATCGTCCCCGTAGCTATTCTTTTGGCCATTCCTATTGTTCTCTGCGCCACGGTGTACAAGGACAAGATGATCCATTCCAATTTCAAGACAACATCCACAACCCCAATCCTTACCTCGAACGTCACACAAATCGACCCCCTGGACGGCAATAGTACTAGCGATATCACATCACTTTACAACAACACCATTTCAACCGTCTATGAGACTACGAGCAAGGACGAACCCGGTGGAATTCATCTCTTGGGGCTCTTTATCTGGATCGAAGTTGTTTGGGTCTTTTTATGGATCGCAAAATTATTGGCCCAGGCTGTTCCCATTGTGTTCCAGACAGTTGGTGGAGCAATTCATACCGGAATCCGCAAGTACTGGTTGGTTCTCAAGGCTGTGGAAATCCCGTTGTCACTGTTCTTCTGGGCCATTCTGTCGATTGCCTCTTACTCGCTCATTTACGTGTTTGACAAAGAGTTCCACAAGGCACACGCAGGCAATATCAAATGGCTTAGTACGTTGCACAACGTGCTCAAAGCCACCATTGGCGTCTCAGCACTCTACTTGGTCGAGAAAATGCTCATCCAGATGGTCAGTGTAAACTACCATGGCAAACAATTCTACGACAACATCAAGGAGCTCAAGACTCTCAGCCGAGCGATCGAAACCATGTACGATGTCTCGCGGCAACGATATCATGACAACCATCCATCGTTCGTGGAGGAAGACCTTGATATTTGGGACACCAAGGGCTACCGAAAGGACAGGCTCGGCCGATTGAAGACCAAGGACCAGTCTACGGCAGTCTTCATGACCAATCTAGGCAACGCAGCTGCGAGTGCGACGTCCGTGCTCGGGTATCTGGTCAGCGACATCGCCGGAAGACAAGTCCTCATGCCCACTGCTTCCGGCCCGGTAGTGGAGGCGGCGCTCGAACGGCCCGTCAGCTCCGAAGCTCTTGCCCGACGTATCTGGAACTCGTTTACGAACTTTGGAGAGACCAAATTGGATCAAGCCGCCATTACCGTTATGCTCGGGCCTGGACGCGAAGCCCAGGCTGCCTATATCCACTCCAAAGTCGATGCCGATGAGAACGGCGACCTCACCCTGGAAGAGATGATCGAACTTGTGAAGAAGGTCGCAAACGACAGAAAGACAATCTGGGAAGGGGCCAACGATGTCAAAGACGCCATCAAAGTCCTCGACCGTGTCTTGGCTGTCATCGTCTTGATCTTTGTCTTCCTCATCTACGCCGCTTTCTTCTCGAACTACCTTGCCAATCACTACACCCAAATCTGGACAACCTTCACTGGTTGTTCTTTCCTGTTCGCCAGTACAGCAGGTGAGCTGTTTGCCGCCTGTATTACCGTCTTCATCAAACACCCCTACGACGTGGGCGACCGCATCAACGTCAGCGATGTCGAAATGGACGTCGTGAAGATCTCGCTTCTGTATTCCGTATTCAGGGAGGTGCAGTCGAAGCAGATGATCCAGATCCCCAACAGCGTTATCAACGGCGTCTGGATCAAGAACCTGACGCGGTCCAAGGAGCTCAGAGAGCAAATCACCCTCAACGTGTCGGTGGGGACGTCGTTCGAGGACATTGAGACTCTCCGTGGCGAGATGCTCAAATACGTCGCTGAACACAAACGGGATTTTACGCCGGCGGTTGAAATTCAGCTGATGTCTATTGCGGACCTGTCAAAGCTTGAACTCCGCGTCGAGTTCCAGCATAAGGGCAACTATGCCTCTGAATTCGTCCGAGCACAGCACCGCAGCAAGTTCGTTTGTGCCTTGTTGTCGGCGGTGCGAAAGGTCCCCATTGACGGACCAGGCGGTGGGGGTCCAGCTGCTGGATCGATGGAATCGCCAAACTACACAGTAGCTATTACGGACGACATGGCTAAGGCGGCCAAGGCACAGTTCGACGACAACAAGGACAAGAAGAGGATGGTCCCCAAGAACAACCATGTTGCCAGTGAGATAGGTGTGGCTGTTGGAGGACCCGTAGGCAGCACGGGTCTCCAGGTATTGCCCAGCACAGCGCGAAGCAGGACCGCCGGAGGCCCTCGAGGCTCAGACGACTTCACCAATGTTTCTTTACATCTGTGAGCCACATTTAGAAACTGAGGAACGCCATTTGATTCATGAGGGATTTCGGGACGCTGTTTATGCATTGCGAAAAGAGTATTTATTGGGCTAGATTTCGGACATAGATCTATCATAGGGGCAAGCGCAGGTGTATTTTTAGTCGGATCAGGTCTCTACAACAACTGGTTTCCTTTTAATGAAACGGTTCTTTACTACTTACTGCTGCATGCCACTTCCCAATGGATCATAGTCTCTCTCTTTCTTTTTCGCACCCCTAGACCGAGTACGGAGGACTTGTTTCCCCAACTACCCATGCCTGAAGCGGCGAGGCTGACGAGGCTGTATATCGTCATGTGAGCAGTGTTCTTATGTCATCAGCCGAGGCATTGAAGCTTCAAAAATACACCACAAGGCTCCGGTCGTCGCCCGCTCGGCTGAACACTACTGGATCCTCGAGAGCAACCGGTCAATCAGTTAATCGTCTCTCCGTCTCGAAGGTCCGATCTGTAGTGCGCACGTACCTCGTACTTGATTCTCCAGCAAGGGTGTAACGGTCATTTGGAAATACTCCCTTTCTGCACTTTTCGAGCCGGTTTATCCCTCTTTGGTCCAGCAGTCCTCCTTACATACGTTTCGAACGAGGGTTTTTGAAGCGACAATATCAGAGCCAATACTAGCTCGACCTAACCCCACAGCAAAGCGGCGGTCTCTTTTCTTCAACGAACAATGCTTGGCCTCGATATCGTGTCGAAGCGGAAACGCAAGATAGAAGACTACCCATACCGGCTGGAGTATAGGCTGCGGTGGTGAGTTCCTACCTTCCTCCCTACCTTACCTCCCACGTACCGACCTGGTCCTCCTCTGAGCCCGGGATTGATTCGATTGAAATCTGCCCATCAACTGTCTCTACTCTCCCCATGCGCAAACACATCTAACGACAGATCCCCCTTGTGGTGAGGATATATAGGAACGACAACGATGTCTTCGGGCACATGAACAACCCCTACTACGGCGTCCTCTGCGACAGCGTAGCGAACCAGTATCTGATTGAAAAGTGCGGGTACTCGATGGACCGATCGCCACAGGCCGCCATCATCGCGCACACTTACTTCGACTATTTCGGCTCCGTGAGTTACCCAGGTGTCGTCGAGGTTGGTCTCCGCGTGGCAAAGCTAGGAAAGTCCAGTGTACTTTACGAGGTCGGCATCTTTGCGAAGGGCGACCCCATAGTTAAGGCGGTTGGTGGGAGCATGCATGTTTGGGTGGCTAATGAGGGCGGGGTGCTTGGACGGCCGGCCTCTGAAGGCATGCCCGCACATGTGAGGACGGCGTATGAGGCGTTGATGGAGCCTGGAACTCTGGGAAAAGGCAATGGGGATGGGAAGCGGGAAGAAGGGACGCGGAAAGCAAGGCTGTGATAGAACGCGTGAATTTGTGGTTTTTTTTTTTTTTTTTCCTTCCTTTTTCCTTTTTTCCCTGAAGAAAAAGATCATATGTTGCTTCCTGCTTGCTTGCATGCCTTGGGTCGGATCAAAAAGAATACAATGGAACCCCATCCGTGCCCATGCCACGAACAATCAATCCCCCTTTCCTTCGGTTTCCATTTCCTAGACTCAACCATCCTTCCACCTCGCAAAACAGTCTGACATCACTAACTACCTAGTCTAGTTACTTCATCAGCGTCAGCGCAGACATCGCTCCGCCGAACCCGGTAACAATGCCCGTAGCCTTATCACCGTGCCGAAAATACCACGCGCTGCTCACGCAGTACAGCGCCATTGTCAGGCCAGTGATCGCGCGCTCGATCGTGGTCCACGTCGCCGGGTCGCGCTGCGAGAGCTGGTACGTAAACAGCGCGGCGATGCTGAAGAAGACGCTACCTTGGTACCAGCCTGCCTTTGCATAGCAGCGCAGCAGGGCCGGGAGGGACGTCCATGCCGGTAGGGCGAAGGTATTCAGACCATGCACCTGGATTTTGGTTATTCATCCGTTAGTTTGGTTGGCCTTGATGCAGGACAAAGATGGGGAAGCTTTCAACAGGTGGTTGGGGGGATGGAAATCGAGAGAGATGGTGAGATGCAAGAGATGAGACATGGGATATGGGACGTGGAATGAAGACCATACAGTATGCCCGACCGCGACAAGGGCGTGAGTAATGCTGGTGGCTAGGACCACGCGAGACATCCTCGTACGTGTCGGCGGGACTTCGATTTCAGCTTGCCCGAGTAGAAAAAGCAGTCGGTTGTCCTTGATTTGCGGGCCGAGTGATATTTTGTTTCCCTTAGAGCCTGAGTGAATAGGTGGCCCTGCTTGCTTGCTGTCTTGTTGGCTGGCTTCCTTTCTCCTTCTTATACCAATGTTTTGAAGTCGGTGACGAGGTGAGCGATATGTGGCAGAATGTCTGTGAATATTGGATGTTGGATCGTCGAAGCCGCCTGCCTGGGTAATCTAACAGCCTGGCCTTGTGGTCCTGGTGAAGCAACACTCCTTCAGTGGCGAGATTCGAGATTGATGGTATCGCCTTGCCTGCGAGAAGCCCTCGAATACTAGGTGTTACCTGTCCGTGTATGTTTCTTTATTAGATTCTCCCCTTTTACCGGCCGCGAGGGTTAGAGTGAAATCACAACTCAAGTCTCAGGAGTTGCCAGACCAACCCCCAGATTTCCGAGAGGGATGTGCGAGATATGTAGAAGGGAGGCCGGTTGATGTGTTATTTGACTTATTTGGCATCATCCCGCTTCTGCGCCATGATTCTTGGCTACGCCTGGACTCTGGACCATTTTGCATTCTGTGATTGTCGGAACCGAGGCTTTCGTGCGTAGCTGAGAGACGCAGCGAGGCGGAAGGATATTTGCCCCGAGTGAACCCTCAACGCTGATAACATAATACATCTGAAGGCCGAATACTCTTTTAAGCACGTATATCACCTCAGGATACAATATAAATAAGCTCGAAGCTATAACGCTCATTCCGTTACAACTACTATGTTCGCCACGAAAACACATCCGCGCCTGTGCCGGTACTATGCCTGTTGCTGTTCGGCCCAGACTGGGAAGAACGCGCAGTCCTACTGGAAGCCCTACTCTTCTTCTCAGCAGCCAGCTTAGCATACCGTTGCTCGAATATGGTGAACGCCGTGCTTGTGCCACTCCAGAAATCCCGCATCGGTGGTTGCTTCTTGGCCCGCACGGACGAGCTCCTGGTGGTCGTGGCTCTCGTGGCTCTCGTGGAATCTGCTCTGTCGACTGCGGCAGTTCTTTCAGGCTTGACGAATAGGCTCTCAGATAGATTAGGAGGCTTTCGTAGTTGGGATGTGGTGATAGGTATTGAGGTCTTTGCCTGTGGGTCTGGAGACTCTTGATTTGATGTCCGCAGTGAAAGACTCCTGTCAACGTCGGGCGTTCCCAATTCGGGTGAGGCGGTACGAGCAGCACCTTCACGCCATCTTTCGATGGAATCAATGCGATCTTCGATGGCGTGCTCCCTAGCTTGGCCAAGACGCTCAAACCGCCGACGTTGTTCGGCAATCTTTTCTTTTGCTGTCAGTGGTTTTATTGTCTTGGTTGGCGGAACCGGCGCAGTACCAAAGATTTGCTCTCGTTGGGGTACCAAGATGTCGCCTAGAGTCGACCTTCTCATTGTAGCATCTCGACTCGAATGCTTTTCGAGGTCAGAGGGTCTGATGATCCTTTCATGGTGTCTTGGGTCAACGAATTTATGAAAGAATTCAACAAACCCCATAGCTGCTGTTCCTGCACCCCTTGTATAAGGCTGATAGCTGTGGTAATGGTGAAAAACAGCATCGTCGAGATGGGATGGATGTATCGATTTGGGCCATTGTTCGCGGATCCAGATTTCCTTGACAAAGCAGTATGAGTTGAGGAAATCATCCACTTTCCCTTCGTAGTCGGGATATGACGCCCGGTACCTTTTGAAGAGACTATCAGTCCCGTCCGACTCATCTGGCATGGCTTTGACGTCCTCGTTATAGCCTCCACCATATGCAGATTGACGAGTGATTGGTGTCGACGACTGCCTTGGTGCCATAGCTGTAGACTCTGGCTGCCGGCTGCACCTTCTCTGGTTTGGCAACGGTTCCGATGTATCGCTGCTGTCGTCGTTATCGAGCCTAGATGACAAGAGAGAATGAGCTGTCGAGACCTTGGCCTCACTAATCGACCGTGAGGCCACCGGGGAATGTTGTCTTCTTTCCTCACTAGGTTCTGTGTCGTTGGCGTCGCGCGACTTCAAGTCGAGCAAGGCGAGTAGCCATCTACCTTCTGGAGTGTGTGCCGATGGTGAGATGCCGGCGTCATTACCAAACAATACTGAGCGAGAGCTTTGGAGCGGCGGCGGTTCTATTGGAGGTGAACCAGGACGTCGCATCGAATCTTTGGGCTTGGCAATCTGTCTCAATCGGTGCTCGTGATGCTCTATCTGTCTCTCGAGGACAGGTATGCAGTCGGGACCGACGACCAGGCCTTCTTCGCCCCGCCGCTGCGTTTTCATTGGGACGTCGCTGCTTCCTGAACCTGTTCGCTTCCTTTTTGCAGAAACCGAAAGCATCTCGCGAGCCTCAGACATGGGGGTTGCAGTGGCCTTTCCACTAGACCCACCAGCTGCTTCCCTTGTTTCTTTTGGACTGTCTGCCACAGTCTGATCAGCTCCTTCCGCGCATGGTTCAGCGTCAACCACTCTTACTCCCGCTGTCTCCGGATTAGGAGGTTGAGGACCCAGGTCATCGCTTTCGCCAGAAGCCCCCCGACCTTGCTGATCAGGAAGATCCTGGATATTTCTTCGGGAGCCATTTCTTCCAGAAAGCGAAATGTCCAAGTTGGCACTGCCGACAGAGCTCGAGGGCTCTCCTAGGATAACATTTTCGTATTTGGATTTCATTGCTTCACAATCTTGTGACTGAACATTTGTTACGGCGGGGCTATTTTGGTTCGACTCTTTAGTAGTCGAATCTGAGATATCATTTGCCGACAGAGCCCCCTGGGTGCGTTCTGTTGTTGCAGCTGCAGCGATCTCACCTGAGCTTGGTTCATTGTAGGTGCCAGGGACAAAAGTTGAAGCAGGATTTCTATCACTAGTCCTTTTCTTTGGAATTGTCGGAGCGTCTCGTACAGCAAGGAGCCGGGACAGATTTAAGCCTTTGCCACCGTATGGCGTTCTTGTAACTTGTATTTTCTCCAAACTGGAGCCACCTGACACCCTTGTGGTCGTGGAAGCTATTTCCTCTTGGGACGAGCTCTTGTCATTCGGATCAGCATGCGGAAATTGCACCGAATGTGGTACTTCCGCAGCCGAAGATAGATCAGCACCGTCGTTTGAAATTCGTCCAGGAAAACTAGGGCTGCGATCATTAGATGGTGACTTAACTCTATCCCCTTGTTGCTGGCTGGTGAAGCCTGCGAGCGACGGATCGGGATCACTTAGCATTGCACTTTCCTGATTTTCTCCGTCACAGGCAATACGGGCAGGTTGTCTCTGTCGCTCTAGGTTCGGGGGAGGACTGTTTGGTGGCAGTCTGAGTACTCGCCGCTGTTGAGTTGGCGGACTTTGAGACCAGGCGACGAATTCTTCAGAATCGCTGGCATTCTCTTCATTCGAGTGGGCCGATGCCAACTCATGGCGTTGTTCATGTTGAGCCGGAGGTAGATCTTTCCCTGAGGCCTCAGCTTCTGTATCATCTGGCGACGACGCGCGGCTGTTTGCTCGCTCATCTGCAGCGTCGCAGAGCTGCACCTGGAGGGCTAAAGGCACCTCTCCCGGTCTCGGTGTACGACCGACAAGGGGTGGCTGCCAGCTGTTCCCGGATTCCAAGAGCGACTTCAACAAGTTTGCTTGTTCTCGTGGGATATGTTGAATGTGTCTAGGAATATATCTGCCTCCTTGTGCCTGTTCCCGCCAACGCTGAAAACGACTTGGCGGCACTTCAGCCGATTGCGGGACAGCAGCTCGCTTTCCAGGACTCGATTTCGTCGCCAGCTTGGATGGCTCATCGTGGCTGTGGTCTCCCGACTCTCTCGGAGAAACTGGAATGTCGGCCCCAAGCTCAGTCATTTCCACAGGGCTACTTTGGTCGTTTCCCGTTGTGATGGCAGGAGTACTCAGAAGTCGGGGCGGGGTAAGATTGGCTGAATTTGACGGAGCTCTCGATTCAAATCCTGGTCTCTGCTTGGTATTTCTGGATGCGGACGATAGGATCTCAACGTGGGGCTTATTGCTTTCCCTCTTTGGCGCGAATGGACTATCCTTTGATACAGGCTCTTGCATGGGCTTTGAAGGGAGACAGGTTGGAGAGCCGTTTGGTCTTTTTATATCCTGGGGTGACGCGAGAGAATGGCCTTTGCCATTAGTGTCTGACCCATTTACTTTGCAGGCCGCCGGGTTGGATGATTTGGTCAGGCTCCAGCCACTGAGATCAATGGGTACCTGTGTGCAGAATGGCTGAGAGAGATCTTCCTCAGCGTCCTCATCAGGTTTTGTAGCCCCGTGATGTGCCTGTGTGCTGCAATCAACTTGCGATTGGAAAGAGTCTGTGCTGGCACGTGAGACCGGCCTCGAGGGAGCACGATTGCGTCTTTTCAGGACCCAGTACTGAGACATCCTTTCGCGTACATCTGGGTCCTCAGTTACAGAACAGCCAGAATTGAAGCCTTGTCCCAACCGACCCGTCTCCTCCACAATCTTGCAGGTTGTAATCTGGAGCAATGGTTTCGGTGGGTTGACATGAGGGGTGACTCGAAGGACAGGATCAATAAGGTGTAAGAGTGTTCCCTGCTGGGCACCGGACTGTATCATTTCAGTTGCCGTGCCCTGAGGGAAGATGGTCTCTATACTGTGTATTCCATCAGAGATCTCGCCCCTGGGTTCGGTAGAACCAAGTTTCGCAGGCTGATGGAAACGGTTAGCCGCCTAGGACAATCCAAGGATCGAATGCGATTTTACCTTTAGCAAGCGCACAGTCTTTCGACATGCCGCCTTGTAGCTTGCTTTCAGACTACCGTCAATTTTCTGGAACTGAAACTCGGCAGAGCGACATCCTTGGACCTCGCCGAACCACGCATCGAGGGCGGTCTTGATGAATTCGGCCAGCCATGGCTTCTGGGATTCCATGGGCTCCGGCAGAGTAATGCATGCGAATAGACACGGTCGGTGTGAACAAGCTGCATCGTCGTCGCAACGGGCATTGCTGAATGTCGGTGTTTTAGGTCGCCGAATGCGCACCCACACGTTCGCAGATGGGAGTCTGACCGACGCGTTCTGACGCGACGCCCTTTGCCAAGCCATGACGTTGGATACCTACTTGTTAGTGCAGTTGTATGTGGCGCAGGTGGCGGCCTTCTGCGGCTTCATCTTCTGTGGAGAAATAATGATCGCATTCACATCGACGACCACACAGTCACACAGTCCCAAGGCTGCTCCATGCGTTGTTGCCGACGGTGGCACCCATCTCCTCAAACCGTGGCGATATCTGTTACCATCACTCGAGATGAGTTTCCGAGCATGAAGCCATCCGAGTATCACCACGATACCCGTCTGAATGCGGGCGGCAGACCTCCAGATTGACGACGGACGAAAAATTCAAGGCTTACACCATGTCCCCTTCTTCCACTACTTCCAACCCACCGGACAAGGACAAGGACAAGGGCAATCAGAAAGACAGGGACAGTCCTTCCGCATCTTCCATCTTCCTCCCTCTCGGAAGAAAAGCTCGTCGGGACTCCAAATCATCCTTGTCTCACGATCTTGATCAAGATGCGCTCAACCACGCTCTCAACAGCATCCATACTGCGGCATCCCAGTCGAACAACTTGACCGTCTTCAATGACTACACCGACCCTCCCACTGCCTCCTCTCAGACGGAGAACAAGTCTTTGGCTAGCGAAATACAAGGAGGCATATCCGGCTTGTACAACAAATTGAAGGCTACAGTGGGTGTTTCCAAGGATGCTGACGACTCTCCTCAAGAAGTGTCTTCTGCTCTGCCAGTGGCGGACGATCGAGCCAGCTCCAAATTCAGCTCCGGTCTCACATCCAAAGCCCCGTCTCCACGCCTGACAGCCTCAGACGCCACGATTCCGACCGATCCACCCCCATCAAAGGTGTCTTCCAAGGCCACCAGCATCTCGAAACCCTCCATACCTTCTACTCCTGCTCTGCGCTCGCCCACGGGTCCTCCGCAGCCTTCTTCTCACCTCGCTGACCCTTCTGTCACATCTGTGAATATCCATGCTGTCGGCTCGACGAACCACTCCAGGGCTGGTTCTGGCTTCGAGCTGGAGTCTCCCCATGAGCGGAGTTTGACAACCTCCGCAGACAGCGAGAGTCTGCGCAAAGCTCTTTCCAAACAGGGAACCGAGACCTCCTTCTCTGACAGGGGGAATAAGCTGATAACCTCGCCGCTCTTGAGTGCCAGAGGGGTGTCCACCTCCCATGATCGAGGTTTGTCAACCAACTCAAATCAAAGTCATTTTAGCCATGCCGATGGTGTAGCTAGTCCACCGCTACTGGCCTCACCTCAAGGGGAGAGATCGGCTACTCGGGTGGTGGCGGCGAATAGACAAGAAAATGCTTCGCACCAAAGGCATATAAATCCGTTAGACCTCTTGGCCGAAAATGCTATCAACTCGACGAAAGCCTCGTCAGCCTCTCAGAGCAAGCCTAACGAACTCTCTGGCCTAAAGTCACCCCTTCTCTCTACTTTGGAGCAGAGACCACCCGAGAAACTAGCTCCAAAAATAAATCAGTCGAGATTGCCGGGTTTCTACGCCTCGCGAACGACTTCATCAGACTCCTCGGTATCTGCCGGCCTGTTGCGCACAAACCTGGACCAGCTTGACGAGGATACACGGAGCATTGTCATCAATCGTACTCACCAGCCGAGACCGCTCAGCAAGCTACGCAGCAAGTTGTTAAGCAAGGAGTTCTGGATGCGAGACGAGAACGCAAAGGATTGCTTCCATTGCGGCGAGCAGTTCACGACATTCCGAAGAAAGCACCATTGCCGCACATGCGGTCAGATCTTTGACAACAAGTGCACGGTCCTCATCAGCGGAAGTCATTTCGGGTCCAACAGTGCTGTTCGCGTTTGCAAACCCTGCGAATCGATAATCACTTCCCACGACGATGATTCTTCCGATTACTCTGCTGAAGACCTGACTTTGACGGACTCGAATGCTCGTCCACGGACTCCTGAACCCTCTCTATTTACCCGCGCCATTCCCAGATTTGAGGATGACAATACTTCGGTTACTTCCCAGTCTCTTGAACAGATGGCCAGGACGCCCACAATGAGCTTTCCGGTGCGACGAGCTTTCGATGGCGCTAACCGTAACTCTGCAGTGCTGGAATTTGATACCACGGATCGACCACTACCTCGTCCAAGCTCTTCCAGATCTTTGAAAGCAACTCATTCTATTGGTCACGGCCACAAGAGGCACCACTCCAGGCACCAGCACATACGCAACTTCAAAGCGTACCATGAAGACAGAGCACCTTTCCAACGTCGTGCTGCCGAGGAGGGACTCAAAGCTGGCAAGTCTTCAGCTTTTCACCGAGATAGCATCATTGATCCTGATCTCGCACAATATCTCTCGGATGATCCTTCCAGTGAGGAAGACCAGTCTATCAACGAAGCCTTGAACCAAGATAAATTGTCCCGCAGTGAACCTGATAGCGAGAAAAGCGCGATTGGTGGTCTGTTGGCAGCCGTGCGCAAGGGCCGTTCTCGACTCGGGGATCGAAGTATCGCTGGATTTCTTAACCTGGGGAGAGAGGCGGATGAAGCAAGTGTCATCAGTTCACGTAACATAGAAGCACTCAAAGGTTCTCGGAAGCGGAATCTTAGTGTTTCAAGCAGCATCCACCGTGGCACCCCGAGAACAACCAGAGAGAGACTGCAAATCATCATCCCCGGCAATCAAGACGATCAACAAGACAGTTTGGCAGATTCGGCAAGCATCTACCGAGGCCGTTCTAGAATGATTCGAAGTGCATCCATGCATGGGATGGCTGCACCAGCCATGGAACTTAATCGTGCAAGCATCCAACATGTGCATAAAATGCTTCAGCAACTTCTCAGGGATGCGAACATACCAAAAGTTCAAAGTTGGGAGGATGCTCTTATTCCGATCTTGCTCAAAGCCACCGACGACGTCGACCCAGATGTTCAGGGTGGAGACGACATAGACATTCGTAACTACGTCAAGCTGAAAAAGATCCCCGGAGGCAAACCGGGTGACACTGCATACATTTCTGGATTGATCTTCACAAAAAACGTGGCTTTGAAGAGTATGGCTCGGTCCCACACAAATCCCAAGATTTTGATCATCACTTTCGCGCTTGAATATGCCAGGCATGAACAGCATTTCATGAGTCTGGACCCTGTCATCAGGCAAGAAAAGGAGTATCTGGCCAATCTTGTTGGACGCATCGCCGCCTTGAAGCCTGACGTCCTTTTGGCTCAGCGGAGCATATCTGGCCTCGCCCTTGAGCTACTGGAGAAAGCAAAAATCACAACCATTTTCAACGTAAAGTCATCGGTTCTCGAAGCTGTATCACGGTGCACGCAAGCCCGTGTCGTCCATTCTATGGACAAATTGACCTCTTTGTCAGACCCCTTCGGTCGCTGCGACTCTTTTGAAGTAAAGACCTTCGTGGCTGACGGGCGAAGGAAAACCTACGTTTATCTCTCGGGGTGCCCCCCTCAGCTTGGGTGTACAATTGCACTTCGAGGTGCCGACCGGCAGACCTTGTCTAAGATCAAACACGTCACTGAATTCATGGTGTACGTTGTTTATAATTTGAAACTCGAAACTTGTTTGATGAGAGATGAGTTTGCCCTGATACCGAGCGCACCTACTGCTAATGCCACTGAAACAACTGCCAGCGTTCTTCCGAAGGCTGCGGCAACTGACAATGAAGGGACGTCGCAAGATGTTAACGAAAACACTGAAAAAGTTGAGACCCATGTTGCTGAAACTGGAGACGTCTCGAATGCAGAAATCATTGCTCTGGAGAAAGAAGTCCGTTTTGCTCAGGCAGCCAGGATGGATAGCACAGATTCGGCACACATACCAGAGGACATACCTGTGCCGACGTTTTATGAGGACCTTGTCCTTAAGCATGAGACCCGCATCCTTTCAGCCTCACCATTTGTCAAATTCATGCAGCCATATCTTCTTATGCGTGCGAGAGAGTTGGAAAGACGCGTTGCATACCTCAAGCGGCTCCGTGACCAGGATCTCTCGGCCGAACAGACGATGGAAGATAAGGGCAAGACTTCCAAGTTCACCTTGATTCAGCCAGAAATGGTTCATAGACCTCTTGCAGGAGCAAGCAAGAAGGTTCGCGAGATCATCCACGCGGTACACGATGCCGAGTATGATAAGGCGGTCTACAACTATGAAAGCCAGAAAAAACAGTGGGAGACCTATCTCTCGGGAAACCGCAATCTCTTTGACCCCTTCGCTCACCAAAACATTGTCGTCTTGTTCAGTCTAGTTTCCACGGAGACGTCCGTCCCCTGCTCTGGCCCGGACCTTCTTGCCTTTAGTTTTTACAACGAACATGAGACCGAGGCTGAGTTCGAGGCAGATTGTACTCTTGGGCAATACGTTGAAGATTTGTGCTACCGGGCAAATGACATCTGCCCATCCGACGCCTGCGAAAAGAAAATGCATGAGCATCATCGTCAGTACGTCCACGGCGAAGCGCAGATCACAGTCTTTGTACAACCATACCCATCGAAGATGCGTGGATTCCAGGATGTGATTTTGATGTGGAGCCAGTGCAAGATCTGTGGTGTTGAGACCACTGTTACCCCCATGTCCACAAGCACTTGGAAATATTCATTCGGGAAGTATCTTGAACTCTCATTCTGGAGTGCAGATCTCCATGCTCGGGCCGGGATCTGCCCGCATGACTTGCACAGGGATCATTTTCGATACTTTGGATATAAAGATTTTGCCCTTCGCGTCCATTATGATATAATCGACCTCCTTGAGATCATTGTGCCGAGAATGAGGCTTACATGGAAGATCGACAATGACTTGAAATTTCGAAATGATTTCTACACACGCCTGGAACACCGCATCACGAAATTCATGGTGTCTGTCAAGCTTCGTCTTAAGAACATCAACGCAGAGGCGGTCTTGCCCGAAACAGCTGACGCATGTCGCGCCGAGATCGAACGACTAACAAAGAAAGCCAATGAAGAACACGCAGGCCTCATCAAACAGCTTCAAGAACGGTATACGAACACGAGATACTGGGAGACAATACCACTTAACGCTGTCCTACGGGCTACACAAGAGAAAGTGTCTGAATGGGATGACTCTTTTGCAGATTTTGAGCGGAACTACTTCCCTTCGGAAACAGACATTCACCGACTCGCGACTCTGCAACTCAAGAAGATCTTCCTCGACCGCGATGTTTCAGTTGCGTCCTTAAAATCCGACGATGAAGGTGCTACCACGCCTCCCACTGAAGAGGTCGTTGACGAGAAAGGAGAGACAGTGGAAACACCGACCGAAGCGCGACGGCCTAGCAAACTTTCACCGGAAAAGACCCAGAGTTTTCTTCAAAGCGTACTGGAGGAGCATGCTACTAGCCCTGCGGATGAGACTGGCATTTCAGTATCGTCGGAAGTCACAAAGGCGGACATCCATAACCTCCCCTCTATTTTGGATGGGCCCCATAACGTTGAAGATGTGAAACACCTCGATTTGGCGATAGCGCCTCCAGCCCAACATGCAATCCTTCCTGTGGAAGACATTTTCAAGCAGAACTCACTGGCTTCGACCCCGGATCATACATGTGAGAACGAACAGCGTGAAGATGGGATCAGCCTTCCCACCCCTGACAAAATGGAGGTGCCCCCAGACATCCCAGAGATTGTTGTCCCAGCGCAGCAGACTCAGCCGATTGAACTGCCTCAGCCTGGCGTCCGTGACGCCTCTGCATCTGATGTCTTACGGAGGCGACTTGATGGGAAGTCTTCACCGGGGCTTGCTCGAGCTCACTCGCAGCCTGCTGGTTCTGTTGCCCTTCGCTCATCAGCTGCTCAGACAACTCCGAGCACTTTGTCAGCCGTCAATGCAATGAACGGTTTCCCTAAACAAAGTCCAGCAATATCTGCTAATAACAGCGACCCCGACCTGATTACCCCTGATAAAAAGCTCTCTGAGCGACTAGGCTTTTCTCATTTGAAGAACAAGACATTCTCAAAGGGTCAGTCATTGATACCGCGAGCTGTTACAAACCGGAAAGAATCTAGAGTCTCCAGTCTTGCCAAACACTTCGAACAGTTGAGTCGCGAGTTCGAGAGGGAGCGGATTCGCGAGAGAAGGCAACGCGCTGCAAGAAATATGCAGTCAAGAGTCTACCCTCTTGCAGCACCGAAACCCATCGTCGAGGTAATCAAGGACGTCGATGTAACTATGGATGAACGCGGTGATGCCGATGATATCTTTGGCAAAGATGATGACCGTCCGGCGGGGGAGATGGAGAAGGCATCAGGCACCGCCGAAGGCATGGCCAAGATTTGTTCGCCGGGGGAAAGCAGGGCTGAGCCTCACGATGAAGAACCGGCAACCAACGCTGCAGAGAATGAGACTGACATTCAGCCCTCGAGCCAAGTGCCTTCTGAGGCTGAGGACGGGAGCGATGTCGACGAAGCGGAGGAAGAGATCTTTCTACCTGATTCACCTGAAGATCTAATGCGGATGTCTCAAGAAGATATTGATCTCAAGGAGCTCCCGAAACATGAGCGCACCTCGCTGATGAAGATGTTGACCAACTTCTGGGCTGAACGGTCCTCGAGCGGTTGGACGAACCTAGAATATCCTTTGGGAGCATCTGAGCACATCTTCGCTGACTGCGACATCATTGTGCGAGAGGATGAGCCAAGTTCCATCATTGCCTTTGCGTTAGACTCGCAACATTACACGACGATGCTTCAGAACATGCAGAACCGAGCTCCGCAAGAGGACATCGCCAGTGATTTTAGCGGCCACGACCATACTGACGATTTGCAATCTGATGTCATGCACTCGCTCTTGCGCAAGACAGGGACGCATCTCAAATATCAGTTCCAGGAAGGCCCAGCCAAGATGCTGTGCAAGATCTTCTTCGCTGAACAATTTGATGCTGTTCGCAGGAAATGCGGTGTCGCTGACAGATTTGTCGAATCGCTCTCAAGGTGTCTGAAATGGGATTCCAAGGGTGGCAAGACCAGGTCGCTGTTCTTGAAAACCCTAGATGATCGGTTCATCTTAAAATCACTGTCCCCCATCGAAACGCAGTCCTTCCTCAAGTTCGCGCCAAATTACTTTCAGATCATGTCAGAGGCCTTCTTCCACGAGTTACCCTCGGTAATCGCCAAGATGTTCGGTTTCTACCAGATCATCGTTAAGAATCCCTCGACGGGACTCGAATACAACTGGTTCCTACTGGTAATGGAGAACCTATTCTATGACCGGGTCCCCACGCGTATCTTCGACTTGAAGGGAAGCATGCGAAACCGCAAGATGAACGCAACGGGCGAAAAGGGCGAAGTTTTGCTGGATGAGAACATGGTCGAGTTCATTTACGAATCACCCCTTTTTGCTCGCGAACATAGCAAGAAACTTTTGAGGTCGTCCGTCCACAATGACACTCTATTCCTGGCGCGCCAAAATGTCATGGACTATTCGCTAATGGTCGCTATCGACGAGAATCGGAAAGAGCTTGTCGTGGGCATCATTGACTGTATACGCACCTATACATGGGACAAGAAACTCGAAAGTTGGATCAAAGATCGTGGCCTTGTTCCGGTGCGTGGCGGAAACAAGAACAGACCGACAGTGACATCTCCAAGGGAATATAAGAGAAGGTTTCGAGAGGCGATGAATCGGTATGTTCTTGAAGCGCCAGATTGTTGGCACCAATTTAAGCCAGTGAGAGTTGAGAGGAGATTGTTGGAAGGGAGAGGAGAGAAGGACGTTAGCGGCGGCGATGGAGGGAGGGATCAGGATGGGGACAAAGAGAACGAGGTACAACTTTTATCTTAGGGCGGATATTTGGTTAGGACAAGTATGAGGATGGCGCCACCCGACATTGGCAAGGCTGAAACAAGGTGTATATCTATAAACGGGGCAGGGCATGCCACCGGGTCATCATTATTAGCGGTAGGCGTTGGTCCTTTATTTTGGGTACGGAACGGATATCATGATACTGCCACCTAGGTATTTGACTAGTCTGTGGCGAGTTTGCCCGCCGACCCAACTCAGAGAGAAGCGGATTATATGACGACCTGTCAACCACATTTCCTGACCGAAGTAAATGCATTGGTCGAGATGTCAATCCTCATTCCATACGTTAGGATCCCATCGTGGCGACAACTCGTGAACGCTCCTGCTAGGGCTGTCTATTTAGAAGCCCAACTCTACTGAGTACTGGGTATACCTCATCCCACCCGTCGAAGCGATTTTGCTACATCCCGGCCACTTTGGCCGAGAAGAAGGTCTCCGTATTTGGTGCTGTGACCTTTTTGTTACTGGACACGGTATTGGATCTCTTGTCATTGTGTAATGACATGGAGAGGATACTCTTCTTTGGCCTTGAGGTAGTAAACCAGGACGTTAGCCTTCAACTCGGACGGGCATCACCGCTGCCTGCAATGAAACGCGGGCTGACACTGACCACCAGGTTGACAAGCACCTTTGTCCGCCATCTTTCCCTCGCTGCGGGATTAGCTGGCCAGGCCATGTCTGCCAAGACGAAGCCACAAATTTGACTTGTGTGATCGGCGTAGAGGACGTACACAACGAAGAGGTTGCAGCTGATGTTCATAAGAAGGACAATGATGGCGGTGCGGTGTGTATTGGTGAGACATGTTTGGTTCCCAGGAGTTGGCAAAGGAGACTGACAATAGCCTACCTGAGAGGTTGCCAATCCGGCTGCATTGAACTTCCCATGATCCCCGATATCCTAGAGAATGGTGTCGGGTTTAGTTGGATCAGCTGTGGCAATAGGACTTGACAATGCTGGAATTTACTCTCATGAGGCTGCAATTCTCGGCGGGGTTCAAGGAGTGCAATTTTGACCTGGTCGGGCGTGATTGTACCTTTCACCCATATCTGCTGCATCACTAACTGAATGCACATTATTCAATTGCTCACCGCATACTTCAA
Organism: Cladophialophora bantiana CBS 173.52; assembly: GCF_000835475.1. Taxonomy (NCBI): domain Eukaryota; kingdom Fungi; phylum Ascomycota; class Eurotiomycetes; order Chaetothyriales; family Herpotrichiellaceae; genus Cladophialophora; species Cladophialophora bantiana. The sequence continues at coordinate 527,585 of NW_015971575.1, read as the reverse complement.
TGTTTGCTTGTTGATTGGTGTCGTGCGAGACTATACTTTCGGATCTGGCTCCTTCTCCGACCATGCCTTGATGGATTTGGCTCTCTCGAGGCATTCCGCGTTTGATGGAATCGGCGCGACCCCGAGACGTGCTCTTCGGCTTGGTGTTTACCCTTTGCCTGTTCTGGCGGCCATAGTCTTGTTCAGTATTGAGACAAGGATGTTTTCTGAGGCAAATCGAGTGATACGTATACTTGTATATTGTCCTGAGGGGGCATGATGTAGTGTGACAAGAAATGTGGAAAGATCTTTTCGTGAGCTTGCTGATGCGGAATTCCTTGCCCTGTGCCTGCCATGCTGCCATAGTGCAAGTGCGAGCTGTTGTCCACTGATCAATCCATGACTCTGGGCTAGGTGACCTTGTTGCCACTACACAGCGATTTCTTGTGCCGGTGCTCAAAAGAGGCTCGGCAGTCTGTGGGCTTGATTCGCGCCTCGGGTAGAATTGTAATGCTAATTCTCAAAACATGGGAGACCATTCATAACCAAGACGGTCTCTGCGTTGTCAACCTTTGCTGGCTCAAAGCAACCGTCGTAGTCTCTGGTCAGTAGAATGGAAAGTGATGAGGAAAGAGTGGAGAATATTGACCTGAACGACGTGAGCATACATATAATTTTCTCTCATAGAGAGAGGAGGGACCAAATTGAACGCTTTGGACATCATGTTGCGATGTCCAACTTTCGTTGGATGGCCCAAGGAGGGACACAGATCAACCCCTAGAAAAAGAATATAAAAGGGGCCGTCGACCCAAGAAACAACTAAAAGGTCAGCACGTTGTTCGGGATGAGAAGGACGAATGTCAGGCAAATGTCGAACCAAGGTCGGATGTTCATCTGTCGAATGTCTTCACGTTGAAAGAGACGCGATCCCGGTGCCGAATGGAGATTGTTGAGGACGGACACTAAGGCAGATCGCGGTAGTGTCGGTGATATATAGGAGCGACTCTGGAGCCAGGACGTCGACCTGACTCTCAACTTCTCCACAATCAACATGGTGCGCGTTTGGGAAACAAAGGATTGTCATGCAAGTAAAGCCTGTTTCATTTCCGTCTCTTTTTAAGAAAACGGTCCCTCCGACTCTTGTCGCAGCGTATTTTCTCACTTGCAGAATACCGTTGGTATCGCCTCAGATCCGCCTGATGTGTAGGCGTGTCCAAACGGGCCCGAGCGCACCCCCCTAGTGCATATACACCTCCTAACCAGCTAGCCGGAGGCCGCCGTTCACCGCATAATAGGTATCACAGCTGCCTATCACGCCAGCGGTCCTCGCCGCCCACGCACCCACGTTATAGCCGTGTGACCACTCGTTTAAATTCATGCAGCGCTCGTGCGCCCAGACTCTTCTCACCGGCCTCTCCCTCAAGAACGGGAGGTCGATGTAGTTGCCGTCGACCATATTAACTCGAGAGGTGGAATGCCATTTACCTTTTTTGATTTGCGTGTACTTGAGACAGATCCAGCAGAGACGGTGGTTTCGAGGGAAGTAGGTCTTGAGTTGCACCATTGGGATCCGTCGATCCGAAATGTGCGGAGTGTATCGCCACTCGCCACTCCACCAGAGATGGACGGTCAGTGAGATCAGTCTTGGCAAGGCGAGTGATGTCGGCGAATTATTTGCTGGTGAGGCCTAGGGCAATTCGGGACGGCTTGTTGAGGTGGTCCATGATCTCGAGTTGGAGGTCAGTTGGAAGGTTCCACAGTCTCAGCATGGGGATGCTGCTTGCATTTTGGCCTCTAATCTGGCGTCTGCTGCGAGCGCGACCATTCAGAATCTGGAGTATCTTAGTCGGCGATGACGGCGAAGCCAGAAATCGAGCACTCACACGAAGTGAGACAGTGAATTTCGCATAGCGACGGATGACTCGAGGTGCAGTGGATGGGTCTGGTGGAGCACATCGTCGCTTGAGGCGAGCGAGAAGACTGAAACCAACGGAGAAAGCGGCTTGTGCCATGTTGACTTGAGGAGATGATGTAGCTAGTGACAGGTTTTGAGAAAGGAAAGGAAAGGTAACGCTTGACAAGATGTTTGTGGTCGATGAATTGAAAGGCCAAGGAGAGGAGGTAAGACGGTGTCAGCCAAAAATTTAGGAGTCGACGAGAGACTGGTGTTGACATGGGCAGTTTCTGCGAACATTTGGACTTGCGGAGTCAAGGGAATTGCCCCCAGCATATCACCTGCTAGGCCATGGGAGACCAAACATCTTTTGATGCCGCAACCTCGTCCAAAACAACCAAACACCTGCCACCGTGCCCAACACGCCTGTTCCTGTCGCAGCAACCAGAAGAGTCGTGAGTATACGCTTCTGGCTCTTTGATCTCCTGATGACCTCGCTGTATCTCATGTTGCTAAAGCTGACTCGTGAATATTGAGTTGCCCATCCCAAGCTAGGGGCATACTTGTCGAGCCTCTCTTCGATGAACTTGCGCAACTTGTACAATGGAGACGTTACAGAAGAACGCATCTCGATGTAATTAGCCAACGCCAGGTCTGCAATGACGTGCGTGTCCTCAGTTCGTTCGGCGCTGTATTTGGCGAGGGCTTCTGCTCTGTTCGACGCCTGGTCGAGCTTAGAGAATAAAACGCGAACCGATTCCAATCCTGCATTCATCCCTTGACCATAGAAAGGCACCATTGCATTGGCAGCGTCACCGACGATGACGACGCTATCCCCGAAATGGTGCGGCGAACATTTAATACTGATCAGTGGCAGGTGTGGGTTGCGCTTGAACTGGGCCACCAGGTCTGCAGGTGGGATAAATGTGGTCACTCCAGGAAAGTACTTGTCAAAGGTCGAGATCAGCTCCGCATCCGTCCCGTTCTCAAGCTTGGTGAACAGCTCGACAGGCCCAAACAGCGTGCACACAAAAGTATTGTCGAGATTGGGGAGGGCGATGAACATGAAACTGCCAGCCGGCCAGATGTGCAGGTAAGTTGGGGGCATGGCGTAACCCCCCTCTTTGGTCGGAGGCATGGTGAACTCGCACCACAAGCAGTCAATATATATTTGATAATAGTCCATGCGGGCGAACTTCATCATATGATACCTCGTGGCAGAATGGGCACCATCTGCACCGATGCAGAAATCGAAAGACACCTCGATCTCCTGAGGACGGTCCGACAGAGTGGTACTGGTCTTGTCCATAACTTCAAACCAAGCCTTCTTCTTCCGGAAATCCGCGCCTGTCATCTTGTGCTGGAAGAAGAACTTGACGTTTGGTAACGAGTCCAGATGGTCGAGGAGGACCTTGTTGAGTTCCCCACGGTCCACAGAACGCTGAAATCGGCCACGAACATCATATGCTTGGAACTGTTGAAGTAAAGCGCCACTGGAGGAGCGGAGGTGGATCATCCGCCCATACATTCGGATAGTCCGCCCCAGTATCTTGTCAAGAAGATCGGTGTTTCCTGTTGAGTGGATAGCGTCGATGCCCCGCTTGGATAGGGCGAGATTGATTGACTTGGTGAAATTGAGAGGCGTCGTGTCCGCATTGCGAAGGTCTAGGAGGAGACAACGTCGGTTAGTCTCGGGAGGCAGGCCATGGGATTAGCCAGTGCAGACGACCTGAGGAGAGGGGAGGAGCAGGAATGATGGAGGTCAAGAAGTCAGCCCTTAACGAGCCTGCTTCTCGCGTCGCGCAGAAAATCATCAGGGAACGAGGCAGCAGCAAGGTCAGTTGATCTGGGGAGTGCAATTACCGTCACGCAGCTCATATATCTCCACCACAGCCCCGCGAGAGGAGGCATACAGTGCTGCCAGCGATCCGACTGGGCCAGCACCGACGACCACCACCTTCTTCCCTTCCATCCTTCACGAAAACAAGACAGACAACACAGAAATTGACGAAGAGAGTAATATATACGTTGCGACACGGAAATAGATGAGAGGCTCTTGGACAAGGAGAGCGATAAAAGTGATGAATCCAAGTCGTGAATAAATTCAGATGAATGTTGGTCACGAAATGGTGTGACGCTTGGTGATGACATTCAGTTTCGGCACTACTTCGGCTATACTTTAGTAAGCTAAGAGGGAAGCTTATCCGGGAGGAGCTGCTTGGCAAGGCTGAGGAGGCTCAGGAGCAGCCAACATCCAAGTACCTCGTATCTCGCACCAGCATACCTGTCGCAGCAATAGATATCGGAAGAAGTTCATATGGTGTCGCTGGGTCGAAAACACCTTCATGCAGCTTTGAGATATTGCCATTGTTTGCCATCAGCTGAAAAGCCAATCACATCGTGATCTCTAGGATGCAGTCGATCGCAGACTCTGCTGTCGGATAAGTCTTTTGCCGGCGGAGGTTCTTTCTGTGCGGCCCGACACCTCCGCTTAAGATCCCAATGACTCCCATTCTGTTCTGCCTCCAGCATTGAAAGAAGCGAGTGAGAGAAAGTTTCCGTCATGGAGTCAGAATATCGTTGTGAAAGCGCAAGGAGACCCGTCAAAATTGTAAGCCCCACTCCAGCAGAAGAAAGCCCCAGGGAGACTCCTGGACCAGTTCTTGTTCCTGACAAGACAAAGGCTGTCGCAGGAGCAAGCGGTTTAATTGGGAAGAGGCATCTACAGCATGTCATTGATGAGCCGGAAGCGGGTATGTCTGCCAACGATACGAGATACGGCTCGTGCTGACAAACCTCGAACAGAGCTCGTTGGAATCATGTAAGTTCATTGTGCTGCACATATCAACCCGCAACGAGGACGCTGCTTGTATTGACTCCCATAGTGACCCCGCCGCTATCGGCTTTGAGCTTGCAAAACAATATCAGCTTCCATACTTCCAAAATGTGGCCGACTTTCTGGCCTCATTGAAAGCTGGAGCGATCTCCGCAGATGCAGTCATCTTAGCCACACCGAACGGTACACACGCACCTCTGGCAACAGATCTTGTGGTGGCAGACGTATCAGTACTAGTGGAGAAGCCACTGACCGCAACGGGTGCTCAGGGACGTGATCTCTTGAAAGCTCGCAGTTCAGTTGCTGGTGGGAAGGGTCTGATCATGGTCGGTCACCACCGGAGACACAATCCACATACCGTTGCTGTTAAGAAAGCAATTGATGAGGGGCGCCTCGGCAGGGTTGTCGCTATCAATGGAGGTACAGAGCGCCTTTCCCATTCGAACCTACGTGTATTGGAGATATTGTTGCTGATGAGCCGATAGTCTGGGCAATGCGCAAGTCAACGGAATACTTCAATGTAAATTGGCGGCAGCAACTAGGCTCTGGAGGAGTTGTACGAAGCCGCCATTCCCTGAAAATTTTCTCCTCCCCTTGCCGATTTTGTTGACAAGGAAGCCAGGTCTTGAACAACGCAATCCACGAAATCGACCTCCTTCAGTATCTCCTAGGCGATATTGTCGAAGTCTACGCCGTCGAAGGTGTCAAAGAGAGACCCTACCCAGTGGACGAGACCGTCCTTTCTACCATGAAGTTTGCGAGCGGCGCAGTGGGATCGTTCTTGTTTTCTGAGTACGGGACGCTCGTTCATTCATACCTCCTCTAGTAAAAAAGCTGGCAGCTAATGCTCTTGGTCACCGGAACAGTACTGCGACATCACCGAACTCTTGGGAAGCGGCAACGGGGGAAAATCCTCACATTCCCGTCGCTAGGGAGACCTGTCTCACGATCTTTGGCACGCAAGGGTCCATAGGAATCCCCTCGCTGTAGGTTTTGTAGTCCAGCTCCTTTATCTCGGAACCTGCCGGTTGCCCTCGATACAACCCATGACTAATGCTCGAACCTTTCTGAAGGACCCGGTTCCACCAGGACGATCATCCTCTAGCAGAGCAGAATTGGACTTTCCCACTATCAAGAGACGAGACATTGAAAGAGCAGATAGACGGTACACCGCCTCTATCTCGCCAACTCAAGCATTTCATCGCCGCGGTGCGCGGTGAAGTGCAGCCCAACTGCTCGGCTGAAGATGGGTTAAGAGCAGTGATGGTGGTCGAGGCGATATTGAAGAGTTTGGTGAAGCACGAACCTGTTATTGTCGAGACAGTGTAAATCTATCTACCGGATAGAGAAAGATTTAGCCAGTGAATGTCCAGCTCACCGACTCAGGATATATAGCTCTCCTTTGATCCCTAGTTTATTAGTTGCGACGTATAGCGTCAGAGAACCAGCCGCTCATGATTCGTAGTCAAAATTGCAGCAGGGTTAAGACTAAAAGATCTTAATGTCGTCGTCAGTCAAATCTTCAAACCTGAGACTCGGCATATGTTGGAATGTGTCCTGGAACTCCACCCCAGGGTCGACTAGCGACACATATTTTAATGTTTGAGAGGTCGATGATGTTCTTGAAGAGCGAGATTATTTTTTTACGTTTGCCTTGGGATTTGTCCAGACCGTCCACGAAAAGGGCGATGGCTGAATTAATTTGGATGATCCTAGTCGCCCGGCACAATGTTCGCGTAGCTCTTGATCGTCCCAGGCCAGAAAGTCTTCCCCAAACAAGCTGAGGATCACCCATCGGTCTGGACGTGCCAACAATGCGAGTTGGAGGCATTGGTCAAGAATTTGCTATAGAAGTGACATTAACAAGCCCCTCTGTGTCGTTTGTGTTTGAATTCCAGAGTTCCAGAAGGAGAACGACGCGATCACGAAATGCTTGTCGCCACTCCATGTTGTCAAGAAGTTGCGACACCGAGGAACGGGATTGAGTTCTTCCACAGATTTGACCGGATAGCAAATATACTTCATTAAGGTAGACTTTCCTGAGCGCCGGCCTTCCTTGTAATCCAGTATGACTTGACGTCTGACTCGAGCCAGTCTTTGAAAGCGGCCCATTTGTCGTTATCTCTGTGCTTCAGCACTCATTGAAATGTTGTTTCATGTGCCTCTGGAATTATTTCTCTCTTTCATCCCACTGTAGCGGAGACTTGCAAGTAACATACTGAGAGACCGCTTCCCAGCCTCCTCTGGGATAGTCGCTCCCACAATGCAGGAACGTACTTCCGAACGACCTGCTGGGGCGTCGCGTACGGCACGAATGATGTCGGTCTTGAGAAAAAGCTTTGCTAGATCTTGCTGCCTACGATGGAGCTTCCAGGTGACGTAGTTCAAGACAGAGGTTCCGAAGGGGTCCGAAGTGTTGCTTATGGTGCTTCCCCCGGGCTGAGTGCTTTTCCGGACCTCCCGAAGTCCTCTGAGAATCGCACTCTGTTGGATCAGGGATTGGCTGGCATAATATCTAAGCACGGCAATTAGGGCAGGCTGGTCAAATAAGAGGTTCGACAGAGGACCAACCGCATGGAAACAAGCAAGCTCAGAGTCAATTGAGACCTAAAGTCGTTGACTCTTGCCCGAAGGCCATTGATATCATCTCGTTTCCATGTCAACCTGAATGCTGAGTAGAGGGCGTCCCGCTTTCGAGCTGCATCTCCAAGACCAAGTTCATTCAGCGAGCGTACCAACTTTTCAACCAATGTCGCGCACTCCTTGGCCAAATTGAGGATACCTCGATTGCTCTCGCTTGCCAGATCAGTGGCACCTGATTGTGTGCGAATGTCCCGCTAAGATCACTGAGATTGGTGTTGAGAACACGGAGAGATGCTATTTCATCAAGACTTTCCTGGTTGCGGTGAGTGACACCGCGGATCTTGCGAGCCATCGACACGAACGTCGATCCGAAGTCGATGGCCTGAAGGATGCTAGAGCCTAGGCTCAACGCTGCAAGTGCCACAGCCATGGAATCGGGCGAAATGTGAGTATGGGAAAGAAGAGAGGCAGGTAAAGGGCTAAAAGTGCTGAAGATAATGCTGCCTGATCTTTGCGGCTGAGCCTTGCAATATTGCCAGCTGGCGGGCTGAGTGGCAGCTTTGGAAGCATGTCCTTGTAAATCGTTCAGTTCATCGTTGTCGTCAAAATGACAGCCTAGTGTTTACCGAATGAGGCTTGGCAGTGATGGAGCATATTACTATACAATGGCAGCAGCAGTCCCTTCACGGTTCTGGGTCAGCTAGACAATTTCTCGGGTCTTTATCAATCGCCTCCCAGTTTATCTCTCAGAAAGCAGTACACACACGCGCGCGAGAGACGAGAAAATGAACCCCTTTGCGAACCCCGTTTTCTCGTTTCGCAATCGCATTGTCATTCTGATTCAGAACACGGTCGATTTCAGCCAGCGACCCTTCCACGTCCGGCAACGGCAGACTGGCCAAGGATCTGAACTTGTCGGGATACTCCCTGCAAACGGCCGCGAGGTCGTCGTCGACTTCTCTCGTGATCTTCCGGGAAGATGTGCGTAGGAGTCGTCATCCTGTCCAATGCCGCTGGGATTTACCCTGGAGATAGATTGCTCGCGCCGGTGTGGGAAAAAGCTCGAACGAAGGTAAAGTGGTGGTCCTGATTTATCCGACGAGTTGTCATCTTTGCCAATTCTTCGCTTCTGCAAAACAAGGAGACCAGCAAACAGGGCCCTTACCAACAACTTCAACGAATATAGTATGCCTCGGATTACGCGTCCCCCCCCCCCCCCGGGACGCCCTCGTTACATCGAAGGAAATGGTAGCAATACGTAGCATAGTCCTCCACAATCTGTGCAGTGGAATGGGACGTGAATAACCATCTGGGAACAAAGGCGAGCAGGTGATATCGTATACGTTGTGTTCTTATTGCTTCCCTGATATAGGGGGACAGGTATGATGAATTTGGACCTAAGCAAAGAGTGTTGAAGCCACTGCCTGATGTTTCGCGGTATCCAAGCCTGACAGGAAGATGAATCGCTCGGATTCTTATGCCCTGGATTGTGTATGCAGTGGGTCCAACTGGAGCACATTGTCCTCAATCCAGTCGCTCCATCCTGATTGATCATACATTCATCTCGTCGTTCATGATATGGTTACGCGATGTTGGCCGGGTGTAGTGAGCTCATTGCATCGCCCGACTCGGTGTCGGGGGGTAATATGCCAAAGTTATCCATGTCAGGTGCAATGCTGCCCTCAATGCGCCGCCTGGCTTCCTGTCTATCCTCCATGGTAATGCTGCTCTCGTCCTTCTTCATATCCGGCCTATGCGGCTCAACATTCGGTGAGTGTCCAATAGACATACCGGCACGGATCTGAGTAGTAGATAATTAGCAACATGCATAAGCTGAATGCATTCCTGTAAAACTTACCAATGTTTCGAGAGCCCCGATGCTGTTGTCTACAAGGTCACCGTCGTATACCATCTTTCCCGGCTCGAAGAACAAGAGAATGGTACTGCCGCCAAATTTGAAGTATCCGAGCTCTTCAGCTCGTTTGACCCGATCCCCCGGTTTCCGGGTGATAACGGTTGAGCCGACCATCATTGCACCAATGCAGACGTACATGACTCTGCCGTGAGCAACGGAGTCGATGGGTACCAGAACCCGGATATTTTCACCGTAGACATCCAATGCCGATCTGATGGCCATGGGATTGACTGTGTAGTATTCACCCTCGATGGCCTTTGGTGTTCCCAAGGTACCGTCGACCGGAATGTGGAAACGATGATAATCTTGAGGCGCAAGTCTGAAAATGCCCATACTGCCGCCTTTGTATCGTTTCGCCTCCAATGGATATGCCTCACCAAATAGTTTCTCGAGCGAGTAATCTCTCCCTTTGACCCAAATTCGTGTCGCATCATCGATGGTATTGAACACAACGGAGCGACAATCTGCGGGAGAGACGATGATTTCAGCTCGTTCTGGTGCGCTGCAAGGCCGAGCGTTGGGTTTCAAAGCACGATAGAAGAATTCGTTGAAATTCTTGAACTCGGAAGTTGGGAGGAGCACTTCGGACATGTCGAGCTGGTGGAAGGCAATGAATCCGGGAATTTGCGCCACCGAGGCTGGATCATCGAACTTCTTGCCCTGCTTGATTGATAACGATCGCAGCATTTTTTTGATTCTTTTCTTCTCCATTTCGCCCGCGCCCAAACCTTTATAGAGCAAGCGGATGCCAATGCGAACGTACACAGACATTCGTTCTTCATTGATCTGCCCGGTAATCCGATCTTGAACGAGAATGTTCGCGCTGTTAGCGCCCAGCCTGTAGCCTCCGTAACTGATCTTAGTGATGACCTTGGAGTACCACTTCCGCTGAGCTTGGCTCTGTGTCACGAAACCGCCCATTACTAGATTATTGACCTGCCTCCAATCCGAGCTGGCACAGGTAGCAATGTGCGTTATGATGTCGGCTTCGGTGCGTTTGTTCAATTTTGGTTGATGGCATATTGGACACTCCCGAATCTCGATGACATGTTCTTCGTCTCCTTCGTCCGCAAGGTCGTTTCCGAGCAATTTGCCCTCCTCACCATCAGCCCCGGTTGCCTCTTGTGTAATAGTTGGCACTTCATCATTGTTGCTAACTTGCGGGGGAATGACATCCTTCTGTGTCGAAAATACTTCGGCGCTCTTGATCTTCTCGAGCTGGGATTTCTTTTCACTGCTCTTCTGCAACTGTTCCTCCAGACAAATCACCGCTTGGTCAAAGGTCAAATCCACCTCCCCAACGTCTTCGTTCTCGGCGGCAAACCTCTTGAAGAACCTGTCAATTGTTGATTCTTTCAGAGTTGACCCGAGTGTATCAAGCATCGTGGTGAACTCGATTTTACTGATCCGCCTACTGTCATCGGCATCATACTGTTTCAACATTGCCCTCCAGAACTGCTGCCTCAGCGCCTTGTAAGACAGATATCTTCCTCGGATGTGGAGCTCGGGACTATGCTTGTCTTCCCATCGTTCCTTATTCTTGAGTTCCAACGGGATCACGTAGGGTATCATCGTCGGGTCTTCTGCGGGTTGAGGTTGGGGAAGGTCAATGCCCGGAGGAGTTTTCAGATTGTTTCCATTGTTTCCATTGTTTCCATTGTTTTCAGACGGCATACTCGTTGGCGGCGGAGGCCGACTGGCATCGTCACTACTTGAACTGTTATTCGTGCTCGACAATGATACTTGAGAGTCGTCCTTTTTCAAACCGGGCCTGGTCAGCTTTGATAGACTGTTGGCCGAGGTGGTGCGTGATAAGGGGATGCGGAATCTGCCCTTTTGCTGCATTGCCGGCGAAAACTCTGGTGGCTCAGGAAGGTCATAGAGACCAGTCTCTGGATCCTCTTTGGGAGCAGATTGGATCATTTTCTGCAGGGGGAATGATGTCGAAGCCACGAAGTCGTTTCCTGACAAGCTGTCTCGATCGATCACACTGAATGTAAAGGAGTAGCCGACCTCATTGCGCTTGATTTGAAAGACCATCTTCTCGTTGTACACCGGGTTCAGATTGTGTCGAACCACCCTTGTTCGCAAGACCTTCCGCCCCAGTGCAGTAACCACAAAGGGGTCCATATCAAAAGAGGTCCGGGTCATGTTTCGTTCAGGTGGTAGATCGATGATCTTGACAATCTCCAAGAAAATAATGCCATTGACATCGTTGTCTTCTGAAAGGAAATTGTAAGCTCTTGCCGCAATCGACCGGCGTCGGAGGCGTGCGAGTCTTTTCTTCTTCGCTTTCTTGTCGGCAGTTTCGGGTTTCTGGGGGAATTCAGTCTCTGTGACTGATTCCTCCTGATCCTCGTCAAGCTCGTCAAATTCCTCGTCCGCGGCAAAGTCATCAAGGTTCGAAGAGACACGGCTCAACTCATCGTCCTCTTCTTCGGCTCCGAGGTAGGCTTGAAACTTTTTCCGGATTTCGTCTGGACTAGCGGACGGATTCGCAGAGTCGACGAGAGAGAATTGCATGTACACTTCTCCGGACACATTGCTCGGTTTCTTCCCTGTCGGTCTCCGCGAACTCAGCTTGTACCACTTTGGCTGGGTCTGTATCTGTCCATTGGTGAAGATATCTTCGATCGGGATGTCAAATTCACCCATATAGTCTTTGCCAAAGCGATCCTTATCCCAGCACATGCATTCAAGTAGTGGGACGCCCGTCAGAGGCATATCGAAGCATATCTTCCATTCCGGATTGAGATTCTTCGAAATTGAGGGTGTGGACTGCTTCGCATTGCCGAGAGTGACCACAAGGTACTAGGACTGTTAAAAAGAGGTTCTGCTTGGGGCAGAGATGGGAGCAGAAACGTACGGGATCGGAGGTGCCAGATCTATCTTTTGGTGCCAGATTTCGTGCCTGCAGAGATGGTGAGCGACGGCGGAAAGCGGTGTTGACGGAACCGTAGATACCTTTATAACATAGACCTTGAGAATAAGGGGTTTTTGATCGACCAAGGCAGCGGTGCTGTTGTTGTTACTTCCCAGCCGTGGAGGACTGGGCCTTCTGCTGCCATTCCCATTAGGAGCAGAACCACTGGCACCCTGATCTTTGTCTTTGTTTTTCCCTCCGAGTTGGCTGAGGCCTCTAGGCAGCGATATGTGCACCATGGTTGGACTTTTCGATGGAGGTAGAGGTTGTCGGTCGGTCTTGGTGGTGCCGGCACCCTTTTGACCATGCGTAGGGGTGAGGCTATCTGGAAGAGAGACTTGAGGCTGAAACAGGTCGATTGAAGCTGAAAGGGAAGGATTGAGGGGTTCGGGGGCGGACTCAGGTGGGAGGAATGACACGAAGGGTGGATCTCGATCGAAGCGCACAGACTCCTGTAAGGACCAACAAATCAATGGTCGAGTTGGCAGGAAACTGGCCAGGTGAAACCAGGTTGTGATGGCTGTTTAATGTTGTATTTTGGCACAGGATGGGTCGGTGTGGTCTTGTCGGTGGCCCTCTTTTGGGAGGTGTTGAAGTGGAGGGTGCGAAGGAGGGTGAGGGAGCGCACCCCCAGCTGCGTTGGGGTTATGATGCCATAGGTTCACTACAAGTAGGTACGAGGTACCCGGTACTCCCACCACTTCCCCTACGAGGGGCAGCGCTACCTCAGCCCCCCCAGCGTCCTGGGTGACCAGGTCCCTACCGCACCAGAGGCATACGTATGCAAAGTCACTAGCTACCAGCTACATAACACCACTGCTATGTCGACGAATCGGGTAAGTTGGCGATCACACTCCCACAATCAAACGAGGAAGTTCTCGATTTTCATCCACCTTGTTTCGAAGCCTGTCAGGCACCAGATCCTTCCCGATCCCTCGACCGTCCGCCCCATAAGACATGGCAACCTGGATTTCTCGTCCATCCGAGTCGGAAGGACACCATGTTGGCCGTCTGGTTTACGCTCGGTACGGGAATTGGAGTGAAGCCAGATATATATCTGAATATGAACCACGCTCTTTCCCGAGGTCACGGAACCCGATTTTGCCAGCGTCTGACGTGGAACCACCCTACCTTCCTCGCTTCTTGCAAGTACATGATTACTTGGTCCTTGAAGGAAGGAGGATATGATATGCTGACAAGAGATATACGAATGTTTTATTCGTCTTTGTCAAGGTTGCTCAATACCCTTAAAAGTGACGAATCAGAGATATCCAACCCTATCGAGAAACGCGGATGATCTGAAACTCGAAAAAAAGATTTGCGAAAGGACAGCAATCCGCCCAAGGAAATCGAAAGAGGAACATATACCGCCAACCTCAGTCCAACTTTTGATTTGACGCCGTTGTCACTTGGATTGAGAGAAATCGTCCACCCAGAAGTGAAAGGCCACCAAGGGGTCCGCAGGAGCCAGCATCAAGTATTCCCACGTGTAAAGGAAGGTGTCTGTCATGGACAGGACCCAGAACTTCCACGGTTCACCTCAGTCGATTGGCACCAGTATGGACGGTCCAAACGCTCGTTTTTCGAGTCGGTATCTCTTGACCTTCTCTCGTGAATCCGGCCTCCTAGTTTTGTCACTAGGTTCACCTCTTCCGACGGCCTCCCTGTCATTATGCCGGTCACTTCTCCCCTCATCGCGTCGCTCCCTTCGCCGGTCTTCGTCCCGGTACCTGACTGCTCTGGCGGTATCGTTGGTCCTGCTCCTCGCTGGGGCTGACGAGGCCGGTGTCACCTGGACGGCTGGCGGGTCGTCCTCATTATCCACAGCCTGGTCTAATGAGTCACAGAACAGCTTCTTGACATGAGCGACCACTTCTCTAAACGATGGTGCAGTCACTTCGCCGATGACAGCAACGTCGACTTCGCGTTCCACATTCCATAACTCCTCGCAGTTCAATGTCAGTTCAGGTTTGGGTCGGAAGCCGTTGGTATACAACTCGACCTCAACGCCCCTTAAATTCAGTCCTCCATCTCTGGTATTTGCGATGACAGGACCCTGTTGTCTTGGCGACGGGGTGACTGTGCGAGCCGGCTGCGCTGGGGGCACAACAAGCCGATGCGTCTTGTAGAGCGAGGACAATTTGCGGCCGTGGTGCGCGCAGAAGGACAGACATGTCAAGGAAGATTGCGTGTCGGTGCTCCTACGCAGTACAAGCATCACCGTGTCATTTATTCGACTGTTTGCTAGGTTGTCCCTGATGTAGATAATCGTTCCGGGGGTGAGTCTCTCTTCGTGGCCGCTGGCCCAACCGAGTGTCAAATCCCTGCTGGGATTGCTTGCATCAGTGCCTTCGATGAAGTCGCCCAAGTCATGAAAGTGATTTGGCCTAATTTTGCGCCGGCCACTCTCGTTCGCTGTAGTTGTCGGAGGCGGCGCATGCCTCTCTCGGCCCATGTTCAGATTAGAGAACATCCTGGGCTTTAATTGGTCTGCGGTGCAGGTACCTATAAGGTTGCTTGCGAGGTACAGGCAATGGAACGGTCCCTAATCCTGTGCGGTGTTGGAAGGGGCTGATGCTTTGTATGTGATTTGTGGTCGATTGGGGATGATATAGCTGGGCTACGTACGAGGAGGTACGCATTAAATAGGCGTGATACATACAATATCTTCCACTGGAAGTGCCACTACCACTGCCACTTTGTTCTTTGCTTGGTGGGCTGCCTGGAGCGTTGCGATTGTGGACAGGACCTTGCATTCTGCCTCGTCAGGCAGCAATGTGCGTGCCATAGCCTTGCGAACCATTCCTGTGAAATCGGCGGTCACAAGCCACTACGGGTTGCCTTCCATAATTCTCCGCGTAGGTCGCTTCGCAACGGACCGGTGACACGGGGAGAGCATTATTCGTCCCATCCGAGTTTGGCTGGTGCTCATCAATGAAGATGTCAGAACAAGGATATTTTGCAAGATTCGGCTTGACGACGGGGAAACGAGGCGGAGCGGGGTTGCCTCGTCGCTCGTGTTTGGGGGATCTTCAGACCCCTTTTGCCAAAAGCCGCGCAGAAGTCCTAGATTGTGGCCTCGAACCTTCGGTCTGGTGATGTTGTGGAATTGTGGCCAAGATTTTCGGACTTTGGCCCTCGGAAAGGCAAGCATGAGGCAAGGAGTGGAAGGACTCAGTTCAGAACAGCCTTTAGCGGTTTGGGTCTTTTGCGCATCATTTATTGATCACCTTTCTTGTTCCATCGAGATTGACTGCCAACAAATAGATGGATTCGAGGCCGACGAAACCGTCCTGATCAGATGAGTCTGTTCTCTTCGATCTCAACTCCCATGCGTCGAATTCTCAGGCAAGTATTCTCCAGCGGTGCGTTCGACTTTCTTCTTCTCCTTCAGGGTATCGACGTTCTCCTCTTGGACACTCTTAACAATTAGATGGGCAGAGTCCCTATCTTCCACAACGATCCCCCCTCCTTTCGCCATTGACAAAAGCTCGTGACTCGCCTTCGTTCGCTTACCGGTCTCCTTATTCCAAACCCACCCTTCTTTTAGCCACATCCAAGTAAGGTATGCTCGAAGTTCCTTATCCAAGGGAATCACCCTCTTCCACTCGGGCTCAAAAGTTTTAGGATCCTCTGCACCTTCGCCATTCCAACTCTTGGCGACTCCCCTCAGCTGATCACGGCAAAACATCCGCCAACTGTCATGAGAGTAAGGCCCGAGGCCTGGCAGGTGAGAAATCTCCCATGCCACACGTTCATCTTCGTCGTCGACAACTTCGTCTTGCTTGACATCTCGTCCATCGCCTTTTGATGGATAATTGTGCTTTTTATAGCGCTTTCCGCGTGCAGGCGGCCGCTCGAGCCAGACCTTGGCCATTGCGACGCATTTTCTGGCTCGTTGATTCTGAAACCCTAGACCATAGATAATCGAAGTAACCTCGCTGACGTCGGCATTGGCAAGATCTATCGGCGTGGGGTAGCGTGACATGAGTTGATAGAAGACAGGCATTGCGCGCTCTCCAGGCGTTTTATTCAAGAAAATGGTCGCAATAAGGAGACGGAATGGATCATGAGCTAGTCTCTCTTGCATCAGGCCGAACTTGTCGTGGGAAAGAGGAGGGAACGGCAATGTCGCCAGGAAGGTAGGTCGATGTTTGTGCACTTGTGGGAAATATGGTGACGTTTTTGACCTCCGGTGCTTCTTGGCTGCGACCTTGATTTCCTCGGCTTTAGAAGCAGCTGAAGGGAGTTGAAGGTATGGCAAGAATGGGTCAGGCCCAATGTCGTCTGGGACATCTGTGAGACTTGAATCTGAAGAGAGCTCATCGAGGTTGAGGCCATAGTAGACTCGGCGGCTGGCAGGCGTTTCTGGTGGTGTGGCAATGACTGGAGCACTCTCACGGTCGGAACCTAATGCGTTGTTAAACATGTTGTTTTTCTGTCTCAAAGTATCAACCTGCGGTGCATCTTTGGGCTCCTCCATCACGAAATGCCTGGAGACATAGGTAACCTTGCGACGCGTCCCAGTAGCTCTGGGCTTCTTGAGCGTCTTTGCCGCTGGTCCAGCTTGAACCTTTTCCCGCGAGGAGTCATTGTCAACGATCATTCCCAGGTCATTGGTAGGAATGACTGGCAGCTCAGGCTCTGAGTAGGGAGAAGGAGGTGGCGACAGCAATGTCGCATTGGACAAGCCTAGCTTTGCTGAGGTCATCGTTGGGCGACGCGACGCGTCGGTCTGACAAAAAGCAACAGAGCAACAGAGAGCTGTCTGGGAACAAGAGAAAATCAATCTGTTGCAGGAGTTGCATGTCTTGGAAGCCCTCTATTCTGTGGTTTCTCTCCATGTCTTCCATGCAGCTACCTGGCTGGGTATGCACGCAGGTCGAGGGCGTGTCGATTATACATTTCAATCTCTATTCACTGCATTCGGGGGTGAATCCATGCCGCTCCCAGTCCGAGGTTGTGGGCACTTCACCTCAATTTGATGGTCCTTAACCACTATTCAGATTCCAGAGTCCTCCATCCTCCAAGCCCCAGATGGCCAGCCTACTTACATTGTCCCATTCAGATCTGTCGGCCTCATAGCCACGAAGTTGAAGTTGTGAACATTTGTCAATCCTCAACCATCGTTGGTCGCCACCCGCCCGGGGAACATTGACGCAGCAAAGAGGGAGCCAATCATGATCGCAAGGGCGTGAGCGAAGCGAGACAGCTCCACATCCTTGAGCGCGCAATTTCGTTCTGACTGTGATGAAGAGACTTCCTACTTTGTGCTGGTGTTTTGACCGATGTGACCCTTGGAACAGGAAGTGAACAGTTCTGACTAAACACCTAAAGAAGTTTTGTCGACTCGGTAGACTGTCTCCGGAACGATTCTACTGCTTCAACCAAGTCTCGCAGACCGTACCATATCCCTCTCCGCACAAATCGAGCCCGCCACCAACACCAAGATGGGTGAAGCAGAAGAAGTACAAGTAGGAGAGGTGGAAAAAAGAGCAACAGCTACGATTCGACGGAAACCTGTGCCCACGCAACTGCTACCTCGAAGCCCCAGTACAAACCAAAGCTTCCTGAACCGATGCAGGAACCTCTCGCGCAGAGCCCGCATCATTATCTTGGTTCTCGTGCTGGCAATCATTGTCCTCATCATTGGCCTTGCAGCAGGCCTTTCGACGCGCAAACACAAGCAGAACCTGCCCCTTCCCTCGGGGAATGGCGGTCCCTACACTGGCGATCTGACTTACTACGAACCCGGTCTCGGTGCGTGCGGGATTGTGTCCGATGATAGCGACAAGATTGTGGCCATCTCACACATTGTATTTGATGCAGTCAGTGTTGGCAGCAACCCGAATGCAAATCCACTGTGCGGCAAGAAGATTAGGGCGCGGAAGGACAATAAGAGTGTGGATCTGACAGTCGTGGACAGATGCACTGGCTGTCAGCCAATGGACATCGATGTCACCATCAATACTTTCGCTGAACTCTCCGACGTTGACCTCGGTAGAGTATTGGTGCAATGGAACTGGTTGGAAGATGTGCCTGTTGATGCTCAAAGCTGATGCGCACTGGGGTAATGCAAGACCCAAACGCGACACCGCAGATACCGCTTCCATGGAATACACCGCGAGTGCAACAGCGTTGCAAAGAGATAGCATCCTCCTTGAGAAAAGGCATGCGCAGCCTTGCTGGGAAATGAAGGCACTTCCTCGTTACCCTCCTGGATCCAATAACGTCAATGGAGATCCACGCCCGAATTCGGACATCAGCGTTAGTCGATTGGATATTCATTATGTTTCCTAATCCCTCCTACTGTTGGACAAGCAACTTCTGTTCAACCTCAAAGAAAGGTGCGGAAGGGCCAAACTCCTAGACGATGTCTATCGTGGCACTGGCAGATGGACAGCAGTAGGCCCATGCCTCCCCACGCTTGCAAGATTTCTCTAATGTTGTTCAAGGTCCAGCGTCACCCTTGATGTCCTTCACGATGTCGCGGCTCGCAACAACATCAGGATTCCGTCTAAAGTGGACGAAGAAGCATATCTGCTTGTACTTCAATCAGCTGACATGACGGCTGCAAGTGTCAACAGCCTGCCAGACTACATCGATCCTCGACTCGAGCCTGTCCCTACGATCGGCGGACGAGAGTATTGGAAACCCAAAAAGAATAGTCACAATGCGTGGAGTCACCAAGCACATCTTGTGGCAGAAAGACCACTGTCAGACGTTCTCAACGGTCGCAAAGTCATCATGAAGGATAATATGTCTGTTTTTGGTCTGCCGCATACTTGTGGAACTTTTCCTCAATTTGTTTCCAAGGACGGAAATTATCCGATTGCGGCGATCGATGCGTCAATAACAAGGAGATTACTTGAGGCTGGAGCCACCATTGTGGGCACATCGACATGCGAGAACTATTCTCTCACTCCAATGTCCTACACTTCGGCCAACGGACCAGTCCACAATCCTTGGCTCCACGATTATAATGCTGGTGGGAGCACCAGTGGAGGGGCATGCCTTCTTGCGCTGGGGAACGCCCGAGCTGCCGGGGTTCCTGGTCTGGAGGAAGCCGGGGAAGATGTCGACCTAGCGATGGGTGGAGATCAAGCCGGGAGTATTCGCCTTCCGTCATCCTATTGCGGCGTCTATGGTCTTAAGCCCACGCATGGACTAGTCCCGTACACAGGAATTGCTGGACTCCATCCAATGATCGACTACACCGGACCTATGGCAAGGAAATTGGAGGATATAGCCGCTCTACTCACAGTGGTTTCCGGTTATGACGGGCTGGATTCTCGCATGACGCCCGAATCGCCGCTTCGCCAACATGTTGTTGACTATGCAAAACAACTCGCTGCTGCAGAAAACCCGGGCAAAGGCCTTAAAGTTGGTATCATAACAGAGTCACTTACTTCGCCGGGCACTCAGACCGAAGTTGCAGAAGCTGTCCGTTCGGCTGCGTTGAAACATTTTGGAGCGAGCGGTGCAACGGTGTCTGAAATCTCGCTCCCGATGCATCTGCTCGGCCCTGCAATCTGGACCGCGTCGACAAGGACACATCTTGCCGGATTGGCCATTGGCGGTCGAGTCCCCGATGTGCTCAGTCATAACATTCCACACCTATCTCTGAGATGGCCCCCAGATCAAGAAATGTATGATCTGTTGACTGTGGCCAACCCCGCAGTAATGAACATCATTTTCTGTGAGACTTTTTTGAAAGAAAAGTTTGG
This sequence comes from Cladophialophora bantiana CBS 173.52, assembly GCF_000835475.1. Lineage (NCBI taxonomy): Eukaryota > Fungi > Ascomycota > Eurotiomycetes > Chaetothyriales > Herpotrichiellaceae > Cladophialophora > Cladophialophora bantiana. The sequence continues at coordinate 507,728 of NW_015971575.1, read as the reverse complement.
TCCAGAAGTTCAAGCTAAGGCTCATCGCCATGTGTTGCAATTAAGGGCGGCTTACGACAAGGCTTTGGAAGAATTCGATGTCCTTATCACTCCTACTACACCGACAGTTGCTCCTCCGCATCCTGATTTACGACCCGAGGCCGAGGGCGGCAGCAACATTATGGATAAGATCAAATTGGCAGTTGGGTCAACCAACAACACCTGTCCCTTCAATGCCACAGGTCACCCAGCTTTGAACGTCCCCTGTGGTTGGGCACGTGCGCGGAACGGGAATGGGATGCTCCCTGTGGGTATGCAGGTGATTGGCAAGAGGTGGGATGATATTGGAGTATTAAAAGCTGCTAAAGCATTTGAACTAGGAGGAGGAGGTCTGGGCCCATGGCCTGGCCAACAGAGGGTGTGATGATGTGCTCAAGTCAGGGAGTTCTCGTCTCTTCACATTCCGGTCTGCTGTGGCTGTGAGGCGCAGAACACTTGGATCCCGGATTCAATGTGTGACACGGACTAGGAGCAATGCCCGGGCAAAAGTGAAACCCATCCGCAACCACCAAAAAAACCTCGAAAAGCGTTGGGAACGGTGCCCAAAGACGACTGACGACATTATCGCCAATGTCGCCTCTTCCAATAGCCAGAGACTGTGGTTGCTTTGGATGGCCCAACTCACGTCTGTTTGCCCCTCCCGTTTCGCATGTGTGGCTCTTTGAATTGATAGACACAGATCCGGATCCAGCGCCGCGAATCCTGGGGCAGTCTTGCATCCGGAGAGACTTCCTTGACAATAGGAGGCGTCCCCCCTTTCGGCTGTCGCAGCCCCTGTTTTTGTGTTTCAGATCTCAAGCTTGCCCTCCAATCTTTATTCCGGGGTTGTGCCTTGTTTGCCAGCCCTTGCCAACCTCAATCCCTTTCGCCCGCCTCGTTTTTGGTCCAAGAACTGGTAAATGGCGCGACTCCAGTGCCTAATTGGTCATCGTCGATTCTGCTTTTGTCCTTATGAAACTGACAAAGTCTGCCCAAATGTTCAGCCGTGCTTCTCTTGAAGCGCCCGCCAACTTTCAGACCATCAATCACACGAACCCAGTTCGACAGCTATTGGGTGGTTTCCAGCAAACAGGCCTCTTCTGTGTCTCTCCAGATGGACCCGTTGTCGTCGACTCAACCATGGAACGATGAGTGGACAATGCCATTAAGGGGAACATCGTTCTGCAAGCTTTGCTCGATTGGTCACCACTTGAGGTTATTCGTCTAAGGCAGCGACTTGCTCAACATTGACTCTTGTGCCATGTCTCGAGTTACACCATCCCACGGCAATGACTACGTGCCACGACCGAGAAACCGGAACAAGCAGCACCCGGCTTGAATGACTTGACTGTGGTTTGTCCAGGGAAGACCACACCAGCGCGATCCTTAAATACTTCTTCATGAGACTTTCTCTTTTGAATCCTGTGCACTCTACTTCCTTTGTCCATCAGTTCCTTCTCGTCAAGTCTTCTATGTTCTGTCCCTTCAGGCCCACACTTACTATCACTGCGATCTCCAACCATGTTGTTTAGGTCCTTGACTATCAGCACGCTGGCTGGCGTAGCTGTCGCGCAAGACTTGACCACATTACTCACAAGTACACCTGAGTTGTCCAATCTCACGTCCTACCTTGGACTGTTTCCCGAACTCACGGCCACGTTAGCGTCACTGCAGAACATCACGCTGCTTGCACCTAACAACAATGCCTTCACGAAGCTGTTAAACTCCCCGGCAGGTGCTGCCTTGGTTCAGAACGACACCACAATGATTCAAGCACTGTTCACTTACCATGTTTTGAATGGTACCTACGCCGATTTTGGTGACAGGCAGTTCGTTCCAACTCTCTTGCAACCGCCTCAATTCACGAATGTAACCGGGGGTCAAGTGGTGGAAGCAGTCACCAACGAGAACCGTGTTTCCTTGGTCTCCGGGCTGCTCAGCAATGCCAGTGTCAGCAGCGGCCCCGTCAACTTCACTGGTGGCGTGGTCCACATTATTGACGATGTCTTAACTGTCCCGCCAAATATTTCAGAGACGGCCATTCAATTTAACCTGTCCGCTGCGGCCGGTGCTCTTATCAGTGCAGATCTGGTCACAACCGTCGACTCCCTGTCTGATGTGACCTTGTTCGTACCCAACAACGAAGCATTTGAAGCGATCGGTTCTGCGCTTCCCAACCTAACGATGCAAGATTTGTCCTCGATCCTGCAGTATCATCTCGTTCAAGGTGTTGTCGGCTACAGCACCCTGTTGCAGAACGGCACGGTGCAAACAGTTCAGGGCAACGACCTGACCATCACAATCGAGGACGGCGAGGTCTTCGTCAACAGCGCACGAGTGGTTGTGCCAGACGTGCTCGTCGCTAACGGCGTGGTTCACGTCATCGACAATGTGCTGAATCCCAGCAACACCACGGCGGCACCCAACCCGTCCCAAGAGTCCGGTTCGCCTGCATTCAGCGGTGCCAGCTCTGCCAGCAATATTCCCTTCACATCTGGGGTGCCGATGCCGACGAGCGCCATGGGCAGCCAGTCAGCCACAGGTGCGACGGCGACCTCGAGTAGTAGTTCAGGAGCTGCAATGCCGGCCAAGACTGGAGCAATGGGTGCAGCGGCCTTGCTTGGCGGCGCAGTTCTGGTCTTGAACATGTAAACAGCCCGCTGGGGGAGGAAATGAGAAAGATGGTCATGTTTGATGAGGTTCCGGAGCAAGAGGTTAGAGCAAGCGCGGGAACACGAGTTTGCGCACTTTCGACAGTCAAGCGGGAGACACATGGCTCGCTTGTATCACGTTCTAGAGACATGAAATCAATAAAACACTTAAACGCTCTGTCCAGACTCTAAACTGCTCTCCGTCTATTTTGGCCCGTTGGAGTATTTACGATGCAGTGGCAAGTGTCCAATCAGGCAGCCTTGCTATTTCCTGCCACCTGCCACCACCCATTCTGCCAATTCCACCGACTGCGCCTCGAGCACCAACGACATCATAGCAGATGGGGGCCTCGTTTCTTGCATCCTCCAACAACCAAACCACAAAGTGACACGACACTCTATTCTCCATTTGACACACGACTCCATAAAACCGTACCCCTTCATGCGCTGTCTCTCTCCTTCTGCTGCCGTCTTTGACCATCCTGGCAATACATCTTCCCGTCCTGGTGACATGGTCGTCTCCCCGCCCGCTTAAGCGCCCAGTCACTCCACAGCAAATTCGCCTTTGGGCACAAATGGTACCCGCGGTCTAAGCGCCTTGAACAACAACCAACTGCGGCCGCATCATGCGACCTTCCGTCCAACATCATGCCGTCCAAGATTCGAGATAATAGCGCCGAGCGGCGGCGCGAGAAAAAGGAGTCGTCGCGATCAGAAAAGGATAGAAGAGATCGAGATCGAGATCGAGATCGAGACCGAGACCGAGACCGAGAAAGAGATCGGGACAGAGACAAAGACAAAGACAGAGAACGAGAACGAGACCGTGACAGAGACAGAGACAGAGACAAGGAAAAAGACAGGCACCGATCACATCGCAAAGCCTCCGTTCGAGAAAAGACATCCTCAAGAACATCCATCTCACCGGTCGATGAAAAAAGACGGTCCTCCATGCCGGGGATAGTCGAAGATGTCCCCGTTAAATCAGAATCCAAGTCCAGTCTGCCATATCCCTCATTCTCCAGAGAACACAGCCGCGAAGCTGTTGGTTTAGGAAGTCGCCCAGTTCCGAACATCTTTACGCCTCCTGCGACCGACCTCAACGCTTCCAAAGACAAACTACCCTCGAGGCACAGTGCTGCCCGGAACGATGCACCGCCCAGTCCGCCTCTCACAGACAAGAACTCGGGAACGGCGAAATGGAAGGCCAATGCAGGAAGGCCCGTGTCAGTCGACACCATCCAAGAGGAAGAGAAAGGGTCTCAGACGGACGGAGATGGGAAGAGCACTCGGAAGGCACGCACAATACCAAAGACAAGAGGATCCAGCGGCCGTCTGCGCAGTACTTCCGAGCTGGGGACAGACAGTTCTCCAACCCGGAAACCTCGCGATACACCATCAACACCACTGAAGACTGCAACTCCAGTCTCGGCATTTACCGTTCCTCAAAGATCAATCAGTCAACCCTCCCGAACTGATTCTCCCGCGACCACCAACAGCGCAACCGAATCAGGCACGAACATTAGTTCCGAAGCCACTTCCATAGCCCCAGAACAGCCTACGATTCAGCGACCAGGGTCAAAAATCCCTCCCCCCACCGCGTATGCAGATGAACCGGCCGTGATCCTTCCGCAGTCAAGGGGAGTCACTCCACTGGAAATCTTTGTAGAGGACAGTTCCCCAGTATTGACAGGAACACCAGGGGGCGTTTCACAGACTCCCGGACCTCCACCACCGCCTCCGGCGCCCGTTCCAGTCTCTGTTCCCAAGGTCGACTACCTCCTGCAGCACGGTGGACTCAACCAGTCAATAACGAAGAATCTGTTACTGGCGGGTAAGCCCATGGCGATACAACAGGCTCAGTCGTCGAACCAGCCATCGATTCTGGTGGCAAACCTGTTTGAACCTTATGTCGCGCTGCTTGATGATTATGAAAAGGTGATGTCGAAGAACGGCTCATTAGCCGTTGCCACTGGATACCGCTCCGTGGCACGTCGATTACTTGATCGACTTGAAGCCGTGTTCGCACGTGACATCTCTTCGGAGGCATGTCAATGTCCAATGTGCGAGTACGACCATGCCGAGGACGTGAGAGGCGTCAGCTGGGGTGAAGTCCTGGAACTAGTCTCTGGGAGAAAAGATCTGCCTGGTTGGCCGCCTTTCGCTTTCACACAGTCGCCGGTCGGACTGGGGATTTCGTTGGAGTTCCGTGTGCCGATGCAGAAACTCGATATCGATGTCCCCGAGGAATACCGAGAACACTATATCCGACAGTCACGGAAGACGAAACAAAGTGTGGACAAGTGGCTAAGCCGACAGAGCGACGACCCCAGTTCGCCACCTGAGGAGGTCGACGATGAGACATTAGCGTTTGCTATCCTGACCCATCTCCCCGCTGAGCAGAGGCCTATTTTCAAGGGTTTACTGGGTATTGTCGATCGGCCCATAGAACCTCCAAGACGAATACCGACGCCAGAACTCGGGAAACAGAATGGGGAGTCCCATCCACCACAGCCGACGCCAACACCGACGCCCGCTCCTAGAGTGCGGCCTCTGCACATCGCTGTGGCTTCGCAAGCAATCCAGAGATTGTACCGTTTGGCGGTCACACCGAGAGATTCCGAAGCCGCCTTATTCTTACTCAACAATCCTTCATTACACAACGCACTGGCTACCTTATCTGCAATCTCCCATGACGAGTGGGACATTCTTATTTCAGGCCGTTTTGACGGATTCCTCAGAAGCGGCGCAGAAGACGTCCCCTTACCCGAGCGTATCCCATCAAGAGGTCCAAACCCCTACCGGCCACCCACACGAGGCGCGACACCTGGTTACGGCCCTCAAACTAATGGCACGGGTTATGGGTCCCGCCAGGCCAGCTACTCTCACCCTTATCCCTACACAAATGGGGCTCCTAATGCTCAATGTGGCGCGCCCATTGCGTTTGACGAGGAAACCGAGCTGGCCACCCTCGCCGAGATCGAACGTGACATCTATGCCGGGATGGAAGCGCTCGAAGATGCATTCGAGCTATTGCACAACAAGGCGGAAACTGTCCGCCGCGCGTTGCGGGAGCGTTCTGCCGGCCTAGCTGCCGCAGCCCAACGAAGACGCGGCGCGATGGGGGGTGGGATTGAGGTCCGCATGGATACCCCTGCCAGCGTGATAATGTCAACCGGAGAAAATGGCGTAGGCGGACGATGGGATGCCGAAACTGATGACGGCCTTGGGGAGTGGGATGGTCTCGGGGAGATCGAGCCAGATGATTCCGCAAGTAATATCTCGAGCGCGCGGAGGAGAAGGCCGAAAAGGAGAAACGAGAGGCGGACGCCGGCGTTGATCGAGGAAGAGGATGAGATGGAGGACGATGGGGCGAGCGAGGGCACAGGGAGCCCGAGGAAAAGATGACATGATTGTCGGTACGAGCCGACGTGCTATGCATCTGTTGACTACAAAAATGGGTCAGAATCATGAGGCGTGGTATGTCACCGTCGTTGCATATTCCTGCTTTTATGCCCGGGAGTTCATCATGCCATACCAATTCGCAATTTGAGATCACAGAACATCAGGAGGGAGGTGTCTCCAATGGAACTCGTGTCTACAAGTTCAGTATCGCCCAGCGTGGCTGTGTTGCGCCTTCGGGTTGTCGTATTTCCTCTTTCTGTGACATGCGCTATTCTTGCTGTTGCTGGATTCTCGATAGTTTCAAGTTCCTGCGCCAAAAATTCGAGACAGAGGCGGCGTCCACATTGCCCGAGACTGCCTGCGCACTTCCGCACTCTTTCGTTTTCTCTGTGATTGCTCTGCGACAAAAGCGAAGAAATCGAGTCCGGAAAGAGTGCAAGCCTCCCTTGTCCTTCAGCAAGCGACCAGTCAACGGGATGCGGGAAGGCGGGAAGCCATCGATCACAGCAGGAGGCACGGCACAGACGGGAAGGGAGAGGCAGATATGATTCTCCCATACCGTCGTTAGAGGGGGAAGGAATTGCTTTTGTTGTCGCAAGGCTGCGCAAGGCTGCAGGGCCCCTGGCGTGGCAGAAACGGGGCTGACGCTCAGCAACAAGGGATAACAGGTTGGTCGCCGCCAATGGTGGAGTATCTGTCATGTTTTCAACTGCGTCTCTATAACCAATACCAAAATACAGACCTCTTCCGAAGCAAATGGTGTATTTCTTCAATTCAGCAGTCTACACGCGAATACCTATTACTGTATCTCAAACCCCTTGTACCCCTCGCCCTTGACCTCAGCCAGGGTCTTGATGTACTGCGGAATGCCGCCCGCATAGTTGAGCGGCTCCTTGGGCTTGCCGGGGATATTGGCGCCATTGTACCACGAGTCGGTGTGTCCGCGGACGCCCTTGAGGGAGAGTTCCTTGACCAAGGCGCGCCATTCGTCCTCGGCGTCGGGCCGGGCGTCAGCCCTGCTCTGGCCCTTCTCGCGCATCAGGCTGAACAGCTCGACCAGCCAGTCGCCCTGGATCTCGACGCACGAGGGGCCATTGCTGAACGCCGTGGGCGCGTGGGGGCCGTACGTGAACCAGAAATTCGGGAAGCCCGAAGTCGTGAGACCCAGGTACGCCCATGTCCCGGTCTTCCACTTGTCGCTTAACAATTGGCCGCCCACGCCGCGGATCGCGATGTCCTTGAGCCCACCCGTGATGGAGTCGAACCCTGTCGCCAGCGCGATGATGTCAAGCTCGTGGAACGTGCCGTCCTGCTGTCTGATACCGCCGGGTTCGAAGCGTGCGATCGGATTACTCTTCATGTCGACCACGTGCACGTTGGGCCGGTTGAAGTGGTCGTAAAAGTCCTGCTCTAGAGACAGCCGCTTGGCCCCGAACGGGTGCGGTGGGTCCCAGGGTGCCAGGAGCTCTGCCTTGACGGGGTCCTTGACCCGCTCGCGCACCTTGTCGCGCCAGAAGTTGTACGCTTCCCGATTCGCTTTGAGTTCGCGCGTCATGTCGTAGTAATTGTTCATCAGGAAGCGGAATCCGCCCTGTCATTTCAATGAAAACGACGATGGAGTCAGTCATTGTCTCTGCGCCTTGGAAACAGACTCGTCAAGTAGCATAATAATTATGTAGAGGAAGGCGGAAAGGGGGGAAAATCACAAAAGAGTAAAATAACTCACCATGTTCCACAGCATTTCAAAAAACTCCTTTCTCTCCTCGGGCGTGTAGTCGAACATCATCTCGGCGCGGTACTGGTACAGAAAGCCGTTATAGTTGTTCCACCGCTCGTTGAACAGCTCGGGGTAGTTCTTCTTATCCTCCTCCTGCTGCTCGGGGGTGAGGTAGACCTGCCGCATGGGGCAGGCCAGGTTGGGCGTGCGCTGGAACATCTTGAGATCCCCGTCGTCGCCAATCTCGCGAGCCCACTCCTGCGTGATCTGCACGCCCGTCGCTCCCGTGCCGATGACGGCGCACCGCTTGCCGCGCACGTCGACACCTTCGTGGGGCCAGAACGAGCTGTGGTGGATCACACCCTCGAACGACTCCAGCCCTTCCCAGTCCGGGAAATACCGCTTCGCGGCAAACCCGAGCGAGGCGACGAAGTGCGTCGCGCGGAACTTCTGGCCCGTGTCGCACGTCAAAGTCCACTTGTTGGTCGCCTCGTCGAACTCGGCCGACACGACTTTGGCGTTGAAGACCGTGTCCTTCTTGATGTGCAGCTTCTTGTCGACATGGGCGAAGTATTGCCTCAGCTCGACGTGGTCTGGGTAATGCGATGTCCAGGTCCAATCTTCATACACCTCTGGCAACGAGTAGGCGTAGATCGGGTACTGTTTCAGGATTGTGGTCAGTCTGGATGGTGAAATCTGGTGGTGTCTGTCTCAACGCACTTGGCTGTCCACCCGTGCCCCCGGATACGAGTTCCAATACCATACACCCCCTAAATCGGAGCCAGCCTCGACCATCTTAGTCTTAAACCCGGCCTTTCGCAACTTGTAGAGCAGATAGCAGCCCGCAAACCCGGCCCCGACGACGACTACGTCCAGATCGTCTTCGTCTTTGTAGACCCCATTAGTGGCCTCGGAAGAGCTCAGCGTCCCGTTGGTAGCGTGTCCGTTGACATGCCCATTGGCGGTGGCTGTGACGTGGGTGTCACCCATATCCCGCTGTAGGGCGGGCATAGTTGCTTCCTCTTCGTCGAAAATGGGAGAGTAAGATTCTCAATGCGAAACAAAAGATGAAAGACGAGAAGGAGCGGAAAGGGAAAAGTATGTATATCCTTCAGCACGACCGGCCCTTTGAAAAGTGCTTTGCGATCTAAGTATCTCGCCTTTGATTGAGGTAGATACCCGTGTTATCCGTTCCAGACCGAGGTTCGGTGAACCATGTCCTGGACTGAGTGCAAGACTCCAACTGAGTTCTCACCGACTCGAAAAACGATTCCCAGGAGGTGGACTAGAGTAGAGTTTGTTTTCTCGGGTTTCTGAGAGGCATGTCGTTTCTATTCGACGTGTTTGTTGCAGGTGGTGACAATGTTGACGGGCCTCGAGGTTGTGGGGTAAAAAGTGGGGAAGTTGGTCGAATTCCCGAGGCTCTGAGGCTAGAATTGGAGAAAGAGCAAGAAAGGGGCATACAATGTGGCCTGTCGCTGGCGTGATATGCCTGGATTCCGTGTTAGAGCGATAGTACGGAGCAACGGAGGGAGGGAGATTGCATCCTCAGGTTGACCTCGGTCTGTAGGTTGAATGGAATATGGTTTCCATCGGGTCTAGTGCTCTGACAGACTCACGGAAGCGGACAGCATGATGAGGCGAGACCAAGACAGGTAGATGGTAGAAATGATGCTGGAGGGTGAGCGAGTGTCAAGAATAGCTTTGGGCATGTGGTGTGCAGTCCTACTTGTGCCTCCATAGTCCCATCTGTGCCTCTCGTCGAGCCTTGTCGACGAGGCTGCAGTAAAAGGGGATCCCCACAACCATGCAAACTAGTATGCGCCTCGGCTAGTAATTCTCGGACTGCACTTGACGAACCCCCAAACGAAAACAGCTTGGAGGCTCCTTTCGATTTCTTTGACTGGCCGAGAATCACACCTCCATGCAGTTTCAATTGATGTTTCAAAACGTTGTATCGCGAATGATAAATCCCCTGGAAGTCGAGATTGGTCCAAGTCCCTCCTCCACAACAGGGTGATGGTGAGTATGGAAGACACCAAGCGGCGAGTGTCGCGATATCTTTCTGATTCAAGGACGAGATTGCTCACTCGACAGGCGCAGCGGGCCTTATATTAACCAACACGGGACTCAATGGTTTCGTGACCAGGAGACGGAGGCATCGAAGATTCGAGGTCGTGGGAGACAAGGACAAATCGTAGCGTCTGAACAGAGAATACAACAACAGCTTCATTTCGAGAATTGCAATGTTTTTGCCAATGCACGATCGTGGACCCGTGCTAAACTATTCCAGAAAGAAAATCAGCACAAAGCAATTCAAAGACGGCTCCGAGAGTAATTCCGGTTTGATGGTGGCTACTCACGCCCAGAAAATACTTGTCTAGGTCCCTTCCACCAGAGTCTTCAAACCACCGTTCAGGCCGGAACGTCTGGGGTTGGGGGAAGATTCGCTCATCCATATGTATTTGGCATTGCATAACGTTGACAACGGTACCTGGAGGAATATAATGCTTCGCGACTTCGAAACCCTTTCTGGGAGAGATCCGTGGGAGAGGACCAGCGAAGGGTGTGGTGAGGCGCATACCTTCTTTTATGCAACCGTCGAGGTATGGCAATTTCTGAATATCCTTGAACGAGGGTGAATCGCCCAGTGAGGGTCGGCGGACCTCCGCTACCAATTTGGCCGCCTTATCTGGGTTCCGGAGCAGGCGATAAAGGATTCCTGTGAGCGAGATGGTAATGGTATCTGAGCCAGCAACACTATTAATATGTCAGGAGAAGTTCATTTCCCAGTTCGGATCATCCCCTACATATTGGTCGATGCATTGGTGGCCAGATCTCCGAATCCCAGTCGCTCTTTCGTGACAGGGTTGGTCGCTTCAATGAGAGCACCGAGAATGTCACCCCGTTGTGGTGAAGCATCATCTCTCTTTTCCCAGCGGTCCTGTACGAGTTGCGTGGTTTCCTTCGATCAACCAATTAGCAATCTCCATCGCCGCATGATATCAGCACGCAGGGCCACAGACCTTTTTCACGTAGGCGAAACCGTGGTTCAGCTCGCGGAAAAGGGGGATTGGAAGCCATTTGACCAGAAATCGGCTCAGCGGCCGCAGAAGAGATGGCAAAAGAAACAGCTGCGCAAACAGTCAGCAATCTCTGATGAGATGTCGAGGGGCATGTCAGCCATACAACGAAAGTGTACTCGACTCCACTGGAGATATGTGTGACAAATTCATCTGTCACTCCTCGGTTGAGCAGGCCAAAGCTCTTTCCAAAAGCCAGGTCTCCAATAACATCGAAAGCATAAAACTTGAACCACTCTGCTGCGTCCATCGCCTCTCCACTTTTGGCAAACTGATCCATTTGGCGGAGGAATATGGCAACATTCTCGAGGACGAGGTCTTCCATCCTCATCAAGCTCTGCATACTGTAGGCATGAGCGGCAATCCGACGCTTTCGGGAATGAATCGACTTGTCCACTTCGCTGAAGATCGAAGGCGTATGGAAAACCAAGGCATAGTAATCTGAGCCTTTGTCGAGGTAGTGTTCACCATATCCAAGGACTTTTTGGACAGCTTCAGCACTTCCGGCAAGGACAGTATTGGGTCCCACGCGGACGACATCTCCATATTTTGCGTGGACTTCGAGAATGGCCGTCTCAGTATTGCAGGTGAATGCTTGGTAGGCAAGCCATCCTGGAAGATGCCGCGCGAGGAACGGGCCGGGGATGTTGCGAAGGGGGTCGAAAAAGGTTGAATAGAGAATGTAGCCCGTCTACTTTGGAGGTTAGATCTTTTCGTCGGAGGTCCATCATGGTAAAACCTACGATTAGAGCGACCAGCGCCGCTAATCGAGGATGCTCAAGGCAAATTTCCAGCATATCGACGACGAGAACTATAGCGAGTCTGGCTTTCCTTTCGACGTCAACAAGGTTCTGATTTTGTGAGCGTGGTGGATTGCAGAGACACAACCATCATTTTATCCCTCTGTGAAGCTCAGCTGAGGGAACGCCTCAAGACATCCCCAGCAGACAAGGGCTTGGTCACAGCTCGCTTCGTCGGCTTTCATCTGTCCGAACCTTCGGACGACATCTGCACATCTGCCTCCTGGATGCGTACTTCTGCGGTCAGTCTGGGGGTCCCATCGCCCCAGAATATGCACAAGCCGGTTCCGATAGACACCCACGGGGAAGTGCAGGATATCGACTAGACAGGCAAATCCGATTTGCTCCCTGTTGCGTCTAGTCAGACGGCGGTGACAGTATTGACGCACTTGCGGACTGCTTCATCTCGCGCAACGGCCTGTTCGGTGAGTTCGGATTATCGTTGTTCCTTGCACATGATCATGACTTCGCCTTCTGGCCTTTTCATTCATCCGCGCACTCGCACCGCTACAACAACCTCGTCATGGGGCCCCCAGCAGAGTCTGAGTCATCTTCCCGCCTCGTTTGCTTCCTCACACTGGGCGCGCTCCGAAATAAGCCTTCTAAGAGTCCCATTGGTGGCCAACGCTGAAGGTTTTACCGTCAACAGCACCCAGACAAGAGGACGATGCTGGTGCACGAGGGAGAGGGTGGACTTGTCGAAGCGAAGGTGGGAGGGAGATGTCTCTGTCCGAGAGCGAATGTCGCCAGGGGAAGTTAACACATGGTAAGTTGCTGGTAGGGCCATCCATCCTCACCGCCCTACAGGGTGCACGGACTCAACAGCTAACGGCCGAATCAGCAGAAAGCCACCTAGTCTTTCGGCCGTGTGGTTCTTCTACGAAAATCGAAACTGCTGCTGACCACCCGCCCTCTTTCTAAGTTCGACGAAGAGCTTGTCTTTTTGGAAAATTACCGGTATTTGAAAATATTCTTGCCTGCCGAGGACAACGCTTGCTACATTTGGCGGTGGGCATCGTAGGTATTATCTCAAGGCCGAGAGACGAATGCCGCTCGCTTCTGGGATGAGCGCCACTTGTGAAAGTGGCTGCTACTGGCAGACGGGTCCTCCCGCGATCTCAGCTCAAGCAGGGATCGACATGCAGTCTCCACGATACCGATCATGGCGGGCTCTGGTTTCAAACCGCATCCGGGCGGATCAAATATCCCCCCTGCAGCATGTCATTCATTTAACTCGGTCACAAGTCCTACGCGCGGCTTGAAATACTTGACCCTGCCTGAGGGGTCAAGGGTGAAGTATAAATCACTCGCCCTGTCTTCCCTCTGACTATATCAAGTTAGGAAAGCAAATACTGTGCAAAAAATTTTCAACACACCCTTCAAACAAAGGAACAACCTAACATCCGCATTTTCGGACAGAGCAAACGGCAACTCGAATTCAGCTCATCCGAGAGGAGAAACAGCAAGAGAGAGAGACTTTTTGACTTCAGCAACACGAGGAAGAGTTTGGTTTGGAGACGTGTGCGTATGTGTCGCACCAAGCGCTCCAACAACTATACCACTGTCGTCTCAACTACCACGCAAACCCTACCTCGACCGATGGTGGCCGGGCCGGAATATGGTTCTGCCGCCAACGGCCACCCCCGCAAAAGCAATAACGATGACTGCAATGGTGCATATGGGAATGGTGTATCGCGCCGGCGTAGCTGCAGCTATGGCTGCGCAGACTGCCACGGCGGACGACGGGGCCATCATCGATCCGCCATATGTCCGGTTGGATTGTTGATCAGTGGAATGACGCAGACAATGCGGAGTCTTCAGGTAATGAACGAGCAGGAGAAGATAGTTGAAGAGCAGAAGGGGATGGAGAAAGGTCCCAGAAGAGTCGCAAATAGTGACGACGGGAAGGAATCTGCATCGCCCCATGATACGGATGGTGAGAGTGAGACTAGAAGCGAATGTGAGGAATCTGCGACGCTTGCAAGAAGGAAGTATGAGCAGCATTCGGAGAAGCCACAACGCTGGAAAGAACTTGCCTAGTTATCAGGCTGCCGCAAAAGGCGCCCAGGTAGTCGAGCCGCCTGGGGCGTCGATGAAGGACTGAGATCGATGTGTCAACATTTCGTTCAGCCTGTATGTTACCGCGAATGATCTGATGTGGTCAAGGTGGTATCGCTTCCGCGTCCCTGCAATCGGGGGTCCTGTACATAGCTTGGAGGACATCCGTATCCTCATGTGCAACTGACTGGCTTGAAAGATTGACGAGACCATTTTCAGGTTTGTTTAACATTTTCCCTTGGAATCTTGACTGACTTTTGGGTTCGGCAATGCGCAAGCTGCCTGTTCCTTGCATATATCGCTGTCTTATTCAACGGCCGTAGCAGGAGGCGGACTGTTCATGAAGCCCGAGATTTTGCCCGCCAAAGACGGTGCTGCACGTCGAATTTGATCTCTGAAGATGATAGAGTGCGACCATGAACCCTGGACTCGGGTTGACGCTTCGATCAATACTGTGCGTTCGTCGAGCCTTCGTTCCTTTCCACCAAATCTCCCACTCCCAGCCCGCGTCCAACCTTGACTTTGACCATCTTCTCCTTCTTCCCATTTTCACCATTGACCGTCTCACCGTCTTCGCCTTTCTTGCCCAGCGAACCCACGCCCTCTCCCTCGTCCTCATCCACCTCCGGCAGGCTCTTGATCTGCAGGCTCTTGAGATCCATCTTCATGGCAAAGGCATCCTCTCCGTCGGCGTAGTACTTGCTTTCCACCTTTTCGACCTCGAAGCCGAGCGTGTCGCGGTACAAATGCAAGGCCGCGGTGTTCGACATTCGCACGTGCAAGCTGACATAGTTCGCATTGAACACCTCTGCCATCGCCCTCTGACTCATCCTCATCAGTTTCTCGGCAATGCCCAGCCGACGATGTGTCCGCATGACGGACAAACTCGTGATGTGCCCGTGCTGGACTCCGTCCGGAGGATCTTCTTCCATCTTCGCGAGCACATAGCCCACGACTTTTGGGTAGCGAGGCGGTTTTGAGCCAGGACCGCGGACGACGGCGACAAAGGAGAGCTGTGGCCAGCTCAGGGCGTGGTAGAGGTAGTATTTTAGAAAGTAATTTTCCGGGAGGTTGGTCAGGTTGCACTGTTGGATGGACGGGAGAAGGGAGATGTGAGATGGATACGAGGAGACGGGGACGATGTCGACCATGTCGGCAAGCTTGAATCGGAGACGAGGTATGCTATAAAGTGGTAGAGTGGTCTGTGGCAGAAGAACGATGGTGAATCCAGCAGTGATGGAAATTGCGGGCAGTTTCAAATGACGCCGATTTTCGGTGTCATTTTCAGCCTCGTGCCGACTGTTTTGGAGATTCCGTCAGCCTCGACTCTGCAGAAACACCGATTCTAACTCAAGAGCCCCTAGTTGCGTCTTATGCTATTGACATTTTCATACCCCCATTGGCACATATCACGCTCCCTGTCGTCCATCCACTCTCTTCAGAGCAGAGCATACCCACGACGCCCGCAATCTCGTCGGTGAAAGCTGGCCTCTTCCCACCCATGCCCTTCAACACGATGCGATCATATTCCTCAGGATCACCGCCCGCGCGAGCCCTGATCGCGTCGTCGTCGCCTTTGTAATCCATCAGCGGTGCACTGTCCACGTATTTCTGGTTTGTTTTCCAGAACTTTTCTCCTGCATGGCTGTACATGTCCCCCCACACCGGTCCCGGATTGATAGCGTTGACCGTGCAATTCTCCGCCAGCTCTCTGGCCCAGACCCGAGTCATGGCTTCTAACGCTGCCTTTGTCCCAGCGTATATGGACTGTGACTCGCAACCGATTGATGCAGACACGCTCGACAAATTGACAATGCGACCGGACCGATCTTTTGGGAGGTAGGGTTGGCATGCTTGGACGAGCAACAATGGTGCGAGGACGTTGACATTGTATTGTTTCCGAAATTGCGTTTCTTCAATCGGCCCCATGTCTGGGTCATTCAGCAGTTTGTTCCCGGCAATACCCGCGTTGTTTATGATGATGTCGACTTGGAACGTGCCGGTCCGAGGATGCGAGAAGTGATTCTTTGCAGTGGCCAGGATGTGGGGGACACTGCGGGTTGGTTCTGAAAGGTCGGCTTGCACGAGGAAGCAGAGGATATCATGGGCTTCAGAGAGTTCTTTGCAGAGGGCCTGCGTGGGCTCGGTGGAGGAGTCGGAGGTGTAGACGAGTAGGAGGGAGCATCCTTTGGCTGCCAGGTTTCGAGCTATGGCTGCTCCGATTCCTGTCATCAGTCAGAAGAGCTGCTAGGTCGACATCTAGCTTGCGAAGCGTGTCTCGGACCTCTTGAGCCGCCAGTCACGATACCAAACTTGCCCTCGTGCGGGCGGTATTCCATTCCCTTTGGCATGTTGGTAGAAGAGAAAGTCCTGCGCGTAGACGGGTGGTCCGCCATTAGAACACAATCTGAGACGGACAACAGGACGAGATCGTATAGATGTGAACTGGTTGACCTCAAGACGGTCTTGCTGTCCTCCAATATTAAGTGGGATGATGGAGCGAGCGCGGGGAAATTTCTCCTGCGGCGTGTTTCGTCTCCGTCGCTTTGCGGCGTGAAATGGCCCGCTGCTTCTGCTGCTGGGGACAAGTTTCCAGAGGTGAATGCCACTGTCGCCTCATCCTTGCACGGCGCTCTCACCAAACCCACATTCCTGCAAAGAGCTTTGAGTGTTGATCTTGACGGCTCCCCGCTCCTCGCTCCTCGCTCCGGCCACGCGAAAGTCGATGGACTTTCTCAAATCCGCAGTTGCTTCTGCAATCGCCAAATCCAGCTCTTTCCCAGTCACCATCGGAGATCGTATTGACTCCGGAGACTCCATTTGGATCCTGCACAATGCGACCAAGAAGGTAAGCTGGAGGTTCAGTGAGTGTCGGTGGTACTATGCTGATTCATCTTGGACCAGGACGACAACTCGCCGTGCTGTCTCTTCAACTTCGACATCAACGCCAACAAAGCACTCTTGCCCTTAGCCAAAAACGCCGCCCGGAAACTGCGAACAATACGGCACCCCGGCGTGATACGAGTGATCGATGTGATCGAAAATGAGACGAACATCTACATGATCACGGAGAAGATTACCCCTTTGAGTTGGCATATCAAACGCAAGAGCTTGAGCGAGGAGACCATAAAATGGGGACTATACAGCGTTTCTTCCACCCTCAAGTTTATCAACAACGACGCCTCTTCGGTGCATGGCGCAGTGCGCGTATCCTCGATCTTCATAAGCGAGAGTGGGGAATGGAAGTTGGGAGGGTTTGAAGCGCTGAGTTCTATGAACGACGACGACGCGATTATATATAGGTATGGGAGTTTGTTGCCAGAGTCGAACCGCTATTCTCCGCCCGAAGTGGCCAACGGCGGCTGGTCCGCCATCAAAAAGAATCCGTTGGGAGCGCCAGACGCCTACGGACTCGGCACTCTCGTGCATGAAGCATTCAATGGGGTCCTCATGAGCACCGACAGCCTGGGACAGACAAAGAGCATACCGGCCAACATGGTCCAGAGCTATCGGCGTCTAGTCAACGCAAACCCAAAACTGAGGTTGAATGCTGGTCAATTCGTCGAGCAGGGAAAGAAAGTTGGAGGATTTTTTGAGACCCCCCTTATCCATATCACCGAAGGAGCGGAAAGTCTAGGGCTGAAGAACGAGGAGGAACGAAATGAGTTTCTGAAGTAAGGGCTTTCTCTGGTCCCGAAAAGACATATTGCTCACTCAACTTCAGAGAACTCGACAGCCTCACAGACGACTTCCCCGAAGATTTCTTCAAGATGAAAATCTTGCCCGAGCTGCTGAAATCCGTTGAATTTGGTGGTGGAGGACCCAGTGTCTTTGGGGCCATCATGAAAATCGGGTTGAAAATGTCTGACGATGAATTCGAGTCACGCCTTGGACCACTCATTATCCGTCTCTTCAATAGTCCCGACCGGGCTATGAGAGTTTGCCTATTGGATAATCTACCACTAATGATCGATCGAATACCACAAAAGGATGTGAACGGCAAAATTTGGCCTGCCATGACAACTGGCTTCACAGACACAGCCCCGGTCGTCAGGGAACAAACGGTAAAGGCCGTCCTCTCCGTGATCCCCAAGTTGTCGGACAGAGTCATCAACGGGGAGCTTCTTCGATTCCTTGCCAAAACGGCAAATGACGAGCAGCCTGGAATTCGTACCAATACTACGATATGCCTTGGGAAAATTGCAAGAAACCTAGGCGTCGGTTCGCGGTCAAAAGTGCTGATTGCAGCATTCGGCCGTTCTCTGAGAGATCCTTTTGTACATGCCCGAAGTGCAGCGTTGATGGCGCTCAACGCAACCATTGATGTTTTTAGCGATGATGATTGTGCGACAAAAATCTTGCCTGTCATTTGTGTCAGCTTGGTCGACAAAGAAAAGATAGTCCGTGATCAAGCCACCAAAGCAGTCGAATCTTACTTGGTTAGAGTCCGCAAATATGCATCAACACTACCTGAAACAGCCCTTCCACCAGAGCCCGGCCCAGGAGCAGCTAATTCCACCACCCCCGCGAGGATGGGAAATCAAAGCGATACTAGTTGGGCTGGCTGGGCAATTTCCTCGTTCACAAACAAAATGGCCGGAGCCCGAGGCGAGATGGCTCCGACAGCGACCGCAAACGGGGCACCACTGGCACAAACACAGTCAATGCCTGCCTCCGGACATACTATACCGCTCATCAATGTTTCGCCTGAAAAATCGACAACTGCCTCATTAAGACCGCATGCCTCACAACCAGCGAAACCCTCCACACAAGCTATTGAACCTGAGGAGGCTTGGGAGGAAGAGGATACGATGGATGCTTGGGGTACAATGGATGATGATGGAGACAACTTCTTTGACGCATCTTCCACGCAACGCACAAACACAACCACACCTGAACCTGCTGCTGCTGCCTCCTTCGATGACGGCGGCGAGCCAGACTTTGCTGGGTGGCTAGCTGCGCAGTCAAAATCAAAATCGCAGAAACCACTACCAAAGGGCTTGAGTAAGACGACCACCACAGCGTCAGCTTTGAACATCCGTCCTGCCGGCCCAGGGAGAAGTGTGTCGGCGGGTGTTGGAACGGCTGGGGTTAGTGGGAAGAGACCTGTCATTACAAGCACGAGGACTACAGTACCCATAGCAGCCAAGAAAGAAATCCAGAAAGACACGCCAAAGCCTAAAGCACCCGACATCAATGATGAGGACTGGGGTGAGGCCTGGGACTGAGGCAAGAAGCTGTGCACCGATATTGTCAGACCAAAACCTCTCTCTGCTGTCGATCTGCCGCCTGGACAATTTGGGGGGATGTTTCAGCCCTCCGGCAGGGCAACAAACAATTGTCATGATTATCCAGTACCGCCAGTTTTCTCCAAGTTTTGCTCATTCAGAAGATTTTTGGTACACTATCTACGACCTTGGTGGCTCATTGATGAGATTTGTCACTCGAGCAAAGATTGTTTACACGACCGGATGGGATCAGAATAGGTCCAGGTTCTTGATTACAACAAACAGAACTAAATCGTTGAAATAATGGACGTCGGCACCGGGAACCTTTGATTACTGGATTAGCATCGTAATTACCCAGTTAGTTTCGGACATGTCAATGCTTCCATATTGGTTGGGATATGGCGCCATGTCGGCGATCCCGCGTTCCAAAACCAGGTGGTCAGAGCAAAACCCCTTCGACATATTCTTGCGATTCTTCCAACACAAGGTCTACAATGGAAAAATTCGCCGAGGAATTCATCGACGGAAAAACAACACAGGACACCAGATCAGGCCTCAAGTCGGACGACCTTGACAGACCACCCAAAGATTTCCTGGTTGATCCAAATTTCAATGAAGCCGGCCGATTGCGTCTTATCGAGGAAGCTCGGTGTAATAGGTTACATATGGAAGAGCAGCGGCGAGAAGCCGTGCATCAGGCCAGAGAAGAAATTGAAGCGAGAATACCCACACTTCAGAAGCCAGCCAGCTCTGAGCGAGGATCACAGTCGAAGAGAAGACGTCACCGCCAAAGAAGGAATCATGGCGGCCAATCAAGGGCTTGGGCATCTCAACCATCCCTACTTTCGCAAGACCGGGGTACAAATGCTCGACAACTAGGCTCTTATGGAGCAGTCGAGCCAACAGATGGTATCCAAGGACAATGGCTCCCTCAAGACGCTCAACCCGCGCCCACTTCCCCCGAGTTCAATGATTGAAAGTCTCCGCTAAACAGTTCATGGTGCAGGTCGACAATCACGCAACTTGCCAACACAGGCGATGGCTATTCTCAGGAATCCTCCAACCCACCCGGACGCGTCTTGCGACCTTAGCAAGCCTCGCACGGTTGGGACCTGCAAGATCGCTATTCCCGACAGACGGCTGGACTAGGCAGTGTGCGGCCGGCTCAATCGCAGGCGAGGCGGCCCCTCGCTCGAGGTGTCTCTGGTCGCAGAACATCTAGAACCACCACAGCTTCTTCAGAAGGGTACTCTTCGGTCTCACGACCCGTCTCTTTCGCACCTACTTCTCCATGTACCGTTAGCGGTCCGGCGACAGTATCCATGAATAACATCGCAGCAGGGAACGAGGATAGTCGCTGGAGAGGCCGGCCGTAGTGTCTCGACCTTCTGAATGAGGACTATTCGCTTGGAAGGTAATGCTGCGATTCTTCCGGCGCGGGGGAAAGAGGTCATTGGATTTAGACTGTGTACCGCGCCAAAGGGCCGATGAGGATACACGGGGACTATCCCCCTAAGTGTCTGAAACTGTGCGAATTTGAACCAAGAAGCATCGTCGCTAGACACTTTACATATTCCGGTACATTCCCGCCAAAACCTTTGTGTGTACCTTGCACTTGAATGTATCTCTGTATGTCATCCAGGCTGCTACTCCGAACATATCAAGATATTAGCTGTTCTTTGCCCAGGAGGAAAAAGAGGAGACACGGATTTCGACACACAGACACAGATCTCCGAGCTCGCAGGTAAGGAATTGCGTGCTGTCCATGCATGCGGCCTTTTCCATAGATTCTTAGGAATTCTTTCTCTCCTTTCCATCTCGACCTCCAAGTGGGTCTAGACCTAGTGCCTGCTCTTTTTGTCATGAACAATTATATACTCCGCTCTTGTCACTTGACCTCGTTATTGTGCCGGAATAGAATCCTTGACCCATCAACGAAGTATTCAGGGGCTAGCGGCTTCTGGAGAAGAGGCAGCCGTTTGACAGGGAGGAGAAGAATGTAGGGCAACCGGAGAATGTCTGACATGATGATCCATCATGGAATCTCCCTGGCCGACAAGCGTGTACTTGTATACAATGGTCACTGACCTCGCGCTTCTGGACCGACTCGTCCTAGACCGTCAGAATGAGGGAGCATGCCCGGCAGCAAGCCCACAAGCCGTGCAGCCATCCCATCCCATCCACGCGGATCGTGGAGGGATCTTGTATCGCCCCTCACCCCCCGGTCAGCCTCAAATCTCTGTGTCTGCCATCCAGAGCGCTCCCGCAAGCTTGCTACCTTCTCCCATTCCCTTCTCTTGCTCCCTCTGGGTGATAAAGTTCAACTCATTTGGTGTCGAGAGCGACTCACCACGTCCAAAACCCACCTCTGCTTGTTCACTGTTTCACAGACACTCGCGAGACACCAGCTGAGGCGTCGTTGTCAGGCAGGAGGACATGGAGCAGCGGGAGATCTGAGGCTCTGCCGAGCACTGCGAGAGAATTCTATAGCCTTCATGTCCGTCTGTCCAAGGCCTCAGTCAGCATCACGTCACACTGGTGCTCCTAAATGTTCCGTTCGCTGGCTCAGTCCGGGAATGAGAAACTGCCATGGGTAGATGATGATTTGCTTTTCCTTTCCCCTTCCTCGTCCTCTGTGGTATGTGATGTCTGCAAACCTCCTGGCGTCGACCTAAACCAGAGACTGAAGTATCACTATGTATTTGCCACGCTCTATCCCCTTCTTCAAAAACTCGATGGCCGCATATAGGTGTTCCTCTTGGAGTTGGTCATCGCACAGCTAAGTCTTGGAAGAGAATACAGGGAAGGGAAGCCTACCCGCAAGATCAGCGACTCTGGAATTGTTTGAACTCACGCTGTTGTAGAAGGGCAGCGCGCCCAGGGCCTTTCGCCGCCCTGAGATGGAAGATGGGAGGCAATGGCCCGTCCAAGGTCGGCGCAATGATTATGTCCATAGCAGGATCTGCAGTAGTGCCATCCTGCCTGGCGCCTGCGAGAAGTCAAACAGGAAGGATTGTTAATCAAGACAATCAAGGAGACGGAGTGCCTCTAGGTTTTCGAAGTACGGAGAGCAGAAAGGAAAACTCGGTCCAAGTGGCATTGGGGCGCATGGAACAGAAAGGTTCATTGAATGAATTTGGATTGTGCAAGCTAGACTAGGAGATACCACGCAGCCAGCTGATGGACAAGGTCCAAAGCTGTAGAATGGTTGACAATCGCCGGCAGACCCAAGCGCACCCTCATATGAGGCATGGACGAGAATGCCTGTTCGACTGTACTTTTTTTTTGGTAAATTTCCATTTTTTTCCTCCAAAAAACCAATGCTGAGTCAGAAAAAGGCCCGTTGAGACTAGGGCTTCGCCTTTTGTTCCGAAGCAGAGGCTTCAACTGCTTTGAAAGCGCCCAAGCACGACTTGCAAGATTTGACTTTGACTGCATAGGCAGGTGGATTGTACTCGGACAAGAGAATGGCATGTGGCTGCATCATGTAGATCCGGCCTGCTCGTCCCAACAGTGGCGTTGAAGTCGGTCACGGTCGGGGTCAGCGGATGCTTGCCATGGTAGCCATGAGAAGGATCTTAGATGTACCACATGGAGAAGACGATGCCTTGGATGTTGAAAAGAGGCATGAGCGGTTTGATCTCGGACTCGGAAGGCTCAGAGCTTTTGCTTTTGTCTGGATCCTTCTGCTTGAAGCCAGCACCGCCTTGGGGACCGGCAGTGGCAGGGACATCCTCGTGAGCCTTTGCACGATTGGAGGCCAAATGAGCATAGTAGACCGCCGGATGAAGCGACACAGAAGTCGTCGAGCGCATGTATTGGTAGCAATGCTCGTAAATCATGTTTTGGATCTGCTCCGGGCGGTGTTTGGCCTCGTCAAGGATGACGCTGTAGTGCACGGGACGAGAAGTTCCTTGCAATGCGATGTGTGAGTAGAGATAGAAATCAAATTCAGTGGGTGTAGTAACGTCTCTCTCGACCAGCGTGCCCGGAAGAGGGTTGCCTTTGTTGTCCGCACCTTCTCTGTCGGGGAAGCAACGGACGTGGTGGCGCTTGCTTGCGATGATGGTCGTAAGCTTGCCTTCGAACTTCTTGCCATCGATGCAGGCCTCGAGCACCTGTCTGATATGGGGCACTTCCCGGTTGAGCACATGGGCGAACTGATCCTGAGAGACTCCGTCGCGTATGTAGTAGACCTGCTGAGGAGGTCGGCCGCCGCCAACCTGCGACATCCACTCGGTCACAAGGGGTCTCAAGATATCACGCCAGTTGGCCTCTGAAATGACTTCCGTTTTACGGCCGTTGGTTTGGCAAGCAGCCACGTAACGTCCACCAAATCGATCGAATGAAACGGTTATTGCCGCCATCGAGGCCTGCTGACTGCCCGGTGAGGCATGCGAGACGTCAGCACCGATGATCATCGTCGGGACAGAGAATCGTTTGAAACCGCTGTCTTTGTGGGGCACCGCTTGAGATGTTGTACCGCCTAGTTTGGCGTTGACCTTCATCAAGACATTGGAGTAGTACTGAGGGTTTCCCTTCAGGACTTGTTGAATCTGCATGACTTGCGAGACGACACCGAAGCGACAGTCGCAAGACTTCTTAATTCGAAGGTAGTGGAAGGCATTTCGGTCTTGGACCAAGAAGATCAGGAGCTGTGGTCGACGTTGGTGATGGTTGCCTGTTGATTGGTGTAATGCGGCAACGGCAGCGCCGACATCCTGATTCAGCACGGTGACAAAAGGCGGTTTGCTTGAGACCTGGCCGCCATGGCCACGATAAGCGCGGGCAAAATCAAGGACAAACTGGTCAATCACAGCTCGATCAGGCTTGAGACGACCGGTGAAGACGCCGACTCCCCAAGACTCAAGTACCTGAGGGTTACGGGTGAAGAAAGTCTTTCCCTTGAGGTCCCAACGGCCTCGCGTACCAGGTTGGTCAAGCTTGTTGCCGAATTGGATCCCAGGCGCTGGGAGAATGCGCGCAGTGCTCTTGATCGGCGTCTGGCTGATGCGAAGTCCGTAGTTTGCCAAAAATGGGTCACCGTCCCAGTTCAGCCAGCCTTTGCCCTCATTGATGGCTTGGAGTCGGACGTTTGGAGGAGAGACAGCGAACCTGATCATGTTGGCGGTCTGGATCTCGCTCAGCTTTGCGCCGTATCGCTGGCCTTCGACAATGTTGAGGAATTCCAGAGGATACTTGACACCCTTCTTCGTCATCTGAACCAATCGTAGTCTAGGATATTGCAGGGTGATATTGTATTTGCGTCTGAAGTACTGGTATACAGAGACTCTCTCACCGGTAGGTTTCTTAGTGGTTGGATCCTTCCATTCGATCATCTCTTCGTTGGCATTGTTTTCATCAAATCGAAGGATTTTCCACTCTTTATTGGGGAACGGGTTGCCCTTGTACACAGCCTTGACCGTAACGCCCTTGAAGGCAGCCTCTACATTTCTGTGAAAGAAGCTGCTGGTTCGATGACCGTTGGTTTGCTCTGGTTCCATTTTCTCGATAACATCATTGATGTCCCTGACTTCTGGATATTTGGTGACGATGGTTGAAGTCAAAGAGGTTGGTCTCCAGAAACAGGTGTTTGCGACGTCCAAGTTGACGACCAACTTCTTGCCTTCCGCAAGACGTATGGATTGATAGACGCCACGCCAAACCTCGATGCCACCGCCCAGATCAGCACGCTGACCTTGACGTCTAAAGAGGCTTCGCTTCACGGAGACAAACTGCGGGGAGGACGACGGCGTTTCCCGGAGAAGATGGTCCATGAATGTAATGGCTTCTGCGACTTTCTCGTCGAGCTGCACACGACCTTCCAAGAACTGCTGAATGAGGCTGATGTCAAGCATTCGGGTTCTCTTGATGTGAAGACGGAAAGTATTCTTGCCATCTTGAGAAGGAGGACGACCTTCTTCCTGATCAAGGTCGACCATGAGGCGAAGCTCGTTGTAGTCCATCAAGGACCATGCAAGACGAAC
Organism: Cladophialophora bantiana CBS 173.52; assembly: GCF_000835475.1. Lineage (NCBI taxonomy): Eukaryota > Fungi > Ascomycota > Eurotiomycetes > Chaetothyriales > Herpotrichiellaceae > Cladophialophora > Cladophialophora bantiana. Next base: position 482,784 of record NW_015971575.1, on the reverse strand, counting down.
GCCATCGTAGATGATGGGTGGACCTGTGGCGGTCTTGCGAACTTGAGAGTTCCAGACCTTGCGGTTGAGACCTCGCTTCTCTACTCCACTGCCGATGACAACATCATACTGGAAGACCTTGACAGAAGGATATTGTATGACTCGAAACGCGTTGACGTTGACGTTGACCGGTCTGCCAGTCTGATTGTATCCGGGACGCTGGGTGTACTGGGTCGGAAGATTGTACTGCTCAGGATTAGTGACATTGCGAGTATAATAACGCAGGATGGTTTCTGGACGATCCCTGGAGTCGGGTGGCGGAAAAGATTCTGGATGGACAGGAAATGCGCCTTGTTGGCGAGATGGGGAAGCAGGGGGGCAAGTTGTAACCGGACCCAGATCCGGGCCCTCTGGAAGCTGGCATTTTGCAAGGAATTGGGGAATAGGTCTGTGGGAAGTGAAAGACGCAGAGCGAGGGAGGAAGGGGTATAAATAGTCTGGGACATGAGAACTGCGCGGTCCATGTCGTGTGCAGGAACTGCTGGCATAACGAGGGGTGTGACTATCCGAACCAATGGGGATGTGATTCTGGAGAATAGCAGGGCAGGCTTTGAAGGGGCACTGAAGGTATCCGCGTTGAAGATTGAGCATGGATGTCGACAGGCGGTGTGCGCGAGTGACGGACAAGAAGCGCTAGAGGGAAGAAGCGAGATGTCCCAGCAGACCTAGACGAGGGAGTCTTTGGAAGTCAAGGGGAAAGGGAACACATGTCTCAAATTGAAGGAGCAGAGACAGTGCAGTGTAAGAAACAAGGACGACGATGATGCAATGCACAAACCAAGGAAAATGGCTCACCAACTGATCGATGTTGTAGAAGGACGGTGGAAGATCGATATTACGCATCTGGTCCGTATATCTCGCAGGTCTCTCCCGTGCTGGATCACCTCGAGGTGCGTTCGCCTGAGTTTGCGATGAGGGTGGTGGACCACCAGACTGGCTACTGCGGCGACTGCTGGGAGGTTGGGTTTGAGGCTCAAAGCCTCCTTGCGGGACACTAGGACTACCAGCACCAGACGCAGCGGATGGAGCAGTGGAAGCCGCACCACGACCTGCAGAAGCAGGACCAGACTGGGAGGCGCTCCCTCGAGACGCAGGCCCATCAAAGCCACCGCCTGGGACTTGGAGTCGGTCGCCACGACGAGACGACGTTTCGGCCGGCTGTTGACCCCTAGTCGCACGGCCGGCGCCTCGCTTACGCGCTGCTCCAGACATGTTGTCTCGAGGAACTGGAGACTGTTGGTCAAGGAGTCAGTGTGAGAGCTCGCAGAGGGGGGAACAAGTCTCGAATGTGACCGAAAAATAGGTGTGGCTGACGACAACGAGAGATGTGGCAAAGTGAGGATGATGAGCTAAGTGTTGGGGGGTCTGCAGACAAGATGATGAGACGAGATGAGCCAGCAATATATGGGACAGAGGTTTGTGATGGCGTGCAGAAAGAGTTTGGATTGTGTTGTTTGTTGGTTTGTTGGTTTGTTTGGTAGGTGAGGCAGAGAAGAGAGAAGGGAGAAGTGAGGGAGGCGCAACTCATGTCTGAAAGAGCATGGTGGATTGAGAATGAGGCCAGATTGTTGCAGGGAAGTGCGAGCGACGCAAGCATCGTCAGCAATCACTCACCCTGGATTACCGACAAGTTGGTTGAACTCAACTGAGTGGAAGATGTTGTTAATGGTTTGGTGAGATACAGTGAGGCTGCCTCGTGAGAAACAACCCTGGAGAAGTTGGTGTTTGCCCGACGCGGTCAAGGCAATGACGATGGAATCGATGACGGACAATGATGATGAGCGAGGAGAAGGAAGAAAAGGAAGAAGAGAATGAACCAAGGCGGGGAGGATAGAGAGACAGAGAAGCAAAGTGGCAGACGGCGACGAGGAGGAAGATATTTGTAGCAATGGCCTGTCGATGAGGCTCAATCACATGCCGCGACGCCTGTCACTTGTCACCGGCCAAGGCCGCCATATCACAAGGTGTGAAGGTAGAGAGACGAGTATTGAGGCCCAAGTCAGGTTTCATTCAGTCTTCTCTCAGAGCCAGCCTCGTGTTGAGCTCGGTGTGAGGTTGACTGAAGGCTCACTAGGTCCAGCGGGCGCCTGAACAGTTGGTCAACTTCAATGCTAGGAGTATGTCGACCATACTACATCCACCCTAGCTGCTATAGCTCCAAATGCCCAGTGCCAATGGAGTCGATGGGGTGAACAGGGATCAGCAGACAAAAGTACCCCGCGAACCCGCTGAACGGGTCTCGCCCTACAACGACACAGAGGCGAGCGAGATGACGCAGACACCAGCCGCAAGACCATACAGCATGCAGAAAGCCATCAACACGTTGTTTGTTTCTCGCAAATCTCAATCCTGGCTGGAGCGGCCAACTTTTCCATCCTGCAAGATCCCAATGTAGCCTTCCTGAGAACTCTGTGATAGCCTTGCCATTACTTGCCATCTCGCCTGATCCGGACTCCCAACTTGCTAAAATGCTCATAATCAGGTAATGGTTTTACATCGTGCTCTGCCTCCCAGCCCAACCCAACCTATTCGTCGCCCTTCGATGCGCTGGCCGTGTCTAAGCGTATCGAAACGGAGCTGGTATCCATGTCAGTGACGTGACTCCGTGAGCTGAGGTGTCAAAACAGCCACTTACCCCCTCCATATGGGCCTTGTGTAACGCTGGCCGGCGGCGCGAAGCCTTGTGGCGGTATCGGCACTGGTGGATGCGGTGGGTACGGTGGCCAGCCTGCCTGAGGTGCTGGGGCCGGAGTCTGACTGTGCTGGCCTGGTATCGCTGCCGGTGGAGGGAGGCGAACATCTCGAATGAGCTCCATGATTTTCACCGCGTCAAACCTGGTGTCAACATAGGTCGACGCGTTGGGTAGGATGCTCAGAAGGTAAGCAACCATTGGGGGCAAGGGTGGCGGAGCCTGGAACTGCGGTATCCCAGGGGCTGGCATGGCCTGGCGCTGCTGCTGCTGCTGCTGCTGCTGCTGCTGACCCATGCGGCGGCCCGCTGCACCCTTCAAGGGCGACTCGCCACGCGCCAGTTTACGGGGCTGGGCATCTTCGAAATCATCTGGAAACGGTCGCTTCGGTGAGTGGGTTGTAATCGCATCAATCACCTTCTGGATGGGTGAGTTGACGACTTCTGGTACCTCTATAGAGGGTATGACTGTGTTTTGCAGAGGTTTGATTTGGTGTGGCGAGATGACGGGATACACGTTCATGGTGTCAAAGGTGGGTGTGCTATATCGGCTGGAGAAGAGTTTGAGAATAGGATCGTCAGGGAAATGCTTCTTCATCCGCTCTTCTAGAGACTGGACCTGAGCCAGTTCACCGTACTTGGATTCGTAATCGTGCAGAAATGCAAACAACGGTTTGGCCTTTGCTGTATGTTCGGCGTCATCGTGCGCGAGGAGTCTCTTGACCGTGGTTTCGAAAACCGCCCGAGCGTTTGTAACATCGTTGATGTCAAAGAGATGCTTGACGTACTGGAGCGGGAGATAGTCGTCTTCGGGGAACAGCTTCATTCCGCGGTCCAGGATTTTCGTACCGGTTGGATCCCGATAGCATTGCCACTCAATCCGCGCGGATTCGACGTAAAAGTCGCTTGTAAGCTTGCCTCGCTTCCGCGCCTCGCCAAAGACCGCACGGAAGCCGCTTGGACCTCGTTCCGTAGGTAGTCCTTTCCCCTGCACTCGTCGGGTTGCTCGCATGAGCGCAATCCAAACATGCGACACCATTCGACTGAGGACATCCGTCTGTGCTTGAGCGCTTTTCTTGATCGTCTCGATCTGGCTGTCGATGACAGCTTTCTTCGCCGCTACATTCGAGGCGTTGATGTCGTCTTCCCCCCCGCCATCTTCTCCGTTGCCAGCAGCGGTGAGTTCGACCTTCTGAATGTCTTGTTTCTCGCGGATAGAGACTTTCTTGATTAGGTCATAGAGTGCGTCCAGAAGTTTGTCATACGGCTCCCGAATTTTCTTCATGCGTTCTTTGGCACCAGGATCCGCACTTTCGTCGTTCTGGGTCGACGCCTCGATGCGGTCTGCCAGTTTGAAGGCCAGCAGGGGCGACTCAGGATTAGCTGCGATGCCTTGGTTGAGAAGCTTGGTGCCATCCGTATCCAGGCCGTTGCTGAAACAGAATTCAACCGCATCATACCACATCTCCGGCCAGAATTCCAAGGCCATGAGAGCCTGTTTGTACGTAAACAAGATCCGATTCTTGTACAAAGCAGGGTCTTCATCTTTGAGAACAAGGTTATCCTCTTTCTCCCATTCAATCCACTGCTTCCACAGAGCGACTTGATGCATATACTCGGCATGACCCTCGAAACCAGGTGCCGGTGGCAGTTGCGGTCTAGAGGTCCGGTTTAGACCTTTCGTCAAGTTCTGCAGCTGGGTATATGCCGTTCTGGCAGTCATGTATACGGGGGACTTCTCTTGAAGGTATTTCCGACCCTGGAAAGCCGTCAGCACAATATCCTAATCCATATGCTGCAGTCTTTAACGCACGTTAATCTTGTTCAAGCCTGTCTCGAACGTATCGTATTCTTTCCACAGCGGCATGGTTGCTGCAGTAGGAACAGCAATTGCTTTCTGGTATGCGTCCCGCAAGGCGTCGACTTTTGCCCCATCTTGCCAACCACTGCCTCCAACAATTCCGGGACCGGTCTTGAGGAAGTTAATGTAATCTTGCCATAATTGGCCCGAGTCCTTGTCCATTCCGATTGTTTTGAGAGCGAAGGTGAAAGAATCGTTGATGATGGTGTACGAGCGAGTAATATCGCCGGTTTGCATGCTGTTCCGCCGGCGGATATAATTGATGTACAGAGACCAGAGTTGCACATCAAGCACATCCAGCAAAGACCGATTGAAGAGGGTTTCCATCGCCCGCATTCTATCGTGCTCCTCTTCCCATTTCACGTACGCACACCACTGTTCGGCCTGTGATCTATTAGTTCGCTGTAACAGATACGACAGAGGACAAGCACGTACGGCTAGAGGAAAGACTTTGAGATATTGCTCGTACACCCGACGGACATCTTCTTGCTTGTTTCGACTCTTCAGTTCGTCGATTAGTTCAAGATATGCATCAATGTCACCACGGGGGTCATCCTTGATGCGATCTTCCAGAATACCAACCACATCATGAGCTAGTCGAGACTTGGGTAAGCCTGGAGTAACAGAGGCATTCACAAGCGAGCGAGGTGGAGAAATCTGAGTCGGAAGATCAGGAGCAGTGTGAGAAGGTGTGGCAGTGGCAGCACGCACATCAGCGCTGGCACCAGAAGGAAGAGTAGTGGAAGAAGAAAGGTCAGCGTCAACAGGACTACCAGTGGCCTGGACAGGAACAGGAGTGATTCCATTTTCTTGTTCTGGTGACTGGGAAGCTCTATTAAGGGAACTGGAGTTTTGATTTGCAAGGGTAGGAGCAGGTGTTGAGACATCGAAGTCTAGCCCCACGGATGGATCGTAGACATCAACCTCATCCTTTCCGTCTTGTGTCCCTTCCTCATCTTCAGGATCATCATCAACTTCAAATCCACCCACTATGCGGGGTTTGGATTGCGCAGGAGCGGGCGTAGAAGACTGAGTCAAGGCTGGGGTGGCGGCTTGGGAAGAAAGCTGGCTGACTGGTTTTGTTGGAAGAGGATGAAGATTTGATTGAGTCGGAGATAGTATCTGATCATGTTGATCATTGACAGGATTCTGCTCTAAGGAAGGAAATGGATGCGACGACTGTGCCGCACTGGCGCTCGGAGGATCGAGAGCAGCCGTAGTGCCGTTGAAGTAAGATGACTGCGCCGCCGACCCCGAAGATGGCGACGGCAGCTCCGAACTTGGTCCTTGATTCGCCATACCGACCTGCCTATTCTCTGTGACCGGTAGAAGGGAGTGAGCAGAGATGGAAAGTTTCTGGGTGCTGTCAGTGTTAGTGTTCGTCTATGTGGGCTGGGACACGCGAAGAACAGACAGACTGACCTTTCGCCGCAACAGCAACTAAGAGACTGTCTTGGAATTGAGCGTCATGGTCGTTGCCGCCAGAAATAACTGTGGAGGGATTGTCACGAAATTAGAGGATATTGTCTTTGATGAAGTTGAGTTCTGTTCAGTTCAAGCAATGGCAGTGACTGTGACTGGCGCATGCACTGCCGTTGGAAGTCGTCATTTGAAAACACTCCACGATCAAAGGAAGCCTCGGCTAACTTACCTCTATAATCAAGATTCTTCGGCTAACTTGCCTCAATATCGATTGCTGACGATCTGTGGAATGGAAAGGCAAAGACGCGACTTTTCACGCGACAACGTCGCCCTCTCGCGATTTTCCTACAAACACTCGTCCACAGTCCTATCCAACAGTCGCGATACCCATCACTCTTCCAGAAGATCATTTAATCTCCCTCTGTCGCGAGGGCGACGACGTGCGCAATTCACTACTTTAGTGGCACCCGTTGTAGCCATGTCGGTGGTCTCTCTGTTAGGCGTCAAGGTCCTGAACAACCCTGCGCCATTCACAGCGCCCTATGAGTTTGAAATCACGTTTGAATGTCTTGAGCAACTGCGCGAAGGTGAACATATGGTGGGAATCTTATCATCTTTACTGCAGATCGGCTGACGAGCGTCTAGATCTAGAATGGAAACTTACCTACGTGGGCTCCGCCACGTCTGCGGAGCACGACCAAGAGCTCGACTCTCTCCTCGTAGGCCCCATTCCTATCGGTGTCAACAAATTCATCTTCGAAGCCGATCCTCCCAACCTATCTCGGTTGCCGCCCTCCGAAATTCTCGGTGTGACGGTGATCCTCCTCACCTGCTCCTATGATGGACGAGAGTTCGTGCGCGTTGGTTACTATGTGTATAATGAGTACGATGACGAGACATTGAGTGCCGATCCGCCTGCCAAGCCGGTCATTGAAAAGATTCGGCGCAACGTGCTGGCAGAGAAACCTAGAGTTACCAGGTTTGCCATCAAATGGTAAGTAGCATATCTGTTTAATGGTGGCGGATTTGTGGCTGATGCAAATCTGCCGATAGGGATTCCGAAGAATCGGCTCCCGCCGAATATCCTCCTGACCAACCTGAAGCCGACACGCTCGACGACGATGGAACAGCGTATGGCGCAGAAGAAGCGGAGATGCAGGCAGCTCTAGAGAGAGAATTGGAAGAGACCGAAGCCAAGATGGCGCGAGAGGACTCGACAAATGGAGATCAAGAAATGACAGACACCGCTAAAGTCAAAGACGAGGATGAGGAGGCCAGCGATGCTGAAAGTGAGGATCTTGAGGAGGAGAGCAGTGAGAGCGAAGACGAGGAAGACGATGAGGAGGGCGCAGAAGGCGAGGACACAGAGATGGCAGAGGGCGATGATAAGCCCACTGCTGCTCAAAACACCGCTTCCGCAGACTTGGACGGCGAGAAGAAAGGAACAGAGACCAAGCCAGAAGTCATGGTTCATTAGAGCAGCGCAGACGGCAACGCTGCACTGAGTTTCGGATTCGACAGTAAGGCGTTCGGCGTTTCGACTGGGCGGTTTTTCATGTGAAGATGAGCGAATATGCATTGCACATTAGATGAGACGAAGAGCACGATTGAATTGAGGACATTGCTTCAACAGGAGCTACAGACGCTATTGTCCCCGCGAGGTTGGCATTGGCATATGCTTGCCCTGGCGGTTGCATATGAAAACAGAGGCGTGGCTAATCGCTGAAATGAATGACATTGACCTCAAGTCCTTCAAACCGACTGAATGGGCAGGAGGAATTACTGCCTACCGTCCTCGTCTGACCAGGTAGTTATTCGTCGTTGACCTACTACATTGCCCGAAACCGTTCCATGTGCAGTAGGAGGTTCGGTGGGATGAAGACAACCTCAACCGGCCATTTTATTCTTTCCCCCATCAAATTTCTATGTTGAAAGCCCCTCAAACCCACAGTCCTGTGCGGTCCCGGGCTCCAATTCTGTATCTCGAAGAAACAGAAGTATACAAGATCGATCGTTTCAAAGTCAGTCCATTGGAGCTGGTTGGCTATTTAAGACATTGCCATGAAAGGTAACATACATACGACCAAACTCGAGATATTGATGTCGACTTGATCGGCAGATGAGACTTACAACGCTTGTGAAGCATCTCGTGATAGTATCGCATCAACAACGTTTTGAAAGGGTCCCAATCCGATTCAAATATATCGTCAAGCGTATCCAACTCAAACAGCCGAATACACAGCCGTAACGTTCCTCCCACACACCACGCGCTGCTCCATTCTTACTTTCCTCCCACTCCCCTTCAACCGTACATCGTGCATTGGTGTCAAATGCAACCTATGCTCCTCCTTTCTCCCCATCTCAACTTCACTAGCCACATCCAATGGCCGTATGTACATGGGAATTGGCACGTTGTTCCTCTTGCCCGTGCCCAGCTGGTAGAATTCGTTTCCTCCCCACCAGAGAACATCAGACCCCCAGTTGGTGTCGTCTTCCGAGGACCTTTCCGAGGCATCCAGATAGGTCACATTTTTGAGCACGGCGGAGGCGTGAGTGCTACCGACCGAGATCTGGGACATTCGAATCGGCACCACTTTTTGGGTCTTTTCGTCGTACTCGAAGAGGCCAGACAAGGACGGAATACGCGTAGGGGTGCCTTGGATATGTGTCCATTTTCCGTTTCCTAGAGTCCCCCTAATGCCCAGTCCGCAAGCCCATGTATCGGCCGTGACTTTGCCCAAGGTTGGGATTGAGTTGGGATCTTCATCCTGGCCAGCGATGCGGGTCGCGTCGACTGTAAAGAAACTGTTTGAGCCGCCAGCGGCAATGGACGTGACTTTGGAGGATTGATTGGTGCCTTGATAGAGACGAGTGGTAGGCAGGAGAGAAGGCGTGTCGACGAAGGGGGCTTCCGGGTTGAAGTCGAAGCCAAGTTGGCCCGAGGAATTGTCGCCGAAAGCAAAGACACGGCCCTCTTTGTCGAGCACAAGAGAGTGGTAGTCTCCAGAGGCAAGCTTAGTTATCTCGAAGCCCTTCAGAGTCGTTAGTTCGTGGCACATGTCATATCGGCCTTCAGGACGAGTGAGCCATGTCACTCCCGGAACGCCCAGTTGTCCACGACTGGGGAAATCCTCGGTTCCTGAGGCGGCAGAAAAGACCCGTCCCGAGTTTGTGAGTAGGAGGACGTGTTCAAGGCCACCGCTGATGGCGATGACTCGTTCCCCCACTCCCAAATTCCGAGGTTCAAGCTTTCTGTAGCTGATTGACGACTTCGAATTCCAAAAAGGAATCCAAGAACTATCGCTCTGTTTGTGCCCGCTTTCCTGATCCGCCTTGGAGACGGGGATCGAATATACGGTTCCATTTTTGCCCAGACCGATAATGCGATCTTTCGATATTGCAATGGACGTCAAATTCTTGCCCGTCAGAGTGGCCGTCGGCTGCTTGACGTCTGCTGAATATGCATTCCCCCATTGCACCAAGTCTCCATTCTCCAGGACTGCTGCACCAAAGTTCCTATCGATCTTAAGATCTCGGAGCAGGATATCATCAAACCAGCTCAATCGTCGCGGCGTCTTGATATATGCCTCATCTGACTCTGTGGCCACAACTCGGCCGGTATTGGATCCCCATGCATATACCCCAGGATTCTCCCAGCTCTTCTTGACTTGAAGATGCTGAGAGCTGATGAGATCCCTGTTCTCTTCTTTTGAAGCACCCTTTCTTTTCTTAGACTTTTCAATTACGATCTCATGGGCATCTGAGGGAGGAGCTTCTGCTTGGACGGCGCGAAACTGGGTGGTTGTGTAGACTAGAGCAACGGTGGCTGCTGCAGCAATTATGACGGCGGATGGTCTCTTCCACGCCTGGTGAGTAGCAGCATAGTCTGAGGCCTTGTGGGAAATGCGTCTTGCCTTCGAGAACGACACCCGAGATCTGAATTGTGAGAGAGGCACTCGTCGCGAACGAGTCAAGGTGCGGACAGCGGAAGCGGGCAAACTCCTTGAAGACATGGTGGGATGGCGGTAGGGCTCGGCTCACATATTCGAATAGGCAGTCGTTTTGTCGTAAACATGGATAATAAGGAAAGAGTCAACCCACTGGTGATATTTACGGACCGCAGGCACGTATTCGGAAATCGTTTGCGTCATTGTACGCAGCGACAGCCTCGTCAGACTCCAAACAATAATATTGGTGCATCCGGTTCAGCCTTGTGCTGTATTCTCCACCCTCACCTGAAGGGCTGTTCACTTTGTATTCAATGATCCACATGCCATGAGAAGGCCGGCATTATGCCTTCATGGCGAGTCTTATGAGACACACCTAAGGAGCCAGGACTTCGTTACAGGCTAGTTTATGGCCATGGCCTCGGACGCAAGAGAAAACCCGGACAGCGAGCAAGATGCCACTCTAGCACAACTCGAAAGAGCAGAAACAGAACTCGATGTGTTCAAGCTATCCGGAGACATAGATGATGTCCTGTTGGAGGCCGGTCTCGATGAATACCAGTGCGCTGCGGGATTATTGCTAGACTAAGTTATCCTCACTGAACATCAGGACAGGCAGTATCTTGACCAACTCGACGCCGCCCGCTCTCACCTCGATACCCTCCTCGCATCCACCGCCGCCACACTCGACGAACTTTCCTCCATCTCCGCATCCTTCAAGTCGGTCAGCGCCCAAACAAAGTCCTTCCAGGCCCAGTCAGTTTCCATTCTAGAAGAACAGCGCAAGAGCGAGGTCGTCGCACAAGGAATCGCTGAGAATCTGCGTTACTATGAGCCGCTCGAACGAATCACCCGTCGCCTCAATGCGCCGCAGGCAGGTAATTTTGTCGGTAGTAAGGACTTTTCCGACATGTTGGTCACTCTGGATGAATGCATAGATTACATGCAGACACACCCATCCCATAAGGAAGCGGAACCCTACAGGTCACGCTACAGGCTGCTACTCACCCGAGCATTGACGCTGGTGCGGAATACATTCATGGCGGCGGTGCGGGAGACTACCACCGAAGTTGCCGGCCGCATTGCAGCGAAGCAGCTCAACGACACAACCATGTCCGCACTCCTATATGCGAAATTCCGCGTGGGCGCGGCGGAGATGAAGGAACTCGGCCTGGAGATCCAGAAGCGAGCGAATCCGCCAGCGGACGCCGAGCCAGGCACAGAAGGGGAATACCAGAGCCTGATGAACGAGCTGCACTCCAGCTTCGCTGCTTGTCGAGGCAGATTGATTCTGCCCATTGTGCAAAAACGGCTGACGGAGACGGCTCAATTGCCTAGTTCTAAGGACCTGGTACAGTTTGCAAGGGCCAGTATCGGCTATATCCGGGGCATCTGTCTCGATGAGTTCGAGCTGTGGTCAGAGTGGTTCCACGGCTATCGTGGGCTCTACGATTTCCTCGAGTCGATTTGCGAACCACTATACGATCATCTCCGTCCGCGGATCATTCATGAGAACAAGCTCTCTAAGCTCTGCTCGCTAGTCACATTGCTCCAGACGCGCTACCTTCACGACGAGGAAGAAGACGGCCCCGCAGACCTGAATCAACTCGATTTCTCTGCGCTCATCCAACCGGCGCTGGAAGATGCACAAACCCGCCTTGTTTTCCGCGCGCTGGCCATCCTCCGCGAAGAAATCGAAATGTTCAAACCCAAACCCGAAGACCTGGACTATCCGCGACTCACCTCTGCTCCGCCCATATCAGCCACCGCACCGCTGTCGGGACGCCGCTCCTCCCGCGACGCTCTGACACCCCTGCTCAAAACCCCCACCAACGACGACCTGGACGACGACTCGGGCGAAGAGGGCTCCTTCAGCTGGACACTCGCCTCGTCGCGTCGGTCTGCCCTGAAGCACTGCTATCCCACCCTTTCGAGATCCCTGCGCCTGTTGTCCCGCATCTACCGCCTGGTAAACTCGTCGGTGTTTGACGACCTGGCGCACCAAATCGTGCACCAGACCACCCTATCCCTCGTGACCGCATCCCAACAGATATCCACCAAATTCTCACCGGTCGACGGACAACTTTTTCTCCTCAAACACCTGTTACTTTTGAAATCGCAGATAGTGGCGTTCGACATCGAATACGTCACCCCGGACGTGAGCTTTGACTTTTCGGGCGTGGCATCCACGTTTTGGGAACTCCGCGAACGAGGCGGCCTTTTCAACCCGGCGAGTTGGATAAAACTGTTTAGCTCCGGCGGGCTGCTGCCTCGGGTGGTGGAAAACATGCTTGATGCAAAAGTAGAACTCGATGGCCAGTTGAGGACGGCGATCAATGAGTTCACAGCAGGTTTCGCCGCAGATATGTGCAAAGACCTTCCCAAGGACTTGGAGAAAACGGGGTCTAATAACAGGGGCAACCGGGAAAGCATGTTGGCGGAAGCGGTGGAGAAGACCCGGACGAGGATCGAGAAAGAGATTCCCATTTTGAGAGCCAAGTTGGAGCAATATCTGGACGATCATCGAACGAGAGAGACGCTGGTCGCCGCGGTGGAGGACCAGGTCGTGCAGATTTACGAAACGTTCTTCGACGCCTATATTACGTTCCAATCGGCCGGCAAAGCTGGCACGCGGAACGGGAAGGTCAACGGTGGTGCGGCGGCGATGGGAGGGGCAACGCTCATCTCCCGCAAGGGAAAGAGTCCAGAGAATGCAGTGTGGGATCTCGATACATTTGCTGAATGGGCCGAAGGACTGTTTAATGTCGCTTTGCCCCGTGTTGAGGAGGAGGAGGAAGAGGACGTGGACGGCGATGACAGCCATGTCGCTTCGAGGAGTTTGTCGAGGAGTGGCAGTCTTTAGGCAGAGCAACAGAGGCGGTCCCCAAATATCCTCGCACAACAACTATGTTTGGATTCAGCTGATTCTGACGTGTGAATATGGATTGATTGTTCGTTTGCCGTATGTTTCGTACCTACTGTGTCTAGATGATGTCCACAGCCTGACGGGACATACACATTCCCTACATATGCTCAATCAACCTCCCGCAAGAGGCCGTGCTCCGAGGTTGACCTTCCCCCTGCCGCGTCCGACCTGGTGTTTGTGCGCCCGTGCGACCCAGCATCTCGCAGCCTCAGCGACGCCTCCTGCCATGGCGCACTCGCGGTCCAACAGGGCCCGGATGGCCGTTTGCACGGGACTCCCGTCGGCTTCCACTTGGGTTTCATCGCCGTCGCCCCTAGGGCCCGCGGTTGTGGGGTTTTCGTGCGCCGCCTCCTGCTGCTTCTTGATCTTCTCTGTACCGCCGCTAAGGACAGCATGGTCCCAACTGTGTCGCTGCGTCCTTTCGTCTGGCGCGGGATGGATTGCCGCCGCAGGAGGAATAGTACCACCACCACTATTGGCGGCAGCAGGAGGAGTCCAAGTCTGCCGCCTGTTCCCCACAACGCCGATGTTCCGCGTACTCGGAATGCGCATGAGTGTCAACTCGACGTCGTTGCCGACCTCCAGCGCCAGCGATATGACTTTCTTCGTCAAACAGGCGTACATCGACGTGTCATCTGCGTGGTTCGCTGCTCTGGACTTGGTGGCGCGGAGAGCCCTCAAGTCGCCGCTGGCAGGCTGGTGCTCGGCATTGGGGCTGCCTAGGTCCGTAGTAGGGTCGGATGGCAGCGATGCGACACTGGCATCTTTTGGTGAATAGCGGTGTTTGGCGCCGCTGAGGGCGTGCGAGCAGCACGGAATGGCCAGGAAGGGCAGAGGTGAGTCCGGAGACGAGAGGGTGGCGAGAAGGGGTGTCCAGGGCGTGAGTTCGTCGGCGTGGTTGGAGATGATAAAGGTGCCCGGTTTGAAGATTCCGTTATGGATCCTTGTGCCTGCTTCTTGGAGCCCGTTGATCTCCTCGGCGCCAACATGATCCAGGAACGGCTGTGGGATGCAGACCATCTCATCTAGATAATCGTCCATCTCGAGAACGTCCCATGTAGTCCGTCTGCGGACATCAAAACCACGTCCCTGGTATCCCTCCTTGACGAGCACGTACGTCAGAACACCGTTTCCGCATGCAATATCAACGAAGCCCGGAAAGGCGTCTGCCTTTGGATACATTTGGTTCCAGAGCTCGATGACGAAGGCGGCGATGGCAAGGTCTTCGAACACGTGTTTGGACGGTTCGGTCTTCTCTGCCCAGCGTGATATGAGGTCGTGGGCGTGTCGCTCTTTCAGGCGGGTGTAGGTGTCTTGGACTGTGTGTTGGGGCAGTATCGTGTCTTTCAGGGCCGAAGGCGCAAGGGACAGGGTGGTCAATGCCTTTCCGTCCATCATCCTCCGGCTGTCTTCAACGACCATCTTTTCTCCTGCAGGGTTCTTTGCAAGCCTGAGGAAAGTCTGGAGCAGTGAAACGAACGTTCGCTGCGTTCGGGATGGCAATGGGTCAGGAGACGTTGAGAAGGGGAGAAAATGAACCGAAAGCGTCGTCTCGGTTCCCTTTTCTTTGCGAAGATATGCCACAGACTTGACAGGCGGATGATACCATGGCATATCAGCCTCGGTGTCTACTTGCGGTTCGTAAACGACAATGCATCCCGAACCGTCGTCTGTCCCTTCGATGAGTTTGTAGATATAGCACCACTGGTCAAGCGAACGATCAAGCTGAGGCTTCCGGGGAATGAGTTTTCGCAAGATCTTTCTCTGCAAAATGGCACTTTGAAACACGGGTGCTGAGGATACGGGCTCAGGCTCATCTCGAGTCACGGCCTTGTCATCACTGCGAAGCACTCCGGCGGCCTCAAGATAGAAGCTCTCCTTCTCCGAGACCGTCTTTAGCCTGTGCACGCTGTCGTACAAGATGTCGGCCCGGAAAAGATGAGTCGAATTCAGATTGGGGTTTTCCAACAGCAGATCTGTGACCTGCAAGAATCGGTCGGCCGAAAGAACGCAAGACTGCGAATATTCCGGTGCAGTTTTCCACTCCCTGTTGCCTGTAATTAGCCTGTCGAGGGCCATTGTTCTTGGGATGGCCAAGTAGCATCATCCTTCAAGTCATCTCTCAGAATCGGAATATATCGCAGTGCGATTCAAAAGCACAAAAGGCATGAAAGGGTCTTCTCCATTTAGTACAATTTGCGCCTGACAAAAGTAAGCCAAGAGACTGGCTCAGAGATGGAGACACAAGCCGCACAAAAGGCGGCATTCGGATAGTTTTACAAGAGTATTAAAACCTGTAAGTCGTACTTCGTGATTGCGAAATAGGTACCAAAAAAACAACGCCATAAAAAGAATAGTAACGCCCTGGGAGAGGCCTGCAGATAATATTAATACCAGTGGTAGTCCAAGAATGACGGTGTCACATACTCGAACTCTCAACCTTGAGATTGTCATTGCTGCCTTACATAGCTGCCGTAAAAGTCTCACTGAACAATATTAGAATTCACATTCAAATATGCTGCGAGACAGAAAACCTACCGCGCTGACCAATTGTGCCACCAGGGCATTTTAATCATAGTTTTGACACTGTTTCCTATATATTGAAATCTTCCTTCGCGGGCTTTGATAGGCTGTTGGGCCCCCTATGCTCCATACCACACCCACAACGCACTTAAAATGCCTCTACCACCCCATCGTTGTGCCTTCTCGCCCAGACTAGATCGCAGGAAATATATCAACGTATTGAGTTATGTCTTGCTCATGTCTTTCTTGTCTTCTCACGATGTAAGGCTACAGCACGATGCATGCGTAGAGGGCCAAACAAGACTGGTCGATATAGGAGAAAACTTACAGGCAGGGAATTCCATTTCCTGCAAAGGCTACGCCTCCAAGAACGAGGTGGATATATTTAAAAAAAGACAACCAGAAAAGGGTAATAAGGGTAATATGTGCACTCGCTCCCCAGAAACAAGCCATTTCCTGAACCTATAATTTCGCCTTGGTCGTACCCTGTTGTTTCTTCCTCTCCCCAAACCATTCTTTCACCTTTTGCCTAGCCACCTCGACAACCTCCTTGTCCTCCACCGTCGCAGGAATATTGACCTCCTTATCGTATTGTCCCTCGGCGGCATTCTCCACCAATTCCCTCAAGACACGCCGTAAAGTCTTTCCGCTCCTCGTTTTGGGAATCATCCCTTTACCCTGGATGATACCGCCCAACGAGGCGATGGCGCCGATTTGATTTCGTACGAGATTGTTGATACCGGTGAAGAACTCCTTGGAGGGCGTGGCGGGAAGATCGGAATCGGTGGCGGCGGCAGGGATGACAAAAGCGAACGGTAAGTGGCCCTTCATGGGATCGGGAACGCCCACCACGCAAGCTTCGGCGACTGAGGGGTGGGATGTGATGGCCTGTTCGATAGCGCCTGTTCACGGAAATTGTCAGCGTGCAAGAGTCTGTGGAGATGATAGGGCTCGGGGTCATACCAGTGCTGAAGCGATGTGCGGCAACGTTGATGATATCGTCGCTTCTCGACATGACATGCACATACCCATCCTGATCGATCATTCCGGCGTCTCCGGTATCCAACCACTTGCCATTAAATCGTCTCAAATAGCCCTTGTAGAACCTGTCATCGTCATTGAATAGCGTAGTAAATCCGGTGGGAGCCAATGGCATGGCGAGCACAATATTTCCCATCTTGCCTTGTTCGACTTCGTTTCCCTCATCGTCGACGATGCGCACATCGAATCCAGGCATCGGTTTGCCTGCACTGCCAGGCTTGATGGCCAGTGCCTTGTGCTCCTCGCGACTGTAGTGATCGTGCCCAATAGAAGGGCGTAAGGCGAGGCCGGTCATGGGACTACCACTCTCGCTGGACCACCAATGGTCAATCACTCTCGCATCCGGAGCGGCGTATTTGCTCAGCAACTGTTGATAATGCGTGATAATGGCCGGTTCTGATCTCTCACCGGCAAGGAACAGTGCCCGCCAATGCCTTAACCGACCCGTCTCGCCGTACTGCTTGAAGAGTTTGTCTTCGGGATCTTCTTTTCGGATGGCTCTGAGCGCGGTCGGGGCGGTGAACAGCGTTGTGACCTTGTGTTCGTCGACCATCCGCCAAAATGCTCCGGCGTCAGGTGTGCCAATGGGTTTCCCTTCGTAGAGGATGGTGGTTGCTCCTGCCAGGAGAGGCGCGTAGACGATATAGGAATGTCCGACCACCCATCCGATATCGCTGCCGGTGAAGATGATGTCGCCAGGTCCCTTGACGTCGAAGAGGTATTTGATGCTGAAATTGAGACCCACGGCATGACCGCCTGCTTCGCGGAGGACGCCCTTAGGCAGACCAGTTGTGCCGCTGGTATAGATGATGTACAGGCCGTCTGTGCTTTTGACTGGAACGGCCTCGGCCCTGATACCTCTGTTCCGAGCGCTTTTGACGAGACGCTGCCAGTTCCTCTGCCCTGCATCTTTCCTCACAGGGTCCCACCTCCTGATTTCTCGCTCCCAGATGATGGTTTTGCTCGGCTTCCAACTGCTTTGCTCAATCGCGTCTTCGACGAACGGCCTGTACTCCAGGGGCCCCTTTGCTCCTTCAATGGCACAACTGGCAGTCAGGATGACTTTGGGCTTTGCAGCTTCGATCCTCTGAGCCAGACTAGCAGCGGCAAATCCTCCAAAGACTACTGCATGCATAGCACCAAGGCGGACGGCTGCGAGCATTCCAAAGATTGCAGGTGGTATCATGGGCATGTAAACCAGCACAACATCTCCCTTCTTAACACCTTCTTCTCTAAGGACGCCGGCCAGAACTTCCACCTCGTCCAACATCTGGCTGTATGTGTACTGCTCTTTCGACCCGCTCACGGGACTATCCCAGATCATGGCGATCTTGTCGCCATTGCCGGCTTTGACATGGCGGTCTATGCAATTGTACGTGGTGCTGATTTCGCCATCTGGGAACCATGACCAGTGTGGATGTGTGGTCCCATCCTTCAGTTTCTTGGGCTGTTGGCGCAGAACGGCACTGTAAGGTTTATGCCAGTACAGCTCTTTTGCATGCTGGTCCCAGAACCGTTCCGGGTCGGATATTGACGCGTTCTGCACAGAATCCTGGACTGTGTTGTTCGGAGACATGATGTGAGGGACGGAGAGTGTGCCCGAGGCTTCGGGAGGTGGATGAGCGACAGTGTTGGGGTATAGAAGTCGTATGGTCAGATAAAGAGATAGACGTTATGTAGTTCGGACAGCACGTAGCCTCGAGGCTAGGAAACGATCGAGCTAGAGCGCGACGAGGGTGCCTCTATGTATATCTATGGTCGAAGCATGGAAATGGACAATTGATCGAATTACCAAACGATGCTCAGATGGCGGTGGTATTCTCTCCGAGTCTGAATCAAGAACCTGTCCAGATGATGTTCGCTTTTAACAGATTTGCAACAACCGCAGCCAGCTCCTGCAGCAAGGAGAGACCAAGCAAAGCTCGGAAAGCATTCCAGGGAGAGGATCTTGGTCGCTTCGTACGGGGGAAGGGGGTCGGTCCAGCGGAGTTGGACTTGGTTTGGGGAAACGACATCATTCGATCGTCGCCGACTTTGTGGGGGAGGATGAAGGCAGGGGAGATGCGTTAGAGGTCTTCGATGGATACCGAGGCTGGGGCCATGTTTGCTTGGAGGATGGCAGAGAGTCGGTGGCCAGCTGTGGTAGTGATAGTGGGTGAATGGCGCAGGCACAATTAATCAGCTCTCCCCGAGACAAGGCCGAGAGATGCCCATCTAGGAAATGCTACTCCTCCAGAGCCTATAACGTCTCACCAAGCGAAATCGGCATCCATACCTATGATACCTGAGGTATGCACGGGGTGCCACCCTGCTCTCTGGGAACAGATCCGCAGATCCTACTCTGCTTCCGACTCTACTTCTCGAAATTCACGAACCACTATGTCCATAAAACGAGTCACCCAACACGTGAGCCTGAAGCTAGAAGTTTCGGAACGGTCAAAAAAATCAGTCCTATCCAGAAAACTTCCATTCATTAAATGACCAGCACCCAGGGTGAGGGGTGGGATTTCTCATTGTACCTTCTAACTGTACAAGGTGTCCATCACACCACTCCAACGACTAGCGAAATGCTCTATATCCAAGGCGCCGACTGCTAGTATACACACAATTGCCCAAACTTGTCGTGACCGCTACATGTCCATGCCGTGTCGTGCGTACTGCAGCCGAGCCAGCTAGTCGCCGATCCTTGCCCGGGTCTCAGCGCTAAGAAGTCAAAGTGCAAAGCCATGACCGCAAAACTGAAGATGGCCCTCCACAACCGAGAAGTTCAGCTCTGAAGGTCCATCGACAATTCCAAGTCATGGCCCCAAAGTCTCCAGCTTACAGGAGGAAGGCAGCAATAGCACCAACACCGGCAAGACCAGCGCCAACGTTGGCAACGAGGGCGTTGGCAGCGCCAGTGTAGGTAGCGACAGCTGGGGCGACGCTGGATGGGGCATAGGACGACCAGGCGGCGCTGGACGTGCTCGCAGCCGCAACGGGGGTGTAGACGGAGCTGGTAACAGCGACCGAGGTGGAAGACCAGTCAGCCCAAGTGCCGGTGGACACGGCGGCGACGGAACTGCTAGTATCAGCCTGGAGAATCTTCAAGTCAGCTTAGGTTCTATCTTTACCTGCTACACGAGGTGGAGGTCTTGGTATAGACGGGGACAGAAATGGTGCACGGGCAATCAGTGATGGTCAAAGTTGTGGCAGATGTGACTTCGTAGGTCTTGCCAGCGTGCGTGAACTTGGTAGCATATGGGCAGTAGGTTGTGATGGCACCTACAACGGTCGTAGTATAGGAAACTGGGGCCTCGCTGGAGGTCCAGTCAGCCCAGGTGTGGGTGCTAGAGGCAGCGACAGATGCCTTGGTCGTGGTCGTGGTCGTAGCAGAGCTGGTCCAGTCAGCCCAGGTGGTGTACGCCTTGGTCGTGGTCGAGGTCTTCGCAGGGGCAGCCGGAGTGGTTGTGGTAGTGGTAGTGCTGCTGGTCCAGTCGAGCCAGGTGCTGGCGACACCGGCGGAGGCGCTGGAAGCGAGAGCTGCGACAGCAACGAGAGAAGCGGCGACCTTCATTTTGATGGGGGTTGTAGTTTCTGGATTAGAAAACTAGGTATTGGAAATTCGTTTGGTGGGTTGTGTGGGTTCGTTGAAAACGAGTGTGGGTGGCACAAAGACCGGCTTTTGGGTTGCTAACGAGCGACTGTAAGTTGGAGTTGTGATCGTAGGATGGAGGAAAGAAAGAGAAGTGGTGAGAGCGAAGAGGCCTCTTTCATATATGGGAGAGCTGGCTCATGACGCCGATTGCAAGGGAAATTAAGGTATCATTTTAGCGTCGATGTTGACCATGGCGATGGCTGAGTGGACGGTGATACTGAAAGGTACCTGAAGTGGATTTGGGGAAGGGGAAGGAGGTGGAAGCATTTTCGCGGCGTCAGGGGTAGTGGCGGGTCTGTCTGGCCTTTGTCAATGTTGGCTCGCTGGTGGTTGTAAAGCGAAATCCACATGGCGCATTTAGATCAGCCTCATCCAGCCCTCGATCTCTGTCATTGGCTCCTATCCAACTTCATCCGAGATTGTGGCGGCGAAAAGTGGCTACCTCCTCCACCAAGCTTGAACATGTCTCGTGGAAAAGCTGGCATTTCTCCCACCATGGCAACCTCGCAGCGTTGGAGCACCCGTATGTGACGGCCAGTACTATGTCATTCATTGTCAATCATGTTTATCCAACCACAGGAAATCATGGAAAGTGATCTGTTTGACCACGGTAGAGATCTAAATGGACGGGATTGGATACCTAGACCCAACTGCTCGAGTGGCAGGCATTATCACATGGCAATCCTGTTCTTTGTTTGCCGCCCGTGTCTTTACCAGGGTTTAGGGGGGTAAGAGCAGCAGGGAAAGCAGCTGTTCTCGCGTAATTTCTCGCCTTTGTCCCAACCGAGATATCTTTACCCGTGATAGTATGTAGTGAGCATGTCCCACCTTTTCCAGTCCTTGTCAATTTTTCTTGCCGCAAGATCGCATCACCGATTCACCAAGCCAATAGACACATCATCGAGGTTCGTACAGTACTTGGTGCAGCAGATAGATCCGTGCTGCCGCGCTTCGCCGAATGATTTTGATTGCTGTTCGCTTAGTGCCTGGTTGGTTCACCGCTCCGGCTGCAACGTCCGCGTGTGTCTGTTTCCACACGCACCTAGCAGCGGCGTTGCCGTAGAGGTACTCCATACTCCCGTCCATTCCTAGGTACGAGGTACAGGAAACAAATGGACGTGAGAAGGTTGCTTGGGGGTTGTGTGAATGAGGAGAGGAGAAAGTAGGTGTGGTCAGGAGTGGCTCTGTTGCTGCTGATCTGGCGCCGTGCGGAAATGAAGAGCCAAGAGAGCCAAGATTGCCACCAGGGGAAACAGCCAATCGGCCCATTTTTGTGCCTGCGCCCCCCTGCGCCCTCCTGCGAAGCCTTGTCCATTTTTGCTTCCGGTGCTTCATCTTCGAGACTTGCGACCCATTCATCGTGTCTCTCCCTTTCTCACCCATGTCGTCTCTCCCTGCCGCGCCCGCACCGCTGCATCATCTTTTGATTGGAAAGTTGGACATGGCCAAACAACAACCCCCCAACCAATTGCCACCCAGAATGCAGAATACTCGGCCTGCAACTCCTCTTGAAGATGACTTGCAGTTCGGTTTACGGCGCAGCTGAAGGATCAGATCTCGTATCACGCAGATCCAGCCATCTAGAACATAGATATGGACTCCCTAACCAACAATCCGTCATTCCTACGGAGTACCCTGTACATTCATCCTGACCCATTGGAGAACACAATCATATCGATAAAGACGACGCCTGTCCTTCAATATCACCCCTTAATTGAGCCGCCGTCAATAATCCACGAGGTCCCTGAAAATAGCACGCGATCATGCCATCATGCAATAGTGGATATGAGTCCCTGCGACGCAAACACAATTGCCCATTTCAGGAATACCAGAGACCAGGCTCCTAGAGGTGTCCAATCCGATGGGGCAAGTCGTCTCCGGAATCCTTTCCCTTTGTCTCCGCACCCATCAATAACTTCGGTCTCCCTGCAAGTACGGAGTACTTGCTTACGTACCTACACAAGCTTCTACGACCAGCATAAGAACCAGACTTTCGGCATGGTTCGGTGTGCTCGGAGGATCATCCAAAGACCAGAATAGACGGAAAAGAGAGCTGTTGAGGAATAGAACCTGAGCTATGGGTATACCTACGTATTCCTGAGGCCAACATCCTGCCCAAACCATCTTCATGGCGCACGAATTATCGATTCCACGAACGCCTACTCGGTTCCGCCACGCCGCACCTCCGACGATCAAACAGGCACAGAGCATTCATCGGCCCAAGGTACCCCAGTGAAAAGGGCTCCGCGAGTTCTCCGTATTAGAGTTAACAGTGCAAGTTCGGAATCTGAGACATGCCCAGGATGCGAAATGGAGATGACCAAGAACAACTGGCTCATCGGTGAAACAGGACCTTAAAGTCCGACCTTCTCAAAACAACACAGAGCCCCTGGCACGTGATCATTGCGTCAAGCGGATGAATAATGGCATAATGGCTAACTACCCGCTACATACCCCCTTGATCCCCTGTGATATCAACCTGGCACATGTGTTGCCCCAAAAGAGATAATGGTCAATTTAACTAGAGGCAGCTCCGTCTCTTTCAATGGCGGTAGCATTCCGTTGGTGACATCGGCTGTCCCTTCACTGTTCCATCGTTTTGAATGTTAGAGCAGTGGCCATGTTATGTGCAAGGTACTCCGCACAGGTCAGGCAAAAAAACACACCCAACTCAGCGTTCTGAACCGCATGAATTTATTACTCATGATTGCTCGCCAGCAGACACTAGCTTGACTTGTGAAGATATCTGGACCGGGGAAGTTGAGCATTCTGAAGGTTGTCACTCTCGTCGCCGTCGTCATTTGTTTCGTATAAACGGCGTTTTCCTCTTAACTAGTCATCGTGTCCTTGTCCTTGACCCATGGCTCTGCGAATGTCCCAACCCAGTCCTCAACCTCCCGCCTCAGCGTCAGAATTTCGGGCACTTCAGTCCCATCCTTCAAATAATCTAGGAAGCTCTTGACTGCTCCTGGATTCTTCTTCCCTTTCGCTTCTGCATCTGACCGGGCACTTTTATCCACCTTGATCGCAATCGACACGGCGCGGTCCACGATCTCCGCGACGCGAGTGAAGTCACTCGGTTGGAAACCTCGTGTGGTCATCGCGGGCGACCCCATTCTCAACCCGCCAGGTCTCAGCGCAGATTTATCCCCTGGAACGGTGTTCTTATTCGCGGCGACGCCGCACAGCTCGAGCACGCGCTCGACGCGAGCGCCGTCAATGCCCTTTGACTTCAAGTCTACCAGGACCAAGTGGTTGTCTGTCCCGCCGCTGACGATGTTGTAGCCCAGGCCGCCGGTGTATGCGGAATTCCCGAGTCGTTCAGCGAGAGCCTTTGCATTCGCCAGGACGGTCTTCTGGTACTCCTTGAATTCTTTCGTCTGGGCTTGTTTTAATGCAACAGCAAGGGCGGTGATGGTGTGGTTGTGCGGACCGCCCTGATGGCCCGGGAAGACGGATGCGTTGATGGGACCCTCGAGGTCGTACATTTCCTTCTCGCCCTTTTTGTTTGTTCGCCGGACGCCTTTACGGAAAAAGATCATAGCTCCTCGGGGCCCACGGAGGGATTTGTGTGTCGTGGTTGTCACCACGTCCGAGAATTGGAACGGGCTGGGGATCACGTCCGCGGCGACCAGACCAGAGATATGCGCCATATCAGATAGCAGGTAGGCACCCACTTCGTCCGCGATGGCCCGCATGCGTCCGTAGTCAATCAGTCGGCTGTATGCAGAGGTTCCGGCGACGATGACTTTGGGTCGATACAGAAGAGCGTACTCATGCATCTTGTCGTAGTCGATCAAGCCTGTCGACTCGTCAAGGCGATACGGCAGAGTCTCGAAATACTTGGAGATCATGGAGATCTTCTTGGTGGGAGTCTGATAGCCGTGGGATAAGTGGCCTCCATGGGGGAGGTCGAGGCCCATCATGCGCTCGTGCGTGTTGAGGAGGGCCGAGTAGGCATAAAGGTTTGCGGGTGAGCCGGACAAGGCTGATATGTTCAGTTTTTTGATATCAATTGAGCTCCATAACATGTGGAAACCACTTACGTTGGACATTGACGCCCCATTCTTCTGGATTCAGGCGATATGTCTCCAGAGCGCGCTTCTGGCACAGTCTCTCCGACTCGTCGATATGTTCGTTGCCTCCATAATATCGTGCCCCAGGATATCCTTCTGAGTACTTGTCTGAGGACAGAGTTAGAAAACCGACCGATGACAGAGAGATGGTTGGGATGATAGACTGACTTTGCATTACACTGCCCAAGGCATCCAAGACGGCCTGAGAGGTGAAGTTTTCAGAGGGGATGAGATTGATGAAATGTCTCTGCCGACGGATCTCCTGCAGAAAAAGAGTTAGGAGTTATTGTGCTAAAGCAGTTGTGGGGTTGGTTCCTTACGCGCTGCAAGATCTCGTAGATTTCGGGATCTGCTTCTTTGAGATGCTCACCCAGTAACTGCCGGCCGTGTGAGGACGCGGGAATTCAAGCAGAGATTGAACAAGCTGTTACCTTGTTTTGTGCTTCCGTCTGGGCAGAGCTGTGTGGGCTCGAAGACGACAACCCTCTGATTGTTGCTCTGCACGAGAGGCATATTGACGGTTTGAATGAAAGGGACGGCGATGCCCAGATTCTCTTTGCGAGCATTGAACGGGCCATTTTTGAGTTGGTCGTGTATTAACAGCTGACAGCCCTCAGAGCAAGCCCTGCACGATGCGGAGAGGAGGATATCTCAATCAGATGCCACGCAACCTCCACAGTAGATGAGGTCTAGATGTCGCAGACTCGTCGAATCAAGCTCTTGACAGACGACAGCCACCTTGACTCAGCCCACTGATGGAAACTGGACCCCGGATGAAGGGGAATGTGGGTGTTCTGCCGATGATATATAGATTGGTTGTGCCACCAGAGTGGCGCAACATCAAGGAATGAAGTCCAACCAATGCGGAGGTTTGGCCGGCTTCTGCACAAGGAAGGTCAAGCGAGGGCTGAGCCAAGATTCATTTCCCCGAAAACCACCACAAACTCCTTTTTTTCCTCTTTGTTTTTCCTTCGTCACAACTAAATCCAAGATGAAGAGCATCTGTACGTCAATTACAGCTCCCGCGCTCTGGCTTCCGAGCTCGAGGTCCGTGGGCGATGCTGATATGTCCTGGGTCCACGCACCACCTCGAGGGACAATTTGAGACAAAGACTGATTGGACATGTTGTTAAGCAAAGCTGGACCTCCATTGTCAACTGCCTTGTCTATCTGTGAATGCACTCAATATGCATGGCCTGGCTTGGACTCATTCGCTGCCTCCACCTGCTGCGTCGGGGAGCCGGCTGATTAAAGAAACGGACCAAGAGCCTGGGAATTGTGGGGTTGACGGACAGAGACGTGCCTGATGCTTTCGTGGACTGGGGAGATATGGCGTTGGGCGATGATGAGGATGAGGCCGAGGATCTGAAGTAATACCATGGCATCGAGTCTTGCTCCGACAGCTGAGTGATGATGTTTTCTTTTCATGAATGCTATTTGGTGGTGCTTGCTTTTGTCGAATCCGCCCACGCGTCTTCCTGATCATGTCATCGGGCTGTAACTTGCAGAGAATGCTCTGTGCGGTCGCGACCTCGCTTCCTTCTGCCTTTCACAGGACATTCTTTTACACTGGAGGCTTTGCCGACTGGTGATATTGGGGTTCGCGCCGTCATGTTGGAATGCTTCACACCTCGCTGCCGCCCATGCCCCTGTTGTTCTGATACCGGTAGGACATCTACAGACAAGGCAGCCCTGCTGGAAACCCGTGTCGACTGTCGACAGCCTCCCCGTCAGAGCCCATCACGTGCTCACGTACTCTACAACACGTGCTATACAACTTCTGCCAAGCGGGTGACAGTTAAGCTGCCTCTTTCCTTCTTCCCATTGACGCGTCGTGTCAAAGGAACGATCTCAAAACATCCCTTTCAAGCTCCTGGTTCTTCCTCTTTTCTCCCAAACCATCTCCATCTCCATTTTCATCTCTTCTCGGATCCGTCCGTGCAAAGACAATCAACAATCAACTGCTTGTCCCCACTGCATTCATCCGCTGAGATATCGGTAGGATGAGTGCCCCTTTCAGTCAGAGACTGGTTTGCTGAGACATCGACAGATCCATACACCGTCACGTCACCATGCCTCCCATTACCCGCAAGAAAGCTCAGGCTATGAACAACAAAAACAACCCCCAACCCTTCAGCGCCGTCACTGATGGAGCTGCTCAGGCCGCTGGAGACGTCATGGATCACAAGCACAAGGACGATGACCCGTTCGAGCGTGTCTTCGGTCCCATCATCGATGTTCTATCAGATGACCGTGACTCTGATTACTCTGATTATGGGGCCGACAAGAAGAAACGCAAGAGAAAGAGCGACAGCGGCCAGAAGGGGAAGGCCAAGAAACGTCGTGGTCGCGCTCCACCTCCTGTTGTCCCGGATCTTTCAGATGACGATTATGTTTCCAACGGGGTCGAATCTGAGCGGGAAGAGGATAGTGGTCTCTGGTCTGTCGAACGTAGCGCTGCTGCAAAGAAGTCTCAGGAGAAGAACGAGCTGTCGCAGGTTCTGTAAGCGACCCCCCTCCTTTGAGAAAATGCCGTCTTTCGTTTTTCAAGTCCCCGCTTTTGTCCTTCTAGCGTTCTGCGCAAGCTAACACCCTGTTCGTAGAAGTGTCAAGGTCAATGGTGAAGGTGGCGCCAAGACGATCATCAACCTCAACCTTGCTGATGTTCTGAAGGACTTGGGTGCTACCTCTTGGACTTTGCCTGTCGCAACTCGAGCCGACACTGGGGATTTCGAGGACACCACACTGGTCGAGAGCAAGAAGAGCAAGAAGTTTGGCTTCTGCGAGCTGCCATTCGAGCTTCGCTTGAAGGTCTATCGTTTCGTCTTCCGTCAGGGCAAGGCTACTGAGTTCGAAAACCGCGACTTCTCACGCTCTTCTCATTTCCTCCGGACCAACAAACAGGTCCTCAAAGAAGGCAGAGCGGTCCTCTATGGTGAGAACTCATTCCACTTCACTCGAGACACTGCGATTCGCGGCAAATACTATCAGAAAGTCTGGAGAGAGGTCGGTTTCAAGGATATTCGACGATTCCTCGAATCGATCGGGCCTGTCAATGTAAGTGACCCCTTACTGAATGATTGTTGTGTACTTCAACGAGTTGCTCTCATTGCTCTATTGGCCATTGGTGCAAGCTAACGTCCCTTTTCAGATCTCTTGCTTTAAGTATATCTCGTTCGTACTCACCGATGGAGCGGACGGTCGATCCAGAACAGCGTCGCAGATTCCAGAGCGCAAATTCGTCGACGACCCACATTTGCATGAGGTCTTCCGTCTCATTGGGGCCAACGCCACGTTGAGGACGCTCGCTATCCAGTTTGCTGGCCGCGCTTGGGTTACCCACAACGACTTCCACTTCTTGAAAGCTCTCACTGAAATCAAATGTTACAACTTCGTCACCATCTACCGACTCAGAGGACTCACTAACAAGATACTCAATGATCTCAAGGGCAAGTTGAAGCTGGTCATGCGCGTGACAGAAGATGGTGTGCCAGTCGAACGCAAGGATAATAAGAATAAGGTGAAGATGGTGTATGACGGATTCTCAGTATATCCCGGCATGGTGCATTGGGCATCCGAGTGGTAGCTGGTCAAGAGCGAGGGATCCTCGATAACATACCATTAGTCTGGTGCGTGCCTCTATGTTGACTGAGGAAAGTCATGGTTTGCAGGTGAATGCAATGCGAGGAATTGCGGAAGTTTTGTCAACAGTACTGGAGCTGAAAAGCCCGTGTTGTCGGGGTCCGGCACAATGTTGGGGAACAAGAAATGACAAAAACAAAACAGGGCACAACAAACCCGAAGGACTTGAAACAGAGGACATCGTGGCGAGATTTCGAACTTGCAACATGGAAAGGCTATTGGGGTCGGACGAAGGACCTGAATCGAACTGTATCGACAGACACTCTTTCTGAGATGCATGGGGGGAGGACGGATAAAGCGGGAGACGAGCTAGATCACATGGCACAGGATGAACATGGTTATGTCGAAGGCCGGCTGCCTACCGTTTCTTATGAGCTACTGGCGCCAGTTGGGTCGATCTGTATCATCGTATGAGCTTCGCGAGTATGGATCATGGCATGATGTACCTAGGTACTTGTTCTCCTTCCTGACGGATGGGACTTGGGAGCAAACGAGCCAACACATGTACCATAGCCATAGCTGACATCAAAATCAACAGAGCTAGAAATGATCGCGTATTCAAAAATCCTGAAACCTAGCGTAGCGAGCACGTTTGCGGACCTTCAGTTTTTGATCCTGATATATTAAAAGGGTCGTCCCTTTTTATCGGCCGTGAGAGCATTGTTGTATCCCGTTACGTACTGTCTACAGTTCCTGTTTTCGCGGTTTTCCAACACGATACGAACTTGAGTGTATTCCAACTCGTAGATCCAGATCCACCGTCAAGCCATGGGACGGTCGACCCTGACTAAACCGAAGGAAGGATTAATGCTCAATATCATCCCAGCTCCGGCCCTGGACAGCGTTGAGTTCCTCGATGGTCATGACCTTGCCGGTGGTGAAGTAACCGGCGTGGATCTTTGCGTCGATTTCGACGCGCGAGTCCTCGGGGATCATGTCGTCGGGGATGGGGACCCTCTCCAGGATGGGGATGCCCTGGTCGACAATGGCGTCGTGCTTCATGTTGGACATGGACAGCATGCGGTCTATTTTGGTGATGCCCAGCCAGTGCAGGATGTCAGGCATGAGGGCCTGGAAGCGCATGTCCTTGACGCCCGCGATGTTCTCGGTGCGCAAGAAGTACTCGCTGGCACGGTCGGCGCCGCGCTTGCGCGCGTTGTACACGAGGTACTTTGTGACCTCACCCAGCGCGCGGCCCTCTTTGCGGAAGTAAATCACCACGCCAGACCCGCCCTTCTGCGCCTCCTTGACCGCCTCCTCGATCCCAAATATCAGGTACGGTCGGCACGTGCAGATGTCCGAGCCGAAGACGTCACTGCCGTTGCACTCGTCGTGTACACGCAGCGCCAGCCGCACGTTGGGGTCGGCCATCTTGGCCGGGTCGCCGAAGCAGTACACCGTCAACCCGCCGATCGGGGGCAGGAAGACTTTGATGTCGTTCCGCGTCACCAGCTCCGGGTACGACCCACCCGTGTGCTCGAAGAGGGCGCGTCGAAGGGCGCTTTCGTGAATCCCGAATCGCTCTGCCACGCCGGGCAGATACCAGACGGGCTCGACCGCAAACTTGGTGACGCTCAGTTCACCCGTCTC
The DNA here is from genome assembly GCF_000835475.1 of Cladophialophora bantiana CBS 173.52. Lineage (NCBI taxonomy): Eukaryota > Fungi > Ascomycota > Eurotiomycetes > Chaetothyriales > Herpotrichiellaceae > Cladophialophora > Cladophialophora bantiana. The sequence goes on along the minus strand of NW_015971575.1, from coordinate 453,391 downwards.
GTTGAGACAGATCCGCCCATCTGGTTTCAAGCGGCCGGCTTTCACGGACTGTTCAAGTTCGGGGATCTTCATGTGCGCCTTGGTCACGGCGATCGTGGGGCGGATGTCGATGTCCTGAGATTGCATGAGGTCCTTGTATAGCCAAGGAGCCAAATGACCAAAGGGGTCCATGGCGACGATTTTCTTCTTGTCACCCCATGCCGGAAAAGGCCCAATGTTCGCGGCCGGTTCGGTGTTGGTGAAGTCCGGTTTGTGCTCCAAGTCGAGATTGTTGCTCGCCACGGCGAGGGCGTGGTAGATACTGTAGGATCCGCCGTGAGCGCCGATTGCGTTTCGACGGCGGATGGTATTGTGGTGGCGACTCACCACCACAGGGCCACGTTTGATGGGATTGGGTTCGCCCCAGTCAAGAGGGATGGGGTCGATCCCTGACTGTCCGGGGTAGGTGGTGAGGATGATTCGTGAGGTGACCGATGACTTCCTTGCCGGGGTTGTGGGCGATGACGGTGCTTTGGGAGCCAAGCTGGAGTCTGTGGGAGGAGAAGCAGCGCCGCTCGCGGACTTACCCAGTTGGATGGGATCCAAGCTGGGCGAGTCTTTGATGCTCGTTCGAGACTGAGGAGCGCCGCGTAGTTGGTTCACAGACTGCGAGGTCTCGACCCTGCTCTGGAGGGACTCCACGTTGGCAGCTAGGTTTGCCTGGTCGACTTGTATTTTCTTGAGCGTAGTGAGGATCTCGGAGAGGACCAGCTCGGTGGCAATCCCGTTGGTGGATTGCGGAGCAGCCATGCCGGCCAGCTTGCGGATGTTGAAGGATAACGGATCTGATCGAAACAAGAACCCCCGCGTGATATATAGATATTCGTCACCCGTCTGGACAAAATTCCAACGAGTTCTAGCAGCCTGGCTCTGTTTTGCCTTTGGCAATCCCACCGAAAACTTGGACAGAGGATGAATCGTGTGCTGACAAGGGACAGCCTAAAGACGTCAAATGCCTCCGACACTGCTCAAACACCAACAGATAGCCCCAGGCACCCAAGCACGATCAATCTAAATATATAGAGATATAAGGATAAGGATAGAGAAAAGAGGGCAGAAGGATGTCTTCAACGAGTTGAACGAGGGGGTTGCAACGTTGAAGCATGCTGGTGGGGGACTTGATGCCCATTCTCAATGTGTAATATGATTGGTCGCTCGGTTGCTCGGAGGATGCCGCGATAACGATAAGCCATGGACACAAGCACGTGACTGACTGCGAAACTGGGGACGAGGCTGAGGCTGAGGCTACCGAGGGTGAGGTCGTCGACGTCTCACTTCAAAGGTGCCGTCGGGTACGCGTCTACTCTCTCGTCGCCCCCTTCGCCCACAACCTCGACCTTGATTTTCTGTTGCCGCATTGCACCACGTCTGAGGTCGTCGGCGCTATATAAAAGATGGTGAGCTCTCGCAAATTTCGTGGTTAGAGCACAGTCTAACCTCCATGCCCCAGGGTAAACGAAAGAAGTCCTCACGCAAGCCTCAAGGTCCCAAGAAAGTCAGTAGAGCCTCACCTTTGTCACGTTCTGACACAAGTTGGGACGAGTCGCCAGAACGGCTCTCAAACTAACATGACTTCCCCGTCTTGCAGCGCGAACCCCTCCCTTCGACATTCACCTGCCTCTTCTGCAACCACGAAAAAGCGATCCAAGTCAAACTCGACAAGAAAGCCGGCGTCGGCAACCTACACTGCAAAATATGCGGGCAAAAGTTCCAAACCGGCATCAACTACCTGAGCGCCGCTGTCGACGTATATTCCGACTGGATCGATGCGTGTGAAAATGTGGCGCAGGACGAGGCAACAAAGGAAGCGGCCGAGGAGGAGGAGGATGCGAAGTTCAGCAGTTATGCTACGTCCGGTAGAGCCGGAGCGGGTGTCGGAGCCGCTGGAGGAGGCGGGGATGAAGATGACGAGGACGCCGATTATGGGGACGAGTGATCATCTCTGGCGAGCTCTCGGGGCAAGTATTGCCGCTCTTTCCTCTGCATGGCATGGCGCAGCGCGGCGTTCTTTTGGAAGAAAAGTTCCCATGGTATCGGTCAAGAGGATAGGGATGTGACTGGGCAATACGGAGGTATCATGGATCGCCCTCGGCATGTGGCAGTCTCACGGAAATAACTGGGATGGGCAACGTTGACGATACTAAGGAGCAAAAAGTTGGGAGAATATGCCGTGAAGAGCATAGGAGGAGGTGCATTATCGGTCAGAAGCCTTCCATTTGGGCATAGTTAGGGCGAACATATTTGGGAAATATTGCGTATCTGACACATTTCCCTCTTCATCCTGGGGAATAAAATGGTATACATCTCGGCGTCGTGGTGGCTGAGTCCCATATGAATGCTATTTTCCCATGCTAGACAAGGTCCGATCAAAGGTAAGAAAACACCTTCAATACTTTCTGTGGGACGTTCGTGGCACCTGAACGAGACTTTAGAGACCGATAGCATATTTGGCCATTTTGCAGTCCAGCGAAGTTGATGGTGATAATACCACAGGGTTGGCGGTTCAGTTCACGAGTAATCAGTGAGACGTAGGAACTGGTACGAAAGGCACTGGATCTAGCCTTTGGTCAACCGACACGGTGGACATAGCGAGCATCAAGGGACAACTCTTCTGCAGGGACATTCGAGGAAGCAGTCAGTCTTGTGCTGTGATAGCGGTAGAGAGACTTTGGGCGGGCTAGAAAGCGGCCAAGGCAGAGAGCCATCGCTTCAGGGTGTTGAGAAAACCTTCATCATCGACATAGCCTTGAGTTCCTCCTCAATGGTCACAAGCCAGTCATTGAAACCATGAGATTGCCACTGCCAGGTGCTTGAGAGCCCTAGTCTTCTGCTCCCCTTTCATTTGTCACGACAATGCCGACGATCTCATCCTTCGTAAGTGATCTCTTCGAGGAGATGCCCAAGGGGTTCAACGACCAGAATTGATCTTGACGAGACACGGTAGTCTTTCCAGTTTCATTTCAGACAATGAGTTGCCGACCAGTAGATTACCAAATCATCAACAACAGCATGCCAGTAGCTCCAGTGGGAAACAATCTGGCGATCCCCGGGGGGGGGAAACGCTTCCAAAGGTTGGGCTCCTTTGAATCCTGCAAATTGACTGCCCTTGCTGGAAACTGATCCGGGAGGACAAGGACATTTGTTTCAACGGTGATCAAAGATTTGACTCAAAAGTCTCAAACTCCCTTGATCAGGGTGTCGGGCTTGGATCGCCAAAGCGTCGCCTCTTATTGGAAATCCTTTCACGGAGGATCGCGGGACCAGGGAGATGATCATGAACCCACATCTCGTATAACAGAGCTGACCGGACATTATGTATCACTTACCACATGTGCCAGGGGCTTCAGAGTGAGACTGGAGAACCTGATCTGACGATGCAAGACATTCTTGCCTCGCTTCTTGCAAGATTGATGGAGCAACGGACGCGTCCCTCCTTCCTCAGGCATGTCGAATGTATTGGATTGCAATGCCTTGACAATAGCCTTCATGCAACTGTGATGTGCATGAGAAGGGGGAAGGTCTTTCCGTTGGCTTTACCGACAGCTAGTCGGCCCAACCACAGCCAATCGACAGCGGCCATCTGTGCAAATCCAAAACAAGGGCGTTCAACAATTGGGGGTTTCTTTTCCCGAGATTCCTCCTCCGTCAACAACCTTGTGAGAGGGGTCTTTGCCGTTTCCAGAACGGAGTGCTGCTCCTCGCCTTTTTCCTTTTTCCCCTAAGCGAGAGGGAGTCAGTGCTGCTAGCTGGGCACAACCCTCTCGCGACGATAATGGATCGGCATAGACTTCTCAACTGCAGTGCGCCCTGCGCAGGCGATCGATGCAAGATCGCAGACCTGCAGTAAACAGGGGATGCGGTGCAATGCAAATGCAACAGCGCAAGGCAAAGGCTGAATATTGCAGACGCAAAATTGTCCGGCTCTTGGAAGGGGACGCAAGACGGGGGTGTCCGGTAACACACATTGGCCCACGCACCACGACACCCCCCCTAGAGCCCAGCCTCCTCAAAAACGAAATGCTCCCCGGAGCAGCTCGCAAAAAAAGACCTTTTCTCTCATGATGTTGACTCCACTTCGAGAAGTAAGAAAGCCCTTTTTGGCTGGGAATGAACTAGGGATAAGGCATCCCATTCAGAAGTTCTAGATACGTGCTGGAGCGAGTAATCATTGCTGATCGAGCGATCCACGCGAAGCTGACCTGGTCTCGCACGACAGTGATTGGGCTGCTTCAGCCAAGCTGGTTGAAGCCAGTTCGAGAGTGGGTTGCTGGGGATTTCCTCTGCAAATCATGGATTGACAACGCATCAGGTCGTCGGGACGTGGGCGGCAAGCGGGCTGGCGATTTGTACGAATTGTGAACTTGTCGACCATGCCAATCGCTTTGGGGAACCAGACTTTTCCTTTCCACTTCTGCTATCTTCTTCTCCTTGAGCATTTGACCCGGGAAAATGTTGCAACTAGACTTTGATATGCAGTAAATCTAGAACCCTTGGTTCTTTTCCTGCACAAGGGGCGTCACCCATTAAGCCTTGTCACACAGAGGAGAAAACCGGCGCCGTCATGACCTGCTCACCATCATTAATATCCGGAGGCTGAAATAACCAGTGATCCCATGTGCCACATCTCCCGTGATGCCTTGCCCCTGCCCCCGGCTCCCTTGGCTCTGCGCACGATGATCCTGTTATCGGATGAAGGCCGGCTGCCCGGTGTGCTCGGTAAACCGTCAGGATATTTCAGCCGATCTACTGTCCCTGGAGACCTTGTCCCCCAGCATGCAATTCAAGCTTTTAGAAGAGAGGGCATATTGACAGGTGTTGGCGCATTGCCCATGCATCGTGGCCTCAGGAAGCCGGTGATCTTGCATTTGCATGCCTCTGGTTGGCATCTTGGATCCAGATAGATTCAACCTGCAATGCGACCTTAAATCGTAGCGGATACATATGCACAGCGGGAACACCCCGTCTGCATCCCCGCATGCACGCAAGCTGTCTCTCTGAAGATCCTTTGCCGACTATAGAGGGAAGGTTCAACATCGAGTGGTCACTCAGCACAGTATACCCAGAGTTCGTAAAAGCCATCTTTTATTGAACCATTGCTGCCCTCTCTTGATAGTTGTCAGGCCCGGTGTGCGTTTGAACGCACACGTGTTGTAAGGATGTTGGACTGGAAATCTTTCAGAGCGCCCTGGCTGTGGGGCCTTGCCCGAATTGCCCCGTTGAGAGGCTCGTCCTGAGCCTCTTTCTAGAAAATGGATGGGAACCCGCAGCCACAGAACCCTTGGACACCGTTGTCATCCGGGAAGGGACCAGTTAGTAACATTCCTGCCGATGCATCCGGGCCAGTCCTCTTGGACCGAAAATGAGTGATGCCCAGCCTGCTGGGATCGCGAACAGAACTTGGAGATGGTTTTCATGAAAAAAGAGTCCGGCAATGCTTGTGACCTGTTTGATGAGGCTGGAAGAACGATGTCGATGCCATCCATTTCCTTAGGGAGAGATTGCGGAGTACAACTCCGTCCACAGGCAGTTGGTCGACGGGCCATGACGCGCAGTAAGCTAAACCTGAAACTCGCGGTGACTTTGAGGCCTTAGGTTGCCCTAAGTTGCACTTGCCAGCCACACGCTGACTGATGATGCCATCAGCGCCTGGGAACAGGGTTTGGATCGACTCACGGGTTCTTTTTGAAAGACACTGCCAGGCAATAATCCGTTGTACGGAGCATCCGAGACTTGATGCAATCGAAGCTGCTGCTCCCGCAGAATTTCTTTTGTCTCTGTTCAGATTGGTGGCTATGGTTTCTCTTGAGTGGCCTCCACACGAAAGACTTCTCTTAGAGAAAGTAGGAACACAGTAGACCCTCTCCGTGGACATTATACGCTCGGACACTTGATGCGCCGCTGATTACCGCTGTACGGTACCTCACCTTAGCGCTTGAAGACCGGGCAGATACGCCCAATCTGGCGTTCGTCAGGGAACAGTTAGTCTACCTAATACCACTGATGGTCTCTTAACCGAGGCCAAGATGGAGGTCGCGGCATGATACCGCGAAGCCAGGGGCTTTGGGCAAAGGATCCGGTGGTCGTTCAGAAGTAGGGAGAGACGGAGTCGGGCCAGAAAGTTTGCGACGCGAGCGCTATCGCGGCTCAAAGCAAGATGGCTTGTGCTCATCTGGCGAGCATGCGCAAGTCAGCGACAAGGAGCAGGGGAGAAGGAATTTCACGACCAGGACCACGGGGGAGGGGGCGGCCTTGCCCATCGTCACCTTATCATCGTTCTCCCCTCACTGGAGGGTGGCACCTGGCTCTCCGTTCCGGACTAAGCGCGACTCCGCCGGGAGAAGCAATGGAGGGACATACTGTTGTTGGTTGGTGCCACCTGGAAATCGTCCGACATTGTGGCACAAGCCTTCTCGTCGAGACCGACCAAATTAAAATCCAGACCTGGGAATTTGAATGAGCATCCACTGAGTAACGTTGAGACGAGAAATTTGAGCGAAATAGAAACAGCCTCGTAACATATGAGAAGAAGCAGACGTCGCACTGGGATTTTTTTCAAGGCCGCGCCCCGGGGGGGAGGGGCAAGGAAAGAGCGCGACTCTGATAGACGGCAAGCGCCTGGAAAGGGAATAGAAAGACGATTTTCCCCCCAACATTCACAACTCGGACGGTGCGTGGGCCCTGGTGTCGGACTGGAGGAAGCGGCCAGGCGACTTTTGAACGACACTGGTTGGGGAATTTGGGGGCTGCCCATGATAAGGTGACGGTTCTCCCGAGCCTGAACTGATAGGTATGGGATGGGCGGTACGGGGAGTGGAGGAGGTATGCCAGCTGCCAGGTGGTGAGGATGGATTCGCAGTCATGGTTCTAGTCCAGGACCCTAGGGCGGTTGTGCTTCTTGTGGCTTGCAGAGAAATGGGTGGGCCGATGCTGACTGGATGCGACACCTTTGTTGAGGGGCTGGGGGAGTTTGAAGAATTGAATTTTTGCCCTTTGACGTTCACAGCAAGTACCCTGCCTTTTTTTTTTTTTTTCCAACATACACGTATGTACTCGGTACTCCTTACAGCGTACTGTGCTGGCTCCAAAAAGCGCCTGATTGTTCACGATAGTTGGTTTTCGCGCAGGGGCAAAGAATCCACCCTCGGCCAGCGAGGCGCACAGCTGGCACCTGGGAACGCCTGGGTTCAACCTTGGGCGCTTAAAAGCCTGCAAGGGCTTGGAATCATCATCAGAATTTAGTAGTTCCGAGTAGTAACCTGGGTAGCTGCTCCGCAGTCAGAGGGATTCTTACCCGGAGTACACGTACAGACCCGGAGGACTAACTACGGTACGGAGTTTGTTATCCCTAGTTTCCTAGTATACTGGTACTCGTAGAGTATACCCACATAGGCTTCGGTTGTTGGCCGTCTTGTACGTACTGTGTAAGTTGCGCCCTTAACCCCGTCATCATTTCCGACTCTTTCAGAATGCTCGACAATCACGGAGCGTTGGTGGAAGGAATTGGCAGGAGACTGGTGGCAGGAAATTCACGGGCTCGTCAAGGTCAATGGTAATTGTAAGTTTGTCCTTAGCCCACCTACGCGATAGGCAGGGTGCAACGTTATTTGATCAAAAAAGGCCGTCGTTGTAAGAGAGTAACTTCCGTAACGGAGGAAGACAAGCAAGTCAGTCGTTTTCCGGCTACGATTGGCAGCCTGCGTCCGCCCGCCGTGGGTCTTTGTTTGACCTTTCGTGGAGTGTCAAAAGTCGCAAGTTTCGGCACGCTTGGGATCGCTCAGAGCATGGTCTGTGTGTGAGGGAGTGAATGACTGAGGGAGGGAGGGTGTGGGTGGGTGGATCGTGGATCATGGATCCCTGACTACCTGCGGCTGGGCATTGGCAGTTGGTCAAAAGGCCCATGGTTGGGAGTGGAACCTCTCCTGCTGTTCGCTCGCCGCTGGGCATGGTGGCAGCTTGGGCCTGCTTGGGCTTTAGAGTAGTGGGTCGCCTGGGAAGGACTCCCCTAGGCAGGTTAAGGAACAATCTGTTGCCAATCATCCACCGCCCACGCTGGGTTGTGGCCAGTTAGCGGGCACCCGTAGCGGGCACCTCCCCCTCCTCCGAGTGCCCAGGTGGCTTGGTGGGATCACGGGCAAGCGGGCTTCGGCTTCGTTCTTTGCCTTCTGGCCTTTGACTTGACCTTGACACCACCCTCCCCGGTCCGCCCTCCAGTGTCCAGTGCCGACCCTGGCTGCCCAGCTGCCCATGCTGCTCTGGCCCTCTGGCCCTCTGGCCCTCTGGCCCTCTGCCTATTTTGCTCTAATGCACCCACCTGCGCACACCTTCTTGTCCTCCCGCTCGGCTACTGCACACCGTCTGCGTCTCTGCATCCTACCTGCTTCCCAAACCTCGTTGCCTCTTTTCTCCAGATCTCCATTGAACCATCTTTCCTGCAACCCCCAATCCAGGTGTATGCTGTTCGGCCGTCAATAGTCATGGCCTAATTGTGCGTCACCATTGTCTTTCCCAGTTTATGTTTGAGAAGCGTTCTCCCAGCTGTTCGGTATGTATTCAGAAAGAGCCCAAAAAAATTCTGCCATCAGCCTCTGAGAAGGGAAAAAGTCCGCTGCCCGTGCCCAGTGGTCCGCACAACAATCTGACCGAGCCTGCTACTTTTTGCTGATCTTGCTGCATGCTCCATGTGCCTGCATGCTGCACAAACCTCTATCACGAAATAATGCTAACCTCTTGCCTGCCTGCGCAGTTTGCGATTCCATTGACGACGCTCTTTCGCTGCCTTCTTCCTGCGCCGGAAAGCTCAGCAACAAAACAACATAAGCGGCCGTTGTCAGTATCAGCATTGGGAGGCACTCGAACGTCTTGGATTACTCGGTCACTGCTTCCAATCGTGTATGACCCTAACAAAATCCTCCGCAATTTGGTCTTCTTTGTTGAAGAAAAAATTGTCGGCGTGGGTGACGACTCTCACGGCTATAGAAGATAAGGCTTGACCACGAGCTGGGCAATTCCGCTGGGCAATTCCCTAGTCCAGCTCTTTCATCACGCCCGGAGCATCGGACTATCAATTTTGTACTTGGACGTCTTGGACACCAAGTTACCTTCGCTGAGCAGTCGATATATAATCCTTGACGCTCGCGGATTAATCTAACGCGAGTCGAAAACAATATCTGCAAGAACTGAGTTGAGAAGAGGTGCACATCGTTGGATTTCGGTTGCTCAGACTGCGCCTCTTAGTCGAAAGAAGCCGTCTCTCTAGAGTTTGATCCAAGAGGCGCAAGTACCAGCTCTCAGACCATCCGACCTCCAACTCTCTCGGGAAGGTATTGTCCTTTGCTTGTGATTAGCTTTGGGCGGACGTAACTCGTCGAGCAAATATTGGCGGTTGACGCATCGATCCAAAATGAATCAAACGCAATCGTACCTGGATATGCATCCTGGTTCACACATATCTTCCGGACCTTCATACTCCCATGCCGGTTCCACAGCACCGTTGGGCCATTATCAGCAGTATCAACAACCTCCAATTTCTGCATCATCACATTACGGGCCACCTCAGCCCTACGGGACTTATGGCTATCCCAACGGTGTTACTTCTCCACAGTCTGCCACTGGTCCAGTAGCACAACAAGTATCCCAAATCACATCACTTCCCGGTAGGTCCGGTATAGTTGAGACGGCAAAATAAGCAATTCTTACTGACGAGGAAAAAGCCATCATGACCGGTGCCCCCAGCTCTCAACACTCGTTTGTGACTCAAACGCCAACCTTGCCAGCTCCAAGTCAAGGCTTCGCTCAACAACAGCAACCGTTCGATACTACTGGTCAAATTGCTCCCCCGGGCATGAAACCAAGGGTAACGGCGACGCTCTGGGAAGATGAAGGGAGTCTATGCTTTCAAGTGGAGGCAAAGGGAGTTTGTGTTGCTCGCCGTGAAGGTAACGCCCAAGTCCAGTCTGATCAGGTCATTTTCGCTTGATGCTGACCTATTTGGTAGACAATCATTTCATCAACGGGACAAAACTCCTAAATGTTGCTGGAATGACCCGGGGACGTCGAGACGGCATCTTGAAATCTGAAAAGACCCGACATGTGGTTAAGATTGGACCCATGCATCTGAAAGGCGTCTGGTAAGTCTACCCTGTATCTCGACTGGGAGCAATCGGCTAATTTTGTTCAGGATACCTTTTGAACGCGCCCTTGATTTCGCGAACAAGGAAAAGATTACGGATCTCCTTTACCCACTTTTTGTGCACAATATCGGCGGTTTGCTTTACAATCCTGAGAATGCATCACGGACGAATGCTGTAGTTCAAGCAACAGAGCGTCGTCGGATGGATAGTGTCGACTCTAGCCGTCCTTCTCAGCCTCAAGCACCGTCACTCCAACATCACAATAGCATGCCGGGTCCGGGCCAAGCTCCACCCACACCGCACTCAATTGCTCCGCACCCAAATGCACCACGTCCGGGAATCGACCGTGCACATACTTTTCCCACTCCTCCAACCAGCGCATCAAGTGTGATGGGGATGAGCAGTCAGGGCACTTCGTATGACTGGGGCACTCAAGGTTTGACGAATGGCGCACCAGGAACACAACCCTTGTCAATTGACACTGGCATGAACGCTCGATCCATGCCTACAACGCCCGCGACCACTCCACCCGGGACTGCTGGACAAGGGATGCAATCATATCAAGGACAGTCGGGGTACGAGAGTTCGAAACATTATTACAGTACCACGCCCAGTTCTCAAACTGGTTATGCGCATCATCCAGACGGCAGCCGGTACGGTCAGTCCATGCAGACAGTACCATATGGCAAGACTGATATGGGTCCACCAATTGCTCCAGGGAGCGCTAGTGCAGGAGCAGACGGGCATGAACAGAAGACTGATGGATACACCGCGCAGAGTCACTCGTCCCAACATGAAAGCGACCACCCAGACAGCGGTTACATGAGCGCGAACCCTTCTGCCTACAACACGAGCCGGCAATACACGTACAGTGCTCCCGGTGAACATCCACACATGTCTCCTGAGCAGATGTCGGGCTCTCCGACACATCAAGCTGGCTCCGGTCACGCAACCCCAAGGACCATGCCTGCAGGCCAACCACAATGGACAGGAGATTACAACACCCCGCCCCGGCCGCCCACTTCCAGCAATGTATATAATGTCATGGGTGGCCGGGACCGCACCCCTCAAGGAGGGCCAACCGACAGCTATGGGAATCCGACATATGCGTCCGCCGGCCATCCCACGACTGTGCCTTCCGTGAAACGAGGGCGTGAGGACGATGATCAAGACCGCCCCAGCAGCCGAGAATATGACGGTTACGACCCGAAACGGCGCAAGACTGCACGTCAAGACACGTACAGCATGCCCCTCAACACGCCTCCACACATGCAAGCTATCAAAACCGGCGGACAGCGGTAGAAGTCTTAATGTTCTCGTCGAGAGAAGACTCTTATCTGCGTTGGAGACGTGTCTCAAGTGGAAAAGTGACTCGCACCTTCCGATGGGCTCTACTTCCGAGGTAATGCCACATCACGATATATTTCCAAAAAGCGATTACGAAATTTACGACGGCCTCCGAGCCAAAAAGATTAAAGACTAACGAACGGAACAAGCGTGCACGGTTTGCTTCCTCGACTTTTAACGACCTTATGAAACGATTTCCTTCGAGCGCTTGCAAATGGCGAAAATCACGATTTCTCCTTGCGATTTCCGGCCGTTTGGGGCAGGGTTGAATTTCACGGGTTTAGATGTTCTGCTTCCTTGTTGTGTATGAGGGAACGATATACGTGTGGATGGATTATGATTTGGGATGGATGAACAGCTATGATTCTGAAGGGCGCCCGACGATATGTTTTCTTGGCTGCGGGAAACGAGAGCAAGACTACATGCGGCTCCTGGGCCTTGTCAACGACATGTACAACTGAGAGAGTCAAAATAATTTTCATGTGTCAAGGAATAGGACTGCCCTCAGGCGTGCAGTAGTAGAGGCCAGGCGCTGCAGGGACAATGGCTCCTGTCTCCCCAATCGTGGGACTTCCACTCATGATATGTCGAATACAATAAAAGCTCTATTGATAATCATGAGAGTTCTCATTTCTGAGTGATTCATGGATGGTAAACTCATCACTGCGATAAGGAAGGGAGCGGTTTTGTTTTCTCGCCACGGTTTGACAACATGAGGTCAAGGGGGGTTAGTATCACAATCAGCCTTGCCAAGTTGCGAGTGGCCCCCGTGTGCTGTGAAGATGATAATACCCCTCGCCGACTTGATTTGGACTAGCGCAGATAAATGCCAAGCTTGGCGCACCATGAATTTGTTACCGTCGATTGACTTGACTCTTCCACGGGATCGAGGTTTATTTGCAACCCACGACAACCACAGCTCTCCAGTCATCGGCTCAAGATGTAAGTCTGGCTTTCTCTGTGCGACATTCCGGCTCCATCGGCTCTTGGGCTCTCAATTCTAGAACCGGTCTTTTCGACGGCGGAGAAGTGCATGCCGAATCTAATAAAAGTCTTGAAGCTGATACTTCCTTTCTAGGACGAACCTCCGCACCCAGAAGCGCCTCGCAGCGTCTGTCGTCGGCTGCGGAAAACGCAAGATCTGGCTCGATCCCAACGAAGTCAACGAAATCTCCAATGCCAATTCGCGACAGACAATCCGAAAATTGGTCAGCGATGGGCTCATCATCCGCAAGCCGGTGGCCATGCATTCGAGGGCTCGTGCAAGGGAGTTGAATGCGGCTAGAAGAATTGGCAGACACCGAGGATTCGGTAAGAGAAAGGGTACGAAAGATGCTAGGATGCCTAGGTATGATGAAATGATTCCACGAGCGCGGAACGGGTGGCACTTTCAAGAGAACTTGACACTGACGGATATCCGTGTACAGCCAGGTTCTATGGATGAGACGCCTGCGTGTCCTCCGGCGTCTTCTCGTCAAGTACCGTGCGGCCGGCAAGATTGACAAGCACCTCTATCATGAGCTCTACCAGTTGAGCAAGGGTAACACTTTCAAGCACAAGCGAGCTTTGGTTGAACACGTACGTCTTCACGCCCTTTTGGGACATGCCTCTGGAAAGGAAACTAACAGGCTACGATCACAGATCCACAAGGCAAAGGCTGAGAAACAACGTGAGAGAATCCTCAAGGAGGAGATGGATGCCAAACGTGCCAAGACCAAGGCCGCTCGTGAAAGAAGACAGGAACGCATTCAGACCAAGAGAAATGCCCTTGCTGGCGAAGCCGAGGAGGAGGCCAAGCAAGAGTAGAGGGTTGGAGAAGCGTGGGGAAGAGGGACGCGAGACGATTGTGACGAGCAGCATATTTTGTGGAATGTCTGAGAGACAATCTCTCGACCACCTGCTCTTGCACAACGACCGCATGCCCACCTGGGTGGATATGTCGAACCGAATCGACGGGGAAAAGGGACGATCTGTGGGCCTGCATAGAAACCCATGGCTGCGCATGGGGATAGTGGTTTCAATAGCCGTCAATGATCAAGCAATGAGGAAATCGGATCCATGGGGTGACTTGGCTTTTCAGCCATCTCCATGACCTTTTTTGATAGCGCTGTCAGCGTTGCTGCTCACGAGTATCCAAGAGAAGAGTCTGGTCCAACGATAGTCATGGCGCTTGAGCACTGCAAACACCGATCGAGGGGGACTGATGGTTGGCTGTTTGTTCGCCTGCCGCTCCCACCGTCCTTGAATGACCGTCTTCAGACTAAGATGCATCACTGTCCACTTGGACGCGGACACTATCCTCCGATATCCAACCCGCACACCGCATACTGCAGACCGAGTACATACACCAACGTTTAGAATCCTGCAATGCTATGCAGGTCCCCTGTCACCGACGCCCACCGGCCTTTCCATCCAGTTGTCCCCTCTAACCTTGGCAAAAAATCCTCTGCATCCGCTACTGCAACTCCAGGTGTGACGACTGCGCCGTAGGTACACGCCTGCTCTTTTCCCCTCCCTCCAAAAGCCTCGTTGGATGTCGGACTAGATCGATCGGGCGGATGTCGTCCTGAGCTCATATCAAACTGGCAAGGGGTCACTTCTACTCCAGTATTACTATCTGCGCATCTGCGCTTCAAGTTGACCTTTATTTTTGTTGTTGGGGAATGTCGCGCGTTATAACCGTGCTCTTGCCGTTCCGCTTGGGTTGCTTTATCAAGTGGGAGGTCAGTCATTGAATATTCGACGTCAACCCCGCGTCATCTCCCAAAGCGAGAGCAATAGCCAAAGAACCAGCATCCGCTCTCCGAAGGTGACAAAAATCGGCCGTCGAGAAGTGCATATTGCAAACGTCCACCGCTCGATGACAAGAACTTTGATCCGACACCCCTGCGATCATGTTTGGTGTAAGTTGGGCTGCTGTCGGTAAGTAGAAACTCAACCACATCGCCCAAATCATGCTCCATGGTCTGCCTCCAGCGTCGAAAACCCGAGGCCGCGCTTGTGCCCAGCGTGTCAGAAACCGCTTCATGCACCAGCCGAATCTGTTCTGAGGTGACCTCGGCCTGGGGGTATCTCTTTCACACAGAGCCGTCTGGCGACCAGGGCGTCAGATTTAAGTTGACCGACGAAGACATATGTCATACCATCTCCTGTTCTGGCTGACCGAAGGACCCGGTTTTCCGTATTCCTAAATGAAGCTCTCGACAGGCATTTGATTCTTACTACTGTCGCATTTCTGGATTGATGACCGGTCGATCATTCACTGACCTGTGTTAGGTGTTGGAGGAGACGGGCTTCTTGACAGAGAACGGAATCCGCCGCCAAAGCCTATTCCATTAGAGTTCCCCAGCTATGTCCCTCCACGCTGCGGCAGCCCATTGAGTCGGCAACACATCAAGAACGTCTGTAAAGAGCTCGCCTCGATTCGGAAATTACCCGACATCCGCGACTCTCATCTCGCACATCTCAACATTCAACTGCTCCAAGATGTTCCACTTCCAGACATAGTGCCCGAGAAGCAATTCGAATCACGTCCCTTTCTGTACGACAATGATCTAACAGCCATGCTTGATGAACTTGAGGTCGGCAACGAAGAAGCGTATCGAGAAATACTCAGACTCCCGCCGCTTGAAGGGAGGAAGAAACCCCGCCTGGCATACTCGAGGAACTTCTTTGCCAGCCTGGAAGACATGAGTCGCTACTGGGACCATAGTAAGGATAATTATTACGAGGTCGAATCCAGTGTCGTGGATGATCCGACGAAAGGCATTGAGCAGACGACTGATAAGGTCGAGAACCGTTTCAACCACGCAAATGACGTTGAGATGCAAGACCCTATCGAGAATCCACAGCCTTCTGGCCAAGAAGTTGAGCAAGCGGCGAAGCCTAACCTTTCATCCGACAGCCCAGCAACTCTGGCCACTGTGGAGATGCCCAGTCGCCCGAAAATGAAGCAGGTATACAAGGGACAGCGACTCGGTAACGGCGAGCAGATGAGCCCTGGCACACGAGTTTCGGCAGTGAGGAACCTCTTGAAAATGGCCGTCCACAAGTTCAACTGCCGAGATTACGACGTGAGCCCGAGAGAGAAGTTGAGAATTTACAACATTAATATACCTTCGGTGTCGTATAACTTTTGCGTGGCAAAATTACCGGCGGACACAAAGCTTCTGAGGGCGAGGATGGTGGAAGGGCCGCTCCTCGCCGTTCACTGCAGACACGAGGTAAGATTCAAATCCAGAGAAGGGCTCCTGGGTCCGACGAGTGATTTTGTGGGTGAGAGATTTGATCTGTTCCGCGAAGTCGGCGGTATGTTGATGCTCGCAAAACAAAGGGCAAGGGAAGGACAGACACTATCTACAGAACCGAGCGAGAGTCAATGGTGGGCAACCAAGAGCCGCTGGGGTGGAGGCGAGACAAGATGGGGCCAGCTTGCCAACGAAGTGTTTGAGGACGAAGATCCAAGCTGGAGTCCGGAAGAAAGGCGGCTGCAATTGGAAAAGCGGGAGAAAGAAGAAGAGGAGCGAAGAAATGCAGAGGCTGCCGCTGCCGCCGACTTGAAAAATCTGCAACCGGAAGATCTAATGTCCGGTCCGTCGTCACCAAGCGAGAGGCCGAAAAAGAAGAAGAAAAGTGGCGAAGCGGGTGTATCTCCGAAGGACAAGGCTGAGTATAAGGATGGCAAGCGGTTGATGTATGTCCCGCCCTTACGGCGGAAGTGGTACCAGGAGTGGGTGAAAGTCCGCCCAAACGGCCCCTACTGGGATGAGAAGTTGATCCATAGGAGAATTGGCAGGCGAGGTCAAGAGGAAGGGACGGATGGCTGGGACGACGTTTTCATGATATCGGCCGCAAACCATCACGCCTGCATCTTGAAGATGAGCGTGCATGAGGATTATCTGGACTGGCTGGAGACTGGCAGGGCCGGGGGATCACAGTCCATGTCGCAAGAGAGTGCAAGCAAGACAGGCGTGGACCAGAGGAAAGAACACTTCCTCTACGTTAGCCGGAGCCGTTGGCTGGATCTGTTCGACATTGAGCAGAGAAAGGAATTGCTTATCGGTATATGGAGGGTTCTGAGCTGGATAAACCGACACGAGGTGCCGAGAGCAGAGGTGGAGAAGATGGCAATGCTCAAAGGCTCGCAGAGCCAACAGCGGGAAGACCAGACTGGAGACCACCAATGGGAGATCTGATCTGGCAGAAAGCCGCGGGAGAGATGAGCGCAAAGACAGCAAGAACCCAAGCCAGAGGAATTGGAGGATTGGCCGACGATCTCCAACAGTTGAGAGAGAATTAGATCCTACCAACATATAGAATATGCTGTGGGACGTAGCACGGCCCAACGCCATCTGCTGAGCGAGAGTGAAGGACACCTACTGGCACTCACCACGCCAGCAAAGTGATTAGAGAGGGGAGGATGCGAGGACCGTGAGAGAGGTCGTCAAGGCACCGAGACGAAACCCCTATTAGAACAGCCTTGGTGGTGCAGGAGTGTATTGGAAAAATCACCGAGTATAGACTATTCAAATGCTCCGCCCACGCTAGTAATTAAACGCCAAGACCCCCCGCCTTCACCGGTATCCGTCCCCTGCCGTTCTTGGACTGGTTTGCAAAAAGTTTCGAAACTTTTTGCTCAGTAATGCCGCATAAGTGGTACTTGTACACAGTCTGATCCATTTGAGACAAATAGTGGCCGGTGGGGAGGCGAGGTGAGTCATTATTGAACTTTGATCTGGTATCCTGCCTGCGGTCGTTGGCACCATCCAGTATTCATTTCCTCCCGTCTAGTTACCTAGGTATACAGACAGGAGTACCTCTCCCAACATGCCGGCGTCACATCTCTCAGAAGGCATTCGCATCCAGCAGGATGGCGACCGCGACCCGCAAAATCCCTTGCGCCGCGAAGTTTCGCGCAGCCTCTCCATGTCCACCTCGCCCAGCGACACCTTCCACCACCGCAAAGTTTCCTTCGGCGTTGACAGCCTCAGTGGTACTTCTCCCAATCTCAGGCGAACAATTACCGGTCCTCAGCCCAAGCAATTGAAACCCTTTCGCGAACAAGATGTCAAGATTCTGTTGTTGGAGAATGTCAATCAGACAGGGCGGGATATACTAAAAGCCCAGGGCTATCAAGTGGAATTCTTGAAGTCGAGCTTGCCCGAGGATCAATTGATTGAGAAGATAAAGTAAGAATTCCCCACGGGTTGGACTCTCTATCTGACCAGGATTCCTGTCTAGGGATGTTCATGTAATCGGCATCCGCTCCAAAACAAAACTCACATCCCGCGTCCTTGCGGCGGCAAAGAATCTCATCGTGATCGGGTGCTTCTGCATCGGCACAAATCAGGTCGATCTGAAATATGCCGCCTCCCACGGCATCTGTGTCTTCAACTCCCCCTTCAGCAATTCCCGCTCCGTCGCCGAAATGGTCATCTGCGAAATCATCGCCTTGGCTCGCCAACTGGGCGACCGTTCCAACGAACTGCACCGCGGTATATGGAACAAAGTCTCTGCGAGATGTTGGGAGATTCGTGGCAAGACCCTGGGCATCATCGGCTACGGGCATATCGGGTCGCAATTGTCTGTGTTGGCCGAAGCGATGGGCATGGATGTGATCTACTACGACGTGCTGAACCTGATGGGTTTGGGCACGGCACGCCAAGTCCCCACCCTCGAACATCTCCTCAAGGACGCGGACTTCGTAACGTGCCATGTCCCCGAGCTGCCGGAGACGATGAACATGATCGCCGCGAAGGAGCTGGAGACCATGAAGAAGGGAAGCTACCTCATCAACGCCTCGAGAGGGTCAGTCGTGGACATCCCCGCGTTGATTGATGCGATGCGCTCAGGTCATATCGCCGGTGCGGCGTTGGACGTCTACCCTGCCGAACCTGGTGGGAATGGGGACTACTTCAACAACAACCTGAATCCCTGGACGGAAGATCTGCAGTCCCTGAAGAATGTCATCTTGACACCTCACATCGGCGGGTCAACCGAAGAAGCACAATCGGCCATCGGCGTCGAAGTCGCAGAGGCCCTCGTCCGCTACGTCAACGAGGGCGTCACCGTGGGCGCCGTCAACATGCCCGAAGTCGCCCTGCGCTCTCTCACGATGGACGAGCCGGACCACGCGCGCGTCATCTTTATCCATCAGAACGTCCCCGGTGTCTTGAGGAGAGTCAACCACCTTCTGGGCGACCACAACGTCGACAAGCAGATGACCGATAGTAGAGGCGAAGTGGCGTATCTAATGGCGGATATCAGTAACGTCAAAGAGGACCAAGTGGCGGAACTATATGCCGAGTTAGAAGGTGTCAAGGAGAAGATCCTCACCAGGATTCTCTATTGAAATCATGCACCAGACCAAGCCGTGTCACTGCTCCAATGTGCCATACTTTACTACCGCCACACAAGGTAGATGGAAGGTGAGTGCGTTTCCCGTCTGCACCTGTGGCAGCAGTCGAGACGACGAGGCAGGAGAAGGTCAGGGAAGGGGACCAAGACAGATTCGTATCGTACACTACATGGCGAAGTTGTGTTTACCGAAAACGACAAGGGGGAAAAAAAAAAGGAACGGCTTCCTATAGGGAAAAACAAAAACAATACTTAATATTAGAGAACAACGACCGAAGGGAAAAGACGGCGACGGGCTCGCGGCTCCAAACTTTGAACGACCCAGGCAAGGCTTTCAACAGCTAGCTAGCTATATAGCTACATACATACAGGGCGTTCAGGATGAGAGACACAAATAGGGTGTACATCAACGGCTTCCCACGATGTGAGTATTCAACAATGCTGGAGGCCCAGCAGATATCAAAGCGGAAATGAGACGATGGGTTACTTCTGAAACTCAATGATTTGCTCAAAATGCGGCCCTCTTCTTCATCCTCTCTCCAAGTGCCCAAGGCTCCACTCCCCTGTGTTCAGTCTTAAGCCTTGTCTAATTTGAGCTGCTTCGAACCCTGGGTCCATGATGCATCATACGCTGGAGGGTACCTACCCGTGGTTTCTCCAAGATCTTGCATAGTTACTAAGGTCTTAAGAGTTCGCGCTTTTAATTGCCGCCTCTCAAGATCGTTCTCGAGTCGTTCTCATGTTCCGGTCGCGACGCGATCGAATCGTCAAGAAAAAAAAAAGTTGGATAGTAGATTCCTCATCACAGTGTATAGAATCGGTCGCCGAAGTCACCAAGGCCGGGGACAATATAACTGGACGAGTTAGTTGGACGACTTTTGGACGATCCGTATAACAAACTTACTTTTGCTCGTTGAGACCTTGATCCACAAAAGCCGTGATGACCCTCACCTTGGGCACCTTTTTGGCGAAGTTCTCAATACCTTCAGGGCTGGCAATCAGGTTCAAGAACAAAATACGTTCTTCCGGGACGCCTTTGCTCTTCAGAACCTCGACTGCCATGATTGCACTACCACCGGTCGCTAACATAGGATCCAGGAGCAGCACCCATCGATTCTGAACATCCGGGGGAAGCTTTTCGTAGAAAAGCTTTGGTTTGCTCGTTTCCTCATTGCGCTGGATCAGGATTTTGCCTATCCTCACCGACCGGCAACATTCTCTCAGACCTTGCTCCATTGATTCTCCTGCTCGCATAATGGACACACCGCAGATCTTTCCTTCAAATTTGACCCCAACATAGTCCTTGCCGACAGGAGATGTGACGGTGTGTGTAACGACTGGAAGGTGATTAAGACCTTCCTCGACCAGAAGGCGAATGATTCGATTGGAGTAGAAGATGAAATCAGCCCGTTGGGTGTTCTTGTCTCGGATCATGCTTGATTGAACAAGTCAGCCACTCTTGTTTCGATGCTGCAGATCTTTATAGTACCCACGTCAGGAGAGCAATCAGCTGAGGAGTCTGAGGCAGGACGTGGACATTTTCCTGCTGGACGCTTTTGGAGACGGTGGCTGTGGGTTTCTCCTCCTCTGGGCGATAAGAAGGCCCAACGCCAACAGCGGGAGACTGCACCCCGTTGACACGCGGGACTGAAGCCATTGTCTGCAAGCAATATGCTGTGACAGACAGCTGAAAGGAGGGATAGCGGCTGCTCGCGTGACCTTTGGAGGAGGGGGATCGCAAGTTAACTCTTGGGATTGAGATGGATGTCTGGCGAAAGTGGGGGGAGGGCGCGAGGCTGGAATGCAGGAATATTTCCTCTGTTGCTATGATGGGAGAAGAAAACAAGACGGCTTCATAGAGCTTCAAGTTCACCAGGAGTCCATACAACCACAGGTGGTCTCTGAATCGACGTCGTGCAAACTCATTGTTGTTCGTCCATGGACTTTTGATCTGTGGCAGATGAGCTGGTGCGCAGCTGCGGGTAGATGCACATGCGCCGAGGAAGCTACCGAAGAAATTTGATCAAGGAAAGTGGCCCGCTCAGCGGGCGCAGCCCTGAGGTTTAACTAAACAGCTCTGGCCATGCTGCCCCGAGCCGCCCGTCGGGGCTTCGGTTTAACTGCGACCGCTGGTTCTAGGTGCTGGGTGATCAGTGATCAGTGATCACCTGGCACTAAAGGGCTGTAAAGGGGTTCTGTTTGTTTATGGGTCTTCGTAGGTACATCACCCCGCATCAACATCGCCATTCGATGCTATCGATCTCCAAAGCTGCCACTCAATGTTATCGACTTTTCGACCTTCCAACTAAGATCAACAGCACTTCAGGATATCTGGCTGCATCTGCACTGAATCCGATATCAAACAATGACCCTTTGTTCCCCTCAGTCTATATGCAGTACTGGGTACCTAAGATACGCGATGGCAGAGTTCTGATACTCGTCGCGCCTATTTAACACAATCCATACTTCGAATGATCCAACCACGTCTGCGCCCCCTCGCCGGTAGGCACCATGGATGGCCCGCCAGTACGTCGAAAAGTGAACATTTATGGCAAAGGAGCCAGGAAGGTTCGAGTTCACGACCTTTTTGACGTCGCTGCGCCGTCACCAGTCGAAGCGACAACAACGACATTTACCTCTCATGCGCCAGCCCTTCCTCGACCCGGTCAAACCACCGACACATCTCATATTGAACTTGAAAATGAAGTGAGAGGTGCGGCAAAAGAACAGTCTAATGGGAGAAAGGAGGATCCTTCGACTGCAACCACTCCATGGCCTCTGACAGCAACCGACTCGACCATGTTTTACCTACACTCCTCAGAGGAGGAACCGGCCAGTCTCAGACCAAAGCCCCCCCTGAAGAAGAGAAAGATAGCATCTGCCAAACCAAGTCAAGCGGTGAATGGTGTGAAGGTGGATAAACCACCCAAGGTCGTTATGACAAAGACAAACGGATTGCGGGCCTTGAATGAAAGTACCAAAGAGAAGCTGCAATCCAAGTCTACGAATGTGAACTTTACGCTCGAACGTTCCGACTCAGCCAATGCCGCTCCTAGAATGAAACGATCATTTAGGGGAGTCACTGCTAGCAGATCAGTTTCTCCTGGCGACTTGGTCCGTCCAAAAGCAACTCGCTCAAAACTGCCTCAACTCTCTATTGTCTCTTCTCCAGATTCTTCAGATTCTTCTAGCAGATCGCGGCCGTCGCAGCGGAGTAGTCCAAAGAGAAAAAGGCGTGTTTCAGACGAGAGTCGCCTAGCCTCGCCCACCCTTAGCGATGTTCATCTGACTGCCTTGCGTTTGACGCCCGATTCGACCTCGCAAAGGTCACACGTCTCATCCGATGACGAGGACATTGGAGATGCCCCCACCAAGCCTGCTGAGAAAAGCCGAAAAAGGTTGGTTGATCGACTGGACGCTCCACGCGCTCAAACCAGGGCCATTGTCTCGCGGACTGCATCATTAAACGCAAGAGAAAGACAGGAGCAACATTCAAATCAACCTAACGGTGGTACCGCACTACCTGGGAGGATTTCAGCAAGCCGTCCGACCAGGGATGTCTCTCATCTGGAAAAGCAACTATCAGATGTATCCGTTGCCGCTTCTTCAGGACGTCCACGGCCCACTTACGCTAAGCAAAGGACTTACTTGAGCGAAATGGTCGACAGTTTGGAGAGTTATCCGGCACCGAATAGCCAAACGTCTTCTCAAGAAATCTATTCGCAGGCTGTGTCTTTCACTAGTGTGGCCTCACGGATGGAGCTAGACACCGGTGACAGCGATGAGGCTGATGCTTTCAGTCAGATTAAAAGCATTCACGAATTGAGGCGTGGAGGTGCGCTCAGAAAGTTCGACCTGGATTTAGACACCATCTTGGAAGACGTTGAATCAGGATCCAAGTCACGGCGCATTTCAGGACTCCTACAGCTTATTCCCAAGTTGAATGAACTCTCTTCCCTGCGTCATTTTCAAGACTCTAATAATCTCCAGCGCCTTCTGGATTGTGCAAACGGATCCTTGGATGAGGTCAGCGGCACGTTGGTGGCCCTAGTCCTTCACTGCGTAGTGTTGGCTGAAAGCTCATCGCCGAGGGTCGTGCTACAGATATTGAACACCCTTTACAAGTTATCTCCACGTCTGGTCTCGGAACCCAAATCACTAACCAAACTTGCAAAAGACCGAAGTCAGAATCTCTCCAAGATTCTTGTCAAAGATATATCAGAGTTCGAGGAGAAAAGGTCGAGACTTTTGGGCCAACCGTGTATGGCTGTCAACAGGACCATACTTGGTTCCGTAGAAGCCGCTCTGCGCAATCTCATCAGTCTCAAGGAACCATTCCCCACGCTTCCACGAGTTCTCCTTGACGAGATTCTCTCGACCTTTGCGACGACGCTGGACA
Organism: Cladophialophora bantiana CBS 173.52; assembly: GCF_000835475.1. Lineage (NCBI taxonomy): Eukaryota > Fungi > Ascomycota > Eurotiomycetes > Chaetothyriales > Herpotrichiellaceae > Cladophialophora > Cladophialophora bantiana. Next base: position 430,120 of record NW_015971575.1, on the reverse strand, counting down.
TGGTCGAAGGGGGAGGGATGGCTACACAGTTGGAGACGATCCAACTCTTGCTGTCTTTATTGGAGATTGCCTGCGCAACAAACCGCGGGGCGGCTGGGTCTAGCTTGTCGACCGTCTGTGTCGCCGAACTAGGTGAGAGCGTGGCCAGTGTCATGAAGGAGGCTCGTCAGTCCCAACCACAAATTGAACAATCGTGCCTTAGGCTCATCGTGAGCTTGAGTAACAATGACGCAGCAGCTTGTGACGCTCTGGTTGATGGACGCCTCATCAACACTGTTTTCCAGGTGATTGATGACCGCTTTCTGAAGCTAGCGAGGCATGCGGAGCAAAAGCAAGAGTTTGACCATGCACAGCTCGAATCTGTGATTCTGGCCGTTGGGTGTCTTCTCAACTTTGCGGAATGTGCGGATGCCGCCAGGGTACGGATGTTGGGATTGATGGCAGATGGAAAGAACATGGTGGACCGGCTGGTAGACATATTTAACAGCCATGTTGACCAGGCGTCCGAGGTACGAATCCCTGACTGGCCGCAAAGATTGCGAGACGCTGACTTTGTACAGGCCCTGACCATTGACCAGACCCAAATCCTCGTCGCTTTTGGATACATCTCAGCGCTGCTGTGCACACTGTGCCTGAACCCCACTGCGAGCCATCGAATATCCCAATCCATCAACGGGAAGGGGCTTTCGCCATTGTTTGGGGCTGCGGACACGTTTCTTGATCACCTACAGACGGTGGAGGCGGCACTTGGAAAAGAAGACTGCTCGCCAAGGGGGTTTACAGAGCGGTTTACTACGGTGCTCGAGACAGTGAAGCAGCAGGCGGGGTGATGTTTCCTTCTCTTGTATTCGCGAACGATACGATATACGGGATATGGCATTGGGTACAGGCTACAGAGTATTGGGACATGTCCTTAGTCGACATGTGGTTGCATAGAAAAGTTGGACGATACCCCCTGAGTATTGTGTTTGCTGGATAGAGAGGTCGGTGCATTTGCCAACCGTGATGAGCTGGTTCGAGTCAAAGATCTCTAGCTCACTAGGTACCTGGCTGGATTGTTCTGCTTGGAGCTCACCCAGACCCCGCCGCTTTCCCGCCCCGGCCCTGGTAGCGTGTAGCGGTCCCGTTCCTGCGCTAGTCTCCCGACCGGGAACGTTGGAATGAGAATGACAATGACCTACTGTAGCTCGCTAGCTACTCGGTATGGAGTAGATAAACCTCATACCATAGATCCCCAAGGATCGGATTGCAAGCGCCTTTATAATTTATGAGCCGGGAATCCCATCAAATATCGGAGACCAACAGTGTCCCCCCCCAACCCATTCCGCTTCTAGCGTAGCCATATACAATGGCCTTGCAAGTTTGTACCAGATGTCGCAAGAGAAGAATCAGAGTGAGCAATGTCTGACGGTCTTATACCCATAAGCAACCGAATTAATGGCTTACAGTGTGATCGCGAATTGCCAGCCTGCAAAAACTGTCGGCTGGCCGACGTTGATTGTACGTTTTGGGATGACTCTCTCGGTCAGGAGATATCATGCAGGTCTGTAGGTATTGTATCTCAAGTTCGGCCCGTCAATGCCAACCCAAAGCCAGTTACCTTCACTCGCTCCAGCAAAAAGTCCAAAGCCTTCGGCTGGAGATACAGCAGGTTACAGATCCAAGAAGCCTCACCTCGACCGCCACCGCTTACCAGGCCGATGTGGTCCCTTTCTCCAGAGAGGGTTCTCACTTGCAAGTGGCCGACCCTGACGACCTCCCGACTCCTTCAGACACTGCTTATCTGGGTCCCGGGAGCTCAGCTCGACTTGTCCAACGCTTCTTAACAACCACAACCAACTGGCATATAACCAACAACATTCAGATCCCAAGGCATCTCCTTCCGAACGGTCAATCCCACTTGACCGGGCTTCAAGCACTTCGAGTAGTAGTGCCTTCTTTCCCCATCAACAATGATCTGCGAAAGGTAGAGCTGCATTCTCTTGTGCCGCCTTCAACACAACGAGTCATTATTGAGCATTACTTGAAAATTGTGGCCCCGGAATATAGCTTGCTTCCTGTCGAACAAGAGACCGTCTTGTTGACACATGAGAATCCTCTAAAATGGATCAGCTCGAACAAGAATCATCCTGCGGCGTCTTCGTTGACCATCGTGTTTGCCATCTCCACCGCCCTCATCACTCGGGATCTTGATGCCAACCTGGCGAATGTCTCCTTGCGAAGCAAAGAGGATATTCAAAAACTATCTCTCGGTGATGCGGCGAGTCAGGGCCACGCGACTGCGACCAGTTGGACCTGCGCCGCCTTATGTGCCCTCGCCTTGATCGAGTTAATCTGTCCAACATCTGGCCAACTTTGGGACCTCCTGGGAAGAGCCGCGTCGACGATGCAAGACCTGCAGGAAGGTTGTCTGCTTAGGCGCTCGGATCTAGACGCGGATTTGCGAAGACTGGAGCGTGCCCTGCTCAAACTAGAGAGGTACTCTACAATCACCGCGACGAGGTCCCGGGCTAATATCACTTCTAATAGCTTGGCTACGATGCATTTCGGACGTCCTTCATTATTCTTCGACACTCAGATACAGCTCCATCTCGAAGGCGTTCCCGCGGCGAACTTGCTTTCGGACGAGCTCTACATCGCAAGCTGTCTGCACAGCATTTCGCGTGCGCTGACGACCGTGCCTGTCCCAACCGAAACGTTTCTCGAGGCTCTAATCCCCTTTCCTCTCCAAGTCATGTCCCTTGGCTCTGAGATTAATCTGTCTTCGGCAACGCTCTATACAGCTTTAAACCCACTTTTCACCGACCCGGACAGGTTCGCTGGGGGTGGCATCCTGAACATGGCATCCCCAAGAATGGCTCACATAATTGCCAAATCCGCCTCTATCATCATTGATCACTTCAATCTGCTCAACGAAAAAAATTCCATCATCAGCATTTGGCTGGCTGCTGAGCGAGTTCTCGAGGCCGGAACCGTGTGGGCGGCTAGTCTAGTCCATCAACAACGTTTAGCAGGCCTAAGGCCACAACATCTCTCTGCCACAGGGACTGATGTGACCCTGGGTCCAATCGTCAAGGTATCCGGTCTTCTGGCTTCATTTGCAGCGCGGTGGAAGGTCGGGTCAGTATACGTGAGTACCTGGGAAATCGTGGTTGAATCCCTTTGGAAAATGGTGTGAAGCGTGGCATATGTCTACCTGATCACTAAACTCTTGAACAATTACTGCTGCGGCTATTGATCAATCATGGACTTTGCAGACGACATGCCTCTGTCAGCTGGCATTGCCGTCAACACCTCGCAAAGGCACGAGAGCCCCTACCTCAAACGACCAATCTACAACTGGAAGATCATCACAAGGTCTGCCGATCAGTACCTTTCCTGTGCAGCTCTTCAATTCCATCATGACGCACGCCAGAGTTGTCATCCTTTCCATTCCCACCGCATCAGCAGGCCTGTCTCTGCAAATCGCAAATGGGCTTCCCTCCTCATCTGATAGTTTCTCACGAAGCGACCGAAACGTTGTCGTCGCATTCTTTTCCCGATCGATGTCAGTCAACTTCTGAATGCGAGCCAACCGCAGGAACGAATTCGGAGCAGGATGATCTACCAGTTTGGCGGGCCGATTCGTCCCGTACAAATGGTTCGTGTGTGCCACATACCCATTGGTAGGCAAGATCAAGACATTGCCCCTCGGCGAGCATTCGATGTTGACATGCTTCCCGGTTCTGTCGGCAAAAATATAATTGGCCGTACACGCCAGGCCAAACTCGTCGATTATGCTAAGGGCGTTGTTCACACTCCTAGCATATTGCAGAAGACGTCGTGACATGACATGGACGGGTAGATTGAGTTCGTCGAAAGCGCCAGATCGGAGAGCGTTCATGCACAAGCCGAAGCCAGCACTATTCATCCCGATCTTGCCCACAATGCCTGCCTCCCCGAGAAATCTGAGAGCAATGTCAGACCCAAGAGGTTTGATATACAAGAATACCATCCCCTTGTGGAGCTCCTCGAGCCAGTCCCAGTTCTGGGCCAGAAAGATTTCCCCATCTTCTCCAACTTGACTGATCGACGTACACCCGTCCGCGTAGTTCGTCAAGCAAATTTCACTCCGAACGTTCAGAGTCAAGATATCTTCACAGGTCAGGCCACCACCAGCGCCGTCGGCGATCCCTCTCATCTCCTCCAGAATCTCGGGATACCTAGCCTCAAGCGTCGGTACGAATTGGACGACAGCTCGTTCTCGTGCTGCCTCCCATGAAATTTTGGCCGTCTCCTGAAAGAAGCTGGTATATGTGGCTATGTTGGTGTGCACTTCGACACCAGCAGTACTGCCATGTTGAAGGCCAATCTCGTAGGGAGTACCGGAGCAATGGATGGTCTTGACAGACGGGTGATCCGTTGTGGCTCGACATTGGACGGTCATCTTCGCAGTGGGATAATGTTCACGTCCACCCAGTGGATAATTTCATGAGCAAGCCATCAACCCACTGGCATTCAACCTGAAACACCATATATACGCAAACATTGCCTGCCATATCAGAAGATATAGCCCTTCCAATATGTTACCCGTGCTGGTATTCGGTCCTCAGTCACACTTGCCAGGGCCTGCGAGCGTCGCCCACGTGTGAAAGCTGAATCACCTGGTTGTGGACTAACGGATCTCACCGAGAATCAGCTTAACCTCTCGCCTGAACCCGGATCTCCAATGGTTCGCACAGTGGCCAACCACAAGATTCGTTCGGCTTGACCATGAGTGTCAAACGCAAGGACTGGGCCCTTCGATGGCCGAGGAGCCTAGTTCAACCCGTCGAATGCCAAGGAACTATACAAAGAAAAGTATCGTTTCTGATTGACTCAATAGGTGCTCTCGGACCAGCAAAGTGACCGCGTTGGCAGGCTAAGGGGTTTCGGCCATTTGCCTCTCGTACCAAGGAGAGCTCTCCTAATCTCTGCGGTCCGGTTTCTACACCACCATGAACGGATAGACCCCCATATCTGGCTACAGCTGTGTCAGGCCTTTGGATATCCTTCAAGACGAGATCTGAAGATTTCACTTGAGGGGCGTGTAAGCGTCCCACTGATCCCACTGGTGGTCATTGAGGTACATTCCCACACCTTTTCCATCCCGTTTCCAAATCTGACCATCTTTCATGACGAAGTCCACCTTTCGTAAAGCATGCTTATCCTCCCGTGGGTCTGAATCGAGGGCGATAATATCGGCTCTCAACCCTTTGTCAAACCAGCCGAATCGCATTCCACACAAATCTCCTCCACAAGCCTCCCAGCCTCCAACAAAGCAGGCCTCCAAGGCATCTTCCAGCGGGAGACCAGCATCCCGCATGAGCTCTATCTCTCTGACCCCCTGACCATGGGGATAAGGACCAGTGTCTCCTCCACAAGCGAACCGCACACCTACTTCGTGAGCCAGCTTCGTCTGCCTCTTGATCTCATCGAATCGGCGATGATGAACCCGCTCACAGACAGCGAGGGTCGGACAAAACACGGTCCCTTTCTCTTTCATTAGTTCAAACAGCTCCTTGTCGGCGAAGTAGGCGTGTTCAATGGTATGCACTCCGGCTTTGACGGCGATCATGGCTCCCTCGATAGTTCCGGCGTGACATGCCACAGGCGCCTTACCCATTTTCGCTTCCTGAACAAGAGCCTCGACCTCTTCCTGTGCGAAAACGAGAAGGTCCGGGTTGGGGTCCGCCGGAGGGTGCGTCACACCAACAATATAAGGATGTTGCTGTGCTGGAGGGTATCGCATAATACGGCGGCGATAATCGGCAAAGTATTTGATCACATCTGCACCGGCGGCTAGGCGGCGCCTCACCGCCGTTCGTACGTTATCTGGACCATCGACCGCCTCGCCTCCCATCGGCAAGCACACACCGCCTGACGAGTTCTCGGTGCGAGGCTCATATGATCCCGTGCTGGCTAGTGCGCGTGTGGCCACGAACATTCGCGGTCCAGGTGTCAGGCCGCGGTTGATGCAATCACGCAGTTGGGCGTCGCCTTCTCCCATTGATTCCGAGCTTAGATCACTGGATCTCGTCAGTCACATGGAACGCGAAGACCGCATTGTGAGGGCGAAGCTCACCGATAGGTTGTGTAGCCCGCAAGCAGAGCCGTTCGGCAGTGGTTGGCGGCGCGGACTATTCGTTCGACAATGCTTTCATCGCGCTTCTGGAGCAGGGACGCACGTTCACTATGTTCCAAATTAACCACTCGCAAATCCTGAAAATTTGATAACAATCACAACCGTACTCGTATGAGTGAAGGAAAACATGTGTATGCGCATCAACAAAGCCCGGCATCACAATCTTCCCTCGAAGGTCGACATCGCCTTCTGGCACAGATTCGCCTAGGGATCCTGGTGCTCGTTGTACGACTTCCACGATCAAGCCGGACTTGGGGTCGACAGTGACGGAGACATCTTTAACGAATGCCTTCTTCTTGGGGTCAAAAAGAATCGAGGCGTGAACAGCATATGGTGTTGTCATGGCGGCTGCGACGCTTGAGCTTTGACCCGTGTAGGAAGAATGGGCACCTCTTTGTAGATGGCATTCATATTTTTTTTATTTTTTATTTTGCAGCAGCATTTGCCAGTGTCCAAAGGTCACCTTTTCAAACCGATTGCTGCGGTGAGGGATCTACAAGCCTACCGGAGATACCATGCTACTTCGAGAACAGTTTTCCGACTGACAAAGGTCGAGACCGCGATACAGCACAAGGTACACATTTCTGGGCCTCCTCAACGGTGGAAGCCTAGCTCGATGAGCAGCTCCTCGCTCTACTCCGACATCTTGGCCCCATCGAAGGCGCAAATAGCGGAGAAGCATGGGTCGGTCACAGTCGCTAGGGCGGTAGACGAAAGTTCGCTCTCCTCCGTCCGAGGCACGGGCAGTCTTTGGGGTTGATGGGTTTAGTTAGCACGATGAGTCTCTGCTCGCAAGCACTCCATTCATCGTGGTCACTGATGCAGTCTGATGAGGTCCAGAGTCGACTTTGCGCTTCATTGCGTATCGATTAGAATCCATCCTTTTTCAGAGATTTTATCATGCGGTCGCTATCTACGCGTTCGCCAAGGTACAAAAGACCTTGTTGCCATCAAGTCTGCAGATCCAGATTCAGAATTATGTTGTGAAGAACTTGGTCATCATGTCAATATCTGTCCTTGCAACAGGAGACATCGTTATCACAGACAAACTCAGTCGCCCGACCGGCAATGGAACCATCTACGATAGATTGCGGAGGGCGGATTCGTGCTTTGCAAATCTCGAAATGCCATTCAGCAAGGATGGGTACCCTGCTGAGAAACTTATACCTCTGAAATGTGATCCTGCTCAAGCCGATGTCATCCGCGAACTTGGCATCGATGTTGTTACGTGTGCAAACAACCACGGTATGGATTTTGGCTTCGAAGGGCTGCGGATGACTTCCCAGGCCCTTGACACCGTTGGTGTTGCCCACGTTGGCAGTGGAGAGAACGTTTTCGAAGCCTTTGCGCCTGTCGTTAAAACACTGAATGGTGCGAAAGTGGCATACATTGGGGTCACAACCACACTACCGAACGGCGCTGGGGCTGGGAGGTCACGACCTGGACTTGCGGGCGTACGGGTCTTCAGCAAATTCGTCGTCGACTCCGTCACAATCGATGAGTCTCCGGGCATGGCGCCGTTCGTGGAGACGGAAACATATAAACCAGATGAAGAAATACTTCTGAAGACCATTCGTCACGCGAAGACCCAGGCAGATGTTGTCCTGGTAGCGATCCACTGGGGCGTCCCCTACGGATGGGTCCAAAACAGTCAAGACGAGATTGCAACCTATCAACAGCCTTTGGCTTATGCTATGATCGATGCGGGCGCATCTGCGATATTTGGGCACCATCCGCATGTTGTACAGGGCGTGGGATTTTACAAGGGCTCTCCCATCTTTTATTCCTTGGGAAATTTCATCTTTAGCAACAGCATCGTTACTCCCTCCGATGGGTGGCGGAACTACCCCCCATATAGCTGGAGCAGTCTACAACAGACTTTGTCCAATATCGGGGCTCTTGCCAAAGTTTCCTGGGCAGGAGGAAAGCTGGCGAGCTGCTCACTCGTTCCGGTCACCCTTGCTGAAGATGGTGAACCTCTTGAAGCTAGAAGCGAAGATGCTGAGGTGCTATTATCCCGATTGAGCACGCTTTCGAAGGATTGTGGAATCGAATTTGACCTGAGGAAGCAAGAAAGAGGTTACGAGATCCTCATCTCCAAAATCCAGAGTGTTAGATAGAGCGAACGCGCCGACTTGACTCAATGTTTGCCGAACTTCTAACCGTTTCCTGGGGCTGTGCCTGGTCGAACGCCCCATGCTGCTCGCAGTCCTGAACTTTAGGACGGATGCGAGACGATTTTCGCCTCTCTGCCCTGTTATTGTCCTATCTACAGGCTGTAACCAATCTAGAATCGCCAAATCTAACACCGCGCACTTCTCTCAAGAACCCTTGGGGGGTGGTGGACAAGGCCCCGTGCAGGTGGACTAGTCTGTCTTCTCTCCAACGTTACCGAGCACTCGGTAGAAGACGACGGTTGCCCTAGCTCGAGTAGTCTATTGAAGGCTATCTCCGCGGCTAGTGCCAGAGGTGGCAAGGTGATCTCAAGCCACGAACTAAAACCTTTGGCGGCTTCGTCTGTCATGACCTGCAATTCGATGAAATGCACTCGGCACCAAGGAGTCTGGTTGAATTGTCAGCTCGGCCCGTGTATGGTTGTGCACAACATGTTGCTGATCTACAAATGCCACAAGACCTCAGACATTAATGGCGAACGCTTCCAAACCCCTCTGTTGAAATATTGAGCTGATTTGTAAAAGCATTCGATATCGCCTCCTATATACGCAAACCTGATAAGAAACGGGAGAGCCAAGTGAACAACACAAGGGTCGAGATTGGGCATTGCTCCTTGGAATTGTCTTCACAGACCATGATAGAGGCAAACACATCGACAGTCCAGGTGGACGACGGCGTCAAGTTGCACGTCAGACTTCTCGGGGGCGATTCGACCGGGACGAAACCTCTACTCATCGGCCTTCATGGCGCACCAGGAATGTTTACTCACGCAGAACCGGAGGCCTGCTTCAGTCACCTCTCTTCTCTTTTCCGAGTTCTGGTGTTTGATGGCAGAGGAAGTGGTGCTTCAGACATGATCGGGCCTTACTCTCATGAACGCTGGATGAAAGACATTGAGTACCTCAGGTGCTTGGGTGTGCCACAGAGATATGTTGCATGACTAACTGGTACGGCAGGGCATGGGCAGGAGCAGAGACGTTTGTATTGGCCGGCCACTCATATGGGGGCTTTGTGGCCCTTGACTACGCCGTCAATTATCCCGCTCGTCTGCGTGGCTTGATATTGATAGACACCTGGACAGTTGGAACACTCGGAGCAATGGGAGCTTTGGCGAACATATTGACGTCGGATAGAATCAAGGTGGACAAGGCCCGTCAGATCCGAGTTTGGTCGGGCAACCTCCTTAGCGACACGGACTTTGAAGAAGCAATTGCAGAGATGCTCCCCTTCTACGCCCCTCCCGAAGACCCGTCGAAGAAAACAGCTGGCGACACGGGTGATCAGCCTACGTCTGCAGCGTTCTTCGGACCAGGGGGCCAATTTCATTCCAAGACCCAAAACTGGGCTTTCAGTCAAAACATGCCGCGCTTCGACGTTCGACAGCGACTCAAGGATATCACGGTAGGCATCTTCCTGCCCTCCTAATCACGATGGCTGTTGACTGTCTGACAAATGCTCAGGCTCCTACATTCGTCGCTGTTGGGCGCCATGACTATGTTACACCTGTGAGCTTCGCGGAGGAGATTGCCAGAGAGGTCCCGGATGCGCGGCTGGAGGTATTTGAGCATTCAGGACACAGTCCTCAATCGGACGAACCCGAGAAGTTCCGCGAGGTTCTACTAGATTTTTTGAAAGCTAGGATTCTATGAAGTATGTCCACGTACACGGTATAACCATAAGGACGGTGGTATAGGAAGAAGCTCGTGCCAGCAAGCCGGGGCACTTACGTACCCGGTTGGCAGATACTCAATTGAGGCCCCTTTCTCCATCAAATCGCTCTTCTGGCCCGGTTAAAATGCCCGTACTCGGCATGACTTGGATGAGTGAGTTAGTTCCGTGCAAGTGGGTGAACTGGGGTCAGGGAGGCTCCTCCGCCCTGTCCCGAAGCGGGCCAGGCGGGCCCAAAAAGCAATGTTTTCTGTACTCGGTAATATAAATGGGTGTTTGCTTCCACAATAACTGCACCACACTTCTCCTATGTCTGATTGATGCTGTATATGCTCGCCAATAGTGATTATTCATCCCGCTGGTTGAGACCTCTTGCAGCGCCTGAGGAGTTATGCCCTGCCGTGCTGCTATCTATCTTTTGACTTCTCGCTCCACACGGAACTGACACTTGGATACGGTTTGACACTGTTCACGAGCTGCCTCGCATGAAGGAACGCCCCTCGATGCCGGCCTTCGTCGTGCGCAGTCACCAATCTGATATCGATGGCGTCCACCTCATCCGACCCTTCGAAGAGACACCGCCATAGCAAAGCCTGCGCACGCTGCCGGAAAAGAAAAATACGAGTACGACCCAGTTTCTTGACCTCACACGCTTCATTCTCACGAGGGCTTCTAGTGCGACTTCCATTACCCGACGTGTGGCGCATGTTCGGCTGTAGGGGCCACATGTTTGGGCTTTGACTCTGTCCATGGGGTCGACAAACCTCGAAGCATTGTTCGAGATCTCGAAGACCAAGTTGGACGTTTAAGCGTCGACCTCGCCGCCGCAAAAAACCAGACCTGCAGCATCGGGGACACTGTTGGTGGCACAGTGGAGAGACTGACAACCCGCCTTGCGATAGTGACCGTTGAACCCACGGGGCGACCCCGCAAGCAGGAGCAGCTTCTTCCGCTTGTTTCGAGTTATTTTCTCTCCGACTCGCCATTACCATATTTCAACCGTCAAGCCCGGGATGCTACGAAGGGTGCCGAACCTCAGGTCCAGTCGTGGCGGGCCATGGCGATTTCTTCAATCCCTCGCCATGTTGTGGACGCCATGTTAAAACATTACTGCGAGACATACCGCCCGCAGTACCCTTCGATTGGAGAGGACGACCTGTACAGAGCCAGAGACAAGATGTACGAGAGTCCGCAGCTTGTTGGCTACGATGCGTTTGTGATTTATATCACGTTAGCCATCAGCTCAAATACGCTCATGCATATAGATGAGAAACGGGCCGCAACAACTACGGACGGCCTGTGGGCCACGGCCATCGTGCACCTAGAGCAAGTTGGCACCACAAGCTCATGGGAGCGCCTCCAGGCCTTGCAGCTCCTTACCCATTATGGGTTCCTGAACCCCCAACATGTAAACGTCAGTCACTGTGCTGCTGCTGCTAGCAGACTGGCCTTCCATTCCGGCTTGCATGAAGAATTGCCAGTGTCGACCCGGATGAAACCGGAGCCTTCCATTCTGAATGCTCGACGAAGGATGTTCTGGAATGCATATGGTATTGACGCGTGAGCAATTCCTTTGTCGTTATGTTGTGCTCCAACTCTGATAGATCCGGTAGCGCAGCTCATAGCGTCCGCTGTCAACCTTTTAAGTGGTCAAGACCTGAGATCACGGCCAAGGTACCTACCAGCTACTCCCACGCAGACTGTCATCGAAGTCGACTGACACCCAAACCCAGTTTCCTGATTCCGAGTCTCAAGCGATACCAACACACTCTGCTCATATGTGGTCGTTACGAGAGATCGAGTGTGATATCACCTTAGGCTTGTACTATCCTGTCTTTGCACACCAAGCTTCCAATGCCGATACTTCTTTCGAGTCCTGGTATATAAGCATACAAGCGCGGCTGGAAGACTGGTATCAGGCCATTCGCCAAAGCGTCAATCTGACGGAAAAGATTGAATTCCATGAATTGTTGTTTCAAATTCAGGTTTTAAGGTTGAACCGGCCTTCGCCTCGTTATCCTACGCCAACCAAGGAGATGCGTAAAAGGGCTGTCAAAGCGTCTATAGCCTTGATCAAAGAGTACAGCGTGCTCGATCGGCTCGGCAAGATGTTCATGCTGTGGCACGCTGCTCATTGTGTCGTCGAAGCCGGTGTCTATCTACTTTCGTCTGTCTTGACGGGCATCGAATCCAAAAGCCAAGATCGCCGACATCTAGGAGGAGAGGACATCAATATTTTGGCCAGATACATCAAGACATTTCCGAGTCTCATTTGGAAAATATCTCGCCGCTGGCCGAGCGTTATGCCCTACGCCTCTACCCTGGAAGCCATTTCCGCCTCAGTCTTGGAGAATTTGCACCAATGGTCAGATGGACAAGACTCATGGAGCTCTGACTTCGTCTCCCTGAAGGAAAAGCTTGATCAACTGACCCTGTTCTCCCCAACACCATCCAAAGAACAAGCTCCAAGAAGTTTTTCACCACAGTCCGGCGAAATCGACCCGTACCAGGGATTAAGTACATTCTCTCATTTGCCGGGGCAATCTTACGCTATTTCTGAATCTTCAAATTTCCAACTGGCAACGACCGGAGAGCTTTCTTCGGTCAATTCCGGCTGGTTGGGCAGTCAACCGGGCCTGGAGCAAAGCGTTCCTGTTTTTCCAGAGTCCTACGCCCTCGAGTACGGTGACCCAATGGCATGGGACTTTTCTGGAATAGATTCAGAGGAGATTTTCGCTGCACTACTTGAGCAGGGACAGTCAGATACCCTGATGCTTCAATGACGGTACCTTCGACACACCGTCAGCTTGTTACGAGTCATGTTCTGTATGGCAATGATCTAACATGGATCTTTAAGCCTTTGACATCAATAAAGCCATTAAGAATAGGACTTGATATACCTCCACGAGCTTGTCGTCAAAGCTATCGCTTCCACTGTCTAACTTTCGAAGAGATCTATGGCAGTTGTTGACACTGCTACTTGTTGCTTCGTGTTGGCTGCCTTAGGCGCCGTGGGGCTTTCCATCAGGTCATGGTTTCTAGTCTTCACTTTCATCTTGCCACGGGTGTCTGAGTTGTTCGCCTGCTTGAGACAAGGGCCGGTTGAGAGGATTTTGTCAGCCTTACGGCCCAGGATCTCCATTTGATCTACCGACCAATTCTCAAAGTGGGCAACAATCGTCATCCACAAACCATCCTGCAGAATGCTCTACCATTACCCATGAAGCCTGCGATGGAAATTAGGGTAATACCAGCTACAGAACATGCGTTGAACCTAGACCTTGCCTCTGACGGAGACAAGCGAAGTATACTGATCGAGAAACGTTCTCTTGCGTGCAGCGGATTCGGCGCCACTCACCATGCTCGTTCTAGGCGATGCTATACGAGGTACCTAACTGCTAAGGTAGCGGGAGGCGGCTATCAGCGCGAGGTCATCACTTATCAAGGGGGAGTCCCGTGCCCATTATCTGAGGACCTCCCTCCAGGCACGCTTTTCGAAGGGTGAAGATGCAAACGCTGATGGTGGTATGTCTACCGAGCGTCGTGTAGACTCAGCGCCGTCCTTTTCACCACAATGTCGCCAGATGGAGCTCTGAGTATGATGGGTGAAAGATTCTGGGCGCCTGCAATCTTGACGCCCTCCCTTCATAAAGGGTCAACCCTCCTCTCACGACAGGTGGAAGCCCACGATTTGTGCATCTGGAACACTTTGGTTTTCCATCATGGCTCTTAAAATTCCAGGTCTCCCACCCCTTCATTTGCACTCTCCATATTGGCAAAAGAAAGTTCTCTCGGATGTCAATACTCGCATATTTACTGACGTGTAACAGTGTCAATATGGGAGTCATCATAGGCTTGACCGCGGGACTCTATCAGGCACTCAACCTACTTGGCGCCGGTGGTGGCAAGCCGAGCTCCTATGAAACCGTGCAAATTGTGAACAGCACACTTTGCGCCATTTGGTTTTTCTCCTCCGCTTTTGGTGGCACCGTGCTCAACACGATTGGGCCTGCTCTATCATCCTGCATTGGTGTCATTGGTTTCATCCTCTACGTCGGCGGACTATGGTATTTTGATGCCACTGGTAGGAATTGGTTTGCAATCTTTGGAGGCGTTGCCATAGGTGTGAGTCCAAACATCCACTTGAATTTGTTCCGCTGCTAAGGAGGCAGCTCTCCGCTGGCCTGATCTGGGTTACCATGGGATCGATCGCCATGTCATACTCGGAAGAACAGGAACGAGGCTCGTTCATCACCATGTCGGTCAATTTACAAGCCGTAGGTGCGGCCATTGGGGGACTCATTCCCCTCGTCATCAATCGCAACCGGACAGATGTTGCGGGCGTTCCAACGGCTGTCTATGTCATCATTCTGGCCATGATGGGCGTCGCCTGTCTTCTTTCTTTTGTTCTGCGAGATCCTTGGAAGATTGTCCGGGATGATGGGACACGACTCTTCACAGTCAAATCCCGTGGGTGGATTGAAGAGCTGAAATCTAACCTAGAAATTTTCAAGGACTGGAAACTCCTGGTCATGGTTCCAGCGTTTCTCCCTTCAGAGACTTTCCTGGTTTACTCGGGCTCGGTCAATGCTTATCACAACAATCTGAGGACAAGATGTCTCCTGTCTTTTATGGCAGTCGTTTTCCAGGTCCCCTGCGGCTATGGATTACAGAAGATCTTGGACCACAAGACCTGGCCTCGCCGTAAGAGAGCATTCATCGGACTCGCTGTTGTGAGCACGCCGCTGATAGCTTCTTGGACCTGGGAGATCATACGCGTTCGTGACTATGACCGGCGCAACCCACCAACCAATCCTCTAGATTGGAGTGAGCCACGATTTGCTCCTATTTTCATCCTCTTCGTGATGACTTGGGTGTCGAGCGTCCTGTTTCAGTACATTATTCTCTACTTCCTCAGCGCCATGACAAACTCACCTCGCAAGTCAGCCGTCTATGCGGTGAGTTCCTTCTCCTTTCTGCCTTGAAAATGTCTCGACTAATGATGGCACGAAGGGGGTCTACAGAAGTTTTCTCGCCGCCGGTGAAGCCATCTGCTTCGGTCTCGACTCCATCGCTGTCCCCTACATCAAGGAGGCTGGTACGATCTTTGCGTTCTACGCTACTGGGGTGATCGTCTTCATTTACTTGGCAGTCTTTCACATTACCGAAACCGAATATTTCACCGGCGAGGAGGGTGTGGTCATACCCAAGCATGTCGTCGAAGAAAATCCTGAGAAGGCAGCCGATGCTCATGTCGAGATGACCACTGCAGGGCCCCAGCAAGAAACATTCCATGAAGAGAGCCACAAGGAGCCGGCGGTCTAGAACTCGAGGCAGCTAACCGGAAGCTTGGGCCTTGCCACTATAGCCAATACCTCAAGGAATATATGCTGGTCTGCTAGTCCATCCCCAACACATTTGAGTTCGCCGAGTCGCCGTGTTGATGTTGGAGATGTTTTTGAAATAAAAGAAACGAAAGAAAAAGGCGGCTAAGTATTCGACGTTATAGATGTGTATACAATATCCTACGTCGGAGATGTGGAGTCGACGTTACTTGGCCAAGGGCGAGCAAAGGACCCCTGGTCGACATGCTATCATGAATCTGACGTACAGCACGAGTCGAGACTGAGCCGATATCTTGCCATTATGGTTGAGTTTGCAAGCCTGACACGGATATCGATGTTTAGAGACCTCCTGACTGACAACTAACTCGCGTCCGCCGGGGCATCTCATCTGACGGTATTTGGACGGGGATAAGCGACGAGATAGGGCCCTCGCAACGGAGCGACTCCGTTGCACGTTATGCCACTCTACCCCTAATTGCACACCTGGAACTTTCCCAGAATCCTTGGCCCGAAGCTCATAGGGCTTGATCGGTCCGTTTTCAGACCTGGTGGTAGCTTAACCAACATTCATTGCAGACCTGAACTTGGACGCGTTTGGCCCAAAACAAGACGGACTACAATCGTCATCTATTCTGGTAGTTCTTGATTTTGACGACCCCACCCGCAAGTGGGCCAGTGGGTCTTTTTCTAGGTTCGGTTAGATTCACAAAATGGACAAGGTACTTCCAGATCAACTTCAACGTAATTCATCTGTCACAACGAAACCAATCGTGGCTTAAAGTGTTTGGATACAGCGCTCGGATTGGTCATTCTTCCTGAGCAGCATATGTACCTGTGTGAATGCGCAAACAGTCTAGGTAGAGTGCAAAGGTCATACAGGTTGAAGACATCGGAATGCTGATCAGCGAGCTCAAGCGATTCTCGCCCTTCCTTAGTTATATTTGTAAGGGTCGAAAACACGTATCGAGCATTGAGCCCCACCACGAAGTATAAAACTCCTTATCAACCTGTCTCGCAATGCTTCAACGACAGAGAAAGACACATCGACCTTCGTCCTCTAGACAATATCTTCGTCAATAGCTCATCATGGCTGGCGAACGACTGTTCTCCCCACTGCAGCTTGGCAATGTCACGCTCGACCACCGCATCGTCATGGCACCACTGACGCGGTATCGAGCGGATGAAGACGGCGTTCCAATCGATATTGTAAGAGACTACTACACTCAACGCGCCTCAACTCCGGGCACTCTCATCATAACCGAAGCGACACTCATAAGCCCCCGAGCATCCGGTATAGCCAATGTGCCAGGGATCTGGAACTCCAGACAGATTGCTGCCTGGAAAAAGATCACAGACGCCGTCCACGAGAAGGAATGTTTCGTTTTCCTTCAACTCTGGGCGTTAGGCCGACGAGCTGACGCTCAGCTCCTGCAGTGTGCTGAGGGAGGCCCCTATCCGGTGGTCAGTGCCAGCGCAATGCCTGCCGAGGACGGTGCCCGAGCGCCCCACGCCCTGACGCCAGACGAGATCCAGCTTTTCATTGACGATTTCGCTTCTGCGGCCAAGAACGCCATGGCTGCAGGTTTCGATGGCGTCGAGATTCATGGAGCAAACGGCTATCTTCTTGACCAGTTCCTCCAGGACGTTTGCAACCATCGTACCGACAACTATGGCGGAAGTATTGAGAACCGTGCTCGTTTCGGACTGGAAGTCACCCAGGCCATCATCACGGCGGTCAGCGACAGCAAGAAGGTCGCGATTCGGCTATCCCCATGGACTGATTTCGACGGCAAGAGAATGGTAGATCCGGTGCCTCAGTTTTGCTACATGATTTCCGAGCTCAAGAAACTTGGTCTCGCCTACTTGCATCTCGTCGAGAGCCGCTATGCAGGGGACGTGGCGACAGCCTCCTACCACGTGCTGACACGACGGAATGATCCATTTATCAAGCTCTGGGGACCACTGACTCCCATCATATTAGCTGGCGGGTTTACGCCCGAAACAGCAAAAAAGGTCACCGAGGAGCTTTACGCAGACTCAAACCTATGCATTGCATTTGGGCGGTTCTATATCAGCTCGCCTGACTTGCCGTACAGGATCCGCGAAAACATCCAATTGAACCCTTATCTTCGAGAATCATTCTACTTGAAGATGAGCCATGTGGGCTATACCGACTATCCGTTTAGTCCCGAATTCATAGTTGCTAACGCGCAGAAGTTGTCCGGCTCCCTTTGACGCTGGGTTAATGAGATGCTCTTTACATGATCTCCATCCCAAATGATGCCGCAAACTCATCTTGATTTGCACTCTCCCGGGTTCCGACTTAGACAATCGGAGCTGTGGTTGGTGCTATGCTTTTTGTCACATCCCCCCCCGGATGACCTCCGTAGTGCCCCAAAACAACACCACTCAACTTTCGAGCGGTGTACGTCGTTGGCAAAGCACAAAAAGCTGCCGGCCCTCAGATGTAGCCGAACTCCTTGAGGATCTCTGATGCCGTGTACGACCTTTTGGCTTCTCGCGACACGGCGAGGCCGGCAATCAGCGTCGTGTTAGCGCCAGCGCTAGGCTAAGTGCGTGCTATCACTTAGGCCATTTTCATAATGCGGGTCGGCTGGGCATCTGAGCGCTCCTGAATCCTGATATCGATAGCAGCCAAGCTCCGAATTGTACAGCGATCCATTCGTGGCCTGGGAAATCTCGTGGGCTATAACCATTGTTTGCAGTCCGGCCTCGTGAGTGGTGACAAGGTGTCTTGCTTCTCGGGTGTTTGATTACGCATCGTCATGAACTCCCGTGGTGATGAACTACTTGCGCGAAGGGATGGGTTTTAGGGCAGCTTCTGTTGCCGGCACCACATTTCAACAACGTCTTATCCTGCGTTGAGACCGAGTGTCACATATGGCCATCGAGCTTCCGACGAATTTGTAAGTTCCATTTGGTATCTTCCTACCCCTTTGTCTGATACACGGCGTTTGCTAAAGTTAGACCTGCACTATGTGTTTTCGGTGACGCCTGTCAGACCTCTCCTTTGCGGCTGAAGTGACAGAATTCTCCTTTCCCCAGTCGATTCGAGGCCTTCTGCAGCTTACTGTTGCGTGATTTGGGTTCTCTCCCACCAAAACTTACATTGCTCATCGTAACAAGTCTCAAGAGTTAGCTCGGCTGGCGTCCCAACGTCTCCTCCTATCAGCTCCCTATTCCCTTTACCCAGGATCATGGTGAGAGGGCGATCAGGAGTGTACGGCTCCCACGTGGGACGATGCTTGTACCTCCCGCGTAACTTATTCGGATCGCCACCGTGGCAGATGAAGCTTGTCATATAGGCATGGAGCATACCCGCCACTTCCTCTTGACCACGAGACAGTGAAGTTGTGGCACGATCAAAGGTTTCGTATCCCAAGTTATCCGCATGGGCGGCACCGCCATAGAGCGTGGTAAATACGTCCCAGTGGTAAAGGTACACCGGGGGCGCGTCTGCCATCGACGAGGCGAGATGTGCTGTTTGCCGGACTGGTGCAATAAGAGCGTACTGACCATATGCGGCCTCCGCGCGCATGTACTCTGCTCCAATGTCTTTACCCGTCCTCTCGTCTTGGTATGTCGGATCCCCAGTCAACGGATCTGGGTATAGGTCATTCAACCGAGCAATGTCTTCTCCAGGTAGGCCTGGAAGTAGAGTTTGCATGAGCCGAGTGAATTGTTCTGGGTGCGATAGCTTCCGATCCACGTATAAAGACCCTTCGTTTGTACAAAATCCGGTCATAATGGGAATCTTGTAGTACTGCCCGCGGTGCCAGCTCTCTAGTGGTGGCTGTCGAATGATGTCTCCATCTATGACTGGACGGAAAGCCCACTGCATCGTAGGCTTGTATTTGTCGAAGACAGCATCCTGAGCACTGGTGATCGCGGATAGGGGTAATTTGCGTAGGTAGGCAAAGGTGTCACGAGCCGTAAGGTCTTGTGGACACCCTGCGTGAGCCAGAAAGTCTGTAAAGTACTGTTCGATAATTTTGGAGTTATAAGGGCGGCAATCCCTTGTGGTGGCTGAACCCGACTCAATTATAGCTCGGTGAAAAGGGCCAGGATTTTCATCGCTATAATGAAGAATAAGATGCCCAATCTACATTAGCATTAGAGAATGTCCACTTCGATTTATCTCATCTTGTACTCACAGATATTGCTCCCGCGGAAAGTCCAATCAAAGTCACGTTATTCTTATCGCCGCCAAAGGCTTGGATATTTTCCTGCACCCATCGAAGAAGGAGTCTTTGATCTTGGAAGCCAAGATTGAGAATTCCTTCCTCCGCCGATTTTTGCGAGGGCAGGAAGCCAAGCGCTCCAACCCTATAATTGAACGAGACTGCTATGAAGGGTTCTTCAGACCAAGCGACCATGGACGTAGTGTTGTGCATGGAGGAGTTTCCGCGATTGAAGGCACCCCCATGGATGTAGACCGCTACTGGCAGGAGGTGCCCCTTGCTTGACTCGAGCCTCGGCCTAAAAACGTTGACGGTCAAGCAATCCTCACCGTAGACCAGAGGGATACGGGGTGGAATCAGGGGGTTTCCAGGGGCTGCTCTACCATATTCCGAGGCGTCGAAGATTGCCGACGACGGCTCGACCGGGACGGGTGGTCGAAATCGAAGGTCTCCGACTGGAGGTTGAGCATAAGCGCAGCCCAAAAAGCACTCTACCGGCTGAGGTAAGCCATCCGTTTGCACAATTCCCTTCAGCCTGCCTTGTGGTAGAGTCACCAATGGTCGATGGAAGTCTTCCGAAATCGAACGAGTTGTCTCGTTTTCTGACTTTATTGAAACCCCGACGTTATTCATTGTTGCACCAATCTAGGGATCATAAAATTGGTCGGTATTGAGAAGGAAGAGAAGTTCTATCTGTGACAGAAAAGCCTTCAAATACCCCTTCGAACACCCTGTTGACGGTGTCGGAGTGCCAAGAGGTCTCCCATATTACCCAATCGAGTTAGTCCCACACCCATCCGTCTCCGTAGGCAGAGCCGACATCTACCCAAGACAAGGGGATCGCACATAGCGCGAGCTGATCATTATGTCTGCTCGCCGGATAAGAACAGCGCCATCGCCGCGCTTGACCTGGGTGATTATGCAATCACGGCAGGAAGCTCCACGACACATTTTGAAGGCAACCCGTGCTTAGTTAGCTTTGATTCCTACAATTTGCTATTCTACTTCTACTACCACCCAGCGTGGTCTCCGCGATCACTCCGCGTGATAAGCAGTTGCTGATACAATATGCGGGGACAAATGGCTCGAGAAGTTTGACAACGGAGTTGAGCCGCAGACAAGGAACAACGCTAGGTTAACCCCTTCCTTCCAGAGCCAGTGGTTGGTGAGGACCGAGGTTGCACGACCAACAATCTGTACGATACCATGGAGTGAGCGACAAAGTCGTGGAAGAGGTTCGATCCAGCGTTGATACCAAGGTAATTTCCTCTTTCTAGACGTACTGTGTGACATTTCTCTAGTCTCTAAGCTGCCTCCTCCAGCCTCAGGGCCCTTGGCAACAGAGACGGACGAGTCTCTGCACAGGTCCGGGGAACTCTCAATCGCTTGACCATATATCCCCACGACTCAGCTATAAAAGAGCAATCAGGTAAAGACCTCTCCAAGTCCACATTCCCGAGCATTTGCTCTCCGCAAGCCCAAAATCTGTGCTCAATCCGACACCTCTATGCAGGTTGGCATATTGCCAGCAGCAATGCCCTGGACGTCAGATGACCTGAAAGGTGGCGTGGCTGCAGGAGAGCTCTTTATCGAGGAACAACCTGTCAAGGTCGCCAAAGAGGCCGATGCTGCTCTTTCTTTCACTTTGGGAGAGACATTGACTTACGATGAGGTTGAAAACAAATGTATCCGGCGCACCATCGATCGTCATATCATCCCGTGGATGTTCTTGACTTTCATGGTGCAGTATTTTGACAAGACGCTCCTGAGCTATTCTTCAGTCATGGGCATCATTGAAGACGCCGAGCTAACATCCTCAGAATATGCCTGGTAGGATGCCTCCTACCTATGCTAGACCAGGGTTAAGTTGTGCTGATCAGATCTTGCAGGTGCGGATCCATCTTCTACTTTGGATACCTGGCATTCGTCTATCCCCACAATCGATTGATGCAACGCTTTCCCCTTGCAAGATATCTATCCGTCATAATAGTAGCATGGGGTGTGGTGCTTTGCCTTCACGCAGTTTGCACCAATTTTGCCAGTTTGATGGTGGTTCGATTCATCCTCGGCGCTCTTGAAGGAGCCGTCACGGCCGGTTTCGTGCTCGTCACGGCGCGATGGTATCAACGTGACGAGCAAGCAACACGAACCGCATTTTGGTACATTGGAAATGCGGCAGCCCAGATTGGAGGTGCTGCCCTCGCATATGGCGTTGCGGCAGGATTTCTCGGCAACCCCAGCATCACATTTCCCGGCTGGAAAGCCTTGTTCATCCTTTCGGGTGGTCTCACCTGCATCTTCGGCGGCTTCATGTTCTGTTCCTTCGCCGAATCTCCTCTTACCGCCAAATGGCTCAATGATCATGACCGACACATTGCCATTGAACGTCTTCGAGTCAATCAACAAGGTATCGGTAGCAAGGTCTTCAAATGGCCACAATTTCGCGAAGCGTTCACAGACCCACGGGTAAGCGATTGACCTGACACTGGATGTCATCTTTGAGCTTGCTGCTGATAGTATCCTCCAGACTTGGTTGTGTTGTGTTTTTTGTGTCCTGTGGCTGATTCCATCCGGAGGCCTGACCGTCTTCTTTGCGTTGCTCATCAAAGGTTGGGGATTCGACTCCAAAACCACACTCCTCATCAGCATGCCCAGCGGTGTGACCCAAATTGTCACGAATCTTTTCTTTTCGTACCTCGCCGGCAAGCTTCGAAATCGCATGTTGACGGCGAGTTTGGCTATCATGCTCAGTATACTCTCTATCGCTATCATGGCCGGTCTGTCCAGCCACGGCCCGACAGCTTACCGCATGGGCCAATTGGTTGTTTATTATATCATCTTGGGAAATTCTCCGTCCCCTCTGATTCTGATACTCAGCATTGTCAGCACCAACGTGGCAGGATACACAAAGAAGACGACAGTCAATGCATTGATCTTGATCGCTTACTGCGTCGGTTTCCTGATCGGACCTCAGACGTTCCACGACCCTCCATACTATATGAAGGCAAAGTATACTATTCTTGGTGTCTATTCGGCCTCTCTGCTGTGTATCTTGGGGCTTTGGTGGATCAACTGGCGAGCGAACAAAAGGCGAGACCTTAACGCCGCCGAACTTCCACCTCAACCAAACGGCCAGGAATTCTTGGATTTGACGGATAAGGAGAATAAGTATTTCCGTTACGCGATTTAACGCTTGAGGGCGATAGGATCTGATCATGCAAAAGACGGGCGTCCAATTTTGTCATCCTAATTCTGGGTCAAAAGCATTCCAATCCGAATGGTTAGGGGTGCTTGGCGTACAGTATGTTGCAGAGCAGGTTCAAGAGTCACGTGTCTAAGCGAGCTGTGTTCGAGCATGGGTTACCTCGTCTGATACCCTCGTACGCCCCCTCTTCGTCTGGCTCGCCTGTTTAGATCGATGCCGGCCAGCGGCTCCGGTCGTTTCCATTTGATGTTGGTGTGAGTATACGAGGGTTAAGTTTAGGGCAATGTCCGATTTTAGCCGGTAGCATGTAGTAATTACACTAACAAGCAGGTAGGAATTTAGGCAGTAGCGTGAGGGCTGGCCGATCGCCAGGGACCAGATTAGGCTGGTGAGGGCCTGGGCATGTTTTGCTCCGGCAGTCCTCAGGCAGTGCGCAAAGGAGTGCTTAGCAGAGAGCGTTCATGACGGGCGAGCAAAGGGCGGTATCACCCTTGTCCCAATCCGGGCTGAGGCGCGAGCGGTTTTTGCCTACAGTAGGTAATCATCTTGGCGGCGGGGAAGACACCTTGCACACCTTTAGTGTGCGCAGGGCTCATGTGTTGCGACGTTTCCCCGCCGGTAGCGAATACATACTTGTACTAGGATTGTTCGTGGCCCAGAAGGCCTTCGGGCGAAAGCAAACAAAATCAAGTCCGGCCGTCATGCTTTTCCATCTTGCATGCTACAACCTCGCAAAATGTCGGTGAAGTTGGGGCCTAATGAGCCCAGGTCCTGGTTCCCGGCTCCCGGCTCCTGGCTCCTGACTCTTCGCCGTATTCCTCCTGCTATAGCCTTTACCGGCCTATACGTACCGTCCCTTCCCGATCCTCATCCCATCACTGACCGTACTGACCGCACTGACATCACGGCGACACGGCAAGCGCGGCGACAAAATAAACCTTCTCACGCTGTTTCTCGTAACCGTTTGGTCCTTGGGTACTTGGGGCTCCGCCGCAGCCCGTCATCACCCAGTTCTTATTACCTATTGCTTTGCTCTATTTTGGCTCTCGGCTTGTACGCGATATCTACCATGGCCTTACCTTGTCCGTCGCTTTGACACTGGCGATCATTTCTTACTTATCATTTTCCTCTCCATGCCACTTTTGGCGCTAGAAAAGCTGCACACCATTTTTCTGCGCGAACTAGGATCTGGGCTGGGCTCATACGGCCCTGACGCCATACTCTCGTTTTCCCTTCGAGGAAAAAATTAGAAAAATACACCCAGATTTTCTGTCAAACCATGGCTCCGTCCATCAAACAGCGAAAGATTGCTATTCTGGGCAGTAGATCTGTCGGTCAGTCCCCTCCGTCTGAGTCGTTGTTGTACTGCGGAACAAGATCCAGGCCAAGGCGAAAATAGTAGGGCCACAAACTGACACTTCCCCTCCCCGGAGCGCAGGCAAATCCTCGTTGACCGTCCAATATTGCGAAGGGCACTTTGTGGAAAGCTACTATCCCACGATTGAGAACACGTTCAGCCATGAGATTGTCTACAAAGGCCAGACATTTCTCACCGAAATCATCGATACTGCCGGACAGGTACGAGGCATCATTCTGCAAGAGGATATGCGGACCTTTTTAGAGGAGGCTGACGCTTGGTCGGGGCACAGGACGAATACAGTCTCATGAATTCGAAGCTGTATATCGGTATCCATGGCTACCTTATTGTCTACTCGGTGGCCTCAAGGCAATCCTTCGACATGGTGAGGATAATTCGGGATAAGCTTTTGAACCATCTTGTACGCCACCGTCAACGAAGCCTCTTCACCCTCCCTTCAAAGCCATGCTGACGTCTGCCTTCAGGGCGCCGAGTCGGTTCCCATCATGATCGTCGGCAACAAGAGCGACGTCGACGCCAAAAAACAACGCAAAGTTGCGGCCGAAGAAGGGCAAAAGCTGGGCCAGGAACTCCATTGCGGTTGGATTGAAACCAGCGCACGGAATAACACCAACGTGGCAAAAGCATTTGAGATGATGATTGCCGAAATCGAAAAGTCGCAGGAACCCGACAAGCCTGCGGGCGGTGGGAAGTGTGCAGTGATGTGAAGAGCAGCAGTTGCACGACTTGTGAGGGTCGTCGAGTGGACAGCGAAGCCCACCGCGCCGCCTGGGGCTGTTTGATTTCGGGGAGTTCTCTTCTGTCGCTTCGGTTCTGGTTGTCTCAATATGTCAGATCGGGCGTTCTTGTGGCTGGGATGCTTTTGGCCTCAGTTGGGCATTGGGAAATATCAGGATAGACATCGATGTGTTTTGCTTTGCCAATAGGCGTTCGGTTTTGGATCGGTTCCCGTCACACTTCCATTCCGCGGGACGAAGGGAGGTGAGCGCGTCTTCTCAGAAACGAGAAATGGTTCAGTCGCTCGTAGAGCGAAGGAGAATGTTTGCCGGGTCGGTTTTGCTAAATCCTACGATAGACGAAGAGATGGAATTGGCTATGGTTGTGGCACAACAGCTAGGATAATATTACCCTGTACTTGATATTCTTCACCATCCGACTCCCTTGTTTAGCTGATGCGTCTTCAATTGTTGCTGTTAGGCGTCTACTGTTTACTGTTTCTGAACTGGCACATGTTATTTCCATCGTCGGAGTGGCTCACGAGGCTCCGCAAATCTCGCGGGGTTCATTCGAAAGGGGCACAACCCATTTTACTAGGGGGGTCGACCACCTGTCTGGAGTACCACACATGCTGCTGGCAAGGACAATCATACTCCTACACAGCACCGTCGGTTCTAGTCCCTTTCTTTGCTTCTAAATCCTGCGCATTTCCTATCACCATGATTGAAGTCCAAGACCTCATTGTCTCCAGGTAAGGCATTTCTCACAACCTCAGGGCGCAGCTTGGCTCACCGATCCGTAGAGGGGGAGATCCCCAAAAAGTTATCGACAGCCTGCAAAAGCGGTACGCCCCCACCGAAATTGTCGACGAGGTCATTGCACTCTGGAATGATGCATATCAGAGTCTGTTTCCCTACCTCTTGGGGGAGCCGCCCTAATTCGAGGCTACAGCGCGTTACAAGGCCAGCCAATTCGGCGCAAAGATCAATGCGGTCCAAAAAGAGATCGGGCAGCTGAAGAAAGTCGGTGGACCACCTTCGTGGATACTTTACGAGGACCCCCAGACTGATGGGCTGAGGTGTACAGGCAAAACAAGATGCGGACCACCTGCTGCAAGAAAAGGCGAATCTAGAGAAAGAGAAGAAGAAGATCGAAGAGGAAGCCACCGAGAAGGAGAGGTTGAGAGACCGCAAGTGCAAGTTGATTGGCAACTACGTGCACGACTCGGTGCCGGTCAATGACAACGAGGTCAGTTGCGGCCAGTCCACATGCTGCGGGCAAGAAGACGGACGCTCACTGACATGGACGTGTAGGACTTCAATGAGGTAGTTACGAAATGGGCACCTGAAGGCTTCACGGAAGAAAAGCGTGACTGTCTCTCCCACCACGAAGTCATGACCCGCGCAGAAGTCTACGATGGCGAACGAGGCGTTAAACTCGTGGGCCATCGAGGGTACTTCCTTCGAAAATGGGGGGTTCTGCTTAACCAAGCCCTCATCAACTACGGCTTACATTTCCTCGTCTCCAAGGGATATGATCCCCTCCAACCGCCATATTTTATGAAGGCAGAGTACATGGCCAAGACCGCGCAGTTGGAGCAATTCGACGAAGAGTTGTACAAGGTCATTGAAGACAAGGACGCAGAAGACAAGTTTCTTATTGCGACATCCGAACAGCCCATCTCGGCAATGTTTGCAGACGAGTGGTTGACGGAGAAGGACCTGCCGAAGAAGTTTGCAGGCTACTCTTCGTGCTTTCGCAAGGAGGCCGGTGCCCATGGGAGAGATGCATGGGGGTTGTTTCGCATTCACCAATTTGAGAAGGCAAGTCCTTTGAATTATCTCTAGAGAAATCCGCTCAAGTGTGCTAATTGGCGCCGTCCAGATCGAACAATTCCTCTTCGTCAAACCCGAAGAATCCTGGCAAGCCCTGGAAGACATGAAGTCCATTGCCGAAGAGTTCTATCAGTCCTTGAAACTCCCTTACCGTGTTGTGGCGATTGTCTCGGGCGCACTCAATAATGCGGCGGCCAAGAAGTACGACCTGGAGGCTTGGTTTCCCTACCAAAACGAGTATAAGGAACTTGTGTCCTGCTCGAATTGCACGGATTACCAGACGCGGGAGCTCGAGATTCGGTACGGACAAAAGAAAGGCGCCATCGACGCGAGAAAGACATATGTTCATGCCCTGAACGGGACGTTGTGCGCCACGGAGAGAACCTTGTGTTGTCTGGTGGAGAATTACCAGAGGGAAGATGGCATTGAAGTCCCCGAGGTGCTAAGACGGTACATGCCTCCTGGGACGCCGGATATCATTCCATACACAAAGGACTTGCCAAAAGATACGGTCTCGACAAAGGGGAAGCAGCCAACAAAGCCAAAGACCGGAGGAGGTGCTCCTGAGGGTGGCCCCAAGCGAGATATGCCGGCGGTGGAGAATGTCGCGGATAAGATGAAGGACATGAAGGTATAGGAGAGTGCAAATACGAGCGATACGTATGATCTGATTTGACGAGCGACGCACGCATAACCCCAGCGGATGGGAATGGGCTGAAGAGGAAAGAAAGCTCCCACCAAGAGTGAGAGAATAGAGGTTTCATCGGGCGTCCACAGAGGACTGTCAAGGGTCGAGCCAGAGACAATAGAGCAAGCACACAAAATGCCTCGTCATGGTCATGCAGCAGCTAAAGTCGACCCAAACATTCTATGCATTGATCTTGCATCTGGAAAAGCAAGCATCACCCTCTTCGAAGCCCTTGAATGGGCTCGAGATGCTATTCAGGGTTGCGCCAATCAAGGGGGGCATTAAATGCCGAGGGTTGAAAAGTGCTTCACCGTAGTTGTTTTTACGCCGAAAGCCAAAATGTTCCGCAATATTGAGCGCCAAGAAAATATTTCCGCCCACATACCGCAATCGACTGCGATATCAAAACTTCTCGCCCTGCCCACCCTTCGTCTCTACCTAATTCCACTCACCATCAGCAACCTCCTCCGTTGCCTCCAATCGGACCTAGACAGCTTCATTCTGCGACAAGAGACCAGTCGCAACCATGGCTGTTGGAAAGTAAGTCCAGCCCGCCGCCCGCAAGTCATCGTTGTCCACTGTGGGACGGGGAAGCGACAACTTCATGAACAGCAGAAACTGACAACTTTTTTCTTGTTCCCCAGAAACAAGCGATTGAGTAAAGGAAAGAAGGGGTTGAAGAAGAGAACGCAAGATCCCTTCACCCGGAAAGATTGGTATTCGATCAAGGCTCCGTCCACATTCAACCAACGAGAGTACGTGCATCCCGATGTGCCCCCAGCAGCATCCACCGCAGAGAGACGGAGAGGAAACAAGGGAGGAAGAATAAAATCAAAACTACACAATGAAAAGCCCGGAGGAGACATCTATTGACATTTTGGTTCTCATAGTGTCGGCAAAACCCTGGTGAACCGCACCACGGGTCTGAAATCCGCCAATGACGCCCTGAAAGGCCGCATCTTCGAAGTCTCCCTTGCCGACCTCCAGAACGACGAAGACCATGCCTTCCGCAAGGTCAAACTCCGGGTCGACGAGATCCAGGGGAAGAACTGCCTGACCAATTTCCATGGACTGGACTTCACCTCGGACAAGTTGAGGAGTTTGGTGAGGAAGTGGCAGACGCTGATCGAGGCCAACATCACTGTCAAGACCACGGATGACTACCTTTTGAGGCTGTTTGCGATTGCTTTTACCAAGCGCCGCCCCAACCAGATCAAGAAGACTACCTACGCGGCCACCTCGCAGATCCGGGCCATTCGCAAGAAGATGACGGAAATCATCCAGCGCGAGGCCACCAGCGTCACCCTCGCTCAATTGACGGGCAAGCTCATCCCCGAGGTCATCGGGCGCGAGATCGAAAAGTCCACCCAGGGCATTTACCCGCTGCAGAACGTACACATTCGCAAGGTCAAATTGTTGAAGGCCCCCAAGTTTGACCTTGGCGCGCTGCTGGGCCTGCACGGCGAGAGTGGCCAGGACGACGAGGGCAGGAAGGTCGAGAGGGAGTTCAAGGAGCCCGCGCCTCTGGAGAGCGTCTAAGCTGGGGGAGTGCACAGGGGTTTCGTTGGCGTGTTACGATGAACGGTGTGGGGAGAATGCTTCTAAAAGTCGTCGTCATTGTCGGGGGAGAGAGGAAGAGGAAGAGAGCCCCAGGAAAAAAAAGAAAACGAGCACATGATGATG
Organism: Cladophialophora bantiana CBS 173.52; assembly: GCF_000835475.1. Lineage (NCBI taxonomy): Eukaryota > Fungi > Ascomycota > Eurotiomycetes > Chaetothyriales > Herpotrichiellaceae > Cladophialophora > Cladophialophora bantiana. The sequence goes on along the minus strand of NW_015971575.1, from coordinate 401,061 downwards.
GCCTTGGAGGTCCCTAGGAGAAAAGAAGACAACCCCCCAAAAAACACGAAAAGCATAACTAAGAAATCCTTTACGAGCCTAAGTTGGGGTGGAGGGGGGTTTTTGATGACTGAGAAAGAGTGCAAGACAGAGAGGGGCGTGCATTGAACCGAAGAGGCTCCTTCTCGCCCCTCGCTCTGAATGTGTGCCCCAGAGAAGGAAGCATGAGAGAGCAGTGGTAGCTAGTTACTTGCTTGCCCCTTTCAGAGGAAGACAACCAGAGGGGTCTTGTGAAGACATACCGATGCAGGTGCTGGAATGGGATTCGTGCTACAAATGTAGACCACTGGGCATAAACAGGCAGGCATTAGGCACGAGGCAAACGACGCCGAATGGCACAAGCATAAGCAGAAGGCAAGGTATTCCATGTCCTCTGTAGGGCACTTTCTTCCTTTCCTTACCTTGGCTTGCGCCATCTCTATCCCTTGAGCTCCTCTACAGCGACCCAGGAGTATCCAGCTCATCGTGACAGTTGGAATAGCTGGCCTTATTCCATTCTCCCCTTTCTATGCGTCACGTCCCCCCCCCTTTTTTTTTCTCCTTCTCTCCTCGAAAACACATCTCTCCACCCCATGTTATTACGTCTCGTCGACAACCCTGTCAACCCACTCCACAAGCGACCTCCTAAAGTCCTCAAACTTCTCACTCATCACCCAGTGCCCGCAGTCGAAGTCCAGAAGTTCAAACTTGGGGAAGAACCTGCCTATCACCGGCAACGTCTCGTCCGCCACGTAATGGCTCTTTGTGCCTCTTACAACAAGCGTGGGGCCTTTGTATTGTTGGGTATCGGGATCTTTGAACGGGAAATCGGCCATGTCGGGGAGGGATTTTGCAAGGGTGTGAAGGGGGATCCGGAATCGCAGCTCGGTCTCGTGCTTTCCTCTGTGTCCTCCGTGGTGCGGCCCGGGCGACGACGTGCCGTGCGATTTCTGTTCATACGATCCTCCGGGTGTGGTGTGGACGGGCACCTTGACCAGATTCGTCAGAAGGAACTGTCGAATGGCCAGGTCCGGCTCATATTTCATGAGGATCTTATCCGCCTCGCTCTGTCTCTTGGGACGGGGTCTCATTTCGTCAATCTCCCTCATCGCGTCGAGGTATTTGCTGAAATCACCCTTCAAAGCTGCGTCGACCGGGGCGTTGTCCACCGGCACCAGCGCAGAGTATTTCTCTGGCTGGCGGAGCGCGAGTGTCATTGCGACTTTGGCGCCCATGGAATGGCCGATCAGCGTGGGGGAGGTGATTTTGTGAGTGTCGAGGAAATGTTCCACGTCTCGTGCCATAGCCGTGTACGTGTGCACAGGCGAGTGAGGGGAGTCGCCATGATTGCGGAGGTCGATCGCATAGACGGGACGGGAGAGATCTTTCGCTAGGGTTCTGTATCGTTGAAAAGACGTAACTCGTTAGCAGCCGTATGCCTTGGCGGAAGGGGGCAGAGTGAGGTGCCTCCTTACTTACTCAGAGTCCGATTATTGCGCTGCGACCCGAACAGCCCGTGCATGATGATTAGAGGACCGGGACCCTTGATGCTCGTCTTCTCTGGCGGGTTATGGCGGTGGAACGCCAGGTCCACGAAGTCGTCGTGCTCGTGCTTCTCATGGCGGAGACGATCGCGACAAGAACTTGAGAGATGCCGGCGACTAGGCAGAGTGGTTTGTCTTGAAAGAGCGTTGGGAACCGGGATTCGGCGCATTTGCAGAGTCGCTGTGAAGTGGAAACGGGGTGAGTGGGCGTATAGAGAGTGTCGCGAACAGGGAAATGAGATGGAATGGTCTTAGTGTTTTACTAGAAAGGTCCTCATGTTTGGGGGAAAAAGCTGCAGAGCTGGAGGAAAGTTGAGGATTAGCTGCTGTTGGTACATTTTCAATGCTCAAGTACAAAATTGGCTGCAGGATGACGTCGGCTGCTCAGCCTTGCGTTCCCAGCCTTGTCACCCACTCGCTGTATAGCCCACCCATTTTTTTCAAAGGAACCCTTTTCCGACGAGAACGATTACCTTCATGTCTGTAGTCGCAGATGCGTTTGGTCGATGGCCTTTCACTCCATCTGTACTGCAGTCCTCGAGACAGGTACATGGACACCCATCATATCTTGCCGTGCCCGGTAGATCGGAGTGTCTCTTCTTTGTCCAACGGCCCTCGTTCTTCATCTTTACCGGCCAGCTCCTCGTCAAACTCCACGTCCTCTATGTCGGAATCGAACGGATTAGACTCGATATTCAAGTCGTTCCCCAGGTCCTTGCGCGTGGCTTGTCTCCGTCTCTCCCTGATTCTGGTCGCTTCTTCTTCAGAAAGTGTGACCCCAAACAATCCCAAGGCTTGCTGGACTTCATCAAGTGTCATGCGGGCCTTTCGTCGCGCCTTTGCGCCACCCCACTCGATTTCTTCGCGCAGCCGGTCATTCCCGGAATCCATGATGGCGAGGAAATTTTCGCGGACGCCACTCAACGCAGAGATGATCTCGTCCGCGATCATCTCCTTGAATGCACGCATGCTGACATTTGCGTTGTCCTTGGCGATGTAGTCGCTTGATTCTCGAGACTCCGTCACGTGCTTCAGTATCTCTACCAGGTTGGATACTCCTGGCCGCCGTTCCGGGTTGAAAGAAATACCAGGTTCTGAGTCTGTCACGGCTCCCCGGAGCTTGGCGTGGATCTCCTCGGGGCTGTCCGTGATTAGAATTCGAGATTTTGGATCTGGGTCAGACTTGGACATCTTCTGCTCCGGACGCTTTAGGGACATGATCCTTTTCGCGGGAGCTGCGTTGTGTCAGCACCTCAAGACAGAGACTTGACCAAGAGACCTTACAGATTACCGGCCAAGGTATTCGGAATACATTCCCACCCGAGGACTCCTTAACCAAGGCATTGAAACCCCTGGCCAATGTCCGGGTGAATTCAATGTGTTGGAGTTGATCTTGCCCGACGGGGACAATGGATGGCCTGCTCGACGTCAACGGGCAGCGACAAAAGGTGGAGCAAGAGTTCGACTGACTGATATAGTAGTATATCCGCCGCTTGAAGAACGGGATATGAAAATAATCCGAGCTTGAGCTTCGCTGTCGCTTCATCGCTTTCGAGGCTGGCATTTTCCGGCAAGTTCAACTTGCTCTAATGGGGTCGCCGTTTTCAGTGTCACTCTGCAGGATCACACATGTAGAGTTGCTGCGTACCTTCCACTGAGTCATTCGGGACAGATACCCTGTTGAGGCAATGGTGCTCAAAATCCACATCAAAGACGTATGCTGCGGGACCTGTGATTCGATAAGCTGATGTTGAAATTTTCATGGCAAGCACGGTGCCTACATCAGACTGGAAGAACAGCGTGGTATTCCTGTTGTTGTGCAAACCAAGAGCAAGAAGAGCCGCATACGACTCTTTCCTGAGACGTAAGCGCTCTGTGGCTGGAGTGTCCGATGTCAGGGCATGCAAGTCAACCACTGAAAAGTACTGTTCATAACGATAATTGATGGCGAATTTTGGGTCGGTGGACTGGTCGTGAAGCCGTTTCCACTGCCGCAAAGCCCCCAGATAGTTTCCGAGGTGAGGAACTCCTGTTGGTTGAATGCCTGAAAAGGCTCGTCGTATGGTGGAAGATGGCGACATGCGCGCCCAATGTTGTTCTACTTCATCTCTCCCGCGGTCATGCTCTGTCCCTCTGGAGGGGGGATCGCGCACTTTCTTGACGATCCTAGGCTGCTTCTCCTCGCCGAGCTGCGGCCTTTTGATGGTAGCTAGCTCTGTCTCATTCGTGATGTAGCGACACTGGATCTTCCAGGGCAAATGCGGCCTCACTGATAGATGCACGAGGCCTCGGGGCATTTCCCAGAACAAAGGAGTGTACGCGTACCAAAAGGACGCTAATCGAAAATGGGTTTACAAGGGAGTTGGAAAAGAAAAGTTGTTAAAGCAGTCAGACGACACATGAATCAAGAAAATGTCGTGCTCGAAACGGGAGGCTGAGGGCGCCGCTTTTGCGATCCGCTACCTGGAGATTCCCATTTTTGGTCCCTGCCAAGAACAGCCGCCCATTCTCCCTAGTAGACCCAGCCTTGTCCAGCCTTGTCCTGTGCCCAGTAAGTCGCTAAGCAGTGGTAAAGGTATTGCTGATGGCCGTAGCAGGGACCACAGTTAAATTCGTGAAGTGGAGGGCATGCAAAAGGGTACATTTCGGAATCTCAGAATTCCTGCGATAGACTGACCTGTCTCAGCCTTTGTGTCTGCATGTGTGATAGGACGAGTTGTTGCTCGATCAATCTTCTGAGTCCATAAATCCGAAACCCGCCGAGGATTTACACGGCCTGTCCTTTGTGAAGCCTGAATCGTAGGGAATAGGTTTACTCCATGGGAATACATAACATTTTGCTGCTTGAGCCGGATGGGAGGCTACAAGTTCCATCTATTGATCAGGAGGGAGTTCGAGGGAAGGAACGAGAATGCAGGTTGAGGGGACCAAGACTCGCATTCACAATAGCACCAACAAGGGCTGCAATCTCTCAAATCACATTAAAGCGTTCCCCTTAGCTTTCATTCTCTGCGCCAACGAGCACGGCATGTGCATAGTAGCTCCTTTCTCCCTCCAAGCCCTCCAGAGCATTCCTTCATTCCTCTACGCCTTGGACCATCGTGCCTTGATCAGATCAGCTGCTTTCTCACCGATGCCGTACCTATCGCGTGTCAGTATCAGACTGCTGCATCTTGGGTAGGACGTTCATACGCCGGCATTTGAGTGTGGCCACCGTTCAAAGTAGGCATCACGCTGGTATCAGCAACGCTGAGGCCCTTTACTCCACGGACTTGAAGCTTCTCATCAAGAACGGCCATCTTGTCCTCATCCCGACCCATCTTGCAAGTCCCTGCAGGATGATAGCATGTGGTACCCTCCTTTTTGACATAAGGCACCCATTCTTCCCGTTTGGTGTAAGTGTGATGTGTTAGATCTAGGTAATGGTCTCAGAGTTGTGCTTTGGGTCCCGACGGGCTGTGTACGCACCTGATGGCCACGACCCTTTCACAACCTCTTCTTTGGCAACCTTGTTCAGGTTCATGACAATCTCGTTGCCGAACCTAACGCCCTCGGAGACAACCAGCATGTCGAGCGGGTCGGCAAGGTAATTGCAATCAACCACAGGGTTCTCGAGAGGGTCCCCGGACTTCAAAGTAACTGTGCCCCTTGAACGAGGTGAAAATAGCTCGGTTATCATGGCGAAGGCGTGTTTCTTGTCTGGAGGTATGCGGTCAGCCATTCAATGCTGCAGCAAAGTCACCTGCTCTCACCGATGGGAAATTGATCATATTGCTTAGGACCACCGTACAACTTTGGCATGTCAGCAGGGTAGTTCTGATCGAGTCATTATGGGATTGCTCACCTCGGTGGTGAAAAATTCAACGTTGGGCTGCTTGGGAGTCAGGCCCATCGGGTCACGGCCAGGCTGCCTCTTTGCCTCTTTCCACAGTGGCTCATCTTTCAGGCGATTGTCTAGCCTCGCGAAGGCAAAGGCGCCAAACGGGAACGTGGAGAGGACTCCTTCTTTCTTTTCCTTGTATAGCATATATGCAGCTGTGGCAGCGTCTCCATGGTACCTAGAGAATTAGCCAGCGAGGTTACAGTGAAGAAGAACGAGCCATACACAAGATGATCGTTGGTCAACCCTTCCTTGGAGACCTCGTAAAAGGCAAACACGATCTGTGCTGGGTCAGCCGCCAGGAGCTAGCAATACACACAGAGCCCACCCACAAGATGATCCATCAAACCCTTTCCAACTCCGGGGGAATCAACAAGGCACTTGATGCCCAACTGTTCCAACTCGGCCTTGGGACCGATGCCAGATCGAAGGAGAATTGCTGGAGAACAATATGCGCCTTGGGTCGTCAGCGACGTTCATCAAGATACTGGGCTGTTGAGGAAACTACCTCCAGAGACAACAATTTCCTTTTTGGCCTTGACTTCTCTTTTTGTGCCGTTCTTGTCGACAAGCACCACACTGGTGGCATGCAACTCGCCATTCCTCTCCTCGAAGTTGATCTTGTCCACAACGGTTTCAACCATGAGGTCGATGTTAGCTTTATGCTGATCGTTAGTCACGAAGTCCGCGCCGGTAGATCTGATACCTTTGTGGACTTGAAAGATCGCGTCAGCACCGGAAATAACGCCATACTCGTGGCAACCTACCAGTTCGGGGCGCATGGCCGCAGCCGTGGGAGGTCTCGCCGTTGCTGAACATGTCGTGCACCAATGGCAAACCCATGTCTTGCATGCTTTCGAGTAGCAGGTTCGAGATAGGTGCAACATCATGCGGCTCTGTATGGAGCGGGCCACTGTAACCGTGGGCTTTCTCGTCGGCTTGAAACCACGGCTTAGGGTGGAATGTCTCGGCCTCCTTGTCGTCAGCTGCATATTATTCGGCTCGGTCGGGAGGACGAACCTTGCGCATGTACTCGAAGAATTCTTCTCCTGACCATCCCGGAAGACTGCATCATTGAGTGGAAGTTCGGAACGACAGCATGGGGGCTCCTACTTCCAGTCGTCGTAGTCTTGCTTGCTGCCTCTGACACACACGGTGCCATTGACACCACTGGATCCTCCCAAGAACTTGCCTCGGCTGAGCTTGACTTGTCTGCCGTCGATGCCTTTCATGGGCGGAGTGATCAGGTTCCAGTCGAGTTCTCCATCGAAATTCTTCGACCAGCCACCGGTCATGTGGACGTTCTCGAGATCTTTGTTATGAGGCCCAGCCTCGACAACGAGAATGCGAGCATTGGTGTCTTCGGCAAGTCTGCCCGCTACCACACATCCTGATGTGCCTCCGCCGCTTTGGCATTACCGTTAGTCATGGCGACGGCTCACTACGGGAGTGTACTTACCACACAATGAAGTCGTACTCGTTTTCTTCAACTATCCGTCCGGGAGACATGCTGAATGGCATGCACAGAAATTGGACTCAACTAGGGATAAAAAATCAGCGGGCTCGATCTGCAGGGTAGCGCTTTGTGCTCTTTGCCAACAGCAGGGCCTGGTCTATATCTGCGACTGCCAATAGCACAAGATTACACCGTGGAATAATTCCACGCCGTCTTCAGTGTCAAGGGCCAAGCTGTGGACTTACTAGCTCGACGCAACCGACTCAACCCCCATACTCTATGCCTCAACTTGGAACAAAATGTCAGGGATCCATTGGGCCGGTCAAGGCGACTCACCCCGCAAAAGACGGACGTGTCGTTCTGGGCGCCAGGCCTCTCCACCACCAGGGCGACGCGGAACAAATTCCCCTCTGTCCTGCAGCTCATTGGCTTCAATGATGCCTTGAACGACCATCCTGTATGCATGCCCTGCGATGAGGCGTTGTGTCCAGTCGGCAGCTGCTGGACGGAGTCGTAGCTGGTTCTAGGGCTGAGTAGTCAGCCTTGTGCATCGCCATAGCCCGGTCAAGGACCTTAGCTAAGTGTCAGCTCCCCTTTCTCGACGCCTGATTGTATTCATCAATGAGGGTAATACCCGCCAGCGAGTATCCATTCACCGTAGTGCTTGCTGCTTTGGAATACCAAGGACACCCCTTGAAGACCTGACCGGCGCCTCTCCGGCCCACTGCGGCAACCAGTCACGTTACATCAGCTCTGACCGATACCACTATCAATTTTCAACGGCGCCGTCCCATTTCCCTTCTTTTCTCCCGCCTCAACCACATGCTGACTCCATCCAGACGCAGGACTCCTTGGACAACATACACAGTACGAGCTTGGCCCCATTCCGATCCCAACGTATATGTCCTTTCCACCGACCGGCGGGAACAGGGTCTTTTGCTCACCACACCGGCGACGAATGGACCCTGTAGTAACATCCGACCTCATCATGAATCCTGATGAAGATCGTCTTCTGCCTGGTGTCGGCAACCGGTTCACATATTTTCCCAGCACGGGGGTAATTTCTTGACTACGAGAGCCGAAGCGGTCTTCTTGAGACCTCCGCGGCCGAGAGCTGGATGAAGATTGAGCTTCAGCAACGTCCGCGGAACCAGACACGAAGGCGAAAGATGCGTACTCCACATGGCAGAAGCCTTGCATCTGAGTCGAGCGCAGAGAGTCGTCTCTTATGTGCGTGTAAGATGATTATCAGATCGGTGAAAGCCTCTCCTAGGTCGGCCTCCATCCTCGTGTAGTACGGCCTGGGCCCATTCAATGGTGTTTACAAGGGTTAGGACCAGAAGTGCGCCTCGAGAATTCCGCATTCTCTATCGATCCTTCATTTCACGGACGCGCTGACCGAGCTCATCTGCCGTGTTGCACGACGTCGTGGGCGAGCACAATGAGGTTGGATCTGACCCGTCGCGCCTACGGGAGCCAAGACGCTGCTATTTTCGTCGATGCTCCCTCCCCCGGGCGAAGATCTCTTTTTGGTAAAAGAGAAAAAAACCATGGGGGTTTCCGCTGCCCATTCTTGACATGCGTTAACTCGCCCTCGCGGAGCATGTGCAATCAGCAATGCGAACCCGGTCTGTTGGGTAAGACTAGGAATATGTAGGAGAATGTTAGAGTAGGAGACAGTCTGTCTGTCAGTTCGATCTTTCCGTAACTTTGTTCTTTGTCAAGAACAGAAAGATACATACCACACCATCTCACACCGCAACGGGTCTGAATGTTGTCCGACTTTTGCATCCCGCTCGCGGCGTCTATATATACAGAATCTCCCGCATCTTCTATTGCCGGTGCAGAGGGTCCATCGGATCGATCGATATATGCGGGTACTCCCCCCATTCAGTTCCCCTACTGCCGCCCACCGCGAACCAAACCGCTCTGCGTTCGGCTCTCCCATATCCGAACGGTAAAGCTTCTTACCAGGGATCCTCGGTCGTCCTGCTCTTCTCTCTAAGCTCGCTCATGCCCACGCCCTCTCGCCTGGGTCCCTGCCTCTCTAGCAAACTAAGCAAATCGTTCTTCTTGCCCGCCGTCTTGTTAAACCCGAACAGGCGCAACTTATTATCAAGTTCTTTCTCGAGAGAGGCGAAGTCGTGGTCCATTTTGGATGCGACATCTGATGACAAACACATATTAGCAAACCAGAAGCCGTAACATGCATGTGCGGAGAGTAGCCAGCTTTTAGTAGCCAAGAGGGAAAAAAAAGGAAAACAAAAAAGGTAACGAGCCGTGTAAACTTGGATACTTACCGATCCCTTCCCACCCCCAGAGATTGGCCTTCATCCCTACCCCATAAAACTGCCACCTTCTCACAAATGCCAACCACGTCTCAACAGTATCCGGGTGTCCATCATACACCGTAATCAATCTCTTCATTGTAATCCTCTCAAAATTCTCTTGCGCTTTTTTGTTCACGAAATTGCTTTTGAGAACAGTCCATCTTTCTATCTTCTTCGGGAGGGGAGTGGGACCTCTGCAGGGCAGGGAGAGGTAATACGCCGCGCGGACACAGAAGTCGGCGAAGAACTCGAGGTTGCGGACGCTGAAGGAGCGGAGTTGGAGTTGGCACACGGGGATACCATGGGTAATCGGGTGGTAGAGAGGGGTACGGTAGGCGGCGAGGACGTTAGGCGGAACGTTGGGTCTGGCCTTTTCATCTGCGGATGCAGGGGTGAATTGCCCGGACGAGGCGTGTAGAGGAGTGGATGGTGACGTGGTGGTAGCTTTGGAGGTCGACCTTGTGGGTGGCTGTGGTTGACCCTTTTCTTGTGCTTTGGACGAAGAGGCCGCATCATCAACCACTGATGAAGATCTCGTCGGCTCCGGCGTCGATGATGGCATCTGCTGTAGTTTCTGGGCTCGAATTTCCGACACTGTGTCTGGCTGTTCCTTTGATCGCTCTATTGCAGACACTGCATGCTTCGATGTTGATGATGGTGCCGCAGAGTGATCTCCACCATCATTCTTCTTGAGCGGTGATCCCTCTTCCTCGTACGCTTCTTGGATTTTGTATGATTCAATCTCTGGCGTGGGGAAGCCTGCTGTGATGTCTACAGGTCCCGTTTCTAGAGATTTGTCTCTACCACCCTTTTCATATCGTGGCGCGTCTGAACAGAAGGCTCGTATCGACCGTTGGGGATGAGATTGAGCTGCAAGTCGAGGTCGGAGCGGGACGCTTGTAGTCTAGGGATCGGGTAATGTTAGTAAACCACGGCCGGTTTGACAAGTCCAAGACGCCGCCAATTGAAAACTCGCGTGTGGCCAAAGGCACCAAGCTGCGATCTAGCAGGTAAGGGAACCTCCGTACCTTCTGAGGCCGGCATGCTTCAATAGCTATGCGAAGACATCGTGGCGCAGACATCTTTGAGCAGACGTTTCCGAGATCCTCTGCCTGAAACTGTCTTGGTCCTCACCTGAACCCAATTCCTCGAGCAAGCAGCCCTCTCAGGCAAACGACTAGGATGTTGTTCGTGCTTCACAGTCCAAGCATTGATCTTGGAGAAATGGCCAAAGACGCGATTCGACTGAAAAGTTTCAGTGGTTGTTCAGCGAACGAGAAAAGTCCCCGACCACGCGCCGCTTTAAGACGAGCTTTGCTCAGCCTTGTCAGGGCATGGTTGATAGCCCATCAAGCCCTATAACGATCTATGTACAAGCTTACAACTGTCAATCGGCATTGATAATGTGCTTACGTGCGACCGACTCACATATACTCATAGGGACTAGAATCTAGCTATGCTCTTGAGCCTCTAGAAGCCCGGGTGAGGCACAGTCCAGGAAACACGAAGCAGAGCGGCGACATGGCAATGTAATTGATTGCGTCGAGTGAAGGGGGTCCCATTCTATTCAATCATATCATTACTTCCAATGCTTAAAATCTACTTAAAATCAAGCACGCATGCCCTTGCTCTTCAAATATCGTACGACATAGAGGTTTCGCTCTCATCTCTTGACAAGGCCATTGCACAGGGACGACAGCCCGCGTCTCATTGATGAGCACCTATTATAGATTCGTCACCTCAAGTTCCAATCCTAATCAACACCCAGACTCGCCAGTACAGTTGCACTCGGCACAAAGAAGGTCGTCCCTGTCAACGGCGTCGAGTAGTCCAGAATGCGATCATGCAACCCAGGTGGTGAACCCACAAACATCCGGTCCAGCATTTGCTCAATGACCCACAGCTTCCTGGAATACCCGATGAAATAAGTCCCAAATTCTCCTTTCCCGGGCGTCCCAAAGGGCATATTGTCCCTCAAAATCGAGAGCTCGGATCCATCATCGCCCTGGACCGTGGCTAGTTGTTTGTGTGCTTTTTGTTTGTCCTCATCTACGTCGTCTAACTCGACGTTGTCGAGCTTTGTGCGGCCGATGATTGCTTCCTGTTGCTCTGTTGATAGACCTCGCCACTTCTTCAGGTCATGCACATACTTCTGTACGACAACGTAGCTGCCACCTGCGGAGCCTGCGTCGTCCACCTCCGTCACCAGGACTGACTCGTCGACAGAAGCGCCCACAGGGTTTGCCGTGCCATCCACGAAACCCAAAAGATCGCGGACGTCAAAGTAGCGGAACCCAACGGTTTCGTCCTCGACCTTGACACAGTCGCCCAGTCGATCCATCAATTGGCGCTCGAACTCGAAGCACAGATCGCGACGCTGCGCTCGGATGTGAAATAACAGATCCCCGGGCGTGGAGACTGCCGTGTGAACTTTGCCGGAAATGGTCGGGAAAGGGTGCAGCTCAGCCGGTCTGGAAACGCCCCTTAGAAGACTGTCCCAGATATTGCTGCCAATGCCGACAGTACAGGCGAAAGCGGCGTCCAGATCGCGAATAGCAACGTTCTTGGACAGGTCGTCAACGCTGGCAAGGGTCGAGCGCACCGTCTTGATGGCCTCGGGCTTGTCAGTCACGGAGAGGACGAGGAAGGTCGCCGACTGGGTGAGTGGTGCGTCGACTCGTTGGGGTTCTATTGGCGTACGACGGCTCATCTTGCTTCTCAATGTTGTCGTAGACAGTCCGGCGGCTTGTGCTTGATCAAGCAGAGACTGGGAAAATGGCTTGCGGGTGGAGTGATGTGACATGAAAACCCTTTGGTCTTTTCCTCTACCCAGTGTTGCTCGCACAGCTGCTCTCCTTGCCGCTGAAGTCGAGTACCTCGAAACCGAGTATCTAAGAAACCCGCTGCAGATACTCCGTGTCACTTTGTTCGCATTCATACCACAATCGAGCCACAACGAGACAATTAAAGATCCTGCCTTTACGCTGACCAATATACTGCAGGTACAGCTTCAGAAAGTGATGGCTTACCTTCGTCCTCCAGATCATTGGATACGTCGCGTGAAAGATCTGCCTCAATGTCTGATGACTCAGCTTGCAGGTGGGCGCACTCGAGGCTGCTCGTCGCCGCCGGCACTCCGAAGATCAGACAACATGTCACGAGTACCTCGTAACATCACTTGTAGATCAATGGAATCAATGACATGCGAGTGCAAGAGTCAAGACAAAACACTTTCGTTGCATTGCTGCTATCCTATCTAAAGGTGGTGTCTCAAGAACATTCAGCTCCTCCAAGGTAATAGTGGCCATTAATCTGTCGTACAGTCCCATCTCGTCATAAAAGGAAGGGCATAATAACAAGTCATAAACTCTTGACATCATAGCAAAGTGTCTCGGCAGTTGTCCCACGGCGTGATCCAAGCAGATGGGGCCCGCTCACAACCAACAAAGGCGCTAAGAGCCTGTGTGCCGACTGCAGAAAAGTCTCAATGACCTCTCACCACCCATGAATCCAACACACGGTGTCACCAAGACAAGAAAAAGTGGACATGAAGAGATCATCCGCTCAACCGTCAGTGGATGAGCGAGTATCAACGAAGTTCATTAACATATCAGAAGCGTGAAGTAAAGCTACGACCCAAGGATGGTCGGCGTGCGTGGTCAGTTGACGTGGTGCCGCTGGCTTGCACCGACGCCCCACCGATTTTCTGAAAACCTTTGAGGATATCGACACCTTCGTCATTGTCATCAGAGTTGTCGTTCTCGAACGATTTGAAATCGAAGAGGTCATCTTGTGCATCGAAGGCCACGCCATGAGGAGCTGAGCCCTTCAACGGTGAGCCAGTCTGTGTAGCCCGCACGCGTGGATGGAGAAGAGAACCACGGGTTGGTGTCTTCGTGTTGACCTTCTGGGCACTGCCAAGCCCTTCAGTAAGGATATCGGTGGATGTCGACGCTCGACCAAATGGTGGGCGAGAGACAGATGCTTTAAGTGGTGAAGAGGCACAGATCGGCGTGGCCGGAGTGAGACCAACGGCCGGGTCAGAAAATATTTCAAAAGATTCCTCAGGAAAGGCAGACGACGGCGCGAGACTGGCCCACTTAAGGGGACTGTAAGTCGAATCTTCTGACAAAAGAAGCCCAGAGCTTTTGATGGGCGAGTTTGCAAACTCGCGCATTGCTTTGCGGTGTAGGAGAAGCTGAGTGTTTGGAGAGACTGAAGGAGGCGGACGGGTGGGTTTCTTGAAGACAACAGCAGGAGTCATCGGATTGAGTGCGGCCGCTGGGCTGACACGAACAGGGGATGACAATTGCGCAGCTTCGGTTGTTGATGGCCGGAATCTTGCATGACTTGGAGTCAGGTCGTGCGAAGAGCTTCTGATTCGGGCGATCTCCTCTTCGGCACGACCTCTCTTCTTCCTCATAGGCTCAATATCTAGCTCCGAGGTGAGCATCACGGCATTCTTGTTTGGGCGAAGCGCAGACGACTCGATGGATGAAAAGTATCCACTATCATCGTTCTTGGTGAGACTTCGGTTCTGTCGATGAGATACAGGTGGGCGTGCCTTGCGTGCAGAGGGGGAAGAGATGGCCCGCTGATGATGGGATGCAGCCACGGGAGGCGACGAATTGATGGCATCTGGGGGAGACGACTTTGGAGCCGTGGCGAGGGCAATGTCTTCCATGTCCACAGTCTCTTGCTCATTGAGAGCAGGGTCTGAGGCTGGGAGAGTAGCATCTGATGAGAGTTCTGGCAGGGCGGGAGCTGTCTGAGGTCGAACAGGTTCGCTTGATTGGCCGAGGAAGGGGTTTGGCGCCAATGCGTCCGAGAGTTGTTGAGCAATCTTTTGAGGCTCCGAACGCATCACGTTGGCATTGATGGTCATGTGGGTGATGTTGGCCCCTCTTCGAATTCTATCCTTTATGAATTGTGACTCCATTCCTGGCTCAATGACCCAATAACTTCCCTTTCCAGCATCTCCCTTGGGCCTCTCCTGTTTGGTGAAAGCTTTGTGCAAGGATAGGTTGTGTCTGATACTGTTGTGCCAGCTTTGCTTGGTATCTTCGCGGTAATAGGCAAACGTGGTCGAGATCCAGTCGTAGATTTGTGCCAACGTTAGCCGCCGATTTGGTGCTCTAAGGATAGCCATTCCAATCATTTGAGCATAACTGTAAGAAGGCTTGTTTCCATCGTCCTCAACTGGAGGCATATCTTCCGGTTCAGGGAGATGGAAGGCGGCTTCATCGTCTTGTCGAGACTTCTTGAATGGACGGTCGTTGGGCGCCTGTGCGTCCGAGTATGATCGCTTAAGGGGCTGCTTGCGTACATAGGAAGGCTCTGGAAAGTCGACGAAGTTCTCCTGTGTGGTCTTCACGGCAAAATTTTCTTGTTCATAGGTGTTGATCTCGAAGGTGGTAAACATTGGCCGCGCCATCTGAACGGGACGATATTGGTGTGGAGGTGGAACGGCTGGTCTTTTTGCTGGTGAGTCAGTGTAGATATGGCTAGCCACCGCAGGCGGAGGGATAGGAACATAGTTCAGATCCCCGAAGTAGGGCGGTGGAGGTGATAATGGTGTGCTCTTGAGGGGCGATATCTGTTGGCTGGGTGCCATTGGCGCATCGAGGACGACGCCTGGGCGAGGATGAGGCGCAGGAGGGTTTCTCAATGGCTGTAGAGGCATTGCCGAGGGTTGTAGACGCGGTCGCGGTCTGTCCGTAGCTGAGATATTGTGTGTCGCGGCGGGTATTGGATCTTGGTAGATCTGCACAAACGGCTGCTGACGCGTCGACGACATGGTGAAGACTGGTGCAAGGGATTCACAGATACAGGACAAATCGAATGTATGAAGAAAGGCGCGTTAAAGTTAAGTGCAAAGGTTCCATTAACAGGTTTTTGGGGTCGACTGAAGGATGCAGCTGAGACTGGGCCAGAGCCGCCAGGTCGGAGTCGACGGCTGGCTGCCACCTTTTGAGAGCAGTCTCGAGCTGAGGGCAAGGGCGCAAAGAGATTTCAATCCCGACACGAGGGAGGAGGGTGGAGGTATGGGCGTGTCTGTGCGGGAGGCGATCGGAGGATGGAGGCCGCAACTGCAGCAGCAGGACTGAGGGGCGGATGGTATGAATGCTGAACCGTCGAAAGGGATAGAAGGAAATTGAATCGTGGCTACGGTGAGAATCGAGTCATTCTGCGAAGTTGACGATTTGAGGTTTAAACAAGAAGGCGTGCTGTTGACTAGGCTATCGCGTGAAATCGATGCAGGTAAGCTGTACGTGGGCACCGAGACGGAAGACGTGAGAGGATGCAGTCCAGTTCTTAAGAGGGGACAGACGACAAGACGGCCTTGACAGAAAGAGGGAGGCTTCGACAGCAGTGGAGGTGTGGGTGAGCCTTGGACCGGGATGACGCCGGATGTGTGGGTTGTGAGGCTTCGAGGCGTTGGTCTTGGTGGTCTCGATGGTCTCGATGCCAGTGAAACAGAAGGAGAAGACGCGAACCGTGTTGGATCTGCGCCCCAAGAGACTTTGGCGCTACGGACGCCTTGATTGAGAGGAATCAAGAGGAGTTTGCAATGGCCGGACTTGTGCTCGTTGTCTTATCCACATCCAATCAATGGCATCTCGGTTGGCTTCGACTGACGTGGAATGACCGTTGTCTGCCCACCTGTTCCCTGGTCTGGTGTTTTGTGAGTAGCGCGACTCCGTGACTCTGGTACGATCTCATTGGTGGAGATCACGACACGCTTCAACGCGCTTTCAACGCGTTCTGCGGAACGGAGTAACTTGTCTTCCGGACCAACATGCAGGTTTTTCCTCCCTCTTCACACAGTCGAGTCATTCACATGGACATAACAGTAGAACAAAGAGAATTTGAGATGATCAGAAGATAATGCCGAGACCGTGGCTGCCCCCATCGTTCATCGGTCTAGCCTCGGTCTAGCATCGGTTTTTGTAACTCTACGTAAGTACGACAATGACATTCCCCCAGCAATCGCCCCAGTCGATGTCATTTTGTAGAAGATGTTGGATCTTGTTTGATTGACACTTGTCATGGCGATGGCATTTGTAGTCATGTCCCTTGTTGAAATCATTTCATCTACTCCATAGCTGTCGTTGACATGGTCCGTAACTTCTCTGAATATAACCGCCACCGGTGGGCCCCAATATGTCAGCTGAATGTCCAGATTGATCGTCTTTGAAAAGTGCCTCCCATTTTAGTTAACCAACCCCGGGTTGAGGGTGTTTTTCCTTTTGATATCGCCGGCGCCACGTCTTTGTCTATGCAAAACTCCGCTAAATGTCATTAAATGCCGCTCAAGCCGCTCAAAATGCACAATCAGGGTTCCAGGAAGGTGAACAGGTTTGTATGCAAGATGTTCAATGCTCGATCGGCATCGCGTTCCGCAATCACACAAGAGATGTTGATCTCACTAGCCCCTGTCGCGGTGTTAGCATAGATAGATTGAGAGCTCCACACCGTCGTGATGGCCATACCTTGCGAGATCATTTCGATGTTCACGTTATTTGAACCGAGGGTCGAGAACATCTTTCCAGCAATACCAATCATGTGCTTCATCTGCTTGCCCACAAGGCTGACAATAGCCATTTCTGGAATAATGTCCACAGTTCCAAAGTTTTTCAATTCCTCGATAGCTCCCTGCAGATCCTGGTCCACGATCTGGTACTCGTCGTCGCCTGTCCCAGTGTAAAGAGGCGCTTCCGAATGCAAGGCCATGGACATGTTCACCTCGCTGGTTGAAATCACATCGACGGACATGCGCCACTTGTCAAGTGTCGCAAAGATTCCGGCAAAGAAGCCGTGGGACAATGCTCGTTTATTGGAATGAATGTTCATCACCAAGATCTTGTGCTTCATAGTGATTGCGGTCGGGCGCTTCGGCTTCTCGCCCTCCGTGAGTTGGCTGGGACTCCTAGATCGGAAAAGCTTGGGATCGTGCCCTGATAATGTAGAGGCTAGCTCGGATGGAGAATCGGGATAGATGATGGTGCCTCCTCCTCTTGGATTCATCACATTCTTGATGCGTATTGGTATCCGTGATCGGATGACTTGGTCCATGGTGGAAGGGTGAATGACCTCGGAACCATAAAACGTGAGTTCAGCGGCCTCTGCTGGGCTGATACGAGAAATCAATTGCGCTGTCGGGACCTTGCGAGGATCAGCGGTAAATATA
Source organism: Cladophialophora bantiana CBS 173.52 (assembly GCF_000835475.1). NCBI lineage: Eukaryota > Fungi > Ascomycota > Eurotiomycetes > Chaetothyriales > Herpotrichiellaceae > Cladophialophora > Cladophialophora bantiana. The sequence goes on along the minus strand of NW_015971575.1, from coordinate 383,642 downwards.
CCGTCCACTTCTTTCCATATTTGTAGCTCGTTGGCCCCAAGGCCGACAGCAACCAGTGCAGCGCACAAGTCTGTGTAGCCTCGACCAACCGTTGTCAGAAGACCTCGAGGAATGGCCCCAAAGTATCCTGTAATCACAGGCACTTTACCCGGGGTAATGTCTTGGAGCCTTCTTGCCAACCTTGACGCCATGCTGTCGTAGAATTGCTGATCTAGACTGTGGGAGACTCTGAAGTCAATCACGTCCGCAAGGTCGACGTATTCGGCGTCAATACCTCGGTCCTGTAGCAGCGCTGCCATGAACCGGCAGCTGAGCTTTTCTCCCGTGCTCATGACCTTGTCTCTGGATCTGGGACTCGTCTCGCCCAGAGTCTGGGCGGCTTCCAGTATCCGCTCCACCAAAGAGCACTCATCTTCACACTCCGCCCGTAATTGCGACCGTACCTTCTCGGACTGTATGTAGGTTTCGGCGGCTTCCAGGTGATCTAGCCGAACATCTTCAATCAATCGTTTAAAATCTTGGGATCGGTGGTTCTCTGCCTCGGTGGCGGCTCGCAATAGACGGTTTGTCGTTCCCGCGGCCTTGGTACTGCTAGATCTCTGAACATAGTCGATCAGTGAGTGCAGCAGTGGAATCGGCGGTAAGTAATACGTACTGCTGAGCAGACTATTGCCACGTCGGTTTCAGAGGAACAGGACTTGACGACGTTGACGATATCCAGAGGGAATTTGCCCACGCTGGTCCCTTGGTTTGAGTCAGTGGACGCAGCGCTGAGGGTGAAGCAAGAGGATTTAGCATACCACCAAACTTCAATACATTAATAGGACGAGACCTTGGTGTGCGGGTGCCATTGACCCCATTGACGACTGGGACCTCAGCAAGTACACCGTTAGAGAGGGTGAGAGTGGTCATGGTGAAGGAGGGGACTGTGGCAATCGGTCACTGGGAACCATAGTACTGTCAGTGGCACAAAATGAAGGAAATGAAGGGAAAGGGAGCGTCCGAGCCAGCCAGCAAACGAAAGAAAACAAGGACCGAGACCAAAGGGCGTTTACGGGGTTACAGTCAAGAAAGCGACTGGCATCGTCTCTCCCACTACCGTAGAGGGAGATGATTCTGGCCCCGTTTTCGCAAAGTCTCTCACCTGCTCACTCTCGCTCGGTCATAATTCTCGCGGCGGCAGAATTTTGCAAAATTCTCGAGGGGCCCTTGAGGCGGTGAGTCGAACTGGCGATTCGGCTGCGCCCTTGGCAAATCACGTGGTGGCGACGCCTATGGCGCCATCCGCCATTTCGTGTCTGGCAGCTTGTTACGAGGTGCCGACTACCCTGTACACCGCCGAGATGTCGCCCCATGTGAAGCACTGGAGAGCAGGCCATCAAATCAGTCTTGTCATTTCAACCTCTTAAACTGGAACACATCTCACATTCCCGGAATGCAACTTCGGTTGCAAGCAGGGCTGATCGAATCACCCCGATTGATCGGGCGAGCTGGGGGAGCTCAGCCATCACACAGTCAGCGTGACTCCAAGTCCTCACTTCAAAGGTAAGGGGAACAAACAGTGTAAGTTCTTTGCTGATTCGGACATTTGAAGATGGAGTGACATTGACATTCCATTCTATCCACATCGTCATTCCCCCGAAAATCCCCCTTGAGCTCACCTTGGCAGTCAACGCGGCCTGCCGGTTCCTTATTCGACCTCTTGTCCAGCCTGCTCGGACATTCCTCATCCGTACACACCACACTTTATTAGCACTGCCACGCACGGTCAACTCGGAGAGGCCCATTTGTTGTGGCCTGTGATCTGTCGCCCACCTTGTCGTTGGCAGCGCTTCATTACATCTGCCCAGAAAGAGAGTGTGTTTGTTGAGAAGACAGCGGCAGCCAGTGACAGTCGCTGCTGAGGTGACCGATGTGGTTCGCCGACAGCCTGATTTCCTGGCCAGCACAAGATGGAATCCTTTTAAATCTCCTCTCATCTCTGATCTTGTTGAATTGATCGGTCGTGATGGCCAACGAAAATCGAAACCAACATCTGACTTGCCCCTTCTGCCGCTTCGATTGCAATGACTTCGACTCCCTCGAAAAACACGTGCAACATCTTCACACCGACCGACAGCCTGACCCTCGGCAGCCTTACAGTGCCACATCCCAGCTGAGTGATGCAGAGTTAGCTCAACTTCTTGCTTTTGAAGAAGCAGGCCTGCCTGCCGAACTAGCCTTACCAGACCGTCGGAATGTTCCTGCCTGTGGTGAAACACAGACACCGGAAAGTGCAACGGATCTGGAACAGTCTCCTTCATCCTCTCAAGGTGGAAATGAAGAATCATGGGTACTATGTGTCTGTGGCGAACGTGTACATTTTCTCGAGCTCGATGCCCATTCCGACATGCATGCTCAAGAGAATATTACCCTGGATGAGATCGATATCCCTAGCGGAGACGTGGAGCTCGCGACGACTGCTGAACCGCCGCTAGCTGATCTCTCCAACTCATTTAGCACTCGTATCCCAAAGTCTCTTCGCAACTATGACCAAATACATGACAGAACTCCTCGTAGCGAAAAGCGACGCGGCCCTTCTCTCAAGGATATCTTCCTGGGCACCCACGCATCTCCTAAGAGGGAATCAGCCATTTCGGCGGTGTCTGCAAAGGTCGGAAAGACAAAACGGTTGGGAGTGAGTCCACCCAGGTCTAACATTGGATGCTGTCAGGCTGACTGTTTACAGAGGTCGGAACTGGGTCCTTATGCACACGAGCACCAGATGCCGAGCTGGCTGCGCCGAATGCTCGAAAAAGGCGCCAAGGTCACCATCACGAACAGAATCGGGCCTGACGGCACGTTAGTCAAAGTCGAAACCATTGCCAACGAGACGCCCAACCTTGTACCCGTTCTCTCTTGGCTGTCTCACCTGGACAGAACGGTCGAACGTGCATTCTATTGCAGTCCGAAAGTTGTCCACGTGTGCAAGATGCCAAGGGAAGGCGGATTCTGTGGCTATCGAAATATCCAAATGCTGTTGTCTTATCTCCACAATACGGACGCTAATGGCGCAGAGAAGTTCCCAGGAAGACTGCCGTCAATATTGAAACTCCAGGATATGATTGAGAATGCTTGGGACCGGGGCTTCAACTCTGTCGGGCGTGCGGAGACTGGCGGAATCAGATTCACTCGAAAATTCATTGGCACACCGGAGGCGCAGGCATTGTTTATGAGTCTTGATATTCCTTGCGAAGCGACCGCATACGCCACTACGAAGGAAGTCGAGGGCTTCGAGACAATGCTTTGTGCTGTCTGCGAATATTTCGACGACGACGTCACCAAAGACAACATCAACAAGGTTGTTATCACGGCCAAACCACCCATCTACTTCCAACACCGTGGCCATTCCATGACCATTGTCGGAGTTGAGCAAAGATTAAATGGCGTCGTCAATTTAGTCGTTTTTGATCCGATGTTCAACCCTAGTCCGGCGCTCAAGAAACTTGCCCTTTCACGTTCCACTGCATTCGGGTGTGCTAGGCCTGGTAAGTTTCTGAACGCCCATCGACGAGATGAAAAGTACTTGTACAAGTTCAAGGACTTTGAGCTGTTGAAGTTGAGAACGAAGTCACCGTAACATGCCGGAGACACACATTTGATCTTCTTCATCATTCCTATTGTGCACCGGAGGGGAGGGTTGGCGGATTTGGCTCATTGCGGCTTGAGCATCTTTTTGGAAGTGAGGATATTTTTGATATTGCACTGCAACGGGGACTATGAGGGATTTGGTCGAACAGATGACTGCTTCAGTCGGACGGACGGATCAGGCAACAACAGTGTTGGGGCATGTCTAGGGACAATTTGTTAGTCTTTTCAACGATATAATATATCGGTACTTTGTATACGCCTCGCCCGGCCGTGCTCGATGTTACGAGGTAATTCCCGAAGCTAGGATGTTGCTCTTGTTGGGAGTTCAGAATCAAAACTGTGCGACTCACAATGGCGACCTCATCAGGCTGCAGCCTCGCAGCCTTGGCCGTTTCAAATCTTCATTTTCCGGTCTAATGTTGTTGGATTCCTGGATGTAGAGCAAAATCAGCACATATTGATACTTGTTGCCTCGTTGTCCTGATAGCCACAGAATCCAGTCAGGCGTCAACGGCATTTCAAACAAGTTAGACCGCCCTTGTCCTTTTCGTTGGGAATACCGCCAGCGTCCCTGCCACTTTTGTTTTCATTACGCTTCACAGATTATTCTCGCTGTCATACTGACAGACTCCCTTCTTCACTCTTGCGTGCTTGCTTGCTTCCTTTCTATGCCCCCAAGTTATAAAGACGAAACAAACATGTCTCCCTCAAGCCCGACTCCGACCCCGACCCAGGCCCAACAGTCCGGACCGCGCCCAAAAGTCTTGAACTTCATAACCGGCAACGCCAACAAACTGGCCGAAGTGCTCGCGATTCTCGGCGACGTCCCCGGTCTGGTCCTGCAGAGCCGCAATGTCGAGGGCGTCGAGATCCAGGGATCCATTGAGGAGGTCGCAAGGGATAAGGCCAGCAGGGCCGCGAGGGCGGTGAGTGGCTTTCGTTTTCATTTTTCATCTCCCCTTCGCACTTTGTTTCCCCTTTTTTGTTTGGCTTTCCACTTACCCCCGGGAGGGGGGGAATTTGATGGGATGGGTGAAGGGCTTGTTTTGGGATACGAGGAGAACGGGGGGGGGGGAGAGAGTGGAATATGCACGGAGGACCATGCGAGGCGAAAATGGGCATGGAGAAGCGATGAGAAATAGCCCCAGGGAGCCAGATTTGCTAATTTCTCCTCTACGACACCGGGGACGCAGGGGAAAGCCAGGAAACAGGAGGAGGAGCAATGAAATGGCCAAGGACTCTTGTTTACACTCGAAACTCAGAGATCGGAACCCTCAGCCTTGCGGTGGCTGCTGAATCAATGCTACAAAGAGTCCTTGTTTCTACGGACAGGCTAACAATCAGATCCGCACGCCAGGTAAACGGTCCAGTCCTTACCGAAGACACAGCCCTGGAGTTTCAGGCGCTGAAGGGTTTGCCAGGGCCTTATATGTGAGTCGGCCCCCCAAGTCTCTGAAAGGCATCCTTGGACCTTTGAGTCGTCGTCCTCATCGTCCCCTCATCCCTTTTCTTCTTCCCAAAAGGCCATCGACCTCTTCCTCGCAACCACTAACTCTGTACCTCCCTCGTTATAGTAAGTACTTCCTCCAGGCCCTCGGTCACGAAGGCCTCAACAAGATGCTCGCCGCATACGAAGACAAAACCGCCTTCGCCGTCTGCACATTCGCATACTGCGCAGGTCCCGGCCATGAGCCGATTCTGTTCCAGGGGCGGTGTAAGGGAAAGATCGTGCCGGCCAGAGGACCACCTGTCTTTGGTATGTGACACTCTTCCAGTTCGGACATTCGCACAAAGCCTGCCTGCGATTTTGCCGTGGGGCTTTCTCTGACCGCTGTGTCTTCAACAGGCTGGGATGCCGTCTTCGAGTTCGAAGATGGCCAGACGTACGCTGAAATGGAGAAGGAGAAGAAGGTATGTCCTCTTCAGGGTCGCCCACCCTTTCGTCATCGAAATATTTTTGACCACTTCCCTCGTGTAGAATCTGATCTCGCATCGAGGCAAGGCTCTAGCAAAGCTGAAAGCCTGGCTTGCTGGAGGCGAGCTGGAGCCGTAGTTGTCACAGCCATCCATCATTCCGATAGACCTATAGATTTTTGCGGCATGCCCATCACAGCAATAGAGAGAAAATTATCCAGCTTGAGATCTCTTCTCCCTCCCGCTAATCTCCCTCGTCTGTTGTATGATCTTTAATCCAGTTCTTGACCCATTGCAGAATCCTCTCGGCGTTCTCCTCGATGTCGTCCGCCTCGACGCTCTTCAGTTCCACAACACGGCCTTCCTCTTCTTCCCCCCATCCTTCTTTGGCCTCCTCGCTGACCACACCAAAGATCTCGGCGTCCATATTTTCCTGCACTTTGGTATCTCTGTAGCCCCGCGCTACGAGGCGGTCGTAGAGCACGTTGGTCTGTTCGCATCGCAGCACGACAACGAGATCGACCCAGCGCACGGCAAATCCTGCGGTGGAGTGCCAATCAATCAGCCACCCGCCCTCGCCCTCGCCGTCAGAGATGTCTTTCTCCACCTCGTCCATCAGCTTGTCGTCGTCCACAATCAGGGTCTGCAGCTCTTCGTCGAAGCCTGAGTGGCAGGAGCGGGATTTGACGAGGTCGTTGATCGAAAGGTGCTTGAGATTGATGGGGGGCGTTGAGGCCGAGGCGAGACCGAGGAGCTGGGTGCAGGTCGTCGACTTGCCGACGCCAGGGGTGCCCGTTATTATGATGTTGGGAAGAGAGCGCATCGTCTGTCTGGTCAATGACTTGCGGAGCCTATCGCAGGGCCGGCGTTCTGTGCGGATTGGGTGATGTAAGGGGATGTCTATGAGGAGAGAATGTGGGAGTCAACAGGTCGCATGGATGATTGAACAGTAAGAGGTAAATCTTTCGAAACAGCGTTGCAAGGAAAAAAGTTCGAAGATGCGGGGAGTCAGCGTGAATGTGAGTGCGAGAGTGTGAGTGGGGCCTACCAGCCTTGTGAGGGCGGGTAAGGCGGGATACGGTGCGACGAGGCTGACTGACGGGTAACTAGTGGGTTTACAGCACCAACGGCTCTTCCTAGGATCCCTAGCGGACTTCATCGTAGTCCATGCTGTACTCCGTATGCTCGGTATACTCTCAGCCCTTAGTTGCGAATACTTCCTCAACAGCATGTCCCCCCAAGTCTCAAACAAGCTTGAACTTGATGACTTTTGCCCCGATCTTCATCCGGCTCTTCTCATCGATCTCACAGTCCATCACCTGCACTCGTTCATCTGCCCAGTAGTGGCCATTCTTCTCCATCCGCTGCAAACACATGAGCATGGTTATCTTCCACTCTCCTTGCCTCTTGGGACCCTTCTCTCCTGATAACACCATGAACCTCATGATACACTGGTCTGGCGCGCCAGGCCGCATCCAGCCATATGTAGCCTAGAGGAGTGTGAGCCTCACAACCCTCATGGGCTTCATGCTCGGTGAACACGCAGCCTACTTTTTCTTCTGTCTGCTTGGCTGCTGGGACAGATGGTGCGGCCGCTGTCTCCGCATCCATCCACTTGATCTCTGGCAGCGGCTGCGAGAGCAAGTCAAACAAGGTAATCTTTCGCGGGGGCGGCAGAGAGGGCTGCTGACTCTGACTGCACCTGTTCGGGAACACGGCGTAGAGACTATTGGAGGCATCGGATTCGACGTGGTCAAGTGCAAGGCGTAAATCTGCCATACATCCATATAACCACCGCTCTGGGTTGTTGTAGTAATTACCACCAGTCGCGGCGGGAATTCCAAACCTGGGGCCCGTCAAAGCATGGCATGCCGGTTTTCGTAGTTCAAGGTTATCTTCAACGCCTTCGTGGTAGAAGAGGCCGGGATCGTAAATCACTTGGCTTGTACAGGCTGTCTGAAGCATCTTCCGATCGAACGAGACTGCGTCGTCCCAGCCCAGCCATGACCAGGTAGGGAATACTTGGTTGCTGAGGTGCGGATTGTGTCGGCGAGTGCGCCAGCATATAAGTTGATCAAAGGCACATATTGGGAGGCCGTAGCAAAACAAGGATGTCTCGCCGTCCATCTTCCCATTGTACCTCCGAAACACTCCTTGAAAGGCATTTATCTTGTCATCCTTCCTGGTGAGCTTCCGTTGGGAATAATGCTCGACCGCAGGGATATACGACTCTAGCTCTTCGCCAGGAGGTATAAAGAGTATACTGCCAACAGCGTTGAACTTGGAAACGCTCTGGCTCTCTTTGCCCTGTAGCCGAGATCCGTTCGCATCGTAGGAGCCCGCTCGGCACTGCATATATATCCCACTCGACGTGAACAGGATGAGACGGTGTGACAGAACCTCCTCCTGGTAACACCATGCGCGACTGCTCCAGGGCGACGACTCGATCATAGCGTTTAGAGATTCCTCTGACTTACACTCTTTCCAAGACCCCAACTGTTGGGCTGGCAAATTACCAAACAATCCGATTGCCGTTGATTCAGCTGACACGGCAGTGATGGTGCACTTGGCTGCGGAATATATCTGCCTCATCCGAAGCATTTGAAACTTCAAGTCTCGCGAAGATTCCTGCATGATGCAAAGTGCGTCAATCCACAAGTATCTCTCCCCAAGTTGCTCACATACGATGGTCGCATCTCGAATGGTCGTAGGGAGCTTTGGCCGGACGTCAAGTCCCCCATCGTGCATCAGAATGGGTGCTGTAGCAGCGTTGAGCTCGGGTTGGTCCACGCCACCCCAAACATATGTTAACGCGATGTATGAACAACCCTCCGGCGCCTCGGCGATGCAGCGTCGATGAGTGTCAATGACCTTGAATCAGGTTCCCGGAAGGTTCTGCCACGGGATTGGCGAAGCTTTGCTCTCGGTGTGGTTGCAGTCGTCTTCGCAGAAAGACAGCCATCGGCTGATAGGGGTGAAATCAACCCCTGATACCGTGGACTTGATAGTTTCCAGCTGTGGTGGTGATGATGAGTCCAACTGCGCTCCCTTTAGGCTGTCAGTGATCTCTTGGGGATAGATTCTGGTATTATAACTAACATGTGGCCTCCCATTTTTGCACAATGACCCCGCCAAAGTCGCCTGCCTTTCGGAAATTTCGTGATTGCTTTCTTTAGTAACATCGACTTCACTCCAAGGACACAGGATTCGGCTCTCCCGGCCACAGCTCTCGGTACAATCGACGTGCTCGAATCCACTCTATTTCATCCCATGACCCATCAGAGCCAGGGGGGAAGGTGAGATTGCATGTCGGGGGGTCGGGATTGCCGCTTACCTTGGCTCAAATTGTGTTGGTGCCAGCAAATATCCTCTCAACAAGACACAGGCAACGGCAACATCATACGGCTTCTCAAATGTTTTAACAAAGTGATGGCAGACTTGTTCGCTTAAACAAAAATCCTCATGTGCATCATCAGAAACACCATTGAAACAGATCCCATCATCAACGTTCGCTCTTGGTGACGAGAATCTATCTTCAACATAGGGGCCACGAACCAGTACGTCGGCAGCCTCGAGGATGAGGGGGACGTCTTCGATCAGTCTCGGCCAAGCGGCCTGCCATTCCGCTGCATGCCAACAGCGGACATCGTAGTAATGTGTATAGCTATACCGATTTAGTCAGGATCATCTGTAGCATATTTGTTAATGGTCTTACCCCATTCTAGTCCAAGGAAGCCGGAGAACGTTCTCCTAGAGCGATTGACTGACGGCGCAGACATCCTCTGACTATATCGACTTCAGGAAGAGATATCTAAGAGATGCAGCCTACAACGACTGTCTCTAGAAAGAAGAAACACTTAGCGGAGAGTTGCTGGGAAGAACGTCGCAGGACAAAATGCAGCCGAGGTTTTCGCCCCCAAATCAGTGAGGCTATGTGGGAGCGTTGTCCTGCCAGCAGGATGCTCATGCGTGAGGCCAGATTCCGGATGCCTCGCCAGATGACAAGTGGCTGCCTTCACGATCATCGATAGCCTAAACAATGCTGAGCATTTGCTGAGCATTTCCAGTACGGCTAGAGATGATTGCAAAAGTCATGTTTATAGTATTGCCACGCCGTATGCGCAGCGACAAGGTCTCGTTTCGGCTGTCGGATTGGGAAGACTCTGGCCTCCTGTCTGCTGCACAAGGCCCGTAGCGTTTCTCCGATATCTAGGCGACCAAGCGAGAAAGACCTGAGGTTCAAGTGATGACATCGGGAACAGTTAGCCAGCTCCAGGACGTCCGAATCTGCTGTGCCAACCAATAGTTCTCCGGGATGGTAAACACAACGGAGGCCCTTGCCAGTTGCAAGACTCCCGTGTCTATGCTTTTGACACCCATTTGACAACATGTTGTCTGTTTCTCTCCAGGTATATCTACAATTACAGGAGCTAACCCAAGATCAAAATTCACCCTCCACTATCGCCAACGAGCTCAAAGTCAACGAAGTTGAAGAGGTTGGGGTCAAGGACAAAGTCGTTCACGGCAGCTTCGAGAGAACCCCAAGCGCCGCCATGTGAAGTGTCCATGTCTCCAGTCTTGGTATTGTATTGTGCAGGCGATGTCTGCACATCGTCCGTGAAGACATCTGCCAGCAGTGGACAGCCCTCCACTATCCGAGCCAGGGTTCTCCTCATTCTGGCGGTGATGTGAAAATGTGGCTGTAGGTCTTTCATCATTTCATCCAACAACCGGAGCCACCGAAGGCCATTCTCGTCGACGGAAGAAGGCTCGGCTCCCAGGAGATCGGAGATTAATATGGTCGCCGCTACATATAGATTATCCAGCATCACAGAAGGAGTTTTTTCCACTCCAAAGATCTGTCTGTAAGTGATACCTAGTTGGGCAATCTTCACTGCGTTGTGGTGCACAAGTTGACGAGATGTCTCAGCGGTCCAATTGCGAAGGACTGGTGGCTGGTCAGTTCCTTCACCTTGTTTGCGCTTCCTGTGGGTTGATATTGGAAGGGAATGCAATAACATCTGCACCCGTAAGTACTGCATGTGCAGACCGTATGCGACTGCATCAAGACCAGAAACGTTACTGTAATCGAGTGCGATATCTGCCGGCAATAGTGTGTACCACCTGCGCAACTTTTCATCAAGTTCTGACAGCCGACTCAGAGTGCTTGCCTGCATAGGGGAGGGTCTGTTGAGGAGTGCGGTAATCTCAGCGATTAGTACGCAGAGGTCAAACCACGGCCTGAGAGTTGGATTGTCAGATACATGGCCAGCATACGCAGAAATGGACGGGCTCAAGATTGTTATGTGGCTCGGACGTCCCAGGTATAAACTCCAAAGGGTCTCGTAGACGAAGCAGCCTAATGCGACCGAGGCGCGGAAACTTTCTTCGTGCGTGTTCGCGACATCTTGGTCACTGTTCTTGGCCCACATGTGGTGCAGACCAAGGTCAACAATGAGCCGGCAAGCAATACCTAGCACTCCATTAGCGGGACGCACGTCGATGAAAGAGACAATCCTCACCGCAGTACATCCAACCGACTCTATCCCGTCCTTCAGTCATTTCGTAGTCGCTGAGGAGTAGCATTCCCTGTAGTGTCGCCATGTTTGGGTCTTCCAACTCTGACACTATCTCTGATTTGGCACGCATCGCAAAGCTCGAGCCAAGGGCGCGAACCGCAGCAGAAGTGCTCAAACGCGCACTACACGCCAGGAGGGAGTTTTCCAGAAACTTAGAATAATGTTGTGATCGTATGCCTAGCGCTTGGCGTGACAGAAATATCTCTCGGTTGATAATGGTCACGGAAAGAGTCTGGAAGTTGCAGTAGTTGTTGAACAGGAGGGTTTTCAGCCGGTCGCAATCCATGTCAATCTGTGTACCTGGAGGTGGAGGATGGACACTTGACACACTTCTCACCGCATCAGAGGGAGATGAGACATGGAGTTGACAGGTAGGGCCAAAGTATATGTCAGATTGCTCGGAAACACCCTCCTCCCCATCAATCATATGGGGCATGCGGCTTTGTATTTCGATGTTGATAGAGCCCAAGCTGCGCAAATCCGGTCCTCGCCCGGTTTCTTTCTGTGATAACTGATTCACATATGAAGACTCATTGGGGGGCTCTGCCGTAGCCGTAGTTGTGCCGTGGATCGAAGCGGCTTTGGGCACGAGTTTGCTAGTGGCCATATCTGTCATTTGCGGACTCGGTCGCCTTGACAAATCAGCAATTCATACGAGGTAGATAGCGTCTGGGGATATTGGACAAAGCATACTGAGCTACAGAGTTAGCAGAGAGTTGCCGTGCTTCGTTGTGTCGAGAGCACTCATCAGTGCTTGTATTTGGCTGTCCAACCACTGATGAAGCCTGGTGAGCCATCACGGGAATAGTGTCCTGTAGCGCTTGTACATGGGCAAGATCCGGTCCGGTGCTAACAGCGCTGGCTGGCTGCAAGTTCAATTGCGGTGTCTTCTCTGCCGGGCCACCGTCGTCCGAAGTATTCACATCAGGAAGAGCTTGACGGACTAGGGTCTCCAGTGATCGGATCTGCTCTTGAAGTGCAGCAACGTGTTCGCGAGAACCGTGCCTGAGAACCAACTGTCAGCTCAGAGAAATGTTGGGACCCAAGTAACGGACTTCCTGCGATCCGAAAACTGGCTAACGTGACAGTGGATGTTGGATATGCGGCATCCAGTACAGGTAGATCCGGTGGGAAGACGTTGAATGTCACACTAAGGGGATATTAGTTGATCCTCCTGACCGATTGATATTGCCTAAATCACAATATTTTGCTCACTGACTTTGATCTTACGCTGACGGCAGCTGTGGCATGCTAATGAAGCTCGAGACCGAGCGGTGGGAGATCTCTTCAGGCGCTTGACATTAGATGAGTCCCCAGCTAGGGGTGAAGCGGCTCGTGGGGTTGCGAAGGCGTCGTCTGAGCCCATCTGAATCCGGCCAAGCAGGATTGCGATGCCTATGCTTTGGTTGGGATCCGATCAAGTGAAATGATTCATGCAGAGGACAGGAAGCTTGATATATTGCATTTGGAGCGTCGAGTTCGACCAGATCCTGGGTTTGATATTCGTGAGGCCCACAACACCTCGCTTCAGGGTATCGGAGAGAATGTGCGGGGAAAGCGAAATAGGGTGCGTTCGAGGCCTCTGGAGTCCAGTGTGTGGCACTAAAGGCGCGGAGGCAGCATAACGCGGCCAACGTGCCGGTTGCAATAGTGCCAAAGGGATTTAATCATACTGGGCTGATCGCCTTCGCAGTGCTGTTGTGTATAGCCAGGTGTCACCATACATCCCTTCGACATTTAACATGTCGTCAATATAGATACAAGAGCTCCGGAGCCAGATCAAGTGCTAGCATGATATCTTCCGACGGGTCCACTGCGCGTGGCTAGGTCTCGCATATGCGGATGTTCGAGGCCATATTGCTGATCGTGTGTAGACTAGAAACCTGCAAGCCTGGGAAATCTTTGTCGGAGGCCGATAGAATGTCTTTCCGGGTTGCCTCTGGCACTCAACCTTGTGTGCTCACGGCAGGCTGGTGCTTCAGCGTTGCGTGCTCTCGAGCGGGGCTCTTGCGAGGTACTCGGTAATGCCTACCCGTGAAGACAGTTCCGAGGCTGAGGCTGAATTAACGGGTGAGGTTTTCCGAGCAGGAACCTCTAAGGCTGTTCCGGCCCCGTGATCTTGACTCCGTAGTCTTGGCGTAGGGGCTCCGGCTAATGACCTGCCGGTTTCGGGCCGAGATACCCGCACACCAGGGGTTTCTGTTCTGTCTCGCACTGCGAATGAATGCTAGGTGTTGGGAAAAAGGCATGCTTTGAATTCTAAACAGGCAATCCATCACAGGCGGGCCGTTACCTGCCGTTGTCGAGATCTCGTGTCTATTCCATCTACGATGCCATTCTCCAGCTCCTTAGTGTTGACATAATAGGGGCTCAGGTCACTCAAACTGTTTACCCCGAGCAGCCTCATCGTGGTTTCTACCTCGTCTCTAAGGACTGTGATAAAAAGTCAGTTGCGAGCCTGAGTTGCGAGCCTATCTTGTACTCACGGTCAATTGCACGTTCCACTCCTTCTTGTCCATAGGCGCCGAGCGCGTAGACGAATGGCCGCCCGATGCCCACAGCCTTGGCTCCCAAGCAAATAGCCTTGAGGACATCGCTTCCTCTTCTCACCCCGCCGTCGAGGTAGATATCTATCCTCTCCACGATCTCAGGACAGAATCTCCGAATCTCGACCAAGGTCTGCAGTGAACTTGGTGCAAAATCAAGCTGTCTGCCGCCATGGTTGCTGAGGTAGATTCCGTCTACCCTGGCTCGATACGCGAGCAAGGCATCATCGGCGCTCTGAATGCCCTTCAAAATGATGGGACCTGCATCGCCCCAGGCATTTCGAATCCACTCCAAGTCATCCCAATTTAGTGTTGATGAGTGGACTCCTCGGAGGACTGGCTTCTCTTCTGATGTCGAGGTGTCGATTGTCCGAGGTGTGTCCTCCATGCCGGATTGATAATCTACTCGGGCTTTATAGCGATCGTCTTCCTCCCTCTTTCCGACAACCGGCGTGTCCACGGTTACAAGCAACGCTTTGAAGCCTAAACTGCGTGCCATGCGGATTAGCTCCATCGCATTCTCTTGTTTTCTCGGTACGTATAGTTGGAAGAATTGAGTGTGCGGCAGCCCTTCAGATTTGACGCACTGCATAATTTCTTCGTGCGAGCAGGATGCGTAAGTGCTGAAGGCGGACGGAATTCCCTTCGACCCAGCCGCACGCGCGAAAGCCAACTCGCCATCCTTGTTTGCCAGTTTGATCATCGCCATTGGAGAGATGAAGATTGGGAGACTGCTAGGTTGGCCCATTATTCTGCAGGACAAATCAACTTGAGCAACATTTCTGAGTACTCGAGGACGGAAAGACACTTTTGCCCAGTCTCTCCGGTTAGCTTCCAAAGCACTTAGAGATTCAGCCGCTGAGTGGAAATAGGTGAAAGCTCTTTCACTCAGCACCCTGGATGCTTGCATTTCCATGTCCGTCAAATTTTGACAAAGTTTCAGAGGGATATCATCTGCATGCTGCGTCCCCTTGACAGGCGGCGAGTTGACACTGGCTTCAAATGAAGTATTCATTTCGACCGTGCCTAAATGCTTGTCTGCCGAATGGTCATTAGCATCAGGTATATCGGTCAAAAAGTGTCCCACCTTTTGAGAGAAATCTAGAAAGAGTATTTTCTGGATGTATAGGAACGTACTCTTGTGTGGCATCCTGGAACGGACCTTAGTGTCATGGCTTCGATGTCAGAAGTTGGAGAGACCTTTCCAGCATAACGGAGTATAACCCCTGCACCCCCAGGGTGGTCATCAATAAAGTCAGTCACATCATATACTTGACCTTGGATGATGACCCAACATGACCGTCGGGTGCAATGTGCGGCCACCTCACTACGAGTTGGCATCTCTAGAAATTCTGTTCGAAACCAAGCTAATAACCAGCCAGGTGGGCATTGGAGCGAAGCCTTTCATCCATTTCCCCTTGATGCAACCTTTTCCCTTTGTACATATATCGCTTGGCGGGCTATTATTTCTTCATATCAGTTCCGAAGGATCGTGGAGACCACAGAGCCGGGCGGAGAACCGAGCCCGGAAGCAGAAGCGGACGGCCAGCGACAGCCGAACTCAGAGTGAGAGAAAAACAGCGTCTGCAAACAACAAGAAATATATTCTAGGCTTAATCGAACTGAGACAACTTGTCGAGACAGCCAGTCGATAATTATTGCAAAGTTTCACTTCAACCGTTAACAAGGTGCCTTCAACATGCCCAGTGTCACCAGGCTACAGATCACACCACTTGCAGAGTCCTTTGCCGCTGAAGTCGAAGGAATCGATTTCTCCAAACCGATTGATGACAACCTCTTTGAGGAATTGAGAGATGCTGTCCACAAATATGGCGTGGTCATCCTTCGCAAAACTGCGCTAGACGATGATTCTGCTATTGCCCTTGGACGACGATTTGGGGAACTCGACAGCGTCAGGGCCCACCGGCTGGCTGGGAGGGCAATGAGGATTCCAAACGACGAGATATTCGATGTAGGGAACCTGGATGATAAGAATGAAGTCGTTACAGTCAAAGATCCCCATCGCACGGCGTCTGCAAATGGCAACGCGCTCTGGCATGCAGATGGGGCTTTCAATCCTCGCCGCACTGGTGTCTCGATCCTTCGAGGCGTCGAACTCCCTCCAAAAGGTACCGGAGGTCATACGGAGTACTTGGACACTCGAACAGCATACGACGACCTTCCTGAGGAAAAGAAAAAAGAGATCGAGGGCCTGGTGGGATGCAACTCGTTATTCCACAACCGAAAGACGGCCAATCCAGACTCGCCCCTTTTCCTGGACATCAACCCGATGGATCACCCCCTAGCTAAGCACAAGATTGCTCAAATGCATGAACCTTCTGGTCGAATGAATCTCTACGTCACCTCGTATACTCATCACATCGACGGAATGGATCTTGAAAAGGGCCAGACATTAATTAAGGAGATATTTGAACATGTCCAGCAGGACAAATATAAGTTTGTACATCATTGGCACGACAACAATGATGTTGCAATATGGGACAATTGTGCCGTGCTGCACAGGGCAACCCATGGAGAATATGAGGGGAAATATAGGAGGGACATGAGACGAGTATCAGTCTTCGATACCGGCTCGACTGCTTACGGAGAGAACGACGTTTCCACATACTGGCAGCAGGGTCTTCCATAGTCCTCATTAAGGCGCCGGAACGCTGCAAATCCTGACTGCAGGCCTAATCACATCTCTGCACGCACGTTGGAGGCGTGACGATATCCATCCGCTGGTGTTGGCACTGAGGCTCCAATGACTTGCAAGTCTCATTGCATCTGTCATTCCATAGTAATCTTTGATATATGGTGCATAGCCGTCCTAACTGCCTGGCTACAGTTTTTTGAGTCGCTGAAAGGCCCCTCATGGTATTTCAGAATTTACTCGATACCAAGAGCGCAATATGTCCCAGGGAATCCTCCACACAGCTGTTACTTTCGGATACTAGCCGAATGAGGAAGGTTGATTTGCCAAGCATTGAAAGACTGGCCAATCAAAAACGAACTGACCGATCAGTCACCCAAAAATGAGGCGGATATCGCGGACCGAGGCCTTTACTAGCTCTACTCCCCTCAAAATATGTACTTCCAATGCTAGTGGATAGACACAACCGAGGGTTACTTTGCAAACACATTGGTCCATCCAGGGGGCCCCTTCCCGGCCGTCTTAGCCAACACGCCGCCGTGACTGGGCTTACAACTTTTCCTCCTTGCCAGTATATTCTATGTCTTGCATGAAGTCTTAGTTGATCTACGAAAGCCCAGGTCTACCAATTTTGCAGCTATGAAAGACCTTTTATTCTCCAAATCGCAGACGGGTGAAGCATCAAGCGGCGGAGGCATTGATCGTTTCCAAGATCAGCACAAACGGCTCGGCCGGCCGTTGATAGGCACGGTGCTGACAATCCAAGCCCCTATCGTTGCCATGCTAGCTGCCCAAGCTTTCGACTTCGTGATGATCGACATGGAGCATTCCCCCATGTCGGCGGAGCAAATGACGCAGATGGTGCACGGCGTGGTGGCGGCGTCGAAGGGCAAGTGCTTGGCCATCGTCCGCGTCCCTTCTCATGACGTCGAATGGACCAAATGGGCATTGGACAGTGGCGCGGCAGGGATCATCATCCCGATGGTAAACAACGCCGCTGAAATGGAACGCATCATCTCCCATGCGATCTACCCTCCCCGGGGCAAACGGAGCTTTGGTCCTTTCAACGCCGCCTTCGGCAGACAGCTCCTCGGAACACAATTCGGCACGTACTACGATATGGCGCAAAATGACGGAGTTGCAATTCTCCCCATCATCGAGTCAGCGGAAGGAATCAAGAATGCCGACGCCATCATGGCCGTGCGCGGTGTGTCCGGTGCTTTTATCGGCCCTTACGACCTGCGGCTCTCTCTTGGATTGCCGGGAGGGGTGGACGGTCCCGAGCCAGAGTTTGCGCAAGCTCTCTCAACAGTGCTTGCTGCTGCTAAGAAGCATGGAAAGGTCATTGGGTCGATGGCGACTACGTCCGAGATGGTGACAAGGCGTACTGATATGGGTATGACTTTCCTGCTAGTGACTTTGGACTACAACGTTTTGGTGTCTGGATTTGCATCCGCGGTGGAGCAAGGTAAAGAGGCACTAAAGAGAGTCGGATATCTTCCATCCCGTCTGTAACCGTTTAGAGAACAAAGCTATTTCAGATTCCGAGACAACGATGGTGCTTATGACTGGATGAAGTGACAAGTCGGAAGGTATCTACTATCGAAAGGCAGCCAAGCAAAGGCATATCGCTGCGTCGAGTTTCTCATAAGTACAGGAATTAGCACCTACCTCTAGTAGGTCGATGACATTTGGGATACTCTCTGCAATGGCACAGAGAAACCTGGGTGATTGACCTGAAAGCTAATCGTACAAGGGTATCATTTAGAAAGAAAAGTCCCTTCCTTTCCTTGAGCTCGTATGCAATTCCAGCTTTCCAATGACTTTGGCTACACTCCCCAAGACGCCGACGTTGAGCCTCCTCATGAGAATATTTGCAACTGCTATTGTTTGCTGTGCTCTCCCCAGCTCTCCGTCGGTCTCTGCAACGACAATAGAAGAGCGCCTGCCCTTGCCTTTAGTCGTCAGCTTCTGCGAGCCCGGTTCCAGCTCCTCCCTTTGGAGATCGGTATGTTTGAAGAGCACGCCAATCTCAGTTTGGTACGTAATTGAGGTTGGTCTGTTCATCTTCCTCTTCTGGGAACCGGTCTTCATCCTCAGATCCTCTCATATTCAGCTCTGTACCCGTTTGAGGAGGTTAGAACGATGGCCGAGGGAGTGTAGTCAATTGGCACAATGGGCACCAATCCACAGAGCTCTTCGACGGAATACTCGATAGCCTTGTTGCGCAGTGAGAACGGCACATGGTCAGCAGGCATCAGGTCGAGCATTGTGATCTGGAGCGGCGGACCCGGTATGAGTGTACCGTCTGCGCTTCGCATCTCCTAGTCGGCATTGTAAGTAGTTATTGGATGTCGGGCCTGGCAAACTCACTTGAGCATAACATATCAACTTGTTTTCCGCAACAGGGTCCGAATGATCTCGTCGCCACGTTAGGAGAGTGACTCTGTTTGTGCCAGGGTACCCGAAATCGAGAAATATGACCAATCGTGTCGTTCGTGTGGTTTTGAGAAGGTAGAACTGAGCCAGTTCCTCGAACCTTGTTCGCTTCTGCGAGTATCCAATCTCGACAATGACACTATGTTGCACTCCGCGAAGTCTTGGGAGCCATGCATATGCCAAGACACCATTTGGTATATGGCAGTCAAAGCCACTCATAGCTTCCACGTCGGTCGGGGGAACAAAGAGCATACGTCCTCCGTCATCGCCTGAGCTGAGAGCGATCCACTTTTGGGAAAGGGAAAAGAAGAATCGGAACTGTGCCGAGCTGTGCGGACCCAAAGCCCAGCAGTGAACGAAGGTTTGGGTTCGGGAAAAGTAGTGGTAGCTATATCTTATTGTTAGCTTCAACCAATTTTCAGGCTCTTCTATTCTTTTCCGGCTTACTCCGGTCTCGGATCATACATCCCGTCCATGAATCGTTTGAGAACAGGCCAGTCGCGCTCTGTCAGTTGATATTCCCTCCAGAAAGAGCGGGAAGTGGCGCGGGCTCGACGCCTCTCAGCTCTGACTTGTTTGAGGATTGCGAACACCTCAGGAAAAGTCTCTGAGTATGTAGGGGGAGCCGAAGTGGGCGGCGAAGGATCTAAAGGAGTGTCCTCCAAGACGGCTGTATTTGGTGGTGTCTCAGGTCTTTCTCTTTCGCCGATACTGCTGTTCACTGGGGTGGACAGTGGTGCTTCGCTGCTCGTGGAATCCAAAGTCGCCCCAGGCGCGTTCGAATTGGCTTTGGCATCGCCCGGGCGATTATCTGTGAGGTTTCCCGTCGCCGGGGACGACGGATTCCTCACCTTGCGCCAAATTCCACGGAGAAAATTCATGTGCGACATGTCTACGGAAGACATCGATAGGAAAGTGAGAAGTTTGTGAGGACAGCAAACAAACATTTCTTTTATGTGTGCGGAGCGATATTGGGTGCGGTTTCTGTCCGGCCGATCATTGGGCTTTGAGGCGAACTCCCAATATGACCTGAAGGGATGCATAGTCTTTGGAAGCTACAACGGATATTTGGCCCTCGGTTTCGTCGCTGTCTGCCTCGTCCCTCCTACAAAGCTACTTGAACGACGGCAAACACGCTCTGAATCGTGAGGCCGTGTCAAACTTATCACTTAATACTGGCTGGATGGCCCAATGACAGAGGCCTTTGGCCCCTGTGCAAGCTCGTACTGTTGTGTACTCCGTACAACAATCGGCAATTCCTTCAACAGATACATGCTATTATTCCGAATGTGGACGTATACTTGTGGGTACCAACTGTTCGCGCCTTGGCGGACCCACCAATTGTGGGGTCCCGATACGGGAAGGCTCCATATGTCCAGGCTAGGGTCCGTGCCCACCAGCCCGAATATTTAGCTGCTTCTCGCCAGCTTCACGGAAAGTTTAGTACTGAAATTGCCCTTTTTGTCTGCAATCAAGTTGGAACCCGGAAATTTTCACCACAAATGTCAGACTAGCTAAGCAAATGATCTTCTGCCAGATTGATCTAGTACCTACTCACCCTCATCAAGTGTATGCTCATCGTGCCGAATATCCATTGGAACTTGGAACCTCCTCTTTCCGCCCAAAAACCAATCCACCAACGCGAATAGAATCACCGCACCCATGACCGGCCCTCCATAATTCATCGTCTCTGCCGTGACTGGCACCGTCGATGGGAATGGTAGCCATATCACGATGAAAACCGCATAACAGACTGCGAATATGTTTATCGGCAAGCCCGTTCCGCGAGGGAGCCTGAAGGGACCATAAGAGATGCCAAATCCCTGGAGCTTGTGGATTACGAGGAAGAGGATGGGGATGATGTAACTGAGGTATAAGGCCAAGGTGTTAAGAGAGAGGATGGCGAAGAAGGCGGTCGTGGAGCCGATGTTGATGAGCTGGAGGAGCATGACTATGATAGTTATTAGGGAGAGAGAGTTGAGGGGGATCCGAAGGGTCGCGTTGACCTATTCTCTTTGGTTAGTGAACATTCCAAGAAAGCAGGAGCTAAGAGCGACCGCTCACGCACTCTGCCAAAGAAATTCGAAAAGGGCAAGCCATTGTCTCTTGCGAATGCCCATGTTAAGCGAGAGACGGAGGCAAGGGTGCTGAACACGGCTACAACGCCAATGAAGAGAAGCAATGACATCATTGCTGTGGTCGCACCCTTGGAGCCGGTCGAATTGTACAGCATTTGGATGATTGGATAGACGTATGCTGTTTGGGAGACTGCAACTGGGTCGCCAATGGTAAACAGTATGGTGATGATGATGCCGAAAGCGAGAATGCCATTGATGAGGACACTAAGGACCATGCTTTGTGGAACGCGAAGAGGTGCGTTTTTGACTTCGGCGCCTAGAAGCATTGTGAGCCCGTTGAGTGCCTTATCCAACCGGACGGAGTAGGCATACTCATATGAAGCACGCCATCAAATCCCGCCAGGGGGAAAGCGCCTGATAGCAAGCCAATACACCATGATACTCCAGAACTCGGGTATCCACTGAGGTTAGTGACTGTATCCGTGAACACGAAATCAGCAGAGCTTCGGGGCGACAACGATGCTAGCACGGCGACGAAGACGATGAAGAGCACAATGTGCAGGATACCTCCAAGGACCTCTAGTTGTGCAAGGACTCTTCTGGCAAAGATATTGCATATCAGAGGAAAGGCGAGGATGGCCCAGGCCAGAAGGGTGCCATGCCACAGCTTAGGCACATACGTGTCATCGTTGAGGATAATAAGACCTTGGAGGATGGTGCCCTCAAGGAAGCATACTTGTGCACAGACCGCAATCCATGCAAATACAGTAATCCAACCTGGAAGATGTCAGAGACGGCGCCCGTTGGACAAGTTCAGAGGATAGTGCCTTGGAGTAAGCTCCAGAATGCTGGTGACAGAAACCCTCTGGGCGAGTAAAGAGCAGTCCAACGATATTGCGCGCCGACGACAGGGTTTCTAGCCTTCGGTCAGCCTGGAACGACGTGATGCTGAACAGGAGGGGCGAACATGGATGCCATCTCACCAAGTGACAGAGCCACGGCAAGAGATCCAATTATACACAATAGGGTCCCCCAGACTAACGCTGTTGGCCCGCCATTGAGCAGACCAGCCTGGAAACTGACCGCCACCGCTTCCCATGATGACTGCAACGTGGCTGGGAAAGCTATCGTCGGAATGAAGCTGATGTATCGCTGTCTCAGAAGTTCAGACAGGGTTTACCGATTATATATATATATCTCTCTCTGGGGACGTGGAGGGCATACATCCAAGACTTGAGCACCACGGGTTCTGTAAGGGTAGAATGCAGCACGTTTGGAATTATATTCTTGCTGATCCACCGACTTAATGACTTTGTTATCCTTGTGGCTCATCTCGACGTCGTTGTCATCCATGTTGGATGCTTTTTGGCCGCCCGAACGAACAGTTTGGGGCAATGGTTTAGAGTTTTCTTGTGCTTGTGTCCTTTCGACAGAGAAGCAGATAAGAGCTTCTCTTTGGGGGGGGGGGGGGTCGAAATGAAGTTGGCCGTGGCTCTTATCAATACCCCTCCACGGGAGATCGCCTAGTGTCTGAGCTTGTATTTGTATTTGCTGACATCAACTATACCCCGCCTCGCCTGCTTGGGCTACAAACCAGGAAACTTCGAGACCGGAAAACCGCTTCCGCCCGGGCCTGAGCTTCGCATGGGGGCTAGCGACCTAGTTCGTCAGTTAGCGGCAATCCACAAGTAGGACCAAGTAGCGCAGATAGATGATAGGGAGCTCGACAAGGAATAGCCGCGGCCAGTGCCCGAATTGATTCATTGAATCTGTCTCATTGCAACCCCAGCCTTGGCGACAAGATCCTGCAACGGAGGAGGGAAGAAGGGAGGCGGAGAGGAGGGCCGAGGATTGCTGGGACTCACAGCTGCTCGTCATCCACTAAGTACCTTGCACCGAGCACAACAGGAGACGCCGCACCCTTGCGACTTGGTTGCCGTCTGCAGACATGCGACAGACGGCCTCATTCCTCGTTTGATGACGCGGACAAGTCTGAACATGATAATGTGGAAACGCCGACTTTGGCACTCATTACAAGAGCTTCATAACCACCTGGATGGACTCTCTAGCCGGGTGTGGCAGGATTCAACTATTTAACCTCAACGTCCTTCCCATTCCTGTATGGTCATGATAGTGAAGCTCATTGACGTAAATATTCACCGGCCTTCCCTGCCCAATCTGCCCAACCACTCCCATCATGTCCCCGTTCCTTCGCACCACCAAGTCTCGATGGTTTCCGAAATTTCGATCTCTCGAAATCCGATACTGCCGTTGTCTCCAGAAATGGTGTTTGGTGCAGATCCACAGTCCAACAGCGGCCACCGCGCCAATAATCGTGCCGATGTTGCTGCTGTCTGAACTGCTCGCCTTGTCGGTGCCTGCATTCCCGCCACTTCCTCCCGATGGACTTGCGGTAGAAGAAGTTGTGTCAGGAGCTGAAGAGGCTGCCCCCGTGGAAGGAGTTGCGCCAGGTGCTGAAAAAGCTGCATTGAGGTAATGGGTCGACACAGCACCGTCGCCTGTGGTCCTGGAGTAGCCAGTATTGTGATCGCCTCAACCGTTCGTGTCTTGCACTCCCAGTGCGTGTAGAAGAAGTCGTCCTAGTATAGGGAGACCGTCGCACAATACGGCGCGTCGGAGTGACTGCCAAAGTTCTTGTCAGAGCCGTCGGTCTCGCTTAAGAGTAGGCGCCAAGTCACCAGGTTGTGGTTTCAACAGTGAACATCGGACTCTGGTGTCCAACTTCCACACATGTCGTTGGTAGGATGGTACGCCACCCGTGCATCCAAAAACGCCGGGAAACTGCCATTCAACACAACCAAAGCGTGAGCGACAGGCGACTGGTGAGTCTGAGGGTAGATCAGTAAGCTGAATAGCCTCATGGCTGCTTCGAACACTGCAGACAAGTTGTCGGTAGCTTACTGAAATCTCCATTGTGGTACCCACATACAGCCGTCATAGGTCCGACTGTAAGACGACTTTCTCTCAATGAAAATTCAGGGTTGGTACTGAGCCAAGAGATTTATGATCTAGTTGTCTGACAGTCTCAAGGAGAAGGATAATCGTACACAACCAAGGTGCTCGATTGGGGCCAACGCCCGGATTGACATTAGGATGTACCATTGGAAGTTTCTGTGATGCCGCTGTCGCTCCAGATTCGTCCATGATTGCAAGGCGAGGACAGGCGCCCGACGCCCGATTTCTTCTTGATCTCTTTGCCTTCGCAAAGATTTTGTCTCCCGATAAGGTTTGAGGCTGGCCGCGATTTCTGCCTTGTCTGTGATAGATTCGCTGGGAGGGCCCTTCACAGCCGCAAGCGGTCGATATGGGCCCCATCAATTCTGAGCGGCCCAGGTTTCAGCTCCGTTTCGGACGCGATATCCAATCCGGCATCGCGAACACGCCCTTCCGTATCCACCAGGAAACAGGGCGCGAGGGCGCAGGGCTGTTCTAACCTGAGGCTGGAAATGCTGGATACCAAGAATGGAAGGAGATATACAGGTACTTAGCGTTACACAAGATAAGGAAGAGGGGGAAGTTATCGTTAGACAAGTAATATCTATTATAAAGGCCCAAAATCCCGGCCGACTCTGAATGATCTCCCAGTCATCGGACTGGCTTGGTCTTCATGAAATGTCCCCCGGGTTGGAGTCATGGCCATCAAATTGTCACAGCTAACTTTTCCGCGGGCTGGAGGGTTTTCTCCTCTAGATATTGTATACCCCCGCCATGGTTCTTGCAGACGGACGACTTCAAATCCTGCAGGGCATTGCAGGTAGGAAATGAGCAGACTCAACTCAAGGCGCACGGTTAGACGCCTCAGGTAGCCTGGTTTGCCCAACACCAGAATTGACCCTTGCCCGACCATGCGGAAGGGGCAAGGGCGCACCACGACGACTAAACAGGTACCGTGGCGGGATCGAAGCACAGCCTTCTGTTCAGGGATGGGTAGGTAACGTCAGGTAAGGGAAACCTATCTTCATCCGGGCCCTATTGTAAATCTTCGGCTAACATGACCATCATCACCTACAGAACAGTGGGCACAAATACTTTTCGAAGAAGGTTGACGCTCAATGGGAAAGGAACCAAGCTTTTGCGCTGGGGTAGGGTTACGGCTTTCAGCATCATTCGTCCGGGCATCCCTCTCGATCGTTCAGCGAGATGCTCTAGCAATGATCTTCACCAGTTCAAGCAGTTCAAGCTTTTCTTTGCATTGGCTCCACAACCAGCACAGCGGAGAGATGTTCCACGGCTTAGCCGCTTAAATGATCCCTCCTGCCCTGTTGAGGAGTCTCCGGCGGCGCTATCACGGCTAAGCGTCATCGATCGGGAGTATAGATAAACGGTCCTTTGGGATCTCCCCTGGAGACGGAAGTCGTCCTGAGAAGTAGCATTCAAACATTTCGATCTTGTATTGGACTCAAAGAGACATCACGATTTTTCTCAGGCCGAGTCGATGCCACTGCAATTATCATATATCCCCTACGTCCCCGTCCAAAGTCAGTCCAGAAGCGACTATGAGCTCCTTCGGTCCAGAGCGCGCTCGCACGCAGCCAAGTTTAGGCATCGAGAAAATGCCAACACGGTTGTCTTTGACAAGCATTGTTCGCCCTTGCCCACATATCCGCATTACTTGAGATCCCGCTCTGAGACAGCATCCGGCAACTAGATCGATGGACTCGGTCTGTCAGAGGAGAAGGCCTTAATTCTTTTCCACCTCGACTACGTTGCTGGAAGTGCTCGTTATGGCGCATGCTCGCTATTGACTTCGGTGAGTGAACGCGTCTGTCCTCATTACACAATACGATGCCCTAACCCGAGTCTGGTTATACACTGTGTGATACCCACGGGTGAAGAGGTGAACGAAACTCTGGACCACGCCGGTCATTGGTCACAGTTGCTTCAATCAACGAAGCCTGGAACGTCGTCAATAGGACACTGGGGACTCGAGAATATTACGAAGCATGAGGACTTCCTTCACGTTCTACTTGGTCTGACAAAAGTTTCTCACACTGCAATCGCTTTGTCCTGGTTCTCCATTAGCACAGGATGCCTTCATTCAGGTGGGCTGGGCAATGTCGAAGCAGAGAGCGAGGCTGGCAAAACCGAATGCACGTGCAGACGACGAGGCCATCCTGACAATTCTGTACTTGGCAGTATTCGAAAGAGGTCTTGGGAACGATGTGGCGTTTAAGGCACATAGAGCTCAGGTCGACCAGATGGCAGCTTCGCGAGGCGGTGTCAGTCAATTGGGCCCAAACCGTTGAGCCTGGCAACCTTGACAGTGTAAGAGTTCCTCCTTTTTGCTCGGAAAGTGTGGCTGCCGAATTAGGGTCCATTGCCAACCGACTCCAATATTGTTATTAATAATAATAATAGTCACCCAGACTTCTATCCCTTTCCGGAAATCAGCCCTCCGACCCACCGGCTAATAACTAACTAGTGACGACGAGGGTTGAATAAAGGCAGTCTCCTAGGCCACATAGATTTAACTGGGCCCAATACACTTTCATGTCTCATTGCCCCAAAGAACCGATATTCACGGTGTATTCATTCCGCGCAGCTTCTCAGAATGGCCCTCAATCGCTGTTTGTCTGTTGACCGTCCGGTTCACAGAATTCAGTGTTTTCCGCCCACGAGTGCTCCGATCAGTCAAAGAGATGATGCTAGAGCTTCTCCCCAGTGCTACATAATCGAGTTTGTTAGCACTGGCGAGATATTTGGGCAGAGCCTGACCCAGACATCCTATCTGCGTGGCCCAGACGAGGATTGTAGCTGAGCCCCCACAATATGTACGCACCCAGCCAGCCTTGACCCTTAAAGATACCGGCCTTGGGATCTGCAAAGTGACTGTTAATGAGGCGAAATTGCTCTTTATGTATTTACCTATCCTCCAGGTCGTTACATACGGCCTTGGGCCAAAGTCATCTCCTTAACGAACGCAGTCTGCTCCAACATTGCACATTACGCATATCTGAATATGTCCACGTTCAACGGCCCTGGGTTTACATGGCAGAAATAAAACAGCGCAAGGCGTGTACGAAGAAAGCAAAGAGATAGCCAGAACCGACACAAGGCTCTATCGAGTCTCGTTCTCTTGCTTCCAGCTTCGCCCCGACATTAACATTGACATAGTCAGAGACCGCAGAAGACGCCGCGCCCAGAAAAGGAACTCCTTTGCCAGCCGTAGAGGAGACCCAAGTGCTCTAGTAAACTCCGCAGTGCTATGCCCAAAAGGTGTGTATAATTACTTGCCTCAGCCTTCTTCGCAATTGCTTCTTTGCCGAGGAGCATGTCGATGATGAGGCCTCTTTGTTCTAGATTTCTTCTTCCCTCGATGTCTAGGGCATAGACGCCAACCATTCGTGGACTAGGCGGTAGTCTCTTCCACACGTAATCATCAGAAACATTTTGGTTCTCGCTGCCGCGACCAAGATTTTCCTGACACAGAGCAGGGAACGAATTGTCACGGACAGAGAAGCAGCTGTTGGGATGAAACCGACCCAATCGCCACCCAATTTGCACTATGCCATCATAGCTTCAGAGTCACTGATCGCTCCGTCGGGAAGGCCTCCTTGTTCTTGCTGAGCCATTGCTTGGGCGGAGACAATTTCCGCCAGGCGTTTGAGACGCGGTGTCTGGAGCCCTGTTGTATCTCCTTGTCAGTACAGTCGATGGACACAGTTTGAATGGCTTCCCTCCAAAAGGAGTCGGGACCGAGCAGCGTGAAAAAGGGGAAAGAGTAAAACACTTACATGACGGGGTATACGTCTCCAGCGCAGTGATGACCCTGGGCTCAGCAATCTCATAGGGACCGCTGTCTTCCATGTCCACTGGCGCAAGCAACAGAACGTCACTCTTCTCAGTCACCCTCGACGCTACAGCCTTCATGATTTCACCATTAATAGGCTGCTCGTAATCGGCGACGAGATACTGATTGAGCAGTTTCTGAATCTGATTGGGCGAGAGCATCCAACAGATATCCTGGATGATTTCAATGTCGTTGAGCGTCGCTTTCTTGAGCTGGAGCAGCTTAGTGGCCTGCATGAGATGCTCGAGTTGGAGAGTCCCCTCGGGCATATCGTGAGACTTGCACCACTCTTCGATACGAGTGATGTTGTAATTAATCTGCAGACCGCGCTTCCACGACAAGAAATTGCGCCGCATAAGTAGATCGTTGAAGGCAGTCACCCCCACAAGACGAAGGAGCTCAGTCACCGTTTGGGTAATGATGCTGTCTTCGAGATAGTATGCTTTCATGGCTTTGAAGACATTGTTCAGGAGACTGAGGAGGTTGTCCATGCTATACGCGGGAGTATTGTTCGAGGGCAGCAATTTACCCAAGAAGCGGTTGCTTTCATTGGTGACGAAACCGGGTAGCGACTGCGATTCGATGATTGCGGGCACAATCATCTTATGCAACTTCTTCTTCAACACTTTCATCCAGGTGTGGTAGATGTTGAACTCGAGAGATTCGAGATCGTGCTTGACAATTTCAAGTAAACGATCGTATTCGTAGTTGTCGGTCTTTTGCGCCTCATACCAATCTTCGGCTAGGAAGACAAAGGAGAGCATTTCATGCACGTTGGACAACCAAAATGCACCGGGATTGATCGCTTCGTCGCCCTCGTGTTGCATGACTTCTTGCTGTATGGATTGCATGACATTGGCGAGGAAGCGTTCGGATTCCTTGACGAACCCATTGTTCCACATCTCAGACGTTACCAGATTGATGAGGTAAGATGGGAACAAGACCTCTTTGTCCGTAGGTGCAGGGTTGGCGCCTGGTTGGGGGATCTTGATGCCTCGGATAAGACCCATTGTGACTTCGTCGTTGAGTTCTTCTTCCTGCGCAAGGAGATTCTCGAGCTCCATCTCAACACTGTCTAGACCAGGGTTGAACGTAGAACCTGAGAGAGTCTTGGTGTGAGAGTCGATCGCCATTGAAACAGGGCGGGCACTATATGCGGCACTATATCTGTCGATTTCGCTTCGTTCGGCAGCTCCCGCGCTTCGTCGCTTGAGAGGCTTCTTGGATGAAACAAGGTTGATGAGTCCGTTGGCAAGCTGAGAGGTACCATTGGCATATTCTCCGTTGGCGCCGTTCGCGGCTGGTGGAGGTGGCGCCCGTCTGGCAATCTCAAGCTGATCCTGCAGTTCGTTGATTTGTTGTCGCAGAGTGCCTCTCTCACTTTCATGCGTGGACACTGACTGTCGCAATTTTTCGAGCTCCGCATTGGAAGTCTTCAATGACTCTCGAAGCTTGCGCTCTTCTTCTTGCAGTCTCTTTGCGTTGCCCATGTGTTCATCGTGGCTGGTCTGCAATTTGGCATGTTCTTCTTCCAAGGCAGCCAGGCGCGCTGCTACAATACCGGCTTGGTTCGCCTCACTCTGAAGCTCCCGAGACCGGGTCTCCAAAGCATTGTGTCTCGACCTCCAGGATTTCAACTGACTCTCGTAATTCTCCAATTGGGAAACCAAGGACTTGTTTTCTCGCTTGAGTGCGCCAAGAGACTGTGTGAGCTCCACGACCTTGTTCTCAAGTTTATAGGAGATCTGCTTGAGATCGCGAGCCTCTTCACGCATTTTCTTATAGTCGCGCCTGGCGACCTTGCCGCGCCACAGGTTCTGCACAATGACCACCTTTCTGCGATATTGCCTCCAGGCACGTAATGCTCGCCACGAACGGAAAGCTCTTTGGATGGTGACCGCTGCATTTCCGATGCGAGTCTCCAGGATATTTCTCCTGCAGAGATAACCTTTGGCAATGGATTCGAATAGGAT
The DNA here is from genome assembly GCF_000835475.1 of Cladophialophora bantiana CBS 173.52. Classification (NCBI taxonomy): domain Eukaryota; kingdom Fungi; phylum Ascomycota; class Eurotiomycetes; order Chaetothyriales; family Herpotrichiellaceae; genus Cladophialophora; species Cladophialophora bantiana. The sequence continues at coordinate 354,019 of NW_015971575.1, read as the reverse complement.
AATATCGTTCCTGATCCGAATGTATTCTTTGCGTACTTTCTGTCCTCGCCACACTCTTTGGATATCTGTCGCCGCCTTTGTCCGTCTTGTTTGCTCGGTCTTTCTTCGAGCCAGAAACGCTCGCGTAGCGGCTTGGAAATTGAGGATCGACTGTCTGGCGTCGAGATATTTGTGTCGGTAGTATTTTGCCCGCAAATTCTTCTGGATCATGATGGCACACTCTTTCAACCGAGCCGAACGAAGGTTCTCTAGAAAGGCCAACATGCCTGCTCGGAAGAAAATCTTGGTAAGACCAAGTTGGTACTTGTCGGACTTTTCGTGGGCTGTCTTTCCTAGGGCTTTCACAAGGATGTTCTGTGCCATCGTACGGATTTCCGTTGTCCATTCGTTCGAACGACACAACATGTAGTACCTCAGAGCAAATTCTTCGTACGTCCATCGTGTAGGATAACCGGCGGTGCTGATGCGGACGGTTTCCAGAACACCGCACGCCCGTAGTTGACTCAATACCATGGGCCCTTCGAACTTCCATGACTCCTTTGCTTCATTAGGCTTGATACAACGAATATAGTGTGCATCAGTGGAGTTGATGGTTTGCATAAGTTCAATGAGAGAGCTCTTGAATATGCCTCCCAGAGTAGGTTTGCGATTAACAGCGACACCAACTCGGCGTCCACCTCCGGGGGCAACGGTTTTCGAAGATGTCTGAGCAGTGTCCTTTTCTCTCACCGCCGCGGCAACGTCCAGCACGTCAACCAAGAAGGCATTTGTAGACTTCTTAAGCACTTCCATCTGCTCATCCGGTACAGTATCCCGGTTCTTATCGATGAAGCCATCGGATTCGTAGGTAACGTCGAGGGCATAATGACAAACCGTGAATGCCGACTTGCCAAATCTGGGTTTCTTGTAGAATTTCTGCTTGTCCGCCGCAAAATGGTGATGCAATTTTGTGACAAACTGTTCGTCCGAGCCCATTGGCAGTCGAGATTCCTCGTCCAAGAGAGACAAAATACCAAGTTTCCCTTCGATAAGATCAATACAAGGTTGATTGTCGGAAAAATCGATAAACTTCCAGTCGATCTCTTCACGCATGTATTCTTCCTGTTCAAGTTTGAATACATGCTGATTGAATTCTTGCTGGAGCTTCTCGTTCGCGTAGTTGATGCAGAATTGTTCGAAGGAGTTCTTTGCAAAATGTTCAAAACCGTAAATATCAAGCACCCCGATGAAAGTATTCAGCCGTTGAAGGACATCCTCCGTCGCCAGGCCGTGATTAATGGTTTCCACTAGCCAGTCGAATAGGCTAGAGTATATGAACTTGGCCACGGAATCGCGCACGACGGTGGCCTGCTGCTGCGTCAGATTTGAGGTTATCTTTTCTCCTCGCGTGATGAGTTGCTTCTTGACCGTCCATTTGGCAAAATCGGCCGCGTCAATCCCTAGTATGCCGCAGGCCTGAACCAGCGAAGGCTCGGTCGCGGAGAGGGTCGAGTCTGAGCGAGTAGCAGTGATTTTGATATTTCCGATGTGTAGGAGAGCGGCAAGGACTCGGAAGATCTCCTTTTGGGTGGCCTCGGAAACGTTGATTGTGGTGAAGGCCTTCCTTGTGGCTGTAAATTCGGCAGCGTCGTCGACACCATCGATCGTGGGTTCGTTGCCTTGATTCAGATAGTCAAACTCTTCCACGGGCAACAAGCCTAACTCTTGTTTCTCTTCTTCTGTCGCACCGGCTACGAGCTGGTAGAAGATGTGATAGTTTCTCTCCTTCAATGGTTGAAAGACAAGTCGTGATCGTTCAAGCAAATATGTCCTTATCCGGGCGCCAATGATGTCGGTGTTCTGGTCAAACATGATTTCAATGTATTTTCCGAATCGTGAAGAATTATCGTTTCTCGTCGTCTTTGCATTGCCAAATGCTTCCATGACCGGATTTGTAGCAAGGATTTGCTCCTCGGTCTCACTTATGGCATCTGCTCTCGCTTTGGTCCCTTTGCTGGCCTGTCCAGGGGCCCCTCGGGTTGCGAAGTACCGCATGATGTATTTGGCACTGACTGTTTTACCGGCACCCGACTCGCCGGACACGACGACAGTCTGATTCCGTGAATCCCGCAACATATCCGTGTATGCCTCTTCCGCAATGGCAAACAGATGGGGTGCTTGTGATGCTCTTTGCTTGCCAGCGTACACCTGGACCATCTGAGGGACGTACAGCGAGTCCACCCGTGCAAACGGGTTCGTCGCTATCAGCACAATCCCGCTGTAGGTGTAGATTTCTTTCTGCGCATATCGGAGCTTGATGGCCTGCAGGATGGCAGGTTCGTTTAGATGGGACAGGTTGGTCAGGTCTTCGGCGGCCTCGAACATGGGAGGGTTCATGAGGGGAGGTAAAGAGGCATTGTGGGTGTCGAGAAGGGCAGTCTCGGTGGTTTCGACTGTCTGTTTGGACTCGTCGGAGAGACTGAAGACGAGGGCGATTTTGCCGTCACCCAGATCTTTTCTCTGCTCAAGCTCACCGGGAATGAAACCCTCGGACTGGTTTGGGAACCAGGCCCGAGTACCGATCTCCCAACTCGCCATCGCGGGCGGTGCTGATGGACGTATGAATAGGACTCTCAACTGCAGGCAATGGGGGCAGCCATGTATTCGGAGTCTGGGAGGAGCGTCTGGGGGGAGACGTGTTCAATCACAGGGGTTGTGCTAGCCTCACAGGTGCAGAAAGAACGACGAGAAGTAAAGATGCGTACAATATTCGGGGCAGAGATGAGAGATGGGACAAAGGGATGGCGATGAGATGTTGACTTGATTGTCTGGCTTGGGTTTGAGGTGCGGCTGTGATTGACTTGCGAGATGTCAGAAAGTTTCTCAGGGACTCGAGTTGTCGACGAGACGCGCTCCCCCATGCATCCAAGCACCAGCTTGCACCCGTGGTAAATAGGCCCGGTGGCCCCAAGCCCCAAGCCCGCACCAGAGCCAAAGGGACCAAAGGTCGTGCTGCTCTTCCTGCAGTCCGCTCACCCATCTGGCGCCTTTCCTCTTCGTCCTAAGCGCGAGCTTCATCTTCAGCCCCCTGACAGTGGCCCTGGCATCCACCCAGGCCTTCAGAAATTGTCCGCCGCCCATGCCGATGGGTTTAACAAGTGGCAACTTCCCCCCCTTTTTTTTTTTAAGTAAACTATGCTGCAACCTCAAGGGTTGGTCCCAGACGCTTGCTGGCAGCATTCCTTGCGTCTTCGATGAGATCTTCCCCCAGATGGCCTAAAAAGGGACATTAGATCTTAGTTGCAGGAAGGATGAGGGACTACTATTATTACCACCGTCGCCGTGCTACGTGGCCAGTTTGCCTTTCTTTCATTGCCCATACTCACCTTATGCTTGAAAATATTGCTTTCCAACATAGCACGACGTACTGCTGGGAGTGCGGACTAGCATTTGTCACTGACTAACGGAAATCTGTTGCTCTTCTGTAATAATGATACCCATGAACGCCCATCTTCAAGCTTTGGACCACAAATTCATGTAGGAATTGTGAAAGGAACCCGTTGGGCTTGAGTCGCCCCCTGTGCCCTTTCACCCATTATCGACGAATCGATCATGACAGCATCGTTCTCAAACGCCCATTATGCCCAGAGCGGGTCAAGCCGGAACCCCGATCCCAGGTATTGGGACCATTTACTGATTCTTACATTCTGAGGTTTGTTGAGAACGAGGTTTCCCGCCCTCTTCCTCGTCGTCTTCGTCAGACTCAGCCTCTTCCTCATCCTCGTCATCTTCATCCTCTTCGTCATCGAATTCGGCGTCTTCGGCATCCTCGAATTCCTCATATGCCAACGCCTCACCAGTGAACCAGTCAATAGCGCGAGGAATAAGTTTCTCCTTGATATCCTCGCCCAGCTGATAATCCAGCTCGAGTCGCTCTTCGATGTCCGAGGCGATCTCGTCGTCCTCCGTCGGAGCAACAGGCGGTGAGAAAAAGTTGAAGAACGACTCGGTAGGAACCGTCTTCTTGATCACTCGGGTCTGTTTCGTGTCTGTTCTGCATGTCAGTAATTTTCAGCCTCACCAAGTGCGCCTGCGACTTACTCTTGTTTCGCTGCTTCTTGCTCTCAACTCGGACAGTAAGATCCTTGCCCGCCTTCCAGTCGATGTTGTCGCCCTCGGCGTGATCGTAGATGAAGTCGCCGCCATAGCCACTCTCCTCTCGGTAGTAGTATGTTTTTGAAATGGTCTTATTGGTGAAGAAATCATTGGGGCCGAACTCGAAGATCAAGCGGAAACCTGGACGATCAAGGTATTCCATGCGAATGTCGGTCAAGGAGCGGAGGGCTTCTTCGTCTCGGTCCGTGATGAGCTCGGCAAGGGAGATTTGGTTCTTCATGGCAGAAAGCCAGAATTCAGGGATCCCCTTCATGTCCTCCTCGGTTGTCTTGTCCTCCTTGTCTGCATCATCTTCGGGCTCTTCCTCGTCCTCGGGTTTCCCAGCCTCGACCTCGTCCTCGGTAGGCTCCACCTCGCCATTGACAATGGCGGCGCGCTTTTGGTAGAGCGGAGTGAATTTGGCGAAGTATTTCTTCTCCAGCTGGAGGACTTCTTCTTGGAATTCCGACTCCAACTTTGCGTGGTCCTTCTGGATTCCCTTTAAACCAGTAACCCGGCGGCGGACGGGAGCCGGCAAGGACTCGATATATCCTGAAGATCGGCCGACGAGGGAACCGAGCTTCTGCTGCATCATGGATACAAGAGCGGGGTTCTTTGCAAATATCGACGCAGCGGCAACACGATCCAGGTCCTCTGTCACGGGTTAACTTCATGTCGAAACTGGCAGTATTGGCACTTCCTCACCTTCAGCGATGGAGCTCACGTTGGGGGCAGTGGCGTGTGAAGAAATGGGCGCATTAGATGCAGGCGCTGGAAAACTGTGAGTGAGACGTAACATGAAGCAAACGGGGAGGACATACTGTTCTGCGGTGTAGGGGCGGTCAGGTTTCGAGCCTTGGGTATTTCAGCCATTTTGCCTTTGGTTCAACAGGTTCAATCCAAGGTCAAGTTGCGTGAGTTGTTGAGGAAGAAATCCAAATGTTGAGTAGACGTTGGGTCTTTTTTCAAAGCGGGTTCGGCTGGCGATTCCGCGACTCTCCCAGAGACGCTTCGAGGGTGATTCGGAGGGGTGCGTAAAGAGGAGCGTCACTTGCTCCTCGACTGAGGAACGATGTTGACAAAGAATAGAGGAAAATGGAACGGAAAGATTGAAGATTTTTGGGCAGGCCGCGTGAATTGCTGTGCAATAAATCAGTTTTGCCTCCGAGTCCCACGTTCTTGCTGGTGGGGGACTAGTGCGAGAGTGCCACCAAGTGCCTGCGCTGTTGTGCAGAATCACCAGTTGGGAACAGCAGCTACGCTAGGCCTCCCCAGCCTGAACGTGACATTCGCCAGAGGACGGCGAAGGGTGGCCCAACTACGACATGTCGAAATTTTTTTTTTCCCGGTTTGGAGGATTTTAGGTATTCGAGATGGCTTCACAGTAACGTTAATACCCATAAGCAGAGATTCACTTGTGGTTGTTGGGCTGGTGCAATTGAGTGCTAGAAAAGCTATGGAAAAGTCCTGCCCCCGGTGATACATCATCCCCCACCCAAATTCAAGCCTAGATTGATATTATCTACATGTATCCTGTGCAGCTGCGCCAAAGTCGCCTCTCACCCATCGCCCATATCCCTTACTTCTTCTGCCACTAGGATGAGTTGATACGCAAGTTCATTGTGCCTGCGGCACTTCACACCATGGACAGCAGCGCGCATCACGAAGGCGCCGCTCGGCGCTCCTCGCGAAGGAGGAGCTCAAGTGCTGGAAGAATGCACAGGAGAGATTCGAATTTGAGCACTGCAAGCATAGTCAGTGATGTCGAGATGTCGACAACCGACGTGTTTTCTGGGCCCATATGTAAGTTTGTCATCCAGCCGACGTCGCATGGTTGACGCCCCCTGACTTCGTTATCCAGCAGAATCTGTGCCCTCTTCGGTAACGGGATTCGCGTATAGGGTGCCCAGAAGGCGGGCTGGGTCGATCAGTTCGTTCACATACTTCACGGAACAAGAGCAAGAAGCGCCCAGTGTGTTCTCAGACGAAGAGGCCGTCGAGAGCGACGAGGAGCAGGGCCACCTACCCCACGAGGACCGAGACTTGGAAGCTGGCCTTGAGCATACCACCCCCCACCGCAAGAGTTCAAGCAGATACCGGTCGTCTTCTGACCAGCCGCTACTTTATAGACACGATTCAGCTAGAAGCGACACTCAGAAACACGAGGATGGCGGCAACTTTAGTCAAAAACTATACATTGAGAATGAGGATCTGACAATGGCCATAGCTGGATTTACCACATCTACTATCGGCTATCTGACTTATATGGCTATCTGTGTCTTCACCGCGGGCATCGGGTATCTGGTCTTTCGCTGGATGCCGCGATGGCGCATATCTCTTGTTGGATCTCCATCACCCCTCAGAAAGTGCTCTTGGGTCGTCGTAGAGGTGAGCTATGGCCCAGAGCGACCGCGCCTCAAGAACAAGGCTAAGAAATTTCAGAATCAATGGGGCGAATTTACTGTTCATTATGTGGTGTCAGAGGATTATGGCCACCCAATGTCAACTGTTTTTACGCGATCCGGCAAGGAAAAGCTCAATGGCTATCGATATGACAACGATGCAGAGTTGCGGCGCCTGCGGTATCTTGATTATAGATACATGAGGCTCTTGTATTACCCCGTTGAAGATAAATTCGTCTTGAACAACGACTGGTGGGATCCGCAATGGGTGTCGGTGAAAGCTCTTCGGGAGGGCCTAGACACCGAAGAAAGAGATCCGAGAGATCAAGTTTTTGGCAAGAATATGATCGAGATCCAGCAGAAGACGATTCCAGAGCTACTTCTTGACGAGGTTTGGCCCCCCTAGATCCAACTCTTTTTCGAGCGCTGATTTCGGGAAGGCTTTTCACCCCTTTTACATCTTCCAGGTGGCCAGTCTCATCCTCTGGTCATTAGATGAGTACTACTACTATGCCGCGGCAATCTTTGTTATTTCAGTGTTCTCTATCACCACCACGGTTGTAGAGACTCGTTCGGTACGCGTACTTTGATTCTGGCTCAGGCCCACGGATCCTGATGAGTTCACAGACAATGCAGCGACTCAGGGAAATCTCGCGCTTTGAGTGCGACGTTCGCGTTCTTCGCAATGGCTTTTGTAAGTTCAACTCTCATCCGACCAGATCGATGCTGACCCTGGTGTAGGGCGGTCCGCTCTTTCAAGTGAACTGGTTCCTGGCGACGTATATGAGGTCTCCGATCCTTCTCTCTCACTGCTTCCTTGTGACAGTCTGCTCCTCGCAGGCGATTGTATCATCAATGAAAGCATGCTTACCGGTAAGCCCAAAAGAAAGTTGCCTATTTCAAGGCTGATTTCACAGGTGAATCTATTCCTGTGTCAAAAATTCCCATCACCGACGAGGCTCTGCCGTACATTGATCTCGGTGCAACATCAATTCATCCAAGTGTAGCTCGCCATTTCCTGTTCTGCGGTACGAAAATCATCCGTGCAAGACGCCCGCAAGACACCGAAGACGACGAAGCTGTTGCTCTTGCGATGGTGGTCCGTACTGGCTTCAACACAACCAAAGGTGCCCTTGTACGATCCATGCTTTTCCCTAAGCCGTCAGGCTTCAAGTTCTACCGTGACTCTTTCCGATACATTTCAGTAATGGGCATCACCGCGGCCGTCGGGTTCATTGCGTCATTCATCAATTTCGTCAAGCTCGGTCTGGCCTGGCACTTGATCATTGTCAGGGCCTTGGATCTTATTACAATCGTGGTGCCTCCCGCTTTGCCTGCCACTTTAACTATCGGAACGAACTTCGCCCTAGCTCGACTCAGAAAACAACAGATTTTCTGCATCAGCCCGCAAAGAGTGAATGTCGCCGGCAAACTGGATGTTGTCTGTTTCGATAAGACGGGAACTCTGACCGAGGACGGTCTTGACGTTCTTGGTGTACGACTTGTACAACATCCGGAAATACGCTTTGGGGACATTCTGGAGGAGGCGCGTGAGCTTCTACCTCCAGCTTCCTACGACCGTGATCCGACGGTCGACTATCGAGTCAACAAAAACATGCTCTACACAATGGCTACTTGTCATTCCCTTCGGCTGGTCGAGGATGAGCTCATTGGCGACCCACTTGACCTCAAAATGTTTCAGTTTACCGAGTGGTCATTCGAAGAAGGCTCCCGTAGCACCAGCCACTTTATCGAGCCTGGAACACAACAAACGGCACCAAGCGTGGCACGCCCTCCACATGGTTTTGAGTATGATTTGGAAGATTCTCAGGACAACGACACCCCAGTCCGTGTCGAACTGGGGATCTTGCGGTCGTTCGAGTTCGTTTCGCATCTGAGGCGCGCCAGTGTCATTGTGCGACAGCACTGTGATCCCGGTGTCAATATCTACGTCAAAGGCGCACCAGAAGTCATGAAGGACATCTGCACTGCATCAAGCATTCCTGACGACTTCGATGATCTGCTTAACTACTACACCCATAAAGGTTTCCGAGTCATCGCCTGTGCCTCGAAATACATTTCGAGATTCAGCTGGGACGATGTCCAGAGCATGGAACGGTCGGAAGCCGAATCACGGCTTTCGTTAATCGGCTTCATCATTTTTGAAAACAAGCTCAAGGAAATCACTACCGAGATCATCGAAGAACTGAACGAAGCCAAAATCCGCAATGTCATGTGTACAGGAGACAACATCCTGACTGCTATCAGCGTGGCGAGAGAATGTGGTATCATTGATCGTAATGCGCATTGCTTTGTGCCTCATTTTATTGAGGGTGACAAGATGGATGCACAGGCACGGATCAGCTGGGAAAGCGTCGACAATCAAATCTATCAGCTTGATGAGCATACAATGCTCCCTCAGCCGTTACCAGCCGAGGACGACAACGCAGCTCCATACGACGCAATCGCTATTGGCGATTATACCCTGGCGGTGACTGGAGATGCTTTCCGCTGGACCATCGATTTTGGATCCACAGAAGTGGTGCAGCGGATGCTCGCCAAAGGAGCAGTCTTCGCTCGAATGTCTCCAGACGAGAAGCACGAACTTGTTGAAAAGCTACAGAGTATCGACTACTGCTGCGGATTTTGTGGGGACGGCGCAAATGATTGCGGTGCACTCAAGGCTGCAGACGTTGGTGTCTCACTTTCGGAAGCTGAGGCATCAGTCGCCGCGCCATTCACCAGTCATATATTCGATATTTCCTGCGTTCCAGCCCTGATCAAGGAAGGTCGTGCAGCTCTGGTGACCAGCTTCTGCTGCTTCAAGTACATGAGCCTGTACTCGGCCATTCAGTTCACGTCTGTGAGTTTCCTCTACGCATCGGCATCGAATCTGGGAGATTTTCAGTTCCTCTTCATCGACCTTGCGTTAATCTTGCCACTGGCAATATTCATGGGCTGGACGGGTGCATATCCAGTCCTGAGCAAGAAGCGTCCTACGGCAAGTCTTGTGTCACGAAAGGTCTTGACCCCGCTACTCGGTCAGATTTTGCTTTCGGTCCTTGTGCAACTGGTTGCGTTCGAGACTGTCCAAAATCAACCATGGTACATACCGCCGCGACTGGACAAGGAAAAATCCAATGTCGATAATTCTCAAAACACCGCCCTGTTTTTGGTGTCCTGCTTCCAGTATACACTGTCTAGTGTTGTTCTAAGTGTGGGGCCGCCATTTCGACAATCACTGGCGACGAATGTGCCCTTCTGCGTCACGATTGTGACGGCGCTACTGATTTCCTTGTATATGCTCCTCGACCCGGCCAGATGGGTGGCAGATTTCATGGATCTGACGGAGATGTCAGCGGATTATAAAGGTTTCTTGCTGGTGTTGGCGATGACCGGGTTCACCATTGCCTATCTGGCAGAGCAATATATCTTTCCTCTCCTGGCGAAATACATTGGGCGGCTCAAGCTGAGGCTGAGGCCCGGCCACGCGAAAAAGAGAAAGCAGTATAAGATTATTGCGGAGGAAATCCAGACGAGTACATAGATGGGTTGTATGTATGTATGTATGTAGGAGGTAAAGGAGAGACGGAACCACCCAATTGCTTTCTCAAGTGACAGGTCTGTTCCTCTCTGTACAGCGAACACCCACATGCGCTATTCAGGCTACTCTGTCAGCACGGTCGAATGTCCACATGAGTTGGCGCTCCGCGTACCGTTCACAAAACTCCATTTTTTTGAGGTCCTACCGCGGCGACGGTGTCTTTTTGTTTGCATATGGGAGAATGAGGAAGTAGATGGCTTGTTATTCTGTTTTTGAGAAGGACGAGGAGGCAAAAACAGGAATGACGGAATGAGCAATACCGGCGATTCATGGAGGGATTGTCGTACATTGACCTTGATCTCTTTAGTCAGATACGTCCATTGGTACGAAGTGAGGGCCCCATGGCAAGGAGCGATTTATGCTCTGGTCCCTCTTCCTCCGGGGCCATTGCATAGAGCGGTCTGGACCCTGGTTCCCCTGCAGTAACGCCGACTCATGCATAGTGGCTCTATATACAATCGGTGGCTGCTTGCGTTGCGCTGCGCTGTTGTCCACGCCTTTCAATTTTCGCCCGGACAGCTGATGGCCTTCCGAGATCATGCCTGCTCTTCTCTTTCTGTCCCGGTTTGCTTCACCCTCTTTTTCTCGGCGTCTTTAATCTCATTTGATCATCTCCTCTTCGGCCCCTCCCAATTCATATCTAGTGGTCCCAAGGATGCTTCAATCCGAGTAACGCAGGTCCATCTTGCTTCGCTCTGTAAAACAGCTACATCCCATCGTAAGCTCGGACACTGGCAGAACGCGGCGGTTGTCTCGTTGGAACTCACAAAGAACCACATTGCAGCTCCTAGCCCGGTCGCGCAGTATCTGTAGAAAGGTGGTGCGGCGTTGATTTGACGGACGGGGTGGTTGCCTTTCCACACGGGTTTGGCCATCGCAAACACGGCCGTCGGAACTTCTGGAGGTAGCGAGATGGCTCTGAGGCTGCGTAGAGAGAAGGCGAAAGACGAGAGGCGAGAGAGGTCTTTTCAGCAGTGTGGTGAATGGATGAAGCTATTCGCGGCGTGGGAAGAGAGCTGCAATTGAGATGCAGTGGGCATGTCAGTCGGGCTAGAGGTTGCGTTAGCGCTTCACTCGGAGGATCTGTGGTTCGCCGTAGTCATTGACACGTCATTTGAAACACATCGTACTCTCTACGAACGATAACCAGCAGATGGGCCATTTACTCGATGCTACTCGGTACATAAGGAGGAAGGAGATGTGCCATTGTCATTCTCAGTTCAGTCCATGTGCGGCTTTCTACCGCAGTCCTATGGCAGGACTTACATCGACACCTCTAAATCTGATAGAGGAAGAACGAAAATCCTCGTCAAGGATGCGCATGGACTTTCCGAATTGCTTATAGCAGACTTGGCTCGTTGAAAGTCAACGGAGCTTTGAGCCGACGCCATGCCCCCTGCCCTGCAAAATGTTGATTCCGTGATGGGTTTTGATAATACGAAGTAGACAGGGATCGAAGACGGGGTCCCGTATCAATCACTCTTTCGGTCGTACTGTAGGTAGCCTCGTCGGCTATCTTGGGGGGTGTGGAGAGTCGGTCAACGTATTCCACAAACGGCTCTTGCTTACTCGACGCCGACTCAAACATTACTTCAGCTTACGAGGGTGGGTATTTGATCCAATCGGAACCGAAAGTCGCGGCTGCGTGGTTGGCGTGCATTCGGTTGTAACCCGTACTCGTACCGTTCTAACCACCATGGAGGTTGAGCACGCCTGGAAAGGCTGCGCAGACAGACGCGTCAAACATTAAGCAGGAGGAAGCGGCAGGCAGCCGAGGGCGCAGAGATCTGGCACACCATTTCTGTAGGGTGCCTTGGGGCGAGAGATGCCCGACAGGATGGAGTATAGGTACGTAGAACAGACCGTGGGAGATATTTTTGGCCATGTATGGAAATGAAGCGAGTCGACAGAGCCGAAGAGCCAGAGTAATCACGGTAATCACCAAGCCAGTGCCCAGCTCGCTAGGTGCCCAGCAAACACAAAGGGTCCCCAAATTAAGTTGGACATCGTCACTCTCCCTTTTTCCCAGTTTGTGCCAGAGGAAAATGGCTCGGATCAATGTTTCGTTCAGAGTTGATGGCCTCAGGTGTTCAAGCCCAGCCTTTCGGCCGGTGCAGGCGTCCGCAACCCGCAACCCGCAACTCGGCACGTATTTTTGCGTTCGCTCTCCGAGCCGGTAAGGAAACGACGGGCGGGAGGTGGAATATGCGGATACGAACAAGAGAGGAGAACAAGAGAGGAGGTAGCGTGGCTGAAGTCGGTAGCGAGTTGGGGCTCTGAGAGGTCCTATGGTGGTGTTCGTGGTGGTGACCGTGGTGGGTGGTACATAGTTGTACTGGTAGTTGTACTGGTAGTGACTGTAGTTGTACGCTGCACAAGCCAACACAATAATGCTGGGGAATTTTGGTGATGGCAGGATGACATCAGCGATTCCCCTTCACAGTTCCAGCTCAATCAGATTTCTCCCTTTTTGGCTGCCTCTGGTGCCTCCATCATGACAGTCACTGCCTTTGAGCGTCAAAGACGCCCCCCTCAAGCCCCCTGCACCACTGTATTTCCCATTTCCCGTCCCCCTGGGCCATTTTGCTCCTTGGTTCCGGCCAGCCCGTTCGGTCGCTAAGATAATTTTATCATGGCCAGAAACGGGTCCTGCAAGCAAAGGGCTTCTCTTGAGTCTTGAACATCTGTCGGCACGCCTAATATCACACTTCTGGTCCCTGCGGTGTAGAAGCTGCACCTTTAACTTATCCTTTTTTCCCCTATTGAGACCTAGTAATGAATCATTGACTTCTCAACTCCTCCCCAGAAGCTGACCAAAGTCGTTGCCCTCCTAGAGCCCTTGTTCCCTGTCCCCTGCGGCCCTCGGATCTCGAACTTGTCCAACCGGCTGCACACCCTGTCCCTGAATTGTACCATTTCCTGGGCTGCTTCTCAACAACCCTCGCCCTCGACCCCGAGATGAGCACCCTCTACAGAACCCTGACCGGTCAATCGCAAAAGTCGCATCACTCGGATCATTCCGTTGGCACACATGCCCATCCGACCTTGACAAGAACCACCACTGCAGACCCTTTAACCGGCACTCTCAATCATTTAAACCCAACCCAAGAGCAAAGGCTCCACGAGTTCAAGGAGCGGCTACAAGAGGCGGGATGGTGGTCGCCCGACGGCGTCAATGGCAAACCCTCCCACGATGACGGAACTTTACTGTACGATCCCTACCTTGATTCATGGGCGACCGACGACTGTGGTTCTCCGCTAACTGGTATATCTTTCCAGCCGATATTTGCGCGCCCGCAAGTTCGATGTCCAAGGTGCCGTCGGTCAGTTCACAGAGACGGAGCAATGGCTCAGGGAGCAACGGGTGGAGGAGCTTTACGATAATTTTGACGTCGAGGCGTATGAAAAGGCACGGCTAATGGTAAGTCAATGGTGTCGGCGGCACCCAACCAGTGGGAGACATGACAGATATCTGACAGTCGGATTGGCAACATGTAGTATCCCCAATGGACCGGCCACCGTGACAAACGAGGCATTCCCATCTACGTCTACGTGATCAAGGGTCTCGACAGCAAAAACGTGCATAAATACCAAAAAGAGTCGCAGGCCTACAAGGACAGCCTTCCGAACCACAAGGGCCTCACTACGCCCGCCAAACTGCTTCCTTTGTTCGCCCTCTACCAGAATCTGCTCAACTTCGTCCTGCCCCTGGTTTCCACGCTCGAGAGACCGAATCCTGAAGTCCCCGTAACCAACTCTACGAACATTGTCGATATTTCAGGCGTAGGTTTGACGCAGTTCTGGAATTTAAAGGCCCATATGCAAGACGCCTCTATTTTAGCCACAGCACATTACCCCGAGACCCTGGACAGGATTTTTGTGAGCAAAATGTCACCCGAGTTCTGCACGCAAAAACGGCGCTAATCTGGTTAGATCATTGGCGCCCCTGCTTTCTTTCCCACCGTCTGGGGCTGGATCAAACGTTGGTTCGATCCCGTGACAGTCTCCAAGATCTTCATTCTGAGCAAAAACGACGTGAAGCCTACCTTGGCCAAGTTTATGGAAACAAAAGACTTTCCAAAGCGTTACGGCGGCGATCTCAACTGGGACTGGGGTGATCTGCCGCATTTGGACGACGAGACTCGGACAGCTCTGGAAAGAGATGGGAATCAAGGTTGGGTGAGGGGTCCTTGCTTGTGGCTCGGCGGGCAGAGAATTCCAGTTGGATCTGAAAACGGTAAACCCAGGCGGCCGAACCTAGACATTGAGAAGATGAAACCAGTTGTTTATGCCGCCGATTACACAGAATTCCCGGTCCACCCGGACCAAAAACTGTCTTCAGGTGGAAAGGCACCTATGCCCAATGGGACTGCATCGCCACATCATCAGGCCGAAGAAGCGGCGGCGGCGGCGAACGGAGGAGCTACGGTCGCAAATCTCATCGCGACTCAAATGGATTCAGAACAAGAATCACAACCGGCACCCAAAAAAACACCGTCAACGGCATCTTTACAATCTCAACCTGAATCCACGTCATACCCTCTTGCCCATCCACCGGCCCAACCCCAGCCCGGTCCTCTTCCGACACACACCATTGCCATGACGACCGCCATCGAAGAGAAGCTCGCCCGGGAATCGATCTCGGCTATCCCGCCCACCGCCAACGGCCACATGAACGGTCACGCCACGGGACCGGGCGAAGGACATCCTGAAGTGCTTGTGTCGAGCGACACGAGCAAAGGGTTGGCGATCGAGGCCGAGAGATTAACCCTCTCAGAGACGGTGAAGAAGGATGGAGAGAGCGAACGGCCGGTCATGGAAAGATTCGTGACCGCGGCGGAGGTGTGATATAACCTCAGCAGGGCTTCGAGCCTTTGGGGAACGGTGGCTCTATGCGCGGCCATTGGACTCCAATCTGATTCTCACATGGGATATGGATACGGATGTTCTCCGCCCAAACGACCGGGCACACGAATGGGAAGGTGAAGCAGTATGTATACACGATACCGACATAGGGAGTTTTTTCACATTCTATCGCGAGATCCTCCTGGAACCTAATCTGCATTTTTTGAGGAGGGCAGCGCGGGTGTCTTGTGCATTGTCATTGCGGGTTTTGGCTGTCTGGAGCCGGGCTGCTCTGCGGTTGCGAACGAAAGACCGTGCGGAAAAATACCCCTTACAAAGAAGAGAGATATATATATACATAATAATGACTTCGGATAGAGACGGTTCTGGATCGTAGGTGCTTTGTGCTTATTGCTTTGGCTATCTATGTGTGGATCATTTACTGCGTACAACAAGATAGCTGAAGGGCGCTTTTGTAACTTCCGAGACACAAAGCGTCCCATGTCACGGTCGATCTTGTTCAACACCCGGTAAAGTCTTGCATGTCCATTCATCACTGGTGCAAAGTTTGACATCTTCGGCCTTCATCCTGCATTTCATCTGATTGGAAGAGGCCGATGACGGTACCAATCGGACATCGCGACATGGTGCTTCGTGCCTGCGTGTCGTTGTCAGGTCATTTATCCGGCGATACCAATGACCCCGCAAGCTGGTCGAGGACCCGCGTTGCCCGTCTTCTTGCTCTCCTCATTGCCGCCCTTCCCGAGGTCATCGGTGCCTGCGTGGACGACGATGGTTCGCTGCAAATGACATTAGCTCATGATCAATGTAAGCCCAAATGTGCACATGACAATAGATTTTGGTAGGAGCTGCTTAGGAGGTTGTCATTGCTGGAAATACGTACGCCGAGGACGCTGTGCTCGCCAATCAACTTGACGAAGCTGTCGCTGACGCTGCCCTTGGAGTTGCCCTGAGCATCGGTCTTGATGTTGCCCAAGTCACCAACGTGTCGTTCCTGATCAGTTGGGCCGCCGTGGGTCTTGCCATGTGGGTTGTCTAGGAGAATATTCGACGTCAGTATATCAATTCCTTGTCTTCCCTCCTCTTCTTAGGGTCTCATGGATCGGCAGCTCATTTAGAACGTACAGTGAGGACCAGCGCTGGTGCACCCGTTGGTGTTGTCACCGAACTGGTGAACGTGCATGCCACGCTCAGCATTGGGGTCGTGGCCCTGGATGTCCCAAGTGATGGTGGTGGGAGCCGACTCGGAAGCCTGCTCGAAGGTCACTTGGCCAGTGATCTTGGAGTCTCCACGGAGGACAGCAACTAAGAAGACATGTCAGTGAGGATGGTTTACAGGACAGGGCGGACGGTTTGGTCTGGCTGTTTGGGGTATCTAGGAAGATGAACGAGAGCTTTAACCGAACTGATTGATGCTGACATCAGGGGAAATATGGTCGGGACATTCCGTGGAATCCAGTTCTTGCAGATAGGAGGCTGACTGACCTGCTTTGACCATTTTGGCGGAATTGGTTGCGATTGTTCAGGGAGAAGGAGGATGCTACAGAATGTACCAAAGTAAATCAAGATGATAGCTGGGGTTTCGAGAAGACAGATGGAAGTCGGAAGAGATTTTACGAAATGGGAACTTGGAAGTAATCAGAAGCCGATGGAGTTAAGAGGAAAGAAGCCTCCTACGAGCGAAGCGGGCACAACGATGAAGCAATTGAATGACCGTTTGGAATGAGGGGCTGCATCATTGATCGGGATACCGCCATCGCACCTGCAGTGAGGGGCTTGGGGGGTTTTCGGTGCCAAGACTTCCAAGACTGCGCAATGCAGCGAAGTGCTCCGCTCTTTCGGCCGCTCCAGATAATTCCTCTTCCCACTTCCGAAAGCCAATCACACTGCAGGGCTCCCAGTTCTCCATCTCCACCCGTATATACCAGTAATTCTGACTGAACGGCTTACAAGTAGAAACTCGTGACATGTGCTGCACCCCCCCATTACCCCCAGACGCATGTGGCATGATACTTGCAGACCCTTCAAACATACATCATTACCTCTTGAGACCATCAACAACCCTTGTGCCCTCCGTTCTGTACGAGAACCATCCAGGTACACGACGGAAAGGCTGTTTCGCATCCCACGCCTGCGCCCAGTCACCCATTTGTGGTCAGATGCTGCCACTAACTTGTCACTGACTTGACTTGGTTGATGCCCATCCGTCCTTCACTGTCTGTATATCAATGCTCAAGGTATATTGCTATCTTTCTTTCCTTCAAAATACCTCATACTCGTAAGTTTTATCTTCATCGAGCTTGCCCAACCGCACCCAATTATTCCACCATGGATAAACCACCCACCATGTCATCCACCGACAAAGCAAACCTTCCCAAATTCCTCCAGGCCATGGAATCCATCTATGGCCCATTGCCCAAAGCACCCGACCAGAATATCTCCAAGTGGGTACCTCCGCCGGCCGCGGAGGGCCATCGAGGCCGCTATCTCTGGACCGATGGGTTTGCCGTCGTCAACTTCCTGACCCTTTATCAGCTCACCAACGAGAGCCGCTACCTCACGTTTGCCAAGAACCTCATCACCACTGTCCATAACATTCTAGGGTACACCCGCAACGGCAAATCGCGCCTCCCTGGCGCAACAGACTCCCACCCCCTCGACGGCGGTCTGCGAATCGGCAAACACGACGAATCCGGTCCAGACGGCGACGGGCAGTACTTCCACTACCTCACCGTGTGGATGTTTGCTCTGAACCGCACGAGCCTGGTGAGTGGGGAGAGATGGTACAATGACCAAGCCATATCCATGGCCAAGGCCATCCTGCCTCACTTCATGTCGAACATGGAATCAATCCGACCGCGCATGTTCTGGAAAGTCAGCATGGATCTCTCGCGTCCACTCGTCATGTCCGAGGGTAACCTCGACCCGGTCGATGGCTACGTCACCTACAAGCTCCTCCAGTCCACGAATGCGGACGACCCGGAAATTCTGAGCGAAGAGGTCTCGCTCTTCAAGAAGATCGTCGACAAGAAGCTCAGAGACTACGCCTCCACAGACACATTGGACCTGGGCATGACGCTGTGGACGGCGCACTGGTTCACGCCCGAGGAGGAGTGGGCAACCCACCTGACGTGCCGGGCGATCGGCTGCGTCAAGATGCTGTTGGAGAACGACTACTTCGACCAGCCATCGCGACGGCGCCTCGCGTTCCGCGAATTTGGCACCGCGCTCGGCGTCAAGGCCGCGCTCTCTAGCAAGACCGACGAGGGCGGACTGTGCCGCGAGGATGAGCTCGTCGACGCCGAGTTTCGAGAACTCCCCGACTTGATCTGTAGGACGTGGGAAGAGGCCGGGCTGGTGCCCGTGCCGACCAAGAAGATGCAAGGGCGCATGGCCGAGTTGATGCCCATCACGGCCGTCATGTACGCGACGGCGCTGATTCCCGGGTTGATGAATAAACAGCCATGAGCTTATCGAGTGGGTGGTTGCTGATGAGCTTTGGGAAATTGTATGTCTAGGTTGGGGGAATTGTTAATACTAATGCGGAGTCCATTGACACTATGATATGTTCAGACATCAGACTACCGACGATCGTTCAAGCAAGAAGTCAATAGCAAAAAAAGCCATGCCGAATACTCACTCGATCCCAGACGCCGCGAACTCAAGGGCCATCCCTCTGCCTCTTTGCCCAACCCAACAGAAGGGAATTCAACGTCCTTGCACTCCTCTCCTGCGCAAAATCACGTCACAAATGCATCGCCCTCACCACTCCATACCCGCCGAGAACAGAGATGGCAACTTGCACACAAATCTTGCTCATCCAGAGCTTCAACCCCAAGCTGATCCTCCAGTTGACAACCTTCTCCATCTTGCCTCGGTCGTTCGTTCTCGGAACGCCGGCCTCTGGCTCCTTCTTGCCCAAGAACTCGCACAGCGCCACCCAGCCCATGCCGGGTTCCCAAAGCAAGACATCCTTGCCTTTTTCCTGACATAGCTTCACCACCCACGCATTGTGCTTGTCGTACACCTCTTTACTCCAGAAGTTGGCGGCGCCAAACTTCTCCTTGCAGAACCGTTGCCATTCAAGCTCGCATTGATAGTGCCAGTAATCGGGAATGCTCCAGAAGCAAGCGACTCGATATTTCCAGCTCATAAACGGGGCGATGGTGGATTTCATGCTGGCTTCCCAGTCGTCCGCGCCACCCTTGCGGATGTTTAGCACCACTTTGGCATCAGGGTACATCTCTATGAGGTCTTCAATGAAAAGATGGCCGGGGAAATCTGCTGTGGCAGCGCACCCGGCGAAGAGTTTGAACAGGATGGCCTGGCGCCTTTGGGCGTCTTTTTCGCGGAGGGCGTCGTAGAGGAGGCGCATGTTCGCGGGTGAAGAAAGGCAGCGGTTCATGTGCATGGTTGGTCCGACATTGAGGAGGGTTTTATTTTCGAGCATTTCTTTCAAGGTGGTAGTTGCGCAGCGAGGAAGACCAGCACCAATGACTTGTATGGGCCCGTTGAAGGTAGTAGGGATTTGAGGCTTGGGTGCTGGAGGTGCCATAGTGTTTGATATTCGGGGTGGACAGCTGTAGCGAGAGCCTGCCTTGCTGGAGACACAGCCTTGTCGTACCTTGTAGATGGAAATGAGATGACGAGGGTTGATCAGGTTTTCTCTTCTTCTGTTCCAGAGCTCATAAGCCCGTTAAAATGTTCGGGAGGATAAACTGAGACAACTCGACAGAAGAGCGTATTTATAGCTAACCACACATGGGTTTCAGCTCACCTTTTCGTCAGCCTCATGGGATGAAAGAGCCCGTCCTTCCTTTCCTCGCTGTTGAACCCCTTGCCGCGAGGCTGGCAAACCACATGCAAGGAGGAATGTATTGGCAACTCCGGAAGAGCTCCCCACTGATTAGAGGTATTGCAAACCCTGCTTCAGCAAGGAGGAGAGGAGACTGAGAGTGGAAGGAAGACGGAATGGCTCCCTGACGCTGGTTCTTTTGCATCCCCCGAACGCCATCGTCAGCCGCTCAAATGGATTGCAGATGCTGTTGATTTTCAGCCAGTGCTCGGTGCTCCGCAATGATTCAGACTCCTGTGTCAATGGAGTGCTAGCATATTGACGAGGACGAACCTGCCGTGAGCCCCGTAGAGACGGGGAAGAACCATTCGACCTCAGGCAGCCACGAGGTCACTACAACTGCGAACAGAAGCCCGAAAAGAGAAGAATTTGTGCTCTTCTAACCTCAACTATAGCGAAATGACCCTTACCCTGCGTTGTGTGAGGACCCATGGTCCATGTAGCCATCAGAACCCGGCTCTGTTGGGATACAGCGAGATTGAAGATTGACCCTCTGAGGTTTGAACCGTTAGGAATCCCCATGTTGCAGTGGATATGAGTCGAATAAGTCTAGTCAACATTTTCATTTTCAGCTCATCCAATCTATTGGTACGGGATTCTTGGCTGCTCCTTGCATTGACCGCTTGTCGGGGAACTAGAGGACTTTCTGAAGAAGGTCACATTATCCCTAACAGGCTAGGTCAGACTTGGGGCAACATGTGCTGAGAGTGCCCAAAGCGAAACAGGCGCGTGTGAGGCTGAAACATGTGATGGAATGACCTGTCCCGATCGAAATGCAATGGCTGGTATCTCGTACTCTAGCAAGTACCATAGAGTTGGGGTAGTTGTATTCAGTCCTCCTTGTTCGCTGACCCCTCTGCCTCATCCTAGACTATTCGTACCATGATCTGGATTCAAGCTTATTTCTCTTGTCCTGAACCTTCTCTACCCGTGACGTAGGAAAAGACCTTAACATTAGAGGATGATAGAAACTTTCGCTTCGTGTGGAAATCAACGCCAGGGCAAGGGAAGCCTGGTTGTCAACCGTTGGCTGTCCCAATCTCGCATGGAAAGGGCGTCGACTAGCAAACAGGCGGCCAGGGGACGATTCGACGGGTGCGCCTTGGAGACCCAGAAAGAGCAATTTAGTTTGAAAAAGGGTCAACAAGGTAGTTGAGACCTGCTAAAAGTGGTCGTTTGCTGGCTTCAAGCGAGTCAAGAGGGAACAAGGGAACAAGGGGTGGAAGTGGCTCGTCGGATATCGGTCCCGCGGTCTACAGTACCTACGGCGACCCGCCGAGCCTTGGCTCGCCAGGCTAAGGGGGAGTTGTCAAGGCTGTGTAAATGTCAAGATGGGTTGGTAGAGACTTGTAGAGGCGCAATGATCAAATCTAATTTCCTCTATGTATCCAGCGGTACATACATACCACAAGGCTTGCCTCGGGCCATTAAACAATATTGACGGCGTTTGCCCTGTACTCCATACCTAGCTAGGTAACCACTGGGCGCGGTGTACCCAGTACCTATCTAGGTACCCGATATATTCGAAATATCTCCAAGGGGAAGGTCTCGACCACCAGAATTCAGGAACAACTCTTTTGGTCATCAAGTGCTTCTTGTTCCATCCTTGTGATGAGTTGTAGCTAGGTGGCTGCCGCCGCTGTGGCCCGCTGTGAGCCATGTTTTTCGCCCTTGGGAAGCTGTGGATACTCAACGCCAGCCAATGTTCTTTCATCCCTTGTCCCAAAGCGTCCAAACAGCCACATAATAGTGGGTTGTGATCGTCGCCCTTGCTCTGTCCAACGCCGCTGCCCGGTCAAATACAACCCCCGAACTTACTTCAGCCTCCAAAACATGCCAAGGAACTTGACCACCACATTAACCACCAATGCAACCGCCGCCAACACCACATAAATCTGGCCGATCTCCATCCAGTTGTTGAGCGTCATCTCTGTCTCAATAAAGCCATCATCGGTCACCCCGTGCTTGAGATCGGTAGATTCCGTGTCCGAAGGAAACCGACCAGTGTTGTACCATTGCTCCAGCATCTCGTCTTTCTCTCGCCAGCGCTCGATCAACCAATGCTCAAACTCCTTAGCATCGGAAAGAGGAATCGACGACATCGCAAACCGACGCCAATACATGTTGACACTCTTTGGTGGGCGACCCTGTAAATACGTGGACCGAATCGTGAAGATGTCTGGGGCGAATCCTCCCTTTCTGTGACCCTGTTAGCTTCTATACCCCGACACAGGCAGGAACAGTGGTGCACTGACGGTGTGCCCTCATAAGCAATTGTGCAGTCATAGACCCAATCGACGGTACCCTGCAGTTCCTGAAGACAAAAAAGAAGACCGGTGCTCCGAGGCAGAAGTAGGTGCTTCATGTCCTGGATGCCTTGCTTTTCAGCCCACTTGGCACTTCCCTGCCTCATATTTTGCGAGAGATTGGTGCCCTCGGGAAAAATCAACAGCCACATGGGATCCAGTCCATCCGAGCCAGACATGGGACCGCTGTGACGGGTCTTGAGCTTTTCGAGTCGATGTTTCAGGCGAGGTTTGTCCGAAATCCACTTGCGCGCCATAAAAATGAATCCGTAAAACATCATGCCAGGACCTAAGACAGGCACGTACTTCAGCGACTCTTTCAGGATGATGAAGATGTGCCCATGCATCCTACTGGTGTAGGCAATCCACCAGAGATACAGCCATTCGGTGTACACTTGATGGTTGGCAATATACACCAGACGTTCAGGAAATGCGGTCTCAAGCCTCCCGGCCGGCGATTTGCGGAACTGCCCTCGTAGGTCTTTATCCCAACTCACGCGCACTTTTGTGGGGGAGAACCACCGTGTCCCTGCGATTCCCATAATAGCAAATGATTGTTTTGTCAACGCCATGTATGCATAATAGTAGTCTTTGTTCAGCCAATAAAGCGGCGCACCAAGGAACTGAGTGACATTAATGCAGACTGCACCACAGTTGAACCAGGTCAGCAGCAGAAGCGCACGAAGCACTTGGTTCAGGACATTGTATTTGACTTCGCCTGCTGGATGTGGCTTCTCACTCGCAGGGCTGCCGCCATTGCCCAGGTCAAGGCTCGACTCGGTCGTGAGCGAGGATTGGGGGTTGCGCTTTCGGAGGGAATGATCTTCGGTCGCCATAGTTCGCCTGTGGACAGGTATTTGGAGACGTGAAGTCTGTGTTACGACTATACTGCAATGACTGTCATTGAAGTGTTCGTCAGCACTAAGCAAAGCGAACGTGGACAGCAGGCAACAAAGGCGCCATCGACCCTGGCAATGGGCAAGCGATAGAGGTACCCAAGAATGATCTCAAGAAATGTCTAAATTCATCGAGGGAGCGGAAGGCGAAGGTTGGATAACAAAGGATTCAGAGGAAATTTTGTGACTCCTGTGACTCTTGTGGCTTTCGGGTCAAACAACAATCCAGTCCATGCCAATAGGCAGACGTTCAATTGGCGCTGATGCCTCTGTACCTAGTGGTTGCGGATATGCAGGTCTGAATTAGGCGGCAGTGAAGGTGAGGCTGGTGGTGATGCCCTCAGCCCCCAGCATATTAGTAAGTGCAGCCGGGTTGCCCCAGCTCCCAGGATGCCCAAGATGCCCAAGATCCAACAAGCCCACAAGGCGGTGGGAGAGACTGCCGCCTATTTCCGAGCCTAGCGAAGCCCAGCAACCCAATACCTGTCCAATCGCACGCCTACTTGGTCAGTAAGCTGGGGGACCAGCGGCGACTGGTCACGGTCGGTGCTAATCGGCAGTATCTTGGCACGTGATGATGTTTCGAGTGTCACGTGTCAGGCGCAAGGGTCCATGTTCAGACACCAAACGATCCTGACGGATTGACAGATTGCCATCCTCCCTCAATTTGGTACCTCGTATTGGGACCACATTCATTGTCGTACCTTCATCGTCTTTCTGGTCAATGCCAAAGTAGGCGAAGGCCCTGAGGGTCAAATTGATGCCATTTCCTTCTTTTTGGTAGATGCTTACAGCATTCATCTTCTCCAATACTCTATCTCGTGCCGACCGAGACCATCCATGGCACTATCAGACCACCTAGCCTTCGCTTTCAGCGCATCATCTGACCACGCAATCTTGAATACAAATAGACCATATCATGGCGACAATGGCCTCTCTCAGAAGCAGACTTGGTATTCCAACAACTGCACGTCTCCTGGCCAGAACCAGAATTGTTGCCATCTCGCGTTTCAACGCGCCATGTCGATTAGAGATGGCCTTGAATCCCATATTTTCATCACCAGGGCGCGCCCTCGCCTCTTCCTCGAGCCCTTCAAAAGCACACAGCCACTCACTGATCAATCTCCCATCGAAGAGAACATTTCGTCTCAAGGAGACCCCTGCCAGGGAACTTCTTTGTCTTGAGTGGTCTCAACCACCCAGGAATTTTTTGCTAGTCAAAAAGGATCACTCAGACGCAACAACAGATGCTCTTCTCGATTTTATCAGGCATGTCTCATCGACGTATCCCAATGTGAACATCGTGGTCGAGCCCCGTGTCTCGGCCGGAATTGGGGACGAGCTCCTCGGACGCCACTTTACACTGCCGGAAACCGATCACTCACACTTGCAATATCAAGACAAAGTAGATCTTGTCGTTACCTTCGGCGGTGACGGAACCATATTACACGCAGCATCCCTGTTCGCCACCTCCTCCCACGTGCCGCCCATCCTTTCATTCAGCATGGGTACTCTCGGGTTTCTGAGCGAATGGAGGTTTTCCGAATACAAGCGGGCCATCCGCGAAGTATATATGTCAGGTGCTGCTTCTGAACGACACGCCGTCATTGAGAATGAATCTTGCAACGACTTCGACTGTTCAAACGATTACACAGGCTGGTCATCTGTCCGTGGTAAATCGATGGGGCCAGAAAGGGGCGCAAGAGTCTTGGTTCGACAACGTCTGAAAGTGGGCGTCTTCGATGCAGACGGCAACCGCCTCAGCAGTAATGGAGGCGTCTCAGACGATATGTATGCGATGAACGAGGTCATAATACACAGAGGTCAAAATCCTCACCTCGCCATCGTCAATGTTTATGTCGGCGGCCGATTTCTCACTGAAGCAGTTGCTGATGGCATGATTGTTTCCACGCCTACTGGAAGCACAGCATACAGTCTCAGCAGTGGCGGAAGTATCGTTCACCCCCTTGTTCCTTCTTTGTTGTTGACGCCAATCTGTCCCCGGAGCTTGAGTTTTCGGCCTCTTGTTCTGCCAGCCACTACCCCAATCACCTTAAAACTAAGTGACAAGAACAGAGGCCGGGAGGTCGACGTCAGTATCGATGGCATGAGGCGCACACAAGGCATCGGCGTCGGCACAGAGGTCCGAGTGTCTGCTGAGGAGATAACAACCGACTCAGGAGCCTTCACTGGCGGCATTCCCTGCATAATGCGAACAATCAGTGCAGGTGCCGATAAGGACGATGGCTGGGTGGGCGGACTGAACTGCCTGTTGAAGTTCAACTATCCTTTTGGCGAGGAGAAGTGAACGCAACTAGCAAGACAATGGCTCTGGCTGTCCCGCCCTGGTCGATTATTGTCTGAGTCTAACCATTCAGCTTCGTGCTGGGATTGAGATACCACGAGGCTGTAATCGATGGCGTAGGGCCAATGACCCGGCCCCTACTCCTTGATGCCTCAACTTTCCAGAACATAGAGATCCGTGCCTAGGGATGAACCAGGATAGCGAATGCGAGCTAAACAAGGACTGGATCAAATTGCTGGCGCGGGTTGCTGCAATGGCTTCAAGCTACACTCTACAAGGACATTTCCGCACAGATGGCAGACCGACCTATGCGGGTGGTGGGAACTCAACAGGAGCTTGACCATCCAAGCTTGCACCTCAATAGGGTTCCCTGAGCAGTTGTCCCTGTGACAATGAGAGCCCTGCTCGGCCAGCATCGGAATGACTAGTTCTCTCAGATTCAACTTTTCAACGATGACTTATTTCAAGGAAAATGCCATGAAGCCACTGAGGCCGCATTATTTCTCAATTTAGCTCCTCCAAAAGCTCGATTGCGTCGAGGAGTATATGATATATTCATGGAGCCTTGATTACGTCCTGGCATGCAGTCAGCCAAAGACATCATGACGCTAGCAACATCAAGTGAACATTGCCACCACCTTAGGTCAGTCGATAGGGATGACAACATCAATAGGAGATACCTGTGTCCTGTTGAGGGCTTCACACAGGGCTCCTTTTCAGTATCGAAGAAAATGGGTTGAACCTCCTCGACCGGCTTTAACCAAAACCAAGTCTTAAAAGACAAAGAGGCAGAACACCGGTAACCAAGAAGCACGAGTAGTCAACGGGAGATGAGGAACGAGGTCGAAGGAATCAAGAGTTGGGACCGCGCCAGGCAAGTATTCAGCTTTGTCGGATCTCCAGGCAAAACCAAAATTGAAGTGTAACTGGCACAGCAAAAGTTTCGAATTTTTTTTTTATCTTGCGGCAAAGATTGAAACAAAAGCCTTTTTGGAACGTTGCCCGCGCCGATTCATTTCCTTGAATATTTATGCGCTTCGGATGTCGCATTAGAATTGTCTCTCAGCGCTACCACAACATGACCTTCGCTCCGAACCGAACAAGATCGACTTGGCGCAATTTTCTTCTCTGCAACACTGGTCGACAGCCTCTGTGATTTGAGTGCCTCGCAGGCGGCTTAAGCCACTCCCCATACAGACCTCTATCCAGCGCACCGTTCAAGAAACTGAAAGCCACGAGAAACCTTCTCGGACATTGAATGTCAAGCGAAAATGGCACCCAGCTAGCTCAGTCACAGCTCTCGAAATCTCTTGATCTTAATGCACTAGGTGTCGTCGCTCTCAGTCCAAGACCCCTCTCTGAGGTCATGCCGAATCCTCCGCCGCAACAACCGTTCCTAGATTACTCTATCGGCTACATCCCGACCGCAGATGTCGCATTCGTTAACTAGGCAACCCAACTACAACCCACAAATGGACAACTTTCTGCTCACTCCTTCCACATGCTCTCCGAGACCAAGTTACATCTAGTGCTCTTCTAAATGGAATCATATCCGAGCACGTTGAGCGGTGTCGACGTCCCTCTGCTTGTGAACTAAGCTGCTAATCAAACTGGGTAAGACAATATAGGAAGGCAACCGAGATACTTTAGCCACTCGCCATAGTGGATAGCACACAATGTATCTGGGATGTTATTGGAGTTGTGGCTTCGCCTCGACCCGGGCGTCGACATGAATGATATCATTGGCCGCATTTATCTGCCCACTGGAATGAGGATGCCACCAGCCAACACAATCAACATGTGGCAACTGTGATTCAGGGAATGTATCCGGGCCCCGCCGTTCAACTTTGGCCGGCAGCGCCCCACTGCAATGGAAGTCGACCAGATTTCCAAGAGGACATGCGAACAGATGTTGCTTAACACTTGTATGACTGTCGACCTTCCGAACAATCGCCTTCTCAAACCAGTTGTCGCCAGCGACAAAAAATTTTTGTTTTCGATCATCGGATCCATCGATAGCGGACTACCACTCAATTATTTCTGGAGCGGATTACCTACTCCCTTTCCAATTCCTTCCCACCATCGGCTGTTCGTCCCCGAACTCTACAACCGCATGCAGACTTTGGCGCTCAGACGCGGCCTTGGAAACGGTCCGCACGACTATCATCTAGTCCCTGTGGACCTTTGCCCTCCTTGCTGGCATAAAGGCGCAGCGAGAGATGCGATCGTCTTGGACGTCAACAACAAGACGCACGACGAATGGATCGAAGAGAAGTTCGGGGAATACCCAGGGGTGACAAGATCTGGCGTACGGCGCACAGGCACGTTGAGGGACGGTCGTTTAAGCGGCTACCAGCCACAGGCTCAACCTCAACCCCAACCTCCTCCGTCACTGTCCCCAGTCAATCAGCCTCAGCCTGCAATAGCTATGGCGGCATTGCTGGCTCAGCGAGCCCCGCATGCACCAATGCCAGCGATAGACCCGCGTTTTGAGGGCCCTGTGGTCGCCGCGTTCGGGTCGACGCCTATATCGCCTGTGCATTTCACCAATGCTGAGGGTAGCTTCTCTTGTTATGTGGAGGCTGCTCATCGGCGTGAATATGAGGAGGCGGCGGTATCCCCGTCTCATACTGATGGATCTGATGACGAACCTCACTAGGGCGACCATCTCAGCTAAAGCGGTCTCGGTGATGAAAATGCGTTCCTTGAGGTATGATTGAGGATGAGAGAAGAACAGACGAGGGTATAGGGTGCCAAATACAGGTTGTATTGGTGGAGCGTTCATGACGGGTCTCCTCGTGTTTGTATGATTATATGGCTAGGAAGGGGGAGAAGGAGGCAATTCCTTAGAGAGATGGGATGTGTTAGAATTAACTAGGTTTTCTTCCACAAACTTCAGTTTCCCTATTGCAAACGTGGTCTTCTCGATTAATAGTAGATACGCGGCTGACCACGAAGGCAGCGCAATAGCGATAGTCCGGTCTTAACGCGTTGGAAGCTTGACAGTTTAGCAATTCGCAAACACTATTACGTCCATGGCCTTTTGCAAACACTCGATCGTAGATATATCAGATCCCGGGAAACGAATTGGTAAAAGCGGACGTTCATTTCATTCAGACGCTCGGATACCTTGTCTTTGATGCCAAGAACAATCCCTGAAATGCCAGCCTTGTCTCGACACGTGGGCATTTGAGGATCGGCGTCTGCTCTACCGCGACCTTGCGCAACCTCGTACCTTCGCCGTCACTGGCCCGTACCCTCTACGCCCTGCCAAAGTGATCTTGGTTACATCTGCAACGACATGGACAACACCACGGCAATATTCCGGATGACACATACCCTGCAACAGCCGGACAGATGTGTTATCTGGAAACACCCAGACAATCCAGTCATCATCGGCCCGTGCGAGACGGCGGGGAAGATAGACACCAGGGCCTTCGACGTCACGAACGGAGGGCAACCTGAAAGGGCTTTGGTCGCGGCGCACTCGACACGTCTCTTGGCTTCCCACAGAGCTCTCAGAGGAATGAACCGGGCGCGGCGGACGTCGAGGGTTGAGTCAGGAGGGACGCCTGATTGCTGACCTTGTTATTCATCAAGCATCGCGCCTCAGACACAACTTGAAAGCTCAGCTGATTCTCCATCGAACCCGTTTTCAAGAAAAAGACAGTGCACAAGGAACTCGTGTCCAGGGGGTGGAACAGAATCATATATATCATCAAACAAACATATAAACATTTCTGACAAGTCATTTCACCTCGTGGTCTCCATTCAGCAGTTTGAAGTGTTTTCTGCGCTTTGCTGTCGGGAATTATTCTAGGAAGATCAACTCCCCATCGTTGTTGCTTATGCGCTCGTCGAGGCGGATCCAATCCCTGTTCCATCTCCCGTCGCCCGTGCCCAGTTCCGCTTCCAATACCTTGCCGTTCTCAATCAGCCTGACGTTCCGGGCGCTGGCACCGAAGTTCCCTCCTCGATGCCACGCAAAATGTCCGTGCGAGTTGGTCAGGCAGTTGTTCAGCGAAATGGACGAGAGCTTGTGTTCGCCGTGGACGTTGGTGCAGGAGGCGATGAGGTCGTAGTCTCGATCCAGCGTGATACTGTGCGTAGAGGCAGAGAAGTTGCCGCGCATCGGAGCAGGGCCGTGGCCTTGATGTTGCTGTTTTTGATGTTGGTGCATCCCGTACGCAGCAGCCCCGCCCACACCCACGCCCACGCCCGCGGCGGCTAAGCCGTATTTCTTCTTTTTCTTGGTCTCGTCGTCCGAAGAACTGCTGCTCGAAGAGGAAGACGAGCTGGAAGAAGAGTTCCGCCGGAGCCCGGCAGGGCGTTGAAGTTTCTGCTTCTTTTCCTTCTTGTGCTTTTTGAGAGCGTCCTCGGCCAAGGAGCCGGCTATAGCGCCACCCACAGCACCGAGAAAGCCATGGTTCACTTTGTGGCCACCGTAGGCACCTAACGCGCCTCCAGCTACAGCGCCCATGAGCCCGCGGTCTTGGGAGGTTTGGTCGTTGGGGTCAAAAGGCGCTCCGGGTTGCGGAGGGTAAGTTCCACCCATGTGCGATGGTGGAGGCCCTGGTGGTGGTGTGAAGGTGTCATACTGGCTCTGGGCAGGGGGTGGGTGAGGCGAGTAGGCACGTTGAGCTTGATCGCCATAACTATAATCAGGGGTATGAGTGGGATAATTGGGTTGATGATAGGAATGGTCGGGTGGAGGGGAGGTATATTGATTTGCGTGATGGGAATACTGGTCAATTGGGGCTTGATGACCTCCTTGATGGCCGTAGGGCTGCTGGTAGTCCTGTGGCGGCGGAGACGCGTAGTCGTATGGTCTGTTCTGGTCATAGTCATGCGCTCTGTGCTGGTCATAGCCCTGGTTGTAGGACTGGTCACCGTAGCCATGAGGGGGAGGGGGACCAGATGGAGGTTGCCATTGCTGATGGCCTTGCTGATAGCCTTGCTGATAGCCTTGCTCATAGCCTTGCTCGCCAGTGTTCCCGTACCCGTGCTGCTCAGGGGGATATTGACTGCCGTAGTAATCTTGACTGGACATTGTGTTCAGATCGGAGATTCTCCGGTGGGTAGAAATGCAGCAGCCGTCAACTCTTTGATCTCTTTTGAGGTTGTTGATGCCTCGAAGCTGATGGAAATCAATCCCAGGACGTCTATGCGCTTGAGGACTCGGACGCTTTATAGACGATCGGGTCGGGGACAGAGCACGATACAAACTCGTCGAGGTATGGAGAAGGCATCCTTGTTTTTGATGGCAGCCGAAGGCGGCTGGTGGCCTGATGGAGAAAATATTGTGGCTGGAAACATCAACACAGCCACACCAAGTGATAGAACTACAACCGGCCATTGGTTGATTGTAGACAACGGCCACCGGCACCGCCACACAGCCACAACTAAGCACAAGCTAGAGGGCGACGGACTGCGAGCTTGAAGAAGCTAAGATTGAGGGAGATTGCCCATACCAGAGGTTCACGAGACGCCTACCATGATGGAGCTCGTCGGCGTATTCGTATATACCATAAAAATGCTCCCCAGCCTGGTGTCCAAGGAGGATCCCCCGAAGCGCTCGACACTTTATCCATTCCATTGGCGATATTTGATATTGCGGCCACTTGGCCGTGGTTGAGCACATTCGGCTAAGATGGATGCAGGCTCTGTTCTGTGTCAGACTGTGTCCTCAGTTCACCCTGAGTACATCTTCGTTGGGTGGAATGTCTGACATGCCTTCCCCCTTCCTTTGGTCGAGAGCTTCATCTTGATTCTTTCGGGCATCAGGAACCACATTGCCTACGTGGCCCAGCTGGGTTTCGACACTGACACCTCCTTTCAGCGTCTGCAGAACCACGCAATACCTCTCACTCAGTTCGACCAGCTTATCCACCTTGGACTTGTTCTCTTCGTTAACGTCGAGACGCACAATGAGTCTGATCTTTGTGAATCCGACCGGTACAGGGTTGCCCTCCGGATCCCTGATACCCATTGTCCCCCGAAAGTCGAGATCTCCTTCTGCGGTGACTGTTCCATTGTTAATGGGGACCCCCAGGCTCGTGGCCACTGCGCGAACGGTAACACCAAAGCAAGCCACCAGAGATTCCAGCAGCATGTCGCCTGAGCACAATTCACCGGAAACATCAAACCCCTCTCCGCCTGCGGCTCGATGAAGACCCGCCACTTTCCGAGCGGCCGTGCTGGACGAGAGGGAACATGTTAGGCTGGTCGAAGTAGGGTCCAGGGTTCCGCTGGAGGACAAGGTCACAAGGGCGGAGGAAGGGTCGGATCGGTATTTGTCTTTCAGAGGCTTCTGTTTTGAGCGGAGAGTCTCGGCGGCTCTGGTTGCAGCGTCGGACATGATGAGAGGAGGAGCGGGCGGAGGGACAGACGGTCTAACCAGAGTAGACAGATTGAAGGTGACCTCGATCTAGGGTAAGTCTTTTGGTTGACAAGGAAGAGGCCAATACGACAGGCGATGGAGATGGAGATGTTAATATTCCGTCTGCCCAGTTTACCCCTCATCCGGCAATAGTGGAGGCTGTGAAGCTTCCATCGGACCGCTGTGAGGACGTGCCAATAACCAGCAGAGCATCTTGCCCTTGAGTGAACCTGTCCTCTTCGAGGTAGCAAGGGATCTCTCCTCAGAAGCGCTCCGGATCTTTAATTGGTCAACATGATCACTGTGACGCCGAAAAGGACGGCGAGACGGATGGGATATGGAGTGTTTTGGGGGATTTCAAGCTGCCGAGCCTGCGAAGCTGTGGTGCCAAAAAGGGGAGGGTTGGGGAGGGCAAGGGAGGGGTCCTCTATCTTCACGTGCTGATAAGAACCACTGATCACATGGCGAAGCCTTTTGAAACCCTTTACAACCTTGCAGACCTTTCCAATGTGCTCATGTCCAAGTGTCGCCCTCCTTCGAAGCAACTTGTTCCTGGCCAAGTATTGACATGGCCGAGTACATCAATCAATGAGGCACTCCTTTGCTGACATCTCATTATCTCCTTCAGCTCCGTCTCCACCGTCTCTTTCAGCGAACTTGACGTCATGTTCGCAGACTCGATCCCAGGAGCATCGACGTCGCTTCCGGAAATGCAATCGAGTACCCGAGGGGGCCTTTCGTCCTTTGAGACCTCCTAGGTGCCTCCTTCGTGCAAGGGCGAGCCATGTTATCCAACCCCTCCTCTATTAAGCAAGCACGGTTGCAGACGCAGCTAGAAAAGGCCGTGAAGCACACAGCGCGTACAAAAGCCGACATGGGTAGCCGTGTTGTCTGGCCACAAAAGGATGAATTCGTCGGCATTGCGATACTCTTCCCAAGCCTGCGATCGCCCAAGCAGCGGGGATTTCCGGGGCGCCATCAACACGAAAGCCGAGAGGAAATTCTGCCTTCACCTGTTCGCCCTCATCCAGTCAACCTCTTCCTTATTAGTGTTCGTCCGTTCAGTGACTGGTCCGTGATCGAAAGGATGTTTCGATCCCCCATCCTCCGCCCCCGCAGGCTAATAGGGCCTCCGAAGCCCATCCTCACACAGGATGCCGATCCCCTCCCCTGACCCATGATATCTTGGCATTCCTCCGCCTTCAGTGACGGATGGGATGACGTCTAGAATGTCCAATCATGTTTCAGTGCGGGCTGCGCTTAACCTGTCTTGGTGAATTCCTACCTCTCCACTCCTCGCAGGGATGCTATTGCCACTGACGTCGATCTGCATCATCAGCGATCTCTTCAACACAGTATCCTTCTCCTGGTCGGAATTCTCTATGCGCATCTCCCAATTCCTATGATGAAGCTGACCACGACCGTTAGTCTTTCCCCTCCCCCTCCCGGTTCAATGTAGGTCGTCCGAGCAGTGATCCACGAACTACCTAGCGCCGAGAGGATCCAGGGGATACCTGTGACCAATCAACAGCCGCGGCGTGAATGGAAAACAGACGGGCTTCTTGCGCATGAGATGGTAAGTAACACCCCTGCAGCGCGACGTAGTACCCATCATGGCCAATTTTGCGACTTTTTCTATCGGCCACTACATGCTAGCTTCCCGAACCACAGTGATGGACCTGTCATCTGATGGGCACATGGGGTGTTAAGTGTGCATTCAGAGGTGTGATACGAAGTCGATAAGTGGCTCGAGTCATATATAGGAGACCAACGAATTCGCAGATTTCATCTGGAGCCCTGTTTGCTTTCCCCCCTTACATAACCTTCGGCCCCATGTGCTCCTCCAGCCTCATCCTAGAAGGCAGCCCCAGAATTCAGACAAAGGCACGAGTTCAAGACCCGGTCCGACCACCATGGAAAATCTCGAAAAACAAAATGACCATCCCTTCCACTTCCCCCACATGCGCGCCGCCCACGGCTCCTCGTCCTCAGAACACGCCTCGGACGAAGTCACATTCGCGCAC
Source organism: Cladophialophora bantiana CBS 173.52 (assembly GCF_000835475.1). Taxonomy (NCBI): domain Eukaryota; kingdom Fungi; phylum Ascomycota; class Eurotiomycetes; order Chaetothyriales; family Herpotrichiellaceae; genus Cladophialophora; species Cladophialophora bantiana. The sequence continues at coordinate 320,248 of NW_015971575.1, read as the reverse complement.
CGCGAGCACGAGCATGAGCAAAATGCACGGAGCATGGACCCGAACCCCAGCGCGCCGTACCCGTACCACCAGGAGCACGGCCCGCCCATCGACAACGCGCTGAAGTACGCCGAGGCCGAGGAGGACTACCAGCACCACAAGAACCTGCTGTGGAGCCGCATCAGACACCATCTGCGCGACCCCTTTGCCGAGTTCATGGGCACCTTCATCATGATCCTGTTTGGCAACGGGAGCGTGGCGCAGGTCACCTTGAGCGCGAATCCCAAGTTGCCCAAGAGCAGTCAGCACAAGGGCGAGTATCAGTCCATTTCTTGGGGGTGAGTGCTTTTTCCCATCCCTCCCTCCTTTTAATTTCCCAAGATCCTCGTTTTCGTTCTTGTGCAACAGGCAAGAAAAATGCACGAAAGTCTTCAACAAGGGTGGCTGATATCTGGATTTTTTCGGCGGAACAGTTGGGGCATTGGCGTGATGCTTGGCGTATACGTCGCAGGCTGTGCTGGAGGACATTTGAACCCCGCTATCACGTTTGTCAACTGCCTGTATCGCAAGTTTCCCTGGTACAAGTTCCCGCTCTACGCCTGCGCGCAAGTGCTGGGCTGTTTTTGCGGCGCGGCCGTCATCTACGGCAACTACAAATCCGCCATCGACGCGTACGAGGGCGGCGCTTCGATTCGCACTGTCCCAGGGTTCTCGGACCATGCCACCGCGGGCGTCTTCTGCACCTACCCACAGCCATTTTTGACCAAGACAGGCCAGGTGTTTTCCGAGATCATCTCTAGCTCGGTGTTGGTATTCGTCATCTTTGCGCTGAAGGATGATGCGAATCTGGGAGCGGGCATTATGGTCCCCCTGGGGTTGTTCTTCTTGATCTTTGGTATTGGGGCGACGCTCGGTTGGGAGACCGGATATGCCATTAACTTGGCTCGAGATTTTGGGCCCAGGCTGTTCACGTATTTTGTCGGCTATGGGCATGAAGTATGGAGTGCCGGAGGGTATTACTTCTGGGTATGTCCGGGTCCATCTCGGGCTTCTTTGCCACTTTGCTGACGGCGAAATCACCAGGTTCCCATGATATGCCCTTTCATCGGATGCACTTTCGGCGGCTTCTTGTATGACACTCTGATTTACACGGGCGAGTCGCCGATGAATACTCCATGGATGGGTATCAAGCGGCTTGTCCATCCCACGCGCAAGGGGATTATGGAGGCCATTACTGGAAAGCCAGCCAAGGAGGTCTGAAGACCCGGCATAATGATCGGATGGGGTGGATGATCGGTCTTGCCCCAAGCAGGTTGACCTGGATTTTAAAGATTTTGCGACGAGCACATGTGTTCTGAGCTCGAGACAGTTACGATTCGGCGGCTCCCTTTGTTCTGCGATGGAGGCGTTTCTTTGGAGGCTCTCAAAAAGTTGCCTTGATAAACTTTGATCTCAGTCCCCGGGTTAAATTATGATCCATGCCACTATGCAGATTGATCTTTAGGTTCTCTGCCTCTTCTTCTGCGGGCCACCCTCTTCTTCCTCGTCACTTAATTCCGCGTAAATGGTCTTTGGCTGTGTGTTTTTCCATGCTTTCGTGAACATAGGATCCTTCTCTGCCTTGTCGGCGTATTTGAGAAGCGCAGCTCTCGGGTCTTCTTCTCTCATTGTGCTCAGAGGGATTCGTTCCTTGATATGCCGCTCGTCAGGTTGACTCTTGGCAAATGGCGTAGTGGCCGGGATGTGAGGTCTCCGCGGATCACGGGACTTTCCTGACGCGGTGAGTCCGATGGTCGGGTGTCTCGAGGCAAAAGTGCTGCCCTGAATGGCTTCACCGGCTGTTCCTGGGTTGATGATTGCGTCGCTCGATACCCCTTGAGACATGTCTGTGGTGAGAGTTGGATCATCATCTATGTGGCGACGCTTTGGTGGCTTAGACATGACCATTACCGCGCCTTTCGTGGATATTTTGGGATCGAAGAGGACATGTGTTTCGGCGTTTGCACTGCCGGTGATGATTTGGTTGAGTTTGTCATGCCAGAGGACGCTGATCAGGGCCGATCCGGGGGTGATGGGAGTGACGAGTTCGGGTTTCAGCGTTGCTGGATTGAGGATGTACAGGTCGCCGGTCTCAGAACCCGTGATGATGGAGGACGAATTTGGAGCGAACAAGATGTTCGAAGTTGGGTATTGACTCGATGTCGAGGTGTGGGTTGCAGAGTTGACGGGCTGTTTGAATTTGCGTGTGTCCCACAGTTTGATGGTGTCATCGCCACCCCTTGTGACAACCAGTCGCCCATCAGCGCTGATGTCGATACCGCTTGTCCAAGTGTTGCTACTATGTGCCTGGACGATTTCACCACTTGGCCTGTGGTAAGGCCCGTCTCCTCCCCACATAAGAAGAGAACCATCCAGCGCAGCAGCAATGAGGAGGCTATTTCCGCCTTCGACTTGACTGCCCCATGCGACAGCAGTCATCCGACTTCGCCCGGCTGACCCTGCGAGCTTAGATTTGTGGACGATGACGTCCTTTTGTTTGTTCCGCACATTGACGTCCCAAATACGCAGGGTACTGTCTGTTCCAGCGGTTACACAGAGGTCGTAGGCATAAGGGTGCCACGTGCCACTAGTGATTTCGCTGATATGTCCCTTGGTCATGTTCATGTCGCGGAGATACATGTCGCCCTTGACGAATTCAGTCAGCGTTTCCCCATCGCGGGACAGTATTCTAGCTTGAGGGGTGGCGGAGACCACCAGAACTTGGCTTGGGGAATTCGGGTTGAACTTGGCGACGTGCACTGGATGAGTCTCAGAAGCCGCTGAGCCCTTTGTGGATGTAGGATCGACAGATTTGAAGGCTCGTAGAGTGTTGGGCGCCATGGAAGCAAAATCATATAGTTTGATTGTGCAGTCGGTTGAGCCGGTGATCATCCGGGATCCGGACGGGTCCAACGAGACTGTGGTGACGGCACGATCGTGAGTCTTGAACACGATCTCGTGGGAAGCAGGATATTCGTCTTCCTCCTCCGAGTCATCATCAGAGTCGTCGTCCGAGTCACTGTCACCTTTGGAGCGGCGTGAAGCCTTTCTCTCGGCCTCTGGCAGACGAGTGACTTTCCTCCTTGCCGTCTCCATCTGTGCTTCGATGTCAAGTTCACCCCCTGAGGCTCCAAATGAGGCCGGGAGATAATCTTTGAGTGAATCATCATCCATTTCAAGGCCTTTGAAACGCTGTCTCCGTACAATGGCGCTGCCTTTGTGAAATACAAGACGCTGCTGCCTTGATATGCCGGGTTGAGGGTGGCAAGCCTTGAACCCGTCAGGCTCGCAATGACGACCGACCGCGGTCGATTTTAGAGGAGTTTCAACAGTACAACACCTCTGGAGAGAAGGAATTCACATCAGCACCCAAAATGCGATATGAATGGTCTCAGATTTGACATATACCTCGACAGAAGAGATGCTTTCTGAGTCGTAAAATTTAGGAGGCAAACTCCGCACTTCTACCCTTTATGATCCGAAGTACCACCACATCTATTACGGAGAAGTATATACTCTTTATATGCACATTACCTTTCTGGGTCCTTTCGCTTTTCTCTCTTTTGGTCTCTTATACCTCCTCGGTACCGACTTGACCATGATAGAACATTCCTGTTGCAAATGCCGCCCACACAATAGAGAAAAGAAGCCAGCAGACTCCTCAGTTCCTCTACAAGGCACGCACGCCAGGTCAGTCGGAGATACAACAGCATGATCCGGCTCGTATGGAGATGTCCTCGGCTCTGGCGCCGATCACCTCCAGTGGAGAAGTCCACATTTATATCCCACCTGCCCACCGTTTTGAGGAGGTGAAGTCCTTCGCAATCGTCAGCACCGATCCATTCCTCCTGTTTGCGACTGACGAAGCCCTCGAGTGAACATTCTAACATAGCACGTCTCAAAGATGGACGCCCATAATGCTGTCATCCTCGAAGCCAGCAAATTCCACCCAACCGCCATTTCAGAAGAAACTAAAGCGTTCAATCAACAACTAATGAATATTATGGCACACGGGCCCAAATGGTATGAGGTGAGTTGCCGCACCAGGGAAGATCTCATGTCCAACCTCTATTCTCTCCCGCTCTGCCCAGCGCTCCCTCTTAGTCCAAGACCAATACCAACCACAACAATCCCTCTCTACACAACAGGTCGGCGCTAAACGCTACCGCGAAATGCGCGCTGCCGGGGAAACACCCCTTCCCAAGGCGGTTTATCTCGACTCAGCTGAGGACTTTATTATTCCTAGCCGCGACGCTGGCCGCACCATTCCCTGTCGCATTCTTCGCCCTCAGAACGGAAAATCCATCAAATCGGTATTTCTCCACATCCACGGCGGCGGCTGGGTTCTTCAAGATGAAAGATCCCAGGATCCTGCCTTGCAGGAAATTGCGGACACCACGGGCGTTCTATGTATATCTGTAGGGTATCGTCTCGCGCCCGAGGATCCATACCCAGCGGGACCCCACGACTGTTTCGATGCCGCAGAATGGTTGATTGACAACGCCGAGTCCCATTTCGGTGCGCCTTTAGGTTTCGTGGGCGGAGAATCGGCCGGAGGGCATTTGAGCATGCTCGTAACGCTTCATCTGTTGCAGCACCACCACCCGACCTACTCGGATTTCCGCTTCAAGGGGCTCCTGTTACACTTCGGGTGTTACTCGATGATATGGACCCCGCAAGTGTACAACTTTCAACGACCCGAGATACTGGTCCTGGACCGGGACCTGATGGACCACTACATTGACGTCTTCCTCCCCGGCAAGACCCACGAGGAGAAGAGGCATCCGTCAATATCCCCGCTGTACGCCGATTTGGAGCCGCTGAGGGACAAATTACCGCCCGCCCTCTTTACCTGTGGGACTGAGGATTGTCTTCTCGACGATACCATGTTCATGAGCATGAAGTGGCTTATGGCCGGTGCCGAGTCGGTGGTTAAGATTGTGCCCGGGGCGCCGCACGGGTACATCATGTTTCCCAAAAGCGCAAAGGGGAGTGGTGCCGAGGAGGGAATGAAGGCAGTTGAAGATTTCGTGCTGTCGAAGCTAGCTTAGATAAAGACACGCTTGTCAATTAGGACCCAGGTGGGCGAGCAGGAGAGCCTCTGGTTTGGCACAGAGACACTGAGTCTTAATTTCAATCTCATCCGAGGAATGCCTTATCCTTTTCATGCCTTCCCCTGCAGCCTTCACAAGGTCGGCTCTTCAGTTCCACTAATCATAGGATGTACTGTTACAGAATAGCCAATGTTGGACCTCGACCCTCGTCTTTACTCAATCATGTCGATGTCATCTCCAGCCGTAGGCTGAGCTTCTTGCGCCGCTGGAGCAGTGTGGGAGGTGTCATCGTGGGCATTAGCAGTCCCCCAATAGTCATCCATTTCGGCATCGAGCTCCTCCGCGGTCTTACGAGGCCTGCCATTCACCAATCTGTGTCCTTCTCCATCTCTACCGGCGCGTTCCCTCCGCTCACCCGGTCTCCGCCCTCCGCGATGACTAGAACTTCGGCTGTCACGCTGGCCTGGGACATAGCGATCAATATTCTCGGGAGGGGGTTTGGTGGTGTCACTCCTTCGGTCCCTCGGACCTCCCCGCCGTGGCGCGCGTCGGTTCCTTCGCTCTTCATCCAGCTCCTCCATCGGACTTTCACTTCGTCGTCGGCTACGGCTCCCTGGAGCCTCGATTCTGTCAAAAAGGCTTTTGGGGTTCTCCACGCGGTCAAAAGGGTTGTCTCGTCTGGGGAGCGGAAGTAGTGTGAGATGAATTGGCTGTCCTTTTGCGTTGGCACCATCGAACTCGCGGATGGCAGCTCTTGCATCGGCAACATGGGCGTATGTGACAAAAGCGATCCCTTCGGATCGGCCAGCGCGGTCGTAGCGTAGTCGGGCTTCCTTCACAGGCGCAATGCGTTGGAAGAGGTCCTATAGCTGTCAAAATTGGGAGTCCCTGTGGGAAGTTGAATCGGCCTACCCAAATGTCCTCCTCGGTCAGGTCGTAATGCAAGTTGTCAACTCTGAGCTTGGCTGGAGGAGGTTTTCTGACTGATCAGACTAGTCGAATCATTCGTGAAGGCTTGGACTTACCTGTCGCGTTCTGGCGAGCGATCTTCATCGCGACGGTAATTGCCTTCTCTTGGTCGATCGTAGCGGCGGCCTGCTCCCACCATCAATCGCTTCTTCAATGTGTTCGTTTGCAAAAGTACATACTGTCTGGTTCGTCATCGTATCGGTCGTGGACCCAGTCACTGTCAATGCTTTAGTCCCGTCTCTTCACTGCTCGTGCATCATCCATACTTGTCCAAATTCGCGCGATCATCTCTCGCAGACTGTGGAGGAGGAAGATCTAGGTTAGCTGTCTGTCAAATTGTCCCTGGCCTGAAGCGCGTCGAATTGTCGGAGCAACACAAGGGAGGTGTTTCGAGATGATGCGGCGATCAATCGTACTGGCGGGACAGGCGGGTGCTAGAGGAGAGGAGAGGATGTTCGGACCTAAACGTGGGAGTTAGATTGAGGGCAGCTAGGAAGATGGGGTGATGCCTACCTTTCTGACGCCATCGCGAGGATAATTGTATTCTCTACGGCGCTGCGGTGGCGGGGCTCTACGAGAGCGGTTTTCTGCTCTCTGGGTGGTGGTCAACATGGAGTCAATTGTACGATCAGGGTAAAGACGGACCTGCCGTTCAGCGATGGTTTCGTCGAGGCTGCGATCCATGGTGGAAAGGAGACCAGGTGGACAAGAGGAGGCGCAGAAAGCCGAGCAAGGGAGAAGGCGACCAGCAGATGCAGTATGTAAAATGCCACGATATGTTGGGTACTAAGTAATGTTCTCGTGGCGCGTTGATACACTACCAGTACTAACCTGATGAATGGAGTCGGGCAAAATTGAAAGCCTGCAAAAGCCTCGTCGGGTGAGATCAAATGCGAGACGGTCTCGCCGTCACTGGAACATCATCGGCCGGAAAATCATTTCGCCGATACATCTCCTTGGCGATGGTATTATGATACTCCAGTTCGAAGTACTTGGCAACATTCATCCTTCTTTACTACTTACCTAGACACACCAAAGGCAGACAAGATACAAGGCATAGGACCTATAATCTTGCAGTCACAAAGATTGCCAACTGCATTCAGAACCATTCTTTCGTGGCTGACAAGATTCCACCCTTACTCAGGCCCACTCACTCTGACGAGGAACTGCTTGTACAAGTACTGTGCACCTTCATAGGCTGACACGAGACCAATGTGTTTCCTCTCGGCGACTACCATAAGCGGTCGGCGACATAGCCAGACGTACGCTTCGCTAAAGTCTCTGGAAACCATGTCGCGCTGTATCTGACCTGCAATCACTACCTCATTCATTGTCGATGCCGTGGCCGACTGACAAGCCCTTAAGCTAAACTGCCTCTGTCCCCTCGCACTTTTAGTCCACAGGAAGTTGTGACTTTGGATCACCCTACTATGCGGAGAGGCGCACATGACTGATCGAGAACCTAGGCTATGGATCATTTCGACTGAGGTTTACAGCCTAGCTTGTGGCTTTTGGGCTAAAACCAGTCAAACCAGTTCTGCCAGTACGTGGTAAAGCGGCTCTTGCATTTGCAGACACTCGCTGCCGTGCTCTCATTATAAATAGGACTCAGCATGGACACATGATTCAATGCGGCTCTCGCACGCCTTTACCACCAACCCAGACAGCCTCAGTCTTGGCAACGCAATCAACACATCCCCGTCGGCTCCCCGACTTTGCTGAAGGCTCTCGAAATTGTCCCACAGCTTGACAGTTCTATGGCCCCCCAGACTGACCAGATGCTGTGCAGGAACCACTGATGTCGCTCCAAGGGAGGCCACAGCGTATTGCGATCCTCTCCCTAGGTATAACCTAGATGCTTGGTCCCACCCTTTGCTGAGGATTTACTGAGCATGGTCCAGATGGAGGCGAAATTCAGGAATGCTCTTCATTGTCTATCCTGGTAAAGTTAACGGACAGAGTTAGTGAAATCAGGACCGCCGTGTACTCCCGTGTGAATACTTCGATCTGTCTGGGAGCACCCGAACCGGAGGGTCGGTTCGATTCTGAGTAAGCTACTTTGCTGATCCTGCTTGCGTACCGTACCATCGCGATTCTCCTTGGGCGTTTGCGTCTGTCGGCATCCCAGCCTCGGAAGCCTACGACAAAGTTGCGGCTAATGCCTTCACGTCAAAACCATATCGCCTCAATCCGGTCTCTACGTCAGGCAAATACTAGGCTACGAAACTGAAAGACGCGGCTAAAATCTAACTCCGGGAGAATGCTATTGTCGACCACGATGATTTCGCTCTCTGCAGGAACTCGACTTCGATCAAGACAGTGGGCTTGCTGTCACCAAAGTTGATACACGTCATGGACCAGCACTGTCTCGGACATACGGAAATGGCGAGGCATACAAAAATTGTCGGATCTAGTGAATAGTACGCCCTACATCCGCAGCGACGACCTTTTTCAAACCCATTGAATGCGGTCGAGACAGAGTCGAGTTCATAGATTCCGGTTTTGGGCACATTGGGCACAACAATCCATGTGACCATCTCCTGCATGAAGCGAGGAAAGTGTTTCTCGAGGCCGAGATTGGCTGCAGCGTCAGCATTGGCACCGGCCTTACCGGTGCGATCGGCGTCGAGGGCCTCACGAGCCCCACCGATATACTGAAGGCACTTAAGGAGATGGCCAACCAGATGGAAGCTGTACATACCCGACTGGCTCAAGGGTATGCGCGGAACCCCTACTGGCGGTTCAATGAGGATGTCACTGTGGGCGAACTAAATATGGACGACGACAAAAAGATCAAAAAGATTGCTGCCCATACTGGAGTCTCCTTGAATCATCAAGTGTCAAGCTCCAAATAAAGGATTGTGCTGATCAATTGCTTTAGTTGAGGCGCTGTGAGCCTGTCATTCACAGTCCTACTCCAGTCAGGGAACCAATACGTGGTGAGACCTGACCCCCTCAAAAATGACCACATGGCTATCAAGTTATGTGGACTCTCAAGTAACTAACAGGGCCACAGGAATTATGCAATTCTCATCAATGACTCGTCACGCCCTGTGCCAATATATGATGATAAAGATGTTTTGTTGGGTGATGCAACAAAACTTCTTGATGCCCTCTCGAACAGTCTCCTCGAAGGACACCTAGATCTCGTTCCGGACCACTACCCTAATCCGCTGGAATGTCTGCAAAAGAGCCAGAGTTCAAAGACTGGCTTAACGACTACACGAGGCCTTCGGACATACCCTGGCTTCGAGGCGACATGGGCTGCGGTAAGTCAGTGGCAGCAAAGAATGTCATTGGCCAAGTCAATCGTGTCCCCTGAGCGCATTCGTCTTTGTATTTCTCCTGTGATGGCAAAGATGAGCGCAAAAGAACAGTCTCAGCTATGAGAGAGCCTCTGACTTCTGAATTATTAGAGGCTGACAGGTCAGTCCTAGCTGATTTTGGGAAAATGGATCACAAGCTAGATGCTATGGGCTTACTGTTGACCGCTACCGACGCATGTTGTGTATTCCAGTATCTTTTCAGCAACCACACTCCTCGATCGCCGACCTTATGTCGTCGTTGACGGTGTAGACGAGATGGCCGAGGAGGACCGAAAGCTGCTGCTAGGGACCTTGCAGAAACTATGCAAGCCATCAACCCTGGACGCTGACAATACTGCTAATAGCTTCATCTCAACGGTCGCAGCCACGAACAGACCATGGACAAGATTCAAGGAAATCGAAACGTTCTGGACTCCATCACCGATTCAGCAAAAATTAGAAGAGCTCCAGACACTCCCACGTGACCTGTTACCCCTTCCAGTGTTATTACTGTTGCTCAAAGCGGCTGATCCGCATGAGACTTCCCTCGGCGTCCCCGAATGGCTTGTCTGCGCTGCTCGGCCTCTGGCCGTGAGCGAAAGAACTGGCAAGGCTGGGGGAATCGCACGTGATGTCTATCTGCCAAGCCTGCGCATGCTGCACAACGACGTAGAAGGTGCATGCGAGCATTACTGTATATCTCCTGCGCCATACCGAGTACAACGAGGACAAGTCCCTCGGTCGTCTTTTCTCCATCTTCCTCCTTTTTTTCAAAGAGAGATAGAGCCGTGATGGCTCTAGCATTGCCCATACTTTCACATCCTTTATCATTCTCATGGACACGCTGATGTCCTTAGATGAAGCGCCGTCGCTCCCGTCCTGCCTACTGGCTACGTCGACTTCCGACAGCATCTGCGTCATTTTTCCGGCCGTTCCTAGACTCGTCTGCGCACAAAGACTTGGTTGATCCGACAGGCGCGCCCCTTCCCAATGCACATTCCCATCGCCGCTGTCACGGTTAGTGCCTACCCGACAGAGTCACTGCATCTTTTTGCCCCTGAAGATGGATTGCAACCCGGCGCCGGCTACGAAAAGTGGTCGTCGTTCATTGGCATTGTTACGGCAATTGTGGGAAATCTCCTCATCTCTTTTGCTCTGAACACCCAGAGATACGCGCACATCCTCATAGACCGCGAGTATTCCGAGTCGAGAAAATCGTTCGCGAATGGACACACCACCCCCGGGCATGTGCCTGGCCCCGCCGACGAAGCGCAGGAAGAGATCGCGGAGGAACGAAGGAGAAAGAATCTCCAGATATCTGATCACAAGAGAAGTGTAGATGAAGAACCGGGGGAATCGGCACCTCGTTCCTCTCAGGAGACTCTACAGCCTCCCCTGGGACCCGCTCAGCAGGACCATCGCCGTGAGAAAGACTCCACCAACGACCTTGAGAGAGCGTCATATCTCAAGTCGCCATACTGGTGGCTAGGCCTAGTGCTGATGATCATTGGGGAAGCGGGCAATTTCCTTGCCTATGGCTTCGCTCCTGCGTCCATTGTCAGCCCCTTGGGTGTTGTCGCCTTGATCTCAAATTGTCTGATTGCTCCGCTCATGCTCAAGGAGCGGTTTCGTCGACGCGATCTGTACGGAGTCCTGGTTGCAATTGCCGGCGCTGTCACGGTGGTCCTGTCCGCCAGAAGCAGTGAGGCTAAATTCGGACCAGGTGAACTGTGGAAGACCATAAAGAGATGGGAATTCCTCCTCTACGTCATCATCACCGTGTTACTGATTGTGGCTCTGATGTATCTAGAGCCAAGATATGGTCGCAAGACCATACTCGTCGACCTTGGTCTGGTGGCATTATGTGGAGGCTATACCGCGCTCTCCACCAAAGGTGTCTCGTCGCTTTTGTCCGTTTCCCTTTACAAGGCGTTTACGTTTGCCATCTTCTATTTCCTCGTCCTTGTCCTCATTGCCTCGGCGCTCATGCAGATTCGATATCTGAATCGTGCTTTGCAGATCTACGATTCGACGCAGGTCATACCAACACAATTTGTACTCTTCACTCTTTCTGTCATTATTGGCTCGGCGGTGTTGTACCGAGATTTTGAACATACTACATTGGACAAGGCAATCAAATTTATCATCGGATGCCTTTTGACCTTCTTTGGCGTATATCTCATCACAAGCCAACGTCACGAGATAGGCGAAGCGGAAGAAACTGCTCGAGACGAGGAGGAGACGATACAGCTTCTCGACGAGGAAACAGAAGACGTCAATGAGCGGACACCATTGAAGCGAGATGCACCTAAACTGACGGGTGCACTAACGGCTGAGTATCCAGTGGTCATCGATTCAGAGCAAGCCCAAGCTACTACCGCTCCGCCACGGACGCCACGACGATTATCGAACGCATCTTCGATAGTTCCCTCAATCTCGGTCACACCTGCTGAACCTTCTGAAGACCTTATTTCCAACCCCTGGCTCTCTTCCACCGAGCAAATCGATGCTTCGTTACCACCACTAACACCTCAAGTCAGCGGAATTCGCGACGAATCCACACCCTTCTATACCCCGGCAACATCAAAACACCTCGAGCGCTCTGCGTCATCGCCCGCAGAGCCAGAAACACCCTCGAAACCATCCGGAACTCCTCGACCTCCGAGCCCAGATCGCTCCGCAAGACCTACGCCTGATGACAACTCGCCTGCCCCTAGTTTCCTCGCCCGTGGCTCTAGGGGAAGCATTTCCCGGCTCTTTCCCGTCCCAGGCCCGCTTTTACCGCCTCTGTCAAACTCGCTCAGCGCTTTGGTGGCGGATTCGTTACTAAAAGGTGAAGGGGCACCCCGTTCTGTGCGCGCTGCGCTCCGTCGATCCCGTTCCGGGAGGCATTCTATTGACGACCGACGACGGACTGTTGCTGTAACTGAAGACGTCGACGGGTACGATCCGCTGGCAGCGTTGAATATGCACTGGCAAAACCGCAGCGCCGACAGTGCTCAAGATTTAAGTCGTGCTCAGACGCATGAGGCGAGACCGGGTGGGGTTCAGGGTGGTAATGGCATCGAGGTGGACGGGGAGAGTGACATGGGTAAGAGGAGAACCAGACTAAGGGCGTTGAGCGAAACCCTGAGCGGGATGATGGGTCGCCACTCTTCAGGGAGAAAGCGGAGGGAGAGCGATAGCAAAGGAAAAGATGCACTGGGGGATCGAATTGGTGGTGGTGGTGGTGGTGGTGGTGGTGGTGATGATGATAGGAGGAGTGCAAGGAGAGACGAGAACGGCTATTCATGATGGGAAAGCAGTGTCATCCTGTAGCGTAATGTTAGTAGATAATACCCCCTGTACGGAGTACATTGGCCCAATACGAGATTTACTTTCAAGGGCATGTACTCCATACATTGGTCCGATTGCCATGCCATCCGAGCTCTCTATCTAGGAGTTGATGTGATTCGAAAGTCGATGGGACAAGAATGTCGGAGCGGACAATGCTGAGCTTCCCTTTTCCTCTCTGACTTGTACCGCTCATTGTCCTCGTCAGTGGTGGCACTATGCCCATAACCAGCTGGACCCGACGAGATCGATTCATGTCTCGCCGTCTTGACGTAAACAGCATGATAATCGATCGATTCGGTCGGAGTTGCTTGTTGCTGTGGACCACCCTTCTAGCCTTGCATCGATCTGGGTTCTCAACGAGGCTGTAATCGCCTGGGGTGGGTCGCTCTGAGGAATCAGATCAAACCACTTCCCAGGTGGTGTTGCCCATGTAATGGTGATGTTGACGCCCAATGGTGCGGTTTGCAACTTTCACGATCCGGACCTTTCATGCTTTGACCGTAAGATACCACCTTGTGTCCGTCATCAGTGGCAGCATCCAGATGAAGCCAGACCAATCTCGTCACGGCGTTTTCTTGGTTCCGCATCAAGGACCCCTTCTTGAGCCTCTTCGGCAGCTGACAGGGCGATTCCAATGGCTCTTCTCGCACATATACATCGTGATCGACCAATGGTGCTTGTTGAATAACTTCCTCCCGGCCGGATTCGTCATATATCTCAATCGGTGCTGGACGGCGATAATCGTCTGGAATGAGTGCAACATCCTTGGCCTGGTGTTTCTCCTTTGAACTGTGGACTTGGACCTTGGATCCGGCGATGCGTAAATAACTCGGGTTGGGCTATGCTTCGTAGAGCCGACCGCAAGGCGCAATATACCCAATCGATCCGGTCGGACTCGAGGTTCGATCATGCAGGTATGCGGCAGCTTAGAAGATGTTTCTCCATCATCTGCGTGGCACTTTGCTCCGAGTCATCCACTTAGAACGTCGATTATAAATCGTATCGAGGGTATCGGATCCCTCTATACATGAATACATTCCACACACGGTTCCGGCACAGCGCAGAGAATATCATCCGTCGTCTTGCACCTTGCGTCTCAACGATCGTGCTCTTTTCGCTTTCTCAAATCCCAGTTCTACCCATATCCATGCTGTGTTTCTGCTGGTATCTCTGGCTTCTACTTTGCTCGTACTCGGTCTCATCCTCCAGCAGCAGACTCGTCTTCGCCTCCCTCCGTGGTAGTCTCCTCGCCAGGACCGGTCTTGTCGCCATTGCCTGGCCTGCCAGCCCTCTCACGTGCCCTTCTCGCCTTGGCTCCAGCCTTCAGACTATCCCATTTCTCTCTATACTTGGTGATGGTTTCTTTCAACTTCATGTTTTCTTCTTCCCGCTTTCTCGCCCTCGCATCGCTCTTGCGGAGGATTTCTTCCAGTTCTGCTATTCTGCGTTGTGTCGCGTCACGATTTCCTCCTCCCCCGCTGTTGCCGATACCAGCCATTCCACCGCTGTCTAGTCCCATCTTTCCGCTGATACCCTTACCACGTGAGTTTTCTGGGGAGAGCATTGGCGAGCGGTTGTGTAGGGAGCGTATGCTCTGCGCTAGTGCCGCGGAGGAAGTTTGAGCGGACATCTCAAAGACGTGTAATCTCTTGGAAAGTGTGTCAGAGAGGTGCTTGAGCGCTTGATTCTCTAGTGCGAGCTCTTCCATCGTCTTGCCGTTGACTTTAATCTCGTCGGCCCCCCCACGGGCCCTGGCAAAGCGGCCTGGCGGTCCGTTGGCTGGAGCCGGAAGTATCGTACTTTGGGCGTCGACGAAATTGTCCTCGGAGATATTTGAGAGATTCGAAGTTTGGCGGCGATGACCAGGCCCACGAAGGCCAGCACGGGCCTCTTCGCGTTCGGCCCGGGACATGATTTCGGCATAGGAAATTGTGCCGCCGGTGGTGGGAACAACGTAGAAGGACTCCGATGGGTTGGACGTGCTGTGGCCGGTGCCGGAAACCGCACGCAAGGCTGCACGCGAGATGAGCTGGGAATAATCGACCGACGGCGCTGCTGGTGCTGGACGGGACACCGCTTTCGGGGCTTTAGAAGGGAGTTGAGCGGGAGTAGATGGTGGCTTAGACGGTGCAGCACTCGTTAGTGGCAAACCGGCAAATGCCAAAGGTGCACTGAGTTTCGAAACAAGGCTCTCGAAAGTTGTATAGAACTGCTGGAATGGAGCATCCGAGCTTTGGGCCTCTAGCTGTTCCATCGTATTTGATTTTGCTGGAGGTGGAGAAATCGGCGGTGCCCATGATGGACGTGAATTCGACTGACGGGACATGGACAAAAGAGCATCACTGGGATCTGCATTCGTTCGGAGGGCAGATTTGCCCCTTGTATCATCTTGAGCGTTGTGTCCGTCGGCATGTTGATTCGAGACCAAGGGAGAAATCGGGGTAGGTCGTTTCTGTCGGTTGTTAGGTATGCCTCTCGCGGAGGCGAGATTGCTTGCAATGGAAGAGGACAATTCGCGAGAACTCGACCTCAAGCCTCTGGGAAGTCTCGGAGGGTGGATGGTGGCCTCCGGCGAAGGCGATCTGTTTGGTTCCTGCTTCTGCTGCACTGGCACTGGCATGGGCAGCGCATTTTCGCCCTCGCCAGTTGATGCATGGTTGGCAGCCTCCTTCGCTGGTGGGTTCTCATGAGCTGCCCTCAGCAGTTGACCCAGCTTCTTGTGATGTTGTTCTAATAAATTCAACACGCGGAGTGCCTCAGAATCTGAAGTCTCTTGGGCCGCAGCGGCGAACTCTGCTGCGGCCAGATCATGCTCCTCGCTGGCGGCAACGGGATTGTGACGACGCGCCTCGAGAGCAGCATTTCGGGCATGGGTATGAGCCTGGGTAGGAGAACATTAGAATGGGCATCGTTGTTCTTCCATCCCTCAATCTCCGACATGGTGCTTACGAGAGTCAGTGGTGCTGTCTCCATCTATTCTTAGCTCAATTATTGAGAGGATTGCGAGGAATCTCGGGCTGCTGGCTGTAGTGCATCGACATGTACGGAGGATAGGATGGTGAGGCGTAAGCGACATTGTTCTGATTCGCGCCTGTTCAGCCTTTGTGGAAGCAAGTCATGGCCACATCGAGTCGCGAGTCACAGGTCACAAGGCTGCAGTGACGCTGTTTTTCTTTGGAGATCTTGGTGGGGGTGGTCTTGGGGAAAGGGGGGCGGTGAGTCCTGTGCTAACGCTCAATATGCCACTAGCCCCTAAGACGGGTGGCACGGGAGCCGAAAAGCAGCCGCACCAACCCAAAGCAGCTGCCTAACAAGTACCGGTAGGTACGGCAGCCTTGGATCCCTGGGTTCGACCAATTCATGCCTGGAGCCTGGAGCCACCAGGGCTGCCAGGCCCTCCAGCCAGCTGCTCGCATTGAGATCACTACCTAGGTAGATGCCTCGATTGGCACGCTTGAGCGCCTGAGAGCTTGAGAGCCGCCGCCCAAATGCGCGGAGTTATTCAATCTGCCTGCAGTGGCCAATGCATCGCCTTGCCGCATTCGGGGGTTTCTTGCCGGTTTACGCAAGCCATTCGAGCCTTTCCAGCCCTCCCCACTGTTTCCATCTGGGCGTCGCTGGTGGCATCACGGCTTTGAACCCCTAAGCTCGCAGCCCACTAGGTTCTGGCCAGTCACAGCGCCCTTTTCCTGTACCTACTACGTATTATTACCGATGCCCTGAGACGGCAGCCTGAACGCACTACACAACCATCTCCAAAGCACTGACTGCATCTCGACTAACGGTGACCGCCGTCAACCTGGCTTCAACTTCTCCCTCCTCCATTCTTCAGTTCCCTGCACTCCTTCTTTTATCCTTTGAGACATTTTCATATCCATTTTGATGTGATACTTTTGGATGCTCCCCTCTTTTTGTGTTAGGATCCACATGCCGTTCGTTACCATTGTCCGTGTGACATCACGCGGATTGCGCCCCCGTTGCTCCTAAACACTGGTGGCCGCATTGCAGCACACGACAACTGCATTCTCATCAGCCCCGGAATTGCCTTGAATGGCCGCGGTCTCTACCCAATCCTCTCCTCATGTCGCGCCTACAATGCCCGAGCCTTCTCCCCAGCTGAAGGGTCTCAAGAAAGTTCTCTCCAACAGGCGCCGTTCGTCGGAACTCGTGGGCGACGAGATCATCAAAGATTTGCGCACCGAATCCATTGACTCGGTCACCTTGGACAAATCCCCCACGAGACAAAGTGTGCGCTCTATCAGTCAAGATGGGAGCAGCAAATCTGGCAGCAGTGGAGTGCGCAAATTGCTGCCGGGTCATAGTAAGCGACAGAGAAGGAAGCTGCGCGAATTGGAACTGAAGGCTGCGGTTGAAGATCTGACAAGAGGAAGAACTGGTACCGGGTTGAGTGTCGCATCTGTTCCAGCACCATTGAGCAGGAGAGGCAGCAGTCAGGGTGGTGATGGTGATACCAGTCTCCTCACAGACGACTCGGAGGTCGAAACAACTCCCCTGGTTACCCGAGATTCTCACACTGGCTTCGCATCCATGTCCTCGCCCTTGATATCTACGACCACCACCCGTAGTGATGGTGAATCCCTACAAAGCCCCTCCAAAGAGCTATCGATGAGCACCATCCCGACCCTCATTGAACCTTCAGAGAATGAAAATTCTCCCTCACCCAAGAGTGCGCCTCCGTCTGACTCCGCTCCAGCCTTACCCTGTTCCGCTGGGTTGATTGACCGAGCAGACTCGCTAAAACCAGAATCTCGCCGCGACAGTATATCCAAGCTCCGAGGCAAATCACCTGGAAGGAGGTTTAGAGATGTTTTTGGCAAGCCTAGCAAGAGTCCGAAAATCAGCCCCGAGCGGAGGGAAACCGAGCCTGTCGCCGGAGTTGCTAGCAACGAAAGCCTCCCAACAGGATCGAAAGCTTATGAAGAGCAAAACTCTCCTGGACAGACGACAGCGGTTCCCCCGGTGTCAACTAACCCCCAAACCAGTTCAATGCCACACCTCGATACACTTCGGCCTTTAACACCTCCTGCTGCTCTCATAGGCACTCCGCTTACCACCGTTACTCCTCCTACACCTACTGACGCTCGTTTTGAACCATCCATTGAGTCTCCGAATGCCGAGAAGCCAGACCCCAAGACTCCATCGGAAAGCTCGAATATTGTGGTCAGTCCTTCTGGGAACATGATATCACACCGGCGGATCCGTTCTGCGTCTTCTGTCACACATCAGCCCAGCAAGCTCTCTACTTCGTTCACTGCCCCACTGATGCCTACCTCGGAGGAGAGGAGAACGCCGTCTGGAGGTATATTCTCGTCTTGGGTCTCCGCGGCACAAAATGCCGCATCGACCATCACGAACCTGACGGGACAGGGCCGAAACCGGGCTGGTACTAATGCGTCAGACGCCACTAATAAGCAGAAAAATGCCGAGGAATCCATTAAAGAAGAAGAGGAAGAAATCCCTGAACCAGAAGTCCCGCGCAAGCAGTTGGCAGTAGAGACACTGGGCTCGGGAGACTTGAACTTTGAAGACCTGGGTCTGAAGACTGAGGATAAGAATGCGTCCTCCACCAAGGCCGATGCGATTGAGCTCAAGAGGGACGCCACTGCAGAGAAGGAGGAGGTTGCTGCTAAAGTGGAAGACGCCCTTGCGAAACGGGCTGTTTCGGCTGCCTATGAAAAGCCGTCGAATACGACAACTCCTGTGGCTGAAATACCCGATCCCGTGGGTAGCAGCATGAGGCACGCACAGGCAATAGCAGCGGCAAACAGCGGGGAAAGGACGCCTCCTAACGGCAGTATTTTCGAAGGCGAATTGGGTTCGGTCAAACGCACGGGGAGTGTTCGCAGTCGAATTGGAAAGCGAAGATCCCGAGGATCATCCACAGCAACTGGCCAGTCTGCAATTGGTGCTATGATAGGGGCAAGCACTGCGACGCTGGCAAATCCAGCCAAGGGGCCCCGATTAACGGGATTCACGATGGCTCCAAAGCAACGCAATCGAAACTTCCATCAACAGTTCCGGAGTGTTCCCGAAGATGACTATTTAATCGAAGACTACAGTTGTGCTCTGCAAAAGGAGATCCTGCTTGCTGGGAGGATCTACATTTCCGAAGGCCACATATGCTTTTTCAGCAATATCCTTGGCTGGGTGACGACGGTGGTGATTTCTTTCGAGGAAGTTGTCAGTATAGAGCGGGAGAACACGGCAGTCGTGTTTCCAAACGCCATCGCCATCCAGACATTACATGCTCGTCACACCTTTCGAAGCTTAATATATCGAGAGCAGACTTATGATCTGCTGATCGGGATTTGGCGCGTCAGTCATCCGGCAAGTTTCCAAAAGAGCATGAACGGGAAGCAATTAGCCGCTGAAGAGGCCAGTGCCGCCACCGTGGCAGAAAATGAAGCAAGTGCTCAGCCCAGTGATGGCAGCTCCACTGAAGAATCGAACTCAGACGGAGATGATGACAGTGCTCCCAGTCTTCTAGAAAGCAGTGCGAGCAACGCCGGCAGTGAGCTTGTGGATGGCAAGACCGTGTCTAGAAAACCGTCCGGCATGAACACAAGCGCTGTTGCGCAAACGGCTAGCATCCTGGCCGGAACAGCAAGCAATGTTCCACAACCCCTTGCTGCCCAAGCTGGATTTCCAGAGGCAGCAAATGACTTCCCCGGGCCAGCGAGTCATGCGCCAACCGAATGCTCGGACAGTGCTACACATTACGACAAGATCATGAAGGACGAGGTCATTCCTGCTCCATTGGGCAAGATATATTCTCTGCTGTACGGGCCCGAGTCAGGATTCTTTGTGCGTAAATTTTTGGCCGATGAATGCAAATGTACAGAAATTACTTTCGAGGACGACAAGAAAGGGTTGAACAATGACGTCAAAAGCAGGCAGTATTCGTATATCAAGCCACTGGGGGGAAGCATTGGCCCGAAACAGACCAAGTGCATCACGACGGAGAATTTGGATTTCTTCGACCTCGAAAAATCGGTGAGCATCACCTGTACTACGCAAACTCCCGATGTTCCGAGTGGCAATGCATTCAGCACTAAAACTCGGTACTGTCTCTCCTGGGCACCTGGCAACGCGACGAGATTCCAGATGAATTGCACGGTCGAATGGACGGCCAAGTCCTGGCTGAAAGGGCCTATTGAAAAGGGTGCAAATGAAGGTCAGCAGCAGTACGGTGATAGTCTGGTCAAGATCCTCAAGGGTGCGGTTAGCGGCCGTCCTAGGGGGACGACGAATGCTAGCAAAGGCTCGAAATTGGCCAAGAAGAAGCGGAAAGGTGAGAAGAAAACCAAGGAAGAAAAAATCGAAGAAGAGAAGAAACAAGGAGTGAACTGGGGGATTTTCGAACCCTTGCGCCCATTATCTCCCGTTATAGACATGGTAAGACCCGTCGTCAAAATGGAGGTCGTGGTGGCAATTCTCTTTATCATGGTCTTGTGGATGTGGATCCGTGGCCCGGCGGGAACTACTCAACTCAGCCCGTATAAGTCGCAGTCGGAGCGCCTGGCGGTATATGACTCTCTGTGGTCGCGAGAGGAGAATGAGTTTTGGGACTGGCTTGAGTCTCGCGCCAGTATTGATACTGTTTCGCTGCGCGAGACATCTACAAGAAGTTTCGGACGGCCAAACATGAACGAAAACAGCGATACTGCGAAGCAGAGGTTGACGCAGCGGCAGAGGCGAAAGCGGAGTACGTCCTCGACGAGGCAAGACGTGGAAGCCAGGATTAAACAAGAAAAGCTCAGCCAAAGAGAGATGGAGGACGCGATTAAAATCACGAAGGAGAGGTTGGAAATTCTCGAAAAGGTGATGGAGAAGAAAAAGTATCAACGACGATAGTGTGAACGACTGTCGCATTTCCGTTTCCGGATACATCTTTCATGGGCAGGGCGCGAAGGCTCAGGGCGGTCAGGTATCATTATACGGCTTGCTGGAACTCGTTTGGATAAGAGAAAGAGTGACGGGGAGACGGAAACGGATAGGAAAGAATCAGCATGATTTATTGTTGTCACTTGGGGTGGAGGAAACACATGGCTTTGGGTCTCCCGTTTATCCATGACAGAGGCTCCTGTACCGAGTACTACACTCAATATCATTCACTTTGTGCGCCGGCAGCTGGTCTGAAACAGTGACCGTGGGGGTAGAATACAAATACGTCAGCACGGCGTTTCGAGGTATCTACCTACCCGCTATGTACTGAGTTCCTCAGGGACCTATAGCGCCCCGTAGGCACCCAATAGGCAGTCTCTAGCCTGGACAGGTGGCCAAGGCCCGTGAATACCCACTCTGGCAGCCCCAAAGCTTAGCTGTTTACCTAGGGCCCGGACCTGGGCCTGACCTGGGTACAGTAGTACGCAGGTGCCCACTCTTCGCGCTACGCTTCAATGAACGTGGATCCCCATGTGCATCGACACCTCCTGATAGAAACCTAAAACACCGTGCATGCGCAATCACTTTCGTGCTACCTCAATAAGGTCGACTTTCGAGGACTCTTTGCTGTTTTCTTCTTCCCATGCCCTTTACCTGTGACGCCTGCAATCTTCCTACTCCTCTCTCTGTCCCTTCTACCATCTCCTCCGTCCCTCTCGAAGCGAGCTCTTTCCTCGACCCGCCGTTCCACCTTCGCTCTTCACATTTCTGTAGCTGCGGCAGGACCGTTCAGCCTAGGGCAAAGCCATGTCACGATAATGTATTTCCACTCGCCCTCATAGTTCTCTTCAATCAGTGTCCCTGCGACCACCTAGGAAGACTATTGCGACTTGTACCTAGCCGTCGCACTCCTCTGTCCACAGCTCCCCATAAAGCCTGAACCCTATGCCTCCGATCTTCGACCGGCCGTGAACGGACTGGAAAAGTGACAGTCTTGCCATCCAAGTCCTCCACCTGCAACTACTCCAATTCGGGCCGATTTCAGAGGCTGGATCTCGTAATGGCAATATCCAACTCGTGGAGACGTGCAGCTCTCGCCGCTACCATCCTGCTGACTTTATTCCTCCTGCTGCGGCATTCGTCTCTCTCACCGAGCCTTCCTCCAGGGGAAGTTGCTGAAGGCAGACAACCCTCGAGACCCTACCCTCCTCCCAAGCCTCCGAATATCGTCCCGGGGGCTCAGCAGACAGTCCAGGATGTGGCTGACAGACCACTGCGAGAGAGATTACGATACCATTTCCCCTACGACATTGAAGCCAAGTTCCCAGCGTACATTTGGCAGACCTGGAAACACGAACCGGGTTCGGGCAACTTCGAGGAGAGACTACGACCCTTTGAGGCATCCTGGTCGAATCTACATCCTGGCTTTGTTCATGAGGTGGTAACGGACGAGGCCGCAATGCACCTCATCAGTTATCTGTATGCCTCAATGCCCCAGATTGTTCAAGCATACGAAGCCATGCCCCTTCCTGTAATTCGCGCCGACTTCTTCCGCTACCTGATTCTGCTTGCGCGTGGGGGGATCTACAGTGACATCGACACGCAGGCTCTCAAGTCTGCCATGGATTGGTTGCCGCAAAACCTGGACAAGACTACAGTGGGCTTGGTGGTGGGAATTGAGGCTGATCCGGACAGACCAGACTGGAATGAGTGGTATGCTAGAAGGATACAGTTCTGTCAATGGACGATCCAATCCAAGCCAGGCCACCCAGTTCTGAGAGATATTGTAGCCACCATCACCGAAGACACATTGGCCATGCAAAAGGCTGGGGAACTGCGAAAGGGCAAAGAACCAGCCAAGAGCATCATGGAATACACGGGACCTGGCGTTTGGACGGATGCGCTGTTTTCATACTTCAACAACGAAGAATACTTTGATTTCAGCGGCCGGAAAACGAATGTGTCATACCCTGATTTTTTCGCCATCACCGAACACAAGAAGATTGGCGACGTGGTGGTGCTGCCAATCACGAGCTTCAGTCCGGGCGTAGGCCAGATGGGTTCGGAGGGACCTGAGCACCCCATGGCTTTCGTGAGACATGATTTTGACGGTATGTGATCTCTAGGTGAGCCGTTGGCGGGACGCGATTGAATAGCTAATCACCATTTACAGGTTCGTGGAAGCCCGAGAATGAGCGCATGAAGGACAATTGAACGCAGTCTATTTGTTTATCGGCTTGCCCCTTGAGTACAGAAGTACTCCATACTTGTTCGAGTGTGGTTTTCTTTTTGGCAGCGTCATCCGAGCGTGGGACGCCGAAAAAGGTGCCAGGACAGTAAATGAGAGTATTAACTGGGAATGGAACTAATCGACGATTTGAACGTCATGCATATAATAGACAGAGGGTTAAATCCATTGGAGGAGTTATTGAAACACAGGCCGCAAATGGTCCGGCAGGGACGCCATGTACTTCTAGGGAGTAGAGAGAACGCATACTAAAAGTGTGACCCTGTCCATACAACGACTTCCCCATTGAGAGCTTGTGAGATTGTGCTTGCGCCCTCTGGTGCCCATGCCTACAATATGCACCATATTCGCCAACAATTCCGGCGATGGATGTGTGTCGATGTTGTGCAAGTGCTGTGCCATTCAACCGGCATATTTGGACAGCTGAAGCAGCACGGTCGCACCAATTTGATCACCAGGATCGACATGGCCGGCCCAGACATGGCAGGGAGGGAGGGGGGAGGAGGAGGAATACAACTAGCTCTCGATACCCAGCGAGCCAGGTTCCGTCTCGTCTCTTTTTGCCTTTTGCATTCTGCTCGGCTGCCAGTGCCAAATGCCAAATGCCTAATGCCTCCTGGTGTCTGGTCAAGGTACCTCGTAATCTGGTCTGGTTTCAGCTGTCAGCCACTCAAAATCCTCCGCATCCACCCGCCTGTCGTCATGCCCGCCATGCTGGTTTTCTGGTTTTCTCGTTACGAGATCTCCACTGCGACAGATGCGTGCTAGGCTCTGCTAGTCCTGAGCAGCTGAGGGAATCGGGAATCAGGGATCCCAAGACTAGGGAGACCCAAACAAACCGCTGGGGCTGGGGGGAAGAGGGGAGGCAAGCAAGTCCAAGAGGGTCACTCAGCAGCACCAGCAGCAAGTCTTTTGTGTGAAGCCTTCGTCTATCATTCCGCCTCCACTGCGCTGCTTTCCTCTGAGCCTTTTTTTTTGGTTGCTGCTCTTGGGGCAGTGCCTCTTCTCTCTCTCTCTCTCTCACACACAATCCCTACGCTTCCTCCTCCCAATCTGCTCCCTCGCAGGAATCAGCTGCAATCCTCGTCCTCGTCGCCCTCCTACACTATCGTCCAGCAAAGAGAACCCGACCAGCACTGCCTCACCGCTGACGCCGCCTTGCCTTGACGCCCCTCTTTGATCGCAAATCGCATTGTGTTTCGATCTCCCCGCTTCGAGATGACTTTCAGCCTTGACGCTCCCTAGGCTACTTGGAAAAGAAAAAGATGCGAACTGGCTGTTCCGATGAGCACAGCGACGCTTCAGACGCCGCAGCAACAGCCGCCGCCGCAGCGAGCGGCCTCAGCTCAGGGCCATAGGCAGTATCTACGAAACAGCAACCCTCAAAACACTCGGAGCGCCTCTCACCCACATCCCAGTCGTCAGTACGATAAGGAGCAAACCCAGAAATATGTCAATCCTGCCCGGCCCAAAGAAGAAGAAGAAGAGGAGGAGGAGGAGGAGGAGGATGATATTATGTCTCCGGAGGAGATCTCCAAGGCCCCAGAAGAGAAGAAGCTGGGCCAGTCATCCCGCACCCTAAAGGTCACCGACTTCGAGTTGATGCGGACACTTGGAACCGGTAAACCTATCCCATAGGCTTGACTCCACGCGCACAGACATAACTAACAAAAGTCGCGGTGCCAGGTACCTTTGCGCGAGTCTGGCTATGTCGCTTCGCCAATCCTCATCCGCAGGACAGAGACAAGGTCTTCGCGCTCAAAGTCCTGAAAAAGGTGGATGTCATCAAATTAAAACAGGTCGAGCATGTCCGAAACGAGCGGGATGTTCTCGCCGCAGTTGCTGGACACCCTTTTATCACCACCCTAATTACATCATTCTCCGATGAGACCTCACTGTACATGCTGCTGGACTACACCCCTGGCGGAGAGATCTTTTCGTATCTCAGGCGGGCTCGTCGCTTCCCCTTTTCAACCGTCCAGTTTTACGCGGCCGAAATCACTCTGATTTTGGCCTACCTCCACGAGGTGCAATTCGTTGCATATCGAGACCTCAAGCCGGAAAACATCCTCCTCGATGTCGACGGACACCTCAAACTGGTCGACTTCGGTTTTGCCAAGTACCTTCCGGCTAGTCCAGAACAGCATGGCGAGAATGGCGAGAGCGCCACCCTCGAAAAGCTGGGCACAGAGCATCCCGAACCCCAGGCCAACGGAGCGGGTGTCACATATACCCTTTGCGGCACGCCTGAATATCTTGCGCCCGAAGTGATACGAAACACTGGCCACGGAACCGCGGTCGATTGGTGGGCACTGGGTATTTTGGTCTACGAAATGCTGATCGGTCAACCACCGTTTTGGGACCAGAACCCCATGCGCATCTATGAGCAGATTGTTGCGGGTCACATCCGCTTCCCTACTGCGCATCCGTCTCAACACGGACACCGTCATAGCCTTCACGTGCCCCGGGCTGCACGAGATTTCATTCTCGCCCTGTGCAAGACCGATCCGACCCAAAGACTCGGGCACATTGCCGGTGGGAGCAAGAGAGTGATGCAACACTATTTCTTTGATGGCATTGATTGGGATGAAATATACTACCGGAAGAAGCGGGGCCCCATTATTCCCAGGGTGGAATGGGCTGGCGATGCAGGCAACTTCGATGAGTATCCCGATCCCATCGAGGGTGAAGAGAGTGAGGGTGGGAGAGGCAGATACACAGATGAACTACGGGAAGAGTGGGAAGACGCATTCAAGGACTTTTAGGTTTTCCAATCTTCTGAGGACGCGAAAGGTGGGGGGCCCGGGCGGGAAATGAGCACAGACGGCGAATTCGAAGGTGTATACTCGGTGCAATCGGTCCACGCTTTGGATGCTGAGCATACGGTGTCGGATTTTGATTTGCAAATGACTAGAAAAAAGGGTGTTGGTCTGTGATTGCTCAGGGCGTATATTGTCAGCCCGCCTCTGATTCATGCGTAGCGATGTAATGCACGCCGGTTGTCGGCCCAGGATACCAGTTCGAAGACGCATGGAAGAAGCAACGATCTACATCACGCACGTTGGTAGGGAGGGTCGTTACTGGAATTCATACAATTTGGTTTTTTGTTTTGATTTTTCTTTTTCTTTTTTTTTTTTTTGGTTAAAAAAAAAACAAAAGGAAAAAGGACTGTTTGTCGCGGGCTTTATTTGTTAAGGCCGTCGCATCAAATGGAGACAAATCTCGAACCACCCTTCTAATAACCCAGGGATCTCGTGGGCTGCAGCGAATGTGACACAGATGGACGGCCCAGTTGGCAGTGCCCAACCAGAAGCTACTCGGCGAGTCAATATGTAATAGTCGGAGTAACGATTGGGAATGGATGGCTTCACTGTACGCCTTTCACTGTAAAGCCTTGCACCATGATCTGAATCACACGAAGTGCACCGCGACAACTCATGATCTTTCCAAGGACAAGCGTAAATTTTCATTTGGCTCCAATTCTCGTCTTCTTTTTATTTTTCGCCTAGGCTGATTTCATTGTAGATTATGTGCTTTGGAGAATAAAAGGGCAGCGACGCACCCCGAACGACGGAGCATCCTTCCTCTATCGGCCCTGGCCTGGCTTCATAGAGCAGCTCTGAGGGGCCTTGTAGACTTGAACCTATAGCCTTGTCATGCACAAGACGTCGGAAGCTGCTGTCGAAGTTCCAGCTACACTAGAGGTCCCGCGCTGAAGGGTCCTGTTGTTGGCTTGCTACCTTGACGGGAACCCCCTGAAACTCTGATCCCGACCTGCGTTGCGATGCCTCCAGCTCAAACACGGAGGAGTAAGACTCCTTCATTAGGTATTAAGCAAGCAGATAATAATCCCGAAATGATACTTTGGATTGTGTCGTATCTGGCGAATGGTGTTGGCACAAGGCTGAGAATTTGTCAAGCAAGTGGCAGCCTCACTCGCCTGAGCGCTCGCCCTGCGTTGCGGGGAAGCCTAGTGGCCTGCGGTGGTTTGGCTAAGTATGTCGGCCAACTGGTGTAAGTCGCAACACTTTCCCACGTCAAACTCGAGTTGGAGAAACGGGGTTACCTATTAATGCTCTTCAACTTACTAGCATCTTCACACGAGAAACTCGTGCCATCTACAAGTATGCGAAGCGATTTTAGAGCGCAGTAACATTTCCAAATCATTGCCTGTCAATATCCTAGTCTCACTCCTCCTTCCGAACCCCCAGTCGCCCGGCTCGCGTCTTCCTCATACGTCGCATCTTCGTCGACATCCCTCTCACAATGGCAGGCATACAACCTACAAGGGATCAAATATCCCAAGTATGTGCCATAACACAGGTGGACGAAGGTAGCGCGAGGATTCTGCTCAAGGTGAGCCCATGATCATCACAGCGACACAAAGGAGGGCTATTGACTCCTTGCGGCGCAGAAAAGCAACAACGACGTCAACAGTGCCATCAACGCCTGGTTTGAAGACCCCACGAGGTCCGTGATTGAAGAGCCTGTACGCTCGGTTCGGCCATCGTCCAGTCCAAGAAATGCTTGCTGATGGGTGGGTGTGAGGACAGCCGGCTTCCAACGACTGGCAATACCAAGACCATCTTCCATGTAAGTTCTCGTACCCATACACATTTGAGGGCTTGTATAGTGACTCGAGCCTTTGCTGTAGTTCAAGATGATGTGAGCATGGGAGGAGTCGCCGCCCTGTCTCGCCCGCCTTCACGAGTCGACAATTCGATGATGGACCTCTCTTCCGAACATGCCGCGGCTTCAGCAAGCAATGTCAAGTCCCTTAAAGAACAAGAAGAAATGAACGATCCGGAGCTTCAACGGGCAATGGCCGAGTCACTGAGGCAGACCCTGCCAGCACAGGAAGACGGAGTAACAGGTACTGGGACACATTTCGGGCCTGCCAACCGGGAATACTACGACCCCAGCAGCTGGGCTTTAACTACCTATTCCACCTCGCGGGAGATCGTTGAACATCCGCCTCCATCAAAGCGAAGAAGGATAGGCGATGCACCTCCTTTCCTGCGTGGCTCAAAGGAGACTGGCTACTTGGGTTCCTTGCTTACGATCTACCACAATATCCCTCTCGCTCGCCAAGCTCTTCTCATGCCTCCTCTGAAAGTCCATGCTTACGCCCACGATAATAGCTGGTGGTCTGGGGCCACCGACGAGAACACCAAGGCCTTGTCGACCGATAATACTCTCCGCATTGACCGGCAAGAGTGCAATCTCCTTACAGAAGTCCAATGCCTGATGGCTTTTCTTGACAGGACCACTCGGGCCTATGGCAGTGTCGATGCTTTGGCGGATTTACAGGCCGTTCGTAGTCGAAACGATGACACGCCATTTCATCGTTTTCTCGAAGCTTGGACGGCAGCAGCTGTGAAGCAGGCTCCCCAGGAACAACTGACGCAGGTCTTTAGTTCCGTGGCAACGAAGGCAGGGGGGCCGGGCGACCCTACAATGGTGGAGAAGACCCTGTATTGCATCGATCCTTTCATCAATCATTTCCCTGGTGAGACTTTGACCGATTTGCTCGACAACACGATCTGGAATGATGAGCATGGAAACATAGATGATGTTTGGATCAGCCATTGCGCGGAGATCTTTACTATCCGAGTCCACGATCCTAACAGCACATCGAGAAGCTCGGATTTGCAATTGGATCCTATATGGTACCCCGACCGGTACATGTATGAATGCAGGGAGCAGATGCAGCAGATACGCAAAGAGCTTCAGTCAATTCGCCGAGAGATGGATCAATATACTCACATTCAACGCCGCTGCCAAATTTTCAAGTCGCCTGACAACAGGCTCCTCGATGTTGCTGAAGTTCTCAATGCTGCAGCCAAAGCTTCGACTACGGTGTTGGGGAAGAAATCTGTCCCGAACGGCTTTCTCGACAGCCAGGGATCCGGAGCCGAAGATACAGTCACCCAGTCCGACGTGGATGAGCTCGGCTTGGCATTGCAATCTGTGCTCCAAAAGATCCGGCAAAAGTTGGATTCTCTTGAACAACGTAAGAATGAGCTTCGGGTCAGGAGCCGGCAGATCACGATGCAACTCACAAAACCCACGCCAGAGATTCCGGACGTTCCCAGTCACAAATACACTCTTCAGGGTGTCGCTACCAAACCTGGAGTCACTTATTTCCGCCGACAGGACCCGAGCATTCGTTTCATGGTCGACGATGATGCATTGGACCAGGACAGCATAAGTTGTGGTTGGTGGAGAACTGCGTGGCTACAAGAAGAAACCCAACACCCCGTCTTGGATCCTCCGATGTTGGGCCCTGTGACCAGAGCCCAGGCGGAAGCAACCAAGCAGTCAGAGAGCACCCCTTACTCGGTCACCAGGGTCCAGGAGGCCGAAGTGCTAGAGGCGGTTAGAAAGGAATCCAACTCTGTGCTGCTGGTATATGCCAACGAAAACGCGATGAACTTTCAGGGTGGCGAATTGAGCATTTCACTTCGGCACTTTGTTGATCGCGATAACCAAGCATTTGCAGAGGAATTGCAACAAGAACAAGGTCCACTACCTAGTGCATCTGCTGATGTCGAGGTCGAGACCGAATTTGAAGATGTCCCTTTGATTGACCCAACAGGATCCAGCGGCTCAGTTCGTGAGCTCACACCCATGTCGACTTCCAGCCCCGACCATGACGAAGACAGACCACCCTCCCCCAGACATGCGATTGGACAAAGTTCGGCCCAAATTCCTGAAGAGCCGCCTTCCTACGAGGAAAGCGTCGGCAAGCAGGAAATGCAGGAGAGAAAGGGGAATAAGATTGGCTTATATGCGGAACAAATGCTGCAGAGATACGGAAACGATGGGGCCCAGAAAATGGGAGAGAACGACATTAGTAGCGGTTGCCCAGAGGTTGAGAATGCGAAAGCGGTGTGAGTGATATCAAGACTTTAAGCCTGGGGAGTCATGGCACATAATGTTAGTCGGGGCCTCACACTGGCAGCTGGGATGATGAGCGTGGCCACGAGCACATTGGAGGAGAAACGTTTTCCGCGGGCGGACTGTTGGAGAGGGATCTCGAGCGCCGTTCTTGCCGGACAAGGTTCAGATACTGGCTTCGTGCTGTCCCGTTGGTCGTGTCTGGATAGCGAAGTCGCACAGGGAAGGGAAGAGCCGTCTTCGAGAGCTACGGGTTGGGGTCACACAACATCCTGGACACTTGGGGGCCATGTGGCACCAGGCCGTGGCGTGTCAACAAGAATTCTTGGATACATTGGGCCTTCGATCCTGACGTTGGAGATGAGATGGAGAGGAACGGAAGAATTGGGCATCACTCAGGCTTTTGTAAGTGACGAGCCTCGAATATGGGCCGCTTGGGAGTTTGGCTGTGTCTCCTTGTCCCTGTCTCCCCGGGCCATGAATCCAAGGATGGCCAGAGTGGGCGCGGGCCTGCATGGCGCAAAGTGTGAGTCTTGTCTCTTTTCACGAAATACTAGTAGCAAGCTCACCAGCGGGCAATGTTGCCCTCTTCGAGTGACTGGAGCAATGCCTTCCTTACCCAGTAGATCCCTGTCGCCTCTCCACTAGCGAGCCAGTCAATTGTGTGAATGCCTTGTTCTGGCAGTTGGGATAACTAGCTGGGTAGCTAGGCAGCTAGGTGGTACTTGTAGCTGCTGCGGGGCGCATGTTCTGATACGCGGCACAGAAACTGCTCCAGGTCAAGCCAGGTGTCTGTCTGGCTTTCCGTCTGAAGTGGCGGCCAGTCGGCGCACCACCAAGGGCACCCTCTTTGACCCTCCTTTCAATGTGCCCCAAGCTGACAAGTTGTCGTCCCTACCTAGGTAATAGCGCCAAAAGGTCCTTCCCATTCTCGAATCTCGACGCCCCCTAAGCTCTGCGGAAATGCAGCAGCTGAATCCCGGGTGTCCTATCAGCAGCCACCCAGCCAGACTGTGCCGCAAGTCGAGAGCTAAGAGCCAAGCAGCTATGCGGGTTTGGAAGATCATCAGGGCTACCAGGGCTTGCCAGGGCTACCCCTCGCGGTTTCAGGTACCGAAGACTTGCCTGCGGCTCCGACCCAGACTCAGCAACAACGAGATGGGGCAATGGAATGTCCGTTTGCGATGCAGGTGAGCTGCAAAGTCCTCAATATATATATCAAGAGTCAAGACCAACCTCTCGCGGGAGCTGGGCCTTTCCGAACCGATCTAGCAGCCAGAGTCAACCCCGAGCAGCAGCAAGTCGACCGACGACGAGACTCCTACGACGACCCCACGTGGTTGACTGCTGGTTAGCTCGACTTCACGGTGGTCGCGGTGGCGCGCCCAGCACGAATCCCACTGCCCCCAGTCCGTTGCACTCATCGAACGGGCCCAATCGGAAGTTTAACGCGATGGGTACCCAATACTAAGCCTCTTGGTCCTCGAAATCCAGAACTCGAACCCCCCTTTGATACTAGTGACTTGGGAAAAAGATCGAACTTGTGATTGAGGGGTCAGAGCCTAGAGGTCACCGGCCCCGGCAGCGCAGGCACAGCCTTCAACATCATTGGTACTCAGACCTTGGGAAAGAAAAGCCGATGGTGCCACTCAGCAAGCTGGTGTCGGTGGTGTGGTAACTACATGTACGCAGAGGTAATGGAAAGTCGAGTCAACCGCCTACGGAGTCAGCGTACCCCGTTATCGCGTCAACTGGGCCAGGGAAGAAGGAGGAGAGCAAATGGTGCCTACCTAAGTAGCCCTATGGCTAGAAGGCAGGGATATGCCGGACTCCATTTGGATGGCCTGGGGCGACCGACGGGGGCGACATATTAGGTAGAAGGGGCGTGCGTTTGGATGCTTACTGTATCACTGCCCTCCGAACTCCGAGAGCTTCTCCCCCAAAATGGCTCTAAAACCTCAGACTGGCTCAGCTTGACTGGTCCGCGGATTTCAAGGTCGGCCGCCATCGTCCTCAACCGCAAGAAAGAGACGTGGTCAGTCGAAAA
Source organism: Cladophialophora bantiana CBS 173.52 (assembly GCF_000835475.1). Taxonomy (NCBI): domain Eukaryota; kingdom Fungi; phylum Ascomycota; class Eurotiomycetes; order Chaetothyriales; family Herpotrichiellaceae; genus Cladophialophora; species Cladophialophora bantiana. The sequence continues at coordinate 288,466 of NW_015971575.1, read as the reverse complement.
AGTGGCACACAGACGAAAACAACTAACAGGGCTTTCAACTGCCAACCGCATCTACCGACTGCTTACAGAATGTGCAAATTGCCCCAGCCAGTCGCGACGGAAGCATCCTTTGCGACACGCCATTATTGGTAATCGATGGTCCCCGTCACCAAACTTCCACACCTAGAACGCCTCAGGAGGACCAAAATACGGAACACCCTCCTTGCTTTGTTTGTTTCTGCTTTGACTCGGAGGATACTGTCGGTTTGTTTTCCTGCTTCTTCAGTCAGGGATCCAATTACCGCGCCATTCTATATCTTTGGCGTCTCCTATTTGACTGCTTCAAGCATCAAATTTCATCGTCTTTGACCAGATACGGTACGTTCACCAACACCAATAACTAGCTCGCCGTGCACCTAACCGTCTCCCCCTAGCCACTTACGGCCGGGGGATAGCATCAGTCCTACCTAGGTAAATCCTCTCCAAAACTCTCCACCAGATCTTTGGGACGCAACACTGGCTCCCACAAAGACCGAGTCCTAGCAACATTCAACTCGCCAGCCGGATACGTGATCCTACGACCACCGACGGCTTGGTCCCGAGTTAAACGGCATCCCTCTTTTCTTTCGAAGGCGCCCACCCCCATGTCCAACCGCGACCAACTCCGGTAAGGATCATTTGGTCCAGATACACCAAAGTTTGCGACAGCTTCATTAAATTCACGCCATCCACGAAGCCGTGGCCAAAGCACCGGATCTCCAATCCTTCTTCTCGCCTGCATTCTGACAGCCTTATCCGAACTCGTTTCTGTTTGACCGACTCCCAGATCCTCCAAGCGAACGGTCCCGTGTGTCTTGCTTGTGCGTACGTGTGCTGAAAGTCCCTAACCGGTACCCACTGATCATCTCTCCGCGTTTATCTCTGCTCGTGGTGGACACTGGAAGCTTACATGTCTGGACAGGACCAATATCAGCTGCCAACCCCCCTCTCTCGGCGTCCACCACTCAGCACCCTGGCCATGCGGCCTGTTTAGCGTGGTGCATGCCAGGCCCTACTGCCCGGCTCCATCCCCACCACCCGGTCGCCGCGCGATCGCGATTTGTATCTCACTCCTGCCCACCCTGCGCCTCCAGCTTGGTGTGAGGCGTCTTGGAGCCCATCTGCAAGCCACCACGGTGTCGGATTGGCACGATTGATCATCCTGGCGTCTGCCAAACACTGTCTCCCCAGGCCTAGCCGTTCTTTATCGCTCCCTATCGACAGGGCCAGTCGACGCCGCCAAAAGATTCCGCGTCGTTAGAATCGCTATCCCACCTCTGCATCTTCCTCAACTTCCTTGCAATCCTCAGCCCTTTTTCGACTGAAACTGCTCCCCCCGTCCCAATTCCCGCCCTCCTGTCCTCACACACCCTCCAGCACCTTGTCTCTACACGCTCAGAATATTGTCATCATTTTTGACTTGCTTTACACTCCATTGTCTCGCTCTCCCGTCAACGGGCGAATTCGCTTTGCGACAGTCCAAGCACAATCGACCGATCGGTGGATACTCCTTTTGCGACCTTTGAGCACCGTCCTACATAGTACTCGCTGGTACTTGTCACATCATCTTCGAGATTGATAACCATTTCACCCATTTTTGCCGGGGACCACCCAAGCTGTTGCTATCACTGTTTCAGGTTCATAAGCATCACTCGGACTTATCCCTTCAGGCTCTGGCACCAATACTTCCCCACCGAGTCCGGAATCTGTCACTCCCGTATACGGTCTCTTGGACAGTACTTGGGGTATCAACTCGGTCCTCGCAATCGGTACATCCTGAATCTGCAGGAACGGCGACACCGCGTCTGTCCTGAATGCGTAATTGCATGACACTCAACCAATTTCGCTGAAAGCAAAGTGGTTTGCCCTTGGTTCACTTTGACATTGCACGTCAAAGGAGACTCCTTGCCGTTTACAGTTCAGCTCGGGGTTTGTGGTAGGCGAAGATCCGGCTCCCTCTGTTTTCCTCGCTCTTCAAAGAATGAGTGTGGTTGCATTCAGTTTCCCAGAGCCTCGACTGCAGCCCAATTTGTCGGACTCATATACAATGCCTACGTATCCTTCAGGTTTCGAAGGTGCGGCTGCAGATAGGCGCATGTCGAGTGCGAATGAAGCCGCGCTCATGGCTCTTCCGACCGTTATGTTGCGGCGTCTGCCGCGAAATACCACTCTCGAGGCAGTCCGTACGATGCTTTTATTTGCCAAAGATTTACAAGACACCGAGATCATCCCGAATGAGTATGAAGAGGATGTTGGCTTCACCACCGCGGTGGCTCGATTCGGCTCCATGGCCGGGGCAACTGAAGCGCAAACCATGCTTGATGGCAAGCCTAACACCGCTGGGCAGGCCAAAATGATTGTGGAGATGATCAGAAGCCCATCCATGGCAGCGGTACCCCGGCGCAACACCATCGATCCCCTAGCTGGCCGCAAAATAGGTCAGTCGATGTCTCCATCCATGGCCAACGCTCAGAAGTCCTCACGGTTCAACGGCACCTTCCAGTCCATGGACAAGACAACATCTCCGCCGCCTGTCGGGTCTCCGCCGGAACTTGTGTCGCCGGACACCAGTTCCCAACTGCAGACCATCTTTTCGCCGAAGTCCCCGGTGCCGAGCGCCATGGTAGATCGCCCTCGAGCCAGCGGGAAGAAGGTGATCAATGAAGATGGCGCAGATGACGATACGGGCGAGTTACTCAAGGATCCCTTGGCGTATATGAATAACTCCTCAACCAGCACCACAGGCAAGAAGCCGACAAACCCCCATATGCCTCCTGCCGCGTTCTCGGCGCTCTCCCTGAATACCAATATTGGCAACGGCGCAGCGTCCAATTACGCATCTCCTCGGTCTGCGGTGGGGTCTCGAACTCCTCACGCACAGTTTCCTATCATGGGACCAAACGGGCCTTACTCGATTCCTTCTCAACCTTACCTACGACATAACTATCCCCCGGTCAACCCTGCCGATCAAAATCCGCCCTGTAATACTTTGTATGTGGGGAACTTGCCCATTGACACATCGGAGGATGAGCTCAAAGCCATGTTTTCCAAGCAGCGCGGGTACAAAAGATTGTGCTTCCGAACCAAACAGAACGGGCCCATGTGTTTTGTGGAGTTTGAAGACATTTCGTTCGCAACCAAGGCTCTAAATGAACTGTACGGGGCGCAGCTCCACAACAGTGTCAAAGGGGGAATCCGGTTGAGCTTCTCGAAGAATCCGCTGGGAGTCCGTGCGGGTCAACCCGGGAGCAACAATCCAAGCACGCCTCTCAGCGTGACTGGGCCGATGGGCGTGAACGGATTCAGCAATGTCACGCCTGGTAGCTTTTCGACGGCCAGCGGACCGCCGCCAGGTCTATCAGCCCCGCCAGGACTCAACATGTCCATGGCTGCGATGAACGGTGTTGGCGTTCCTCCGGGAACATTTGTGAATCAAGGATTCCCGCTGGCAAACGGCCCGGCGCCGAACCTGCGAGGGATGCCGATGAACAGTGGGGCACCGGGACCGGGAGCAGTTGGGGGCATGTATCCCGACTACATGCTCGGGCGGTGAAAGAGGCGAGAGTGCCAGGGCCATGGGCGAATAACACGACTCGGCATGGCGGAAAGGTTAGCATAGGTGTGGTATTGAACTGCTTTACGGGCCAGCATCCCTCTGTTCAACATGAGACCTGGACATGGGCGCGCGTGCTTACGGGAATTTTGGTTGAGTCGAAATGGCGAGATTGTCGTTGATTGATTTTCGAGCACAAAGATTCCCCTTTTAGCAGACAATAAGCAGGCGGGCAAGCGAATTGGCGTTTTCTTTTCTTTATCCCCGGATTTGATCTAGGCAGCAAAGGTTGGCGATCTGGAAGGGAACCACAGGAACCAGACGAAGGGCAGGCAAATTTCTAGCACAATGTACTCACTGTCATTATCGAAGCGATTTTTATTTTGCATGGACGGAGTGAAGCTGACATTACGGAGGGAGAAACTCGTGGATTCGGCATTTTGCTTGGTGATTGAGGTGGAACATGGTTTCTCTGAGGGAAATGGAGGACTGTCTCAACGGCGACGGCGGTGGCAAGGGCAATGGCGATGGCGACGGCGATGGCGACGGCAATAGCGGATAAGCACCATTTGTGCAAGACTGGGAGGAGGAGAATTCGACTTGTGACGAAAAACTACTTCTATTGCATGGACTTTTATGACATGAAGAGCAAAGGCGACAGGAACTCATTAGGACGGAGCGCTATTGGTTTGTTTTGCTTTCTTGCCATTCAATTCTGGTTTAGCAACTCATTGATCCATAGCGAGGCATGTAGTTATCGACGGCACGATCGATGGAAGGATAGCCGGAAGCGAGAAAAGACGGGTTGCATGGGACATTGGCCGGGTTCTCATACTCGAATCTGCTTGATAGAGAGTGGTCGTGGTGATTTGCTGTTTTGGCTAGGTAACGTTTTTGATAGAGAAGCAAAGATCAAGAAGGTTCCAAGTTGTCTCGAAATGCAAAACGACCCGAGGAGAAGGTGAAGAAGACAAAGTGAAGCCTTTGATCGAGATGTGGTGCAGATTTGACTGTCAGATGCAGTCAGTGCCGCCATTTAGGTTGTTGGTTCGTCGGTCAATTGGCGAGTGGTGAGTGGTGAGTATCTATCTATGAGGTCCCTCGTATGGAGGCTATCTAGTAGTGGGTGGTTGGGTGGTGAGGTGGTGAGGTGGTGAGGTGGTGAGGTGGTGAGG